>NW_027516780.1:0-726769 GCF_048772815.1 Callospermophilus lateralis
ATTCCTTTATGTTCAAAACATTAGAAAAACTAGGGATAACAGGAACATACCTCGACATTGTAAAAGCTATCTATGTTAAGCCTCAGGCTAGCATCATTCTGAATGGAGAAAAATTGAAGGCATTCTTTCTAAAATCTGGAACAAGACAGGGATGTCCTCTATCACCACTTCTATTCAATATAGTTCTCGAAAAACTGGCCAGAGCAATTAGAAAGATGAAAGACATTAAAGACATAAAAATAGGAAAAAAAGAACTTAAATTATCACTATTTGAAGATGACATGATTCTATACATAGAAGACCCAAAAGGGTCTACAGAAAAAACTACTAGAACTAATAAATGAATTCAGCAATGTGGCAGGAAATGAAATCAACATGCATAAATCAAAGGCATTTCTGTATATCAGCGACAAAACTTCTGAAAAGAAAATGAGGAAAAACATTGCATTCACAATATCCTCATAAAAAATTAAATACTTGGGAATCAACCTAACAAAAGAGGTGAAAGATTTATACAATGCAAACTACAGAACCCTAAAAAGAGAAGTAGAATAAGATCTTAGAAGATGGAAAAATATACCCTGTTCATGGATAGGCAGAATGAACATCATCAAAATGGCGATATTACTAAAAAGTTCTCCATAGGTTTCATGAAATGCCAATCTAAATCCCAAAGGAATTTTTTGTAGAAATAAATAAACCAATCATGAAATTCATATGGAAAAATAAACGACCCAGAATAGCAAAAGCAATTCTAACCAGGAAGTGTGAATCAGGCGGTATAGCGATACCAGATTTCAAACTATATTACAGAGCAATAATAACAAAAACAGCATGGTACTGGTACCAAAACAGGCGGGTGGACCAATGGTACAGAATGGAGGACACAGAGACTAATCCAAAAAGCTACAACTATCTTATATTTGATAAAGGAGCTATAAGCATGCAATTGAGGAAGGATACCATCTTCAACCAATCGTGTTGGGAAAACTGGAAATCCACATGCAACAAAATGAAACTGAATCCCTTTCTCTCGCCATGCACAAAAGTTAACTCAAAGTGGATCAAGGAGCTAGATTCAAATCAGAGACTCTGCATTTGATAGAAGAAAAAGTTGGTTCCGATCTACATATTGTATGGTCAGGCTCCAAATTCCTTAATAGGACACCCATAGCACAAGAGTTAATAACAAGAATCAACAAATGGGAGTTACTTAAACTGAAAATTTTTTTTCTCAGAAAGAGAAACAATAAGAGAGGTAAATATGGAGCCTAGATCATGGGAACAAATTTTTACTCCTCACCCTTCAGATGGAGCCCTAATATCCAGAGTATACAAAGTATACAAAGAACTCAAATAATAAGACAATAAGATAACAAATAACCCAATGGGCCAAGGACCTGAACAGACACTTCTCAGAGGAGGACATAGAATCAATCAATAAGTACATGAAAAAATTCTCTCCATTTCTTGCAGTCAGAGAAATGCAAATCAAAACCACCCTAAAATACCATCTCAATCCAGTGAGATTGGTAGCCATTATGAAGTCAAACAACAACAAGTGCTGGCGACGATGTGGGGAAAAGGGTACTCTTGTACATTGCTGATGGGACTGAAACTGGTGCAGCCAATTTGGAAAGCAGTATGGAGATTCCTGGGAAAGCCGGGAATGGAAGCACCATTTGAACCAGCTATTGCCCTTCTCGGACTATTCCCTGAAGACCTTAAAAGAGCGTAGTACAGGGATACTGCCACATCGATGTTCATAGCAGCACAATTCACAATTGCTACACTGTGGAACCAACCCAGATTCCCTTCAATAGATGAATGGATAAAAAAAAAATGTTTTTTTTTTATATACTATGGAGGATTACGCAGCACTAAAAAATGACAAAATCATGGAATTTGCAGGGAAATGCATGGCACTAGAGCAGATAATGCTTAGTGAAGCTAGCCAATCCCAAAAAACAAATACCAAATGACTTATTTGATATAATGAGAGCAACTAAGAACAGAGCAGAGAGGAAGAGCATGAAGAAAAGATTAACATTAAGCAGAGACATGAGGTGGCAGGGAAAGGGAGAGAAAAGAGAAATTGCATGGTAATGGAGGGAGACCCTTATTGTTACAAAAAAATTACATATAAGAGGTTGTGAGTGTAATGGGAAAATAAACAATAAGAGAAATGAATGACAGTAGGTAGGGTAGAGAGAGAAGATGGGAAGAGAGGGGAGGGGGGATAGTAGAGCATAGGAAAGGTAGCAGAATACAACAGTAACTAATAAGACATTATGTAAAAATATGGATGTGTAACTGATGTGATTCTGCATTCTGTATTTGGAGTAAAAATTGGAGTTCAAAACCCACTTGAATTTAATGTATGAAATATGATATGTCAAGAGCTTTGTAATGTTTTGAGCAACCAATAAAAGAAAAAAAAGTAGCAATATATATGCCAATCGAAATTCATCATGAAATATATATAATCCAAAGATCGAAAAATATTCATTTTACTGAACATGGATTTATGTATAATGTTATTCAACTAGGAAGCTCACCCGTAGGTTGAATTTTCAGTTCCAACAGCGTTTAGGAGGAGTGATCTCTTCTCACAATTTGCATCTGCCAATTCAGCCACCTCACATGTGTGTACAAGTGATATCAGGTAGGATTCTATATGTGCATATAAAAATACATGTGCTGAATAGGCTACAGAGAAAGGGAGACAGGGATTCACATATTTGTTAATTTTAAAAACACATGTAGAACTATTTCAACAAAAAAAATTGACTAGATTTAAAACTCCTACATTATATAATGCAAAAGGCAATTCCAACTATACACCATGCCTCCTCTGAACTGTTTGTATTTCTATTCTTTTTGGGTTATTTTTCACCATCATTTTAGGATTATTAGTCAGAGACTAGTAGGGTACGGGTTAGTGTCAGGGGTTAAGTATTTCAAATGGAAAATTGGAAAATGAATCCAATGTGTATGTAAATATGTGCTACACAAAAATCTTCCCACTCACATCCAGAGCAATGCCTTGACAATACCTTTGCCCCAAGTAAGACACAATTAGAGTAGAAAAGTGTAAAAATCTAGGAATACATATATGGAATGGAATATGCTCGGGAGTTCACAACCTTGGAGGTGGTAGAGGAGTTTCCAAAAGGAAAGGAAAGGATAAACACTCCACAAACAAGGAGCTCTGCTGGCCTAAGAATTCTTGGGAAATGGCCTCTGAGGTTGGGATCCTGAAATATATGTTGCTGTCATGAGCTTTAGCTTCCTTTGTAGTGAGACCATCAAAGCTGGGTCTGCATCTATGTTACCGGGAAGAGATGGTTTCTTATATTCCAATGAACATGAGGCAGCAGTGCTCAATTCTCTCTTTGTAGGTAAACTGTGGCCACTGGAGGCTAAGTGTCTCCCAGTGGGGACTGTGAAGACATTTGGTCATCCTCCACTTTTCATGGTGTTTTTTGCTGCTGCACTGGGAATTTGGTATTTGCTTCACAAAATATAAGAAGTTCATCTGGGATACAGTGCTGGAGGGAGTTCTGTCACTTGTGGTGGGTCAGGGTCTGCAGGAGAATGCACCAACCAGGCTTCTATCACACAGAGCTTGCCCCAATAACCATAGCAACCTTATTCTGAACATTGCCCTTAAAACTCTCGATATAACAGGATGCCTTTACATATAAGGGTCTCATGTCTGCACTATATCAGTCACAAGCCATTTGGAAGCCAGTGGCAGATCCACATAGCCCCTCCATGATGTTTTATCACACTCCTTCCCACCACTGTTCTAGGCGCACTACTCAGAAGGCTCCAAATTACTGGCATCTCGTGTTCTACATCATTTTCATGAAACCCAGTCAAACAAGGCACTGTCTGGTATACACATGATAAGCAACAGGACATCAAATTTTCTGCAGTTCCACCTGGTCATGGGAATTTCAAAAATTTCATGGTATTTATTTAGCAATTTTTCAAAAATGAAGTTAGAGGCACTGTGCGTCTCAATTCATTCAGGAACCATTAAGTGTTGAGAAAGTTCATTTCAATGAAAGCTCTAGAGAACTCTCACAGTCAAGGCTTCTCAAAGAATTACCAAATGGTCACATAAAGCCAGGCCAATTGACGTCTACAATGTAAGGTCCATGTGTGTTTTGACTCTCATCTATGGCTGCCATGTCTTTCATAATAAAATCATGTGATATCCTGCCTGAGATTCCCAGGCCTCTGTGGAAAGTCACCCTGGGCATAGATCTCAGTTTCCAAGAGTGAGTCTTATGTGTGTCCTCCTAAAATCCCAACACAATTCATGGCAATACTTCTCTGAGGTCAATTCCAGAATGCAGTCTCTAAGGGGAATCACACCAGAGTTCAAGCCCAGGTGGATCCAGTCATCCCTTCCAACCGCCACAAAAATTACCACAATTAAAATCAAAACACTCCCACAGGCCCATCATCTTCTTCCATGTAGACACTCCTCATAACCTCTAGCTGGAGGTTTCTATGAGCCCAAGGTAGTGTCCAAAATAAGCTCACTTGCCCCTTATTTGCCTAAAATCATGGTGGCCTGGACACTCTTCCTGTGAACCAGGAGTGATCAAATATTCCTGCTGTTAAAGTGTTCCACTTCTCCAATTTCAGCCTACTGGCTGTAGGGTATAATTCTTTATGTGATTTGGAGTCATGAGAAAACCCAAGCACATATGGGGTAGCCTCTGCACGGATTTCAAGAACTCATTTGACCCAAATGATCCCTATTCTCACTTGATGGAGTTCAGGAACCTAAAACAAGAAGGCAAAAATATTCATCCACAATGACTGCTCTTTTGGACATTTTAGTTTTGAAAGCACATGGGATCTTTCTTTAAATCCATCAGGTGCTGAGAATCTAAGCCACAACCTCATACAAGGACAAGAGGCTGATTCAGACACATCCCATTCCAAAGCAATTAAGCAAAGAGCCACAGGTGGTGTCCATTCATTTCCATATGAAAACAGTGTTCTTCAGGCTACACAAAGGGGTGGCCTGAGGCAAAGACCTTTCTGACATTCAGGGTAATAGAAATAGATTTAAGCAAATGGCCCAAAGAAGGGTTTCTCCACTGAGACTTTACTGGTCACACTGATATCTGAGTTTTCTGAGATGCTCTCATTCCCTTCAGCTATCCAGAACATGGCCATGTCACAGAGCCTTGTGGTGTTACATATCTGGGAAACAAAACCATGAGTCTATTCTGGAGAGTGGCCAGAATTCACGAAGAAAAGTGGAACTTTAGAAGATAATAGATGTTGCCCATCCATAAGGCAAGCTGCAGTCCATTCATCAATTGTGCAGTATGAATCGCGGAAGCTTTCAACTAGAGACAACACATCCATTGATGCATTCTGTTTTCTAATGTCTACAACCATGGATACAGTGGGATACACAGACATAGAAACACTCACAATGTCAAACGACTTACTAGAAACAGTCCACTCCAAACCAAACAAACCACCTTTCCTACCTATTCTCAGAACATGAGAAAAAACCACAAACTCACACCTACAACGGCAAAGGCACTTTCTTCCCCTAAATAGGTCTGTGACTATCCGAAGTGTCTTCTGACTGGTGGGCCATATTATGTTCCCCCAAAATGGCCTGTCCTTTTTCACATCTGGTCTCCTTGTCCAACTCTGTGAAGTTGTAAGGAGCCAGCGGTGAGCCACTACCTGCTTTCTCAGGAAAGGCCCCTCTTCAGAGCTCTGCTGGCATTTGGCCATCCTCATATCAGCAGGTACCAAGAAAGACTGACTATGTCTTTGGGAAAAGCAAACAAGTTAGCCCACTGGGTCTGGAGTGGGACTGGCTCTTGGTGCCTGGCTTCCTTGATCCCAAGTTCAGAGAATTCCATCACCAAGGAAGTGAAGTGAGGTCACTTCTTTCAGGAACTGAATATGGTCACTGCCTTGGTAACCACTTTGTCCTAACAGTTGCTTCCAATGTTCCCATGAGATAGAGGCTGCCCCAACATCCTGTGACACATTCAGAAGTTAGAATGATATATCAACCATAGGCACCCTGGAACAGCTCTCCACAGAGGCCTGGTTTGGTCCATCTTCTCTACATTAAGAAGAGAGAGGCTGACTCAGACACATCAATTCATCCTGACCAGGTTGTTTGCCATGGAAGATGACTATTGCTCTCTCAGGTCCTACATAGCTGCCTACATATTCTCCAAGGATCATTTCTTCATGGATCTTTGAGGTTCTCAGCAGGTGGAAGATCTTCTACATTCCTATATTGTAAGACCCACTCTGTCGCTGCTCTTAAGTTAGTTATATTGAGGTAACAGTGTATGGTTAGGGTTAATAACATGTTCGATTTGGGTTACGAATCATTCTGCAGGATGAATAATGGTATTGGCAACCTGTGATATTTACAAGAGTATTCATGTGAAATATAAGTATGAAAGCAGAAATCTAGGTAAGATTTGAAGCCCAGAAGGGCATTGGGGACTTGAGTGGGATACCTAACTTTGAGTAATGTGCTGCACAGATGTCTCAGATAAATCAATATACATCGGACCTTGTACCTTGGATGATTGAATGCTGAAGAGAACATCCAGTCAAAAACCGATATTCGGTAGGATTAGGAAGGAAGTTGGTAGGTTTAGAAAGAAGAGTGAGTATAGGATTTGGACCAAAAGTTCTTCAGCAATAGGGTTTCGGGTAGAGAGTGTATGTAAATGTCAGCACATGTGAAGAGTCAGTCACAATGATGAACTGGGGAAAACATGTAGGAAAGCAGATATCAATAGAGATATTAGGAAATCAAGCAAAGTATAAAGTGTGTGATAGGGTTAGACATTTTCAACAGGTTTGAATTTGAATATATAATCTTAGGAAGAAACAAATATGTAGTCACCAATAGGATTGATATTTGAGAGCATTAGGCAACCTGCACATGGATGTTTTTAGTAATGCATGCTATCTTTCCATTTAGGCTTTGGTACAATTGTAAGTGTGATCTTTGCTTTTTGTGTCCGGAATATTTCTGTGATAAAATGTGTATGTAGATCAGGTGACATGAGTACTTCTTCCACCATTTCTGAGAGCAATATTTTGAAGATTTATAAATTAGTATGGGGGTAGAAATAGGTGTACCCTGCTTCTATTAATATAGACATAATGCATGAATAGACCATACTGTGAATAAATAATATAACTGGATCCACTTTAAATAATGGATTGAATGGATATCTGAAAATATATAAGAAATGTTATATTGATATACAATCATTAATTCCAACCAGTTATATATCTAATGATTATCTTATGGTTATGGTTAATCATGAAGGGTGTGTGGGTTTTTCTTCAAAATTGATTATGGAAATCGAAAACAATATATTTGGAAAAAAAATTCTCATGAATAGACCAGTCAAGAAACATAGAGAAATACATGTGTTCTGGAGCAGGAAGTGACTAAAAGTGAAACAAATGCCTATAAATTTGCTAACTAGTGAATGAAATATATATCCTATGATGTGCATAAACTGGAGAAATAGTAATGTACCAGTGTGGAATAAAAATTAACGTCAAAATACACATCATGTCCCATAGGAACCAACATGCATTGATGTTAAACTGGGTCAGTTAATGCAGACATATTAGAATTTGTATGCACCTTTCACTGAAGTTAGCTCTCAGTACTAGGAAACAACTATGTATTTCATGTGTATGAGTATTTCTAAGAATAATCTTGTGAAAAGTTGATTATTAATCCACATCCATGAACATGAATAAATTTATGAATTTAGGGAGTGTATATAAGACACATATTTTTCATATTTTTAAAAATCTGGACAGTATATATATATATATATATATATATATATATATATATATATATATATATATATATACACACATATATGGACACACACACACACACAAACACAGAAATTAAAAAGTAGCAATATATATGCCAATCGAAATTCATCATGAAATATATATCATAAAGATGCAAAAACATTCATTTTACTGAACATGGGTTTATGTATAATGTTGTTCCACTGGGAAGCTCACCCATAGGTTGAATTTTCAGTTCTAACAGCGTTTAGGACGAGTGATCACTTCTCACAATTTGTATCTGCCAAGTCATGTAACTCAAAAGAATGTACGTTTGATACCATGTAGGATTCTATTTGTGCATATAAAAATACATGTGCTGAATAGGCTCCAGAAAATGAGAGACAGTAATTCACATATTTGTTAACTTTAAAAACACATGGAGAACTATTTCAATTAAAAATTGACTAGATTCATAATACCTACCCTTTATCATGCAAAAGGCAAGTCCAACCCTGAACTGCATGTATTTACGTACTGTTTGGGTTATTTTTCTCCATCATTTTAGGATTAGTAGTCGGAGTCTATTAGAATATGGGTTAGTGTCAGGGATTCAGAATTGCGAATGGAAAAATAGGAAAATTAATCCAATGTGTATGCAAATATGTGCTAAAACAAATCTTCCGACTCTCATCCAGAACAATGCCTTGAAATTATCTTCGCCCCAAGTAAGACACAATTAGAGAAGAAAAGTTGCAAAATCTGTGATTACATTTCTGTAATGGAAAATGGTCAGGAGTGCACAAACTTGGAGGTGGTATAGGAGTTTTCAAAAGTAAGGACAGGGTACACACTCCACAAGCATGGAGCTCTGCATGCCTAAATCTTTTTGAGAAACTGCCACAGAGGTTGGGCACTGATATATAGGTTTTTGTCAGGAGTTAAGCTTCCTTTGTAGTGATACCCTCAAAGCTGGGTCTGCATCTATGTGACCTGGAGGACAAAGTTTCTTATTTTCCAATGAACACGAGGCAGCAGTGCTGAATTCTCTCTTTGTAGATAAACTGTGGCCCCTGGGGGTTTATTTTCTCCCCGTGTGGACTGTGAAACCATTTGGTCATCCTCCAATTTTCGTGGTGTTTCTTGCTGCTGCACTTGGAGTTTGGTACATGATTCACGAAATACAAGGAGTTCAACTGGGAAACAGTGCTGGAGAGAGTTCTGTCACGTGTGGTGGGTTATGGTCTGAAAGAAAATGCACAAACCAGGTTTCTATCTCTCAAAGATTGCCCCCTTGTTCATAGCAACCTGATTCTGAACATTGCCCTGAAACCTCGCCATATAACAAGATGCCATTTTATATAAGGGTCTGAAGTCTGCACTATGTCAGTCACAAGCCATTTGGAAGTAAATGGCAGATCCACATGGACCCACCATGATACTTTATCACACACCTGCCCACCACTGCTCTACGCCCAGTACTCAGCAGGCTACAAATTACTGGCATGTCTGTTCTAAACAATTTTCAGAAAACCCTGTCAATCAAGGCACTCTCTGGTACACTCATGATAAGCAATAGGAGATCCAATGTTTCTTGAGTGCCACCGGGTCATGGGAATTTCAAAAATTTCATGGTATTTATCTAGCCATTTTTCAAGGATGACATTGGATGCACTGTGAATTTCAGTTATTCAGAAACCATTAAATATTGAGAAAGCTCGATTCAAAGAAAATTCTGGAGAACTCTCACAGGCAAGGCTTTCCAAAAAGTGGACAAAAGGTCACTTGAAGCCAGGACCATTGAGGTCTACAATGTGAGGTCCTATGTGTTTTGACTCTCTACTATGGCTGCAAAGTCTTTCAGAATAAAATCATGTGATATCCAGGCTGAGATTCCCAGTTCTTTGTGGAAAGCCACCCTGGTCCTAGATCTCAGGTTCCAAGGGCGACTCTCATGCGTGGCCTCCTAAAATCCCAACACAATTCATGGCAATACTTCTCTGAGGTCAGTTTCAGAACTCAGTCTCTAAGGGGAAACACACCAGAGTTCAATCCCTGGTGACCCAGTCAACTCTTCCAACCGCCACACAAATGACCAGAATTAAAACCAAAACACTCACACATGCCCCTCATCTTCTTTCATATAGACACTAATCATAACCTTGGCTGGAAGTTTCCATGAGGCACACAGCACAAGACAATGTCAAAATAAGCTCCCTTGCCCTTCATTTGTCTAAAGTCAGTGTTTCTGGACACCGTTCCTGTGAACCAGGGCTGATCAAAGATGCCTGCCATTAATACTGTTCCGCTTCTCCAATTTGAGGCATACTGACTGTCAGGTATAGTTTCTTACTGTGATTTGGAGTCATGAGAAAACCCAAGCACCTATGGGCTAGCCTCTGCAGGGCTTGAAGAACTCAGTTGACCCAAAGGATCCCTCTTCTGACTTGATGGAGATCAGGAACCTTACAGAGGAAAGCAAGAGACTTCATCAACAATGATTGCTCTTTTGGCCATTTTGGAATTGGATGCACACATGGGATCTTTCTTTAGATCCATCAGGTGCTGAGAATCTGAGCCATGGACTCACTCTGCACTAAGAGGCGGATTCAGACATATCCCTTTGCAAAGCAATTAAGCAAAGATCCTCAGGTGATGCCCATTTATTTCCATTTGAAAACTGATTTTTTCAGGCTTTCGAAAGGTGTGGCCTTAGGCAAAGACCTTCCTTACATTCAGGGCAACAGAACAATAGGAAAGCAAATTCCCAAAGCAGAGTTTCTCCACTGAGACTTTCCTGGTCACACTGATATCTGAGTTTTCTGAGATACTCACCATTCCCTTCAGCTATCCAGTACATGGCCATGTCCCAGATTGTGGAGGAGATACATATCTTGAACACAAAACCATGAGCCTATGGGAGAGTGGCCAGAATTCAGGAAGAAATCAGGAATGTAGAAAGGTAGTAGGTGTTGCCCATCTATAAGGTAAGCTGCAGTCCATTCATAAATTGGACAAGATGAATGCTGCAAAGATTTCTACTAGACAGGACACATCCTTTGATGCATTCTCTTTTCTATTGTCTACAACCACGGACACAGTGGGATACACAGAAACACTCACCTTCTCAAAGGACTTACTAGAAACAGGCCACTCCAAATTAAACAAACCGACTTTCCTACATATTCTTAAAACATGAGACAAAATCACTAACACACAAACACACCCACAAAGGCACCTTCTTTCCCCAAGTAGGTCTGTGACTATCCAGAGCATCCTCTGACTGGTGGGCCATACTATGTTCCCCTGAAATGGGCTGATGTATGTCAGATCTGGTCTCCTTGGCCAACACTGTGATGTTGTCAGGAGCCTGCGGTGAGCCACTGCCTGCTTTATCAAAAAAAAAAAAAGCCCCTCTTCAGAGCTTTCCTGGCATTTGTCCATCTTCAATTCAGTATTTGCCAAGAAAGACTGACTCTGTCCTTGGTTAATCCAAACATGTGAGACCACTGGGACTGGGACTGGGCCTGCCTCAGGGTGCCTGTCTCCCTGGATCCAAAGTTCAGAGTGGTACATCAATAAGAAAGTGACGTAGGTCACTTCCTCTAGAACTGAATGAGGTCACTGCCTTGGCAACCACTTTGTCCTAACAGTTGCATCCAAGGGTCCATGAAATAGAGCGTGCCCCTACTTCCTATGACACTTTTACAAGTTAAAATGGAATATCAACCATAGGCACCCGGGAACAGCTCTCCACACAGGCCTGGTTTGGTCCATCTTCTCTAGATTAAGAAGAGAGAGACTGCTTCAGACACATCCCTTCATCCTTACCTGGTTGTTTGTCATGGAAGATGACTTTTGCTCTCTCAGGTCCTTCATAGCTGCCTATATCTTCTCCAGGGATCATTTCTGCATGGACCTTTGAGGTTCTCTGCAGGTTGAAGATCTCCTACATTCCTCTATTGTAAGACCAACTCTGTCCCTGCTCTTCTATAAAGGTAGATTGAGGGAATCGTGTATGGTTAGGGTTAATAACATTTTTTATTTGGGTTAGGATCATTCTGCTGGATGAATAATGGTATTGGGAACCTGCGATATTTATAAGATTATAGAGGTGAAATATATGTATGAAAACAGAAATCTCAGTAAGATTTAAAGCCCAGAAGGTCATTGGGTCCTTGATTGGAATAGTTAGCTTTGAATTATGTTCTGCCCAGATGTCTCAGATAAATGTATACACAATGGCATAGGATCTTGTACCTTAGATGATTGAATGTTGAGGAGAACATCCATTCAAAAAGGGAGAGTTGGTAAGATTACGAAGATAGTTGGTAAGATTAGAAAAACGTGTGAGTACAGGATTTGGACAAAAAGTTCTTTAGCAATAGGGTTTCAGGTACACAAAAAAATGTAAATGTCAGCACATGTGAAGAGTCAGTCACAATGATGAACTGGGGAAAATATGTAGGAAAGCAGATATCAATAGAGACATAAGGAAATCAGGCAAAGTATAAAATGAGTGATAGCAATAGATATTTTCAACAGGCTTGAGATTGAATATATAATCTTAGGAAGAAACAAATATGTAGTCACCAATAGGATTGACATTTGAGAGCATTAGGCAACCTGGACATGGGTGATTTTCATAATCCATACTCACATTCCATTTAGGCTTTTGTACAATCGTAAGTGTGACTTTGCATTTTGTGGCCAGAATATTACTGTGATAAAATGTATATGTAGATCAGGTGACATGAGTATTTCTACCACCATTTCTTGGAGCAATATTTTGAAGAGGTATAAATTAGTATTTGGGGTACATATAGGTGTACCATGTGTGTATGAATATAGAGATAATGCATGAATAGACCATAGTGCGAATAAATAATATAACTGGTTCGAACTTTAGAAATTGGAATAAATTGATATCTGAATATACACAGGGAATCATATGTTGATATACATACATTCATTCCAACCATTTATACATCCAATGGAAATATTACGGGTGTGGTTCATCATAAAGAGTGTGTGAATTTTGCTTCAAAATTGATTATGGAAATCGAAAATAATGTGTTTGGAAAGAAGTCTCATGAAATGACCAGTCAAAAACAAAGAGGAATACATATGTTCTGAAGCAGGAAGTGATAGAATGTGTTACAAATTTCTTTAAATTTATGAAGTTGTGGATGAAATGTATATTCTATGATGTACAAAAACTGAAGAAATAGTAATGTACCAGTGTTGTATAAAAATGAACGTCAAAATACACATCATGTCCCATAGGAATCTACTTGCATTCATGTTAAAGTGGGTCAGTTACTGTAAAAATATAAGGATTTGTTTGCACCATTTACTGAAGTGAGTTTTCAATACTATAAAACAAATATGTATTTCAGGTGGATGAATATTTCTGAAAATAATCTTATGAAAATTTGAATATAAAACCACATACATGAACAAGAATGAATTTAGGGAGTGTATAATAAGACACATATATTTCATATTTTGAAAAATCTAGAGAGTATATATATATATATATATATATATATATATATATATATATATACAAAACACACACAGAGACATTAAAAAGTAGCAATATATATGCCAATTAAAATTCATCGTGAAATATATATCATCCACAGATCCAAAAATATTAATTTTACTGAACATGGATTTATGTATAATGTTTTTCAACTAAGAAGCTCACTCATAATTTGAATTATCAGTTCCAAAAGCATTTAGGAGGAGTGATTTCTTCTCACACTTTGTCTCTGCCAAGTTAGCCACCTCTCAAGAATATAGGTGTGATACCAGGTAGGATTCTACATGTTCATATAAAAATACATGTGCTGAATTGGCTACAGAAAAAGGGAGACAGGAATTCACATATGTGTTAACTTTAAAAACACATGCAGAACTCTTTCAACAAAAAATTGACAAGATTTATAACTCCTACCCTATATCATGCAAAAGGGAAGACCAACTATACACCATGGCTCCTCTGAAGTGCTAGTATTTCTATTCTGTTTGGGTTATTTTTCTCCATTATATTAGAATTAGTTGTCAGAATCTAGTAGGGTATAGGTTAGTGTCAAGGATTCAGTATTTCAAGTGGAAAATTGAAAAATGAATCCAATGTGTATGTAAATATGTGCTACACAAAAATCTTCCCACTCTCATCCAGAACAATGCCTTGACAATACCTTCGCCCCAAGTAAGACACAATTAGAGGAGAAGATTTAGAAAATCTGTGAACAAATATCTGGAATGGAATATGCTCAGGAGCCCACACCTTGGAAGTGGCAGAGGAGTTTCCAAAGGTAAGGGACAGGGTAAACCCTCCACAAACATGGAGGTCTGCTGGAATAGACACTTCTTGAGAAACTGCCTGTGAGGTTGGGCACTTGAAAAATATGTTGTTGTCAGGAGCTTTAGCTTCCTTTCTAGTGAGACCATAAAAGCTTGGTCTGCATCTATGAGACCTGGAGGACATGCTTTCTTATTTCCCAATGAACATGAGGCAGCAGTGCTAAATTCTCTTTTTAGGTAAACTGTGGCCACTGGGGGCTAAATGTCTTTCCATGTGCACTTTGAAGCCATATGGTCATCCTCCATTTTCGTTTTGTTTCTTCCTGCTGCACTGGGAGTTTGGTATTTGCTTCACGAAATACAAGGAGTTCAATTGGGTCTCAGTGCAAGAGGGAGTTCTGTCATGTATGGTGGGTCAGGTTCTGCAGGAGGATACAAGAACCAGGATTCTATCCCACATAGCTTGCCCCCTTGACCATAGCAACTTGATTCTGAACAATGTCCTGAAAACTCTCCATATAACAAGTTGCCTTTACATGGAAGGTTCTGTTGGCTGCACCATGTCAGTCACAAGCCATTTTGAAGCCAATGGAAGATCCACATGGCCCCACCACAGATGTTTTATCACATACCTGCCCACCACTGCTCTAGTACAACTACTCAACAGAGTCCAACTTACTGGCATCTCTGTTCTACACCATTTACATGAAACCCAGTCAATCAAGGCACTGTCTGGTATATTCATGATCAGTAACAGGACATCCAAAGGTTCTCCAGTGCCACCTGGTGATGGGAATTTCAAAAATTTTATGGTATTTTTCTAGCCATTTTTCAAGGATGAAGTTGGAGGCACTGTGAGTTTCAATTCTTTCAGAAACCATTAAATGGTTAGGAAGCTCATTTCAATGAAAGTTCTGGAGAACACTCACAGGTAAGGCTTCCCAAAGAGTGGCCAAAAGATCACATGATATTATGCCCATTGAAGTCTACAATGTGAGGTCCATATGAGTTTTGACTCTCAACTATGAGTGCCAAATCTTTCAGAATAAAATCATGTGGTATCCTGGCTGAGAGGCCTAGTGCTCTGTGGAAAGCCATCCTGGGCCTAGAACTTAGTTTCCAAGGGCGACACTCATGCCTGGCTTCATAAAATCTCATCACTCTTCATGGCAATACTTCTCTGAGGTCAGTTTGAGAACTCAGTTTCTAAGGGAACCACACCAGAGTTCAAGAACATGTGGACCAAGTCATCTCTTCCAACCGCCACCCAAATGACCACAATTTAAAACAAAACACTCCAATGTGGCGCTCATCTTTTTCCATATAGACACTCATAATGACCTCTGGCAAAAGTTTTCCATGAGGGGCACAGCCCAAGACCGTGTCCAAAATAAGCTCTCTTGTACCTAATTTGCCTAAAGTCAGGGTGGCCTGGACACCCTTCTTGTGAACCAGGAGAGATCAAATAGGCCTCCCATTAATACTGCTTTGCTTTTTCAATTTGAGGCCAACTGACTGTGGATTTTGGATTCCTTATGTGAATTGGAGTCTTGAGAAAACCCAAGAAACTATGGGCTAGCCTCTGCAGGGCTTTGAAGAACTCATTTGACCCAAAGGATCCCTATTCTGGCTTGATGGAGGTCAGGAAAGTTACAGAAGAGGCGAGAGACTTCATCCACAAGGACTGCTCTTTTGGCCATTTTGGTTTTGGATGTACACATGGGATCTTTCTTTAGATCCATCAGGAGCTGAGAATCTAAGCCACACCCTCACACAAGGCAAATAGGCTGATTCAGACACATCCTTTCCAAAGCAATTAAGCAAAGCGCCACAGGTAATTCCCATTCATTTCCATTTGAAAACTGCTTTCTTCAGTCTTCACAAAGTGGTGGACTGAGGAAAAGACCTTCCTGACATTCAGGGCAACAGAAGAATTGGTAAACAAAAGGCCCCAAGCAGGGTTTCTTCACTGAGACTTTCTTGGTCAAACTGATATCTGAGTTTTCTTAGATGCTCGCCATTCCCTTCAGCTATTCCGTACATGGTCATGTCACAGAGCTTCAAGGTTGTACATATCTCAAACACAAAACCATGAGCCTATTCTGGAGAGTGGCGAGAATTCAGGAAGAAAACAGGAACTTAGGTAGAGAGCAGGTGTTTCACATCAATAAGGTAAGCTGCAGTCCATTCATAAATAGGGCAGGATGAATGCTGGGAAGCTTTCTACTAGATAGGACATATTCATTGATGCATTCTCTTTTCTAATGTCTACAACCACGGACATAGTGGGATACATAGACATAGAAACACTCACCTTGTCAAACGACTTACTAGAAACAGTTCACTCCAAACAAAACAAACCGCCTTTCATACCTATTCTCAGAACATGAGACAAAACCAGAAACCCACACCCACACCACAAAGGCACCTCCTTCCCCCATGTAGGTCTGTGACTATCCGGAGTGTCCTCTGACTGGTGGGCCATACTATGTTCTCTGGAAATGGCCTGTTCTGTCTCAAATCTGGTCTCCTTGGCCAACTCTGTGAAGTTGTCAGGAGCCAGCGGTGAGCCACTGCCTGCTTTCTCAGGAAAGGCCCCTATTCATAGCTTTACTTGCATTTGGCCATCCTCACATCAGTAGATTCCAAGAAAGACTGAGTCTGTCCTTGGTAAATCAAAATAAGTTTGACCACTGGGACTGGGACTGGGACTGGCTCTTGGTGCCTGGATTCCTGGATTCCAAGTTCAGAGAGTTCCATCACCAAGGAAGTTAGGTGAGGTCACTTCCTTTAGCAACTGAATGAGGTCACTGCCTTGGCAACAACTTTGTCCTAACAGTTGCTTCCAAGGTTCCCATGAGAAGGAGGCTGCCCCTACTTCCTGTGACACTTTCACCAGTTAGAGTGGTATGTCAACCATAGGCATGCAGGAGCAGCTCAACACATGCCTGCTTTGGTCCATCTTCTATACATTAAGAAGAGAGTGGCTGATTCAGACACATCCCTTCATCCTGAGCAGGTTGTTTGCCATGGAAGACTTCTGCTCTCTCAGGTCCTTCATAGTTTCCTACATCTTCTCCAGGGATCATTTCTGCATGGACCCTTGAGTTTCTCAGCAGGTGGAAGATCCTCTATATTCCTGTATTATAAGACCAACTCTGTCCCCACTTTTCTGTAAAATTAGATTGAGAGAACAGTGTATGGTTAGGTTTAATAACATGTTCGATTTGGTTTAGAAAGGAAACTACACGGTTGAGCAAACAGCGTCCTACCGTTAGCAATAATATGAGGATTATTAATGGAACGGCCCTGGCAGATAAAAGCGTAGTTAACCAGGTTGACTATGTGAACAAAGACTCAAACTTCCTTCTGGGGCCTCTGTCTCTCTTTGACGCTCTTCAAGCCGTTTTCTTAATTTACTCATTGATTCTTTTACAACTCCAGTATTGTCGGCATAAAAACAACATTCTTCCCTCAATGCAAGCAAAAAGGCACCTTTCTCTCATGAAGAGGAGGTCCAACACTCGCCTGCTCTATAAAATAACTTCAGAGAGAGAGAGGTTAAAATTCCTGTAAAGCTGTGATGTCGGTTTTTAATGTCTTTAAGCTTTGGTCTATTTCTGCTTCTAATTGTGTCTTTGTTGTGTCTCATGGACTAGGGCAGTTCTTCCTGTGCCCACGCCTTCAGCAATTATTATTCCTAATAGGATGGCTAAAGTGAGGGATACAGGTTCCCGGTGGAACCGGGTTGTATGGCCCCCTATTTGAACTTTAAATGAACCTGCGTCATGATAGAGCACTCTGAAAAACATCTACATCATTACATAATTAATCACATCTATTGACCATTTTATGACAACATAAATAATGTTAAAGTGTATAGAATTATACTGTTTTATGGATGGACAAGAAAATGCACCTAAGATAGCACCAAAGTGAGGAAAACATTCTTATTTGGTTGCATCCGGATTTAGAGGGCATTGCTTCTTTTGTAATCAATTAATCCCCTGAAACCCAAGTTTTGGTAGTTTTAGAGTTTGTACCCAACATGTAAGGGAAGGGGCTCAGAAGTTCACAGTCTGCAGAAATTCACAAAAATTAGTTTTTGTTTCTGTTTTTTTTTTCCTCTGTTCTGGGCAAGTTAACTTTTCAAGGACACCTTGCAAGGGGAGAGCTTTTTTGTCTCTTTTTTTTCTCCCTGCCAGCTGTCACCATGGAGCCCAGTTGCTAACATTTTTATCTTAGAAATGTAGCCATCTCGGTGAAGCCCCAGCTCAAGGCCAGAGGCCTCGTTCACATATTTTGTGAAAAACTGGTAAGGAGGTGTCTAGCTTAGGGGTGGTGATTTTTCCAGCCAGTGGTCAAGTAGAACAGGGCAACACGAAAAGTGCAAGTTTATGTACATTGAACTCTTTCAGAGGGACTCTTTTGCTGAAAGACCTAAAGTAAGCCTTGGTGAAGACTTCTGGAGAAGGTCATTTAAGACATTTCTATGGACCTAGTACAGAGGGGGAAGACGGGGTAGTCGAGGCTGAGAGCAGCTCCGTGGATCTAAGAATGAGGAAAGAGAGATGTAAAAGAAAAATGGGAAAGGGGTTTGGGATTTTCCTAAAACAAAACTTGAGCAGTAGAACAGGTAGAGCAGAGGGGAAGATGGGAGTAAATATTCCAAAAAGCCTTTGAGGGACTTTAAATTCTTAGAAACCTGTTTTCAGTGATGACAAAGCAACTTTAAAGGCCATTTTCATTACATCTTGTATAGGGGTCTGAGGCCTCTTATCAGCTGGTTTGAGCTTTGGGTTAGCTTGCAAGAGGACTTGCTGGGACCTAGTGCAGGCACTGACAGGAAAAGAGAGGAGTGAGTGGGTGAAGGGGTACCTTGGTACCTGCAACCTCAGCAAGGGGGCAATGTTCTGAGAACCAGCGGAGGTTTGGGTTTTTGATTTAGTAATTGGAGAGGAGAAATCAGGTTGCTAAGATGGGAGTGATAGCAGAGAGTCTAGAGCAGAAGGCTGAGGGTGAGGAACTATTGGAGAAGGATAATACAGGATGTGAGCAAAGGAGGGAAAAGGATTCCACATAGGGAAATTTCCCCCTTTTGAGAACTTGCCAAAGTTAAAAATGTCACGCAGAATTTGAGGATCTAGAGAACTCTCTGGGGGCCATAGTATTTGGTTGTCTAATTGGTAATATGGCCAATGCTGTGTACTGAATTTGATGAGGAGTTTGGGTTCCACCAGGCAGCCCCTGTATGCTCACATTCACTTGACTTACACAAGAAGTCGGCTTCTTCCCGACACAGCTGTGGCTGTTTGTGCCTTTGATAGTCCGCTAGGCAAACATAGTAATCTAGGCTAGCCAACCTGAATCTGTCTCGCGTGTCCCTGCATCCATAATGTTTGTTTCCATTATCTATGGTACAGAAGAGATTTAATGGAATTTTAGTGGGATCCTCTTCATCAGGGATATCTCAATAGGAAAGACCTATACCGAGCTGACAAATGTCTGGGTGGATAGATGGCCACCAGGTCTCTAAGGGGGCTGTATGCGAGATAGACCATATTTCTTGTCTAGTAGGATTTGTGATCAGCCATTGCTGCTGAACGGAATGATGAGGGTTAGAACTACTGGTGGCCAAGGGGAGAGTCTATAGTCTTATCCACATAGCGAATACGCAATTTGAAATGGTTAGCAGGCTTTTCCAGTTTCCAACAAGAGTCTGGACACAGCGAAGGCTTGAGATGAGAGGCATGGATCCAAAAAGTGATTCCGTCTACTTTTACCGCTTTAGGTTTTATAAGTAGCACCTGGTATGTTCCTTTCCAGTGGGGTTCCAGGGATGACACCTGATGTTGTCTTATGTAGACGAAGTCTCTTACTTGATATTGACTTAGAGTCCCCTCCTCCCAAGGTTGGTAGGCAGTGGCCAGCTGTTTCCACAGGTATCGCTGAGTTCTTTCAATGACTTTAAGTCTGTCAAGCAAGGGGGTGTGGAAGTGATCGTTAGGCCTTAGAGTTGGGGTTAGGTAACTTACTGGATGATGGGCATCATAGAGAATTTCATAGGGGGTGAGGTTACACAAAGAAAGAGAGGGAGTATTTCTCGCATGAAACAGTGCATAAGGCAGGAGCATAATCCAATCTTTTATGCCGGGCTCTAAGCTTAATTTCGTTAAGGTCTCTTTAATGGTTCTATTTATTTTTTCTACCTGTCCTGAGCTCTGGGGTATATAAGCATAATGTAACTTCAAATTAATCCACAGGGTCCCAGTGAACACCTGACTTACCTGAGCCATGAACACCAGTCCATTATCAGACCCTATTGCCTTAGGCAGACCGTATCTTGGGGAAATATCTTTCAGGATCTTCTTGAAAACCATTTGTGCAGTTTGGTTGTTTTTGTGTGTGTGTGTGTGTTTGTGTGTAAGGCTTCAGTCCATCCTGAAAATGTATCTACAAAGACTAGGAGATATTTAAGTCCATACGTTGCTGGCTTAATTTCACTATTGTCCACTTCCCAAAGTTGTCGTTTTCTGGTTCCTCGTAGGTGCTTTCCTCTAGGAAACTGGAAGGGTAAGCATTAACCAATTGACGGACTCGACAGGCTTTTGTTACCCGTTCAGTTATTTCCTTTCGCTGTGAGTCGGTTAGTGGAAAACTCTGTTCTTAATCCTACAGGAATGCCTGCAGTTTCATTGAACCAAGGTGAGTGAGTTGGTGTACATTTTTAACGTAGTGTAGGGCTTTCTGTAATTGCAGCCTGAGCTCAGTGAAGTTGAGGCGTTCAGTGTCAGTGTCCATAGATGTTATCAAAAACTTCCTGGTGATCAGGGGTCCATTGGAATTGGGCATCTCCCATTAACACCGGGTATAAAGGAGCAGCTAAAGACGCAAACCCAGGTATCCATAACCTGCAAAATCCAGCAGTCCCAAGAAACTCTCTGAGTTGTCTCCTGTTAGATGGGGGTGGTATCTACACAATGGTTTGTTTTCTGGGCTCAGTGAGCCATCGTTTACTGCCCCTAAGGTAACAGCCCAGGAAGATTACTTCATGCTAGCAAATTTGGGCTTTTTTGGCCGAAATTCTATACCCAAGTTGAGCAAGCTCATATAATAGTGCTTGGGTCCCAGACTCACAGTTTTCCTTGGTGTTGGCTGCCAGTAGCAGGTCATTCACGTATTGAAGCTGGGTGATTTGGGGTGCATAGTTCTGAAATTGCTGAGATCTCTGTGGAGGGCTTCATCAAAGAGAGTGGGGGAGTTTTTGAACCCCAGTGGGAGTCTAGTCAAAGATAGTTGACCAGACGTTCAGGTTTCTGGGTCTACCCACCCAAAAGCAAACAGCAACTGACTATCTTTATGCAGAGGCAAGCAAAAGAAAGCATCTTTTAAGTCCAGAACAGTATACCATTTCCGCTCAGGGTTCAGAGTGCTAAGCAGATTGTACGGATTAGGTACCGTGTGGTGAATGTCCTGCACTCTGTTGTTGATCTCTCTTAGGTCTTTAACAGGACAATAGTCCCCGGTTCCTGGCTTTTTTTTCTAGTAGCAGGGGAGTGTTCCAGGCCAATTGACAGGGCCTTAGGAGCCCTAAGTCCAGATATTTCTGAATATGGGGCCTTATCTCATCTTTAGCTTTTTTTGCTTAGAGGATATTATTTGACATTGATTGGGGAGGCTGAGGTTTTTAACTCCACTGTTATTGGAGGTTGTTTCACGGCCAGGCCTAACCCAGCAGTTTTTGCCCAGGCATCTGCATAATCTGTTATCCATTTCTGGTGTAGCTTGCCTGTTTGATCAGTCTTGGGGGGTGTGAAGAGTGGATGTTCATCTTCTACTAATATAGTTAAAGCCGTGACTATAGGAGTTTTTACTGAAGAATTTAGAAATTTCATTTGGGGGCCTTCAGGGTTAAAAGTTATTTAGGCCAAGAGCTTGGTGAGCAGAACTCTGCCCATCAATGGGTCCAGGCATTCCTGGATTACTAGGAAGGAGTGATAGATTTTTCCTTTCCCAAGGTCCATGGTCCTCTTAGTAGTCTAAGCCCGATATTTACTGCCATTAGTTCTTTGAACTACAGACCTTTTATTTGATAGAGGGCCCAATGGGGCCTTAAGGGCTGAGTATACTGCTCCTGTTTTCATTTCAAAGTTTACTGGGGTCCGCTACACTTCAAAAGTTACCCTGAGCTAGGGGAAGTGATCTGAGCCCCAACTTTTTTAGTCATGCTCCAAAGTCAGAATGGCTGGCTGGCGTGGCTGTCTCTTTATAGGGCACTCTTTGGCCCAGTATCCTTTTTTTTACAGTAGGCACATTGATCTGAGGCCAGGGGTGGCCTCTGGCATGGCCCCAGGTATCCCTTCCTGTCACCTTACGTCTTAATTTCTGGCCTCTTTCTTGTTGTGACCAGGATCTTGGTCAATCCCTTAGTCTGTCTTTTGCTTCTCTCATCCTTCCTTTGCTCCCTTTCTTTCTCCCTGTTTCTCTCTTATAGTATATTTTCTCGGCTTCTCTGACTAAATCTTTCTTTTAAATTTTTTTAATATCCATGGCAGCTTGCCCAATTAACGCCATCGTTACAGATGAATTTTGATCTGCTGCCTGAGGATCGAAAGGAGTATATCTCTTATATGCCTCCATAATTCTTTCTAGAAACAAAGAGGGAGATTCATCAGGCCTTTGAATAATTTCTCTTACCATGGCCAAATTAGTTGGTCACCTAGTAGCCCCTTGGAGACCCGCTATTAGAGCCAGGCAATAATTGGACAGATGCTCTTTATCTTCAAAGGTGTTGGGGTTCCAGTTGGTTTGGTTTAAGGGTAAGCTGGCTTTGATTATGTTGGGAAGTTGTGTTGGTCGCCAATCAGGTCCGAGGATTTTTTTTTTAGTTTCTTGGAGGTTTTTCTCTTATTCCTCTGTCATAAAGAAAGTCCCTAGGAGTTGTTGGCAGTTATCCCAAGTTGGCAGGTGTAAAAACGTTGGCGAGTTCTCTGAGTTCTTTTAGCCGGGCCAGCTTCCTCCAGGGAAGGAGGGGCTCTGTGTGCCACGGGACAGTCATCTGGATGGTGCTGGGCCATCCTAGCTTCTTTGAATGGTGGAGAGGCTGAGTCAGCAGCAGGGGAATCACTTAGAGGGTGTTGGGAGTTGGGGGATGAAGGCAGAGGATAAGGAGGGGGAGGAGAGTCCAGTAGAGTCTTGAGACTCATGGAGAACAGAGGGTGCAAGAGGAGGAGCAGAGAGTTAAAGAGATAGAATCGTGGGGGAAGGAGTAGGAGCGGGTGCAGGGACAAGGAAAGGCTTCATCCTTGGAGGAGGAGATTTGTAGAGGTCCTGACAAGTTAAGATATATGGCTGTTGATCTGGATGTCTACGTGGCCCCTGCTAAAAGACAATATCTCGAACTTTTCAAATTAGTGCGAAGTAGAAAGATCCTTCTAGGGGCCATCCTACTACAAAGGTGGGTCATTCTGAGACACAGAATCTGCCAGATCCGGCATTTTACTGAAAAAGAAAGATTCTGAGCCCTTAAGCAGACTTTGGTCTAGTGATCAAGGGTCAGGAACAGAGGCATTGAAGTGCTCTGTCCCATAATGAAATATACACAGACAATAAAAGCAATGACACATGACACAGACAAGACAAGACAATAAAGACAGGCAATGGACGTCCAATACTGAGACCAGGACTGAGTAGCCGGCAAAACATGATGGGCTGGCAATACCGAATCCGAAACAAAATATCACTGAATCAAGGAGACTATTGTTCCTCGATTTCATGAGTTCATCCCCCAGGGACATGGCCTGTGGCTCTGTGACATGTGTGTCAGTCACCGTGGGAGAGAGCTCACGCTCTTTACCAATAGCCATTTTGTGAAACCCTAACCTGAATCCTGAAACCAGAAAGAGGGGCCTTATTTACCCCCAGAGGAGCCCGTTGGGGGTCTTTCATCTGCGGCTGCCGGATCTCACTGGGGCCACGAGATGTAAAGATCGGGCGAGGGTCGGTTGAAGAGACCACCAAGAGACCGTCTCATGCAACAGCAAAGGCTTTATTGGGAGTCCGGCATGCAAGGGCTCAGAGCTCTCTTGAATAGAGCAGAGAGCCCTGAGAACAGCTTAAGAAGTGCTTATATATTTTCCTTGGAGAGGGCAGGGAGGGAAGTTTATTGATGGGTAAGGGCGAGTGGGCGGTTTGCGTGCAACTGGTTGACCGAGTACATTCTGCAGTTTGGCAGTTGGGGACAGCACATTCTGGGAACAAGAATAGCAAACAGTTCTCAAGATTTCAACAGTGTTTTGTTAAGCATACAGAAAATCAAGAAGTGACAAGTACCTATTTTATTAACCTTTCAATATAAGTATGAAAACAGAAATATAGGTAAGATTTGAAGCCCAGAAGTTCATTGGGCTCTTGATTGGTATACTTAGCGTTGAATTACATTCTGTAGTGATGTCCCAGATATATGGATATACAATGGCATAGGACCTTATACATTCTCGGTGGTCAATTCCAAAACACAGACTCTAAGGGGAATCACATCAAAGTTCAAGCCAAGGTGGACCCAATTATCTCTTCCAACCGCCACACAAATGACCACAATTAAAACCAAGACACTCCCACATGCCACTCATCTTCTTCCATATAGACACTCACCAGAACTTCTGGCAAGAGGATTCCATGAGAGGCGCAGCACAAGACAGTGTTCCAAATAAGCTCCCTTTCCCCTCATTTGCCAATAGTCAGGGTGGCCTGGACACCCTCCCTGTGAACCAGGAGTTATCAAACAGGTCTGCCATTAATACAGCTCTGTTCTCCAATTTGAGGCCTACTGACTGTGGGGTTTAGATTCTTTATTTGAATTGGATTCATAAGAAAACCCAAGAACCTATGGGCTAGCATCTGCAGGGCTTTGAAGAACTCATTTGACCCAAAGGATCCCTATTCTCACTTGATGTAGGTAAGGAATCTTACAGAGGAATGTGAGGGACTTCATACAGAGTGACTGATTTTTGGCCATTTTGATTTTGGATCCACACATGGGATCGTTCTTTAGATCCATCAGGTGCTGAGAATCTAAGCCACAGGCTCACACAGGACCAAGAGGCTGATTCAGACACATCCCTTTACAAAGCAATTAAGCAAAGAGCCACAGGTGATGCCCATTCATTTCCGTTTGAAAACTGTTTTCTTCAGGATTCACAAAGGCGTGGCCTCAGGCAAAGAACTTACTGACATTCAGGGCAACAGAAAAATAGGCAATCAAAAGGCCCATTGCAGGGTTTCTCCACTGAGACTTTCCTGGTCACATTGATATCTGAGTTTTCTGAGATGCTTGTCATTCCCTTCAGCTATCCAGTACATGTCCATGTCACAGTGCTTGGAGGTGGTACATATCGTGAACTCAAAAGCATGAGCCTATTTTGGAGAGTGGCTAGATTTCAGGAAGAAAACAGGAACTTAGGAAGATAGCAGGTGTTGTCCATCGATATGGCAAGCCCTAGTGCATTCATAAATTGGGCAGGATGAATGCTGGGAAACTTTCTACTAGACAGGAAACATCCATTGATGCATTCTCTTTTTCTAATGTCTACAACCATGGACACAGTGAGATACACAGACATAGAAACACTCGCCTTGTTAAACAACTTACTAGAAACAGTTCACTCCAAACCAAACAAACCGACTTTCCTACCTATTCTCAGAACATGGGACAAAACCACAAACACACATCCACACTCACAAAGGCACCTCCTTCCCCCAAATAGGTCTCTCACTATCCGGAGTGTCCTCTGACTGCTGGGCCATACTATGTTCCCCCGATATGGCCTATCCTGTCTCAGATCTGGACTCCATGTCCAACTCTGTGAAGTGGTCAGGAGCCAGCTGTGAGCCACTACCTGCTTTTTTAGGAAAGTCCCCTCTTCAGAGTACTCCTGGCATTTGGCCATCCTCACATCAGTAGGTAACAAGAAAGACTGACACTGTCCTTGCTAAATTGAATCAAGTCAGACCACTAGGACTGGGACTGGGACTGACTCTGTGTGCCTGGCTTCCTGCATCCCAAGTTCAGAGAGTTCCATTACCAAGGAAGTGAGGTGAGGTTGCATCCTTCAGGAACTGAATGAGGTCACTGCCTTGGCAACCACTTTGTCCAAACAGTTGCTTTCAAGCGTACCATGAGAAGGAGGCTTACCCTACTTTCTGTGGCACTTTCACAAATTAGAATGGTATATCAACCATAGGCACCAAGAAACAGCTCTCCACACAGGCCTGATTTGGTCCATCTTCTCTATATTAGGAAGAGAGCCTTTAGTCTGGGGAGCACTGCAGTGAACCTCTGCACTAAAACTATTAGCAAGCACCTGGTGGAGGAGTCCTCCATAGGTAAGTGGTGCCTTTATAACATCTGATATCCGGTTAAGGGAGATCTTTTCTGATGACAGAGATGTGGCCTGGGGAGGCTCACATATACTCCTTTCCAGGAGAGTAACGAGAATCTTTCTGTCCTCTGTTCTGTTCTGTAGGGAATTCCTCTGGAACTGTAGAGAGGGGCCGACAGGCACGCACGCGCTCCTACCCTGGAGCTATAGCAAGATGTTGCACTGTTCCACTGTTTTTCTGTTTAGGCGCTGGTTTTCTGTTTTTTGTGTTTTGTTTTGTCTTCTATTTTTTTGATTGTTTGTTTGTTTTTGTTTGTTTTGTTGTGTGATTTCAGTGGTAAAAACTTAAGTATTTTGGACGTAAAAATGGGTAATAAAGAGAGTAAGCCTGACACCCCTTTGGACTGTGTTTTAGGGAACTGCGATGAACTTTACCCCCCTTTGTTAAGCAGGATGACAGAAGCTCCTAGCTGGCTGCCTGGAGCACACCCATTGCAGAGGGCAATGCTTGCTGGGGACCTAAGAACTGAGCATCTCCCAGGTTAACAAGTGAAACTCCTTTAAAACCCCTTGTCGCTCCAGATCAAGAGAGTCACAACATTTGGCAGAGTCCCCTGTGTTTCTCCTTTGTTCACAAAGCAATAAACCTCCCTTTTTCTTTTTCTCAAAACTCAGTCCTCATTATTAAATTGGTATTAATTGGCTTCAAGTTCAGGAATCGAACTTTAATTTACAAATTTGGTACCCCCCCTCCTCCCCGGAACTTTGTGAGAGCTGTCTACTGGAATATTAGGAGATGAAGCATGCTTGGTGTGGAACTGAACAAGAGGAGCTAATCCTGTAAGTAAAAGGAAGGACTGAGGGACTCCCAGCAGCTGCCAAAGCCCTGTTGATTCAGGGAATTACCTCCTTCCTTTCCGCACTGTAAGAATTATGCCACCTCTGTCTTGTTAAAAAAGAGAAAAAGAAAAAGGGGACACTAAATGCAGTGAAGTCACCATGGAGACACTTTATTTTACATTTCAGGTTGCCCCTCTGTTAAAACATGTGGTCCCCCCCCCCTGTGGATATCTATGGTGCACACTGGTGTAGGAGATTTTTCTCTTATCTGCTCTGGTTTAATGGGTTCTCTCTGACAGCCATAGTCTGGACCTCCTTTCTGTCTGTCTTGTGTCTTTGTATCTGGCCCTTTAAGACATGTGCAATAATGTGTTGATATTATAAATTGTTTCTTGGGAATGATCTTAGCTGAATGTGTGTCTAAATGATGATGTTTTATTTTAACAATCTGGTATCTGAATGGGTTTTTGAAGCATTGCACAATCTTGCAGTTAAAAGTCGGGTTTAGGTAATTGTTTAGTTTATGATTTCAGATAATTCATGCCAGAGAACTTAAATACTTAGGATGGAAAACTGAAGAACTCTACTTCCAAGTTGGCAAGTAAATTCCCAATCATACAGTCTTTTTTTCACCAATTTTGAATTGGATAGCCTGGGAAAATATCACTGTGTGTACCAGTGCATTAATTTGGACAAGGATAGTAAATCATAGAATGGTATCTGTTGACAAAACAATATGTAAAGATATAAAATTTTGTGAATTGTATCTTAAATTTATATCATAATTTTCAACATCCGAACCTCAAAATTATGGTTAAAATGCCTTAGGCCTGAGGTGTCTGCTCAGAATAGCAGTTTTTCCTGCTCCTTCCAGACCTCAGCCATGACTTATGTTGAAATGTAAATGAAAGAAGCCTGCAATCTTAGTAGGAGACTGATTTGAGGCCTAAGGGGGAAAAAAAGGTAAATTGTATGGTATTTACTAATTACTAGCCAGTCACTTTTTCTAGGACTCTTTTTTTTTCCTTAGATACTTTTTTTTTTGAGCTCATGATTTTGAGCATACAGACCTAGGTTAATGTTTTTCAGATCAGTTCTATCTTTGACCAACTGTAGACATTTTGAAACATTGCAATGGAGATTTCACCTGAGAAAAGCTACAAGGCCTTTACTATTATTATGTGTGCACACTTTTGTTATGTGTTGTATGTCTATATATACATATGTCCGTATATCATATATATGATACACAAACTAACATATACAAGGAGCGCTCATAAAAAAGCGCTCATTAAAACAAATTTAAATAGGAGATCCAAAGATCTTTAATTCACGTGATTTAAATGTTTCAATTTAAATTGGATAAACAGATAAAAATCAATGTCTTTAAATTTAAGCTTACAAATTTTTCTAGGTGTTCAAAAATCTAATAAAATATTAATATCTACAAAATGTCTAATATGCCTTGGTACTAGGACCTTTCCTTCAACATAAAAATGGTTTACACTGTCAATACATTTCTCTAATATTTTGATAAATAAATAAAGTAAATTTGATTGGGATTACTCATTCATGAGTACTTTTGTTAGATATCTGATTGATTTACTAAGGTCTGAATAAGTTTTTATTAAAGTCTGTATAAGAATATAAAAATCAGTCATGTGTTAATGAGACAGAAATTTCTTAAAACATAAGTTTACCCATAACGTTGTGTTTATTAAGTTTTATTTTCTCTAGAGCAAGCAACCATAAAAATTAAACAACTGATTAAATAAGAACTGTTATTTTAGAGCACTGTACTGCCATTGCTTTAAAAGCTAAACTTGGTTAATGTAGAAACATCAATGTAATTGTGATGCTATCAATGTTTTCATATCTTATATGTATTCAAGTCTGTAAGGTAGAAACTTTAAAAGAGCATTATATCAAGCTGGTGCTCTGAAGTTTTATGGTAAAAAAATATATTGGGGATTTATTTACCTGTTATCAATAAGATATGTAAACTTTTATGTTACTTTTTACATTGGGGAAAAATTTAAATGTATTTTTTAGTTAATGAGAGCCTAATCGATGTAAAGGTTAAAAACTTTCAGCCTTTCTTTAATTCATGTTTTAAATGTGATATCATATGGTGTTAGCTAATGTTCATGTGACCTCAAACAATTTATGTAAACTTTGTCAAATGATATTTATAAATAAAGATTATCTTTAGAACTAAAATACTTAAGATTTATAAAGAGCCCTGCCTTACCTGAGATAAGGCTCTGTGTCCCATCTTACTACATGTGAGAATGACTACAAAACCAGTAGGTCAGATAATATTTCTTTAAAGTTATGTTAAAAAGTTGGTTTTTTTAAGGTCAATATTCCTAGGATCTCAAACAGGGGATATAATGTATAACTCAGCCAAAAAATTCAGGGTAGCTATTACACAAGCTAAGTATTTTTACTTTTGTTAATTTTATTTTGAAATTATTTTATAAGTGATCTAAAGATTCTCTGTTACTGTTTTACAAACGTGTTGCTTTAAGAACACAACATGGGTTTATTCAAGATAATAAGTCATTACTTACAATACAGACAGAAAAATACAGATCCCAATTAATAAAAAGATAATGATATAGTTATAGACATTAAAGCCCAGTACTCTTAATATAAGGCTGTTAAAATTTATTTGCTGGATGTTTAAGATTAGGATTTAAAATTAAAGTTAAATGAAAAGCGCCAAGAAAACCAATATTTGGCTTTTGCCCTCTGAGTCAGTCTGAATCCAGGGAACAGGGAACTTCTCTAAAAAGCTTTGAAACTCTGAGCCACATAACCTCCTCCTAATCAGGGAGATTAATGAGACCACTGGAGAACAGAAAGCCAATCAGGGTATTTGTTACGAAGAGGAGAGTCATCAAAGAAAGGAGACATCCCTGATGCTTCCGAGGGAAGCCAAATGGTCAAGCAAGATCTGGACCCACCTAGCGCAAATGGCACTAGCAGAACTGAGAATCTGCTCTCAAGTTTCCCCAGAATTGACTCCCATAAAAGCTCATCTGACTGTTAACAATAGATGGAAACAAAAGTCAGTTTGACTGCTTCATCTTAAACACTTAGCAAAGACAGTTAAGAACAAAATACATCCATTCCTGGGCATTTTAAATTATAATAATAATAATATAATTTTAAGGTATGCACTTTATGTTTGCCTCCCAAAATAAGTAAGACTGGTGGCTACAAAGAAGAATTCTCAGAAAGGAATGCCTGATACTTATAAAAAGAGACTATCAAGAAGACCTGCCACAGGGATAAGTTTTCAGTTTAAGGCCTACAGATATTCCTAACCTACACAGGTAGGCTTGGTGTTTGCTAGTACAATTATCCATCCCTGAGTAACAGAATTAAAGGTTTCTCTAAGACACACAGAGGTCATACTAGTAAAAAGATTTTACAAGATCAGATGACATTAAATTATTAAACTGTATCTTATGGGGAGGGACAAGTGTAACAGTACAAGTTAAGTTGACAGTCCGGATAACTGGGGATATTAAAGACTGGTGATGGAACTTCTATACAGTGACATGTTCCAGCTGCTGCAACATTTTTTCAGTAATCATGGTTTTTGTTTCTCTCATAGAAGAACCCATCCCCAGATGACTTTACAACCTGTTCTTCCCCGATCAGACTTCAAACCGAACTGACTTCTAAAAGGCAACTCATGTCCCTCAACTGACTTCTAAAAGGCAACTCATGTCCCTCATGCCATGCCCACTCATGTCACCCTGTCTCAGGTCAGAAGAAGAAAAAATGAGTGACACCACTCTTCTTGAAACAATGGAGAGAAAGATAAATAGACTATCAATATAAGTAATTAATTAAGTCAGGTAAAATCAGGGAGATCGGTTTTGGGTGAGTTCTAAAAATTTGGAGACTCTTACCTGAGGGATTAAAATTTCCTCAGTGCTCTTCCCTTAATCTATCAAAGATTTGAAAGGGACACAAAGAAAAGGGGGGAATGATAGACCCAACCTGATCTTTAATTAAAATTGGGAGCCATCTTGCCAAAAAGCCATGAAAAGATAATTTTGGCTTTAGCATAAATCACTTCAAATTCTAAACCTGCTTGGAATGCCTGCCCACGCCTGGAACTCACCCATGCCCGGCTCTCTGACCAGATAGCAGCCCTCTCTGAAACTTTAGTGACACATCATAAATATTTGCCTTCTCTGGCGAGACAACAACCCTCTCTGAGGCTCTAATGGTCTTCATGAACTCTGATGTAGGGACAGAAAAAAAATGTAGACTGCCATTAGTGTGATGTTTGTCAGAGTTCTGTTATCTGTAAACGCCCTTTTGTGTAATTTTCTGGGCTATTAAGCTGCCTGTAGGAAAGCTGGGGTTGCTGTCTTATTCCCGCCATTTTGTGAGGGAGAGGCAGCACAGCCGGTGGAAATAATAAGCTTAATTTAATTTGATTTTAATTAGAGTCAGTGGTCTTTTCTTGTGTCCTGGTCTAACAGGTAATCACTCCAAAAACATGGAGCTCTGCTGGCCTAAACACTTCTTGAGAAACTTCCTCTGAGTTTGGGCACTTGAAATATATGTTGTTGTAAGGAGCTTTAGCTTCCTTTCTAGTGATACCATCAAAGCTGAGTCTGCATCTATGTGACCTGGAGGACATGGTTTCTTGTATTCTAATGAACATGAGGCAGCAGTGCTGAATTTTCTGTTTGTAGGTAAACTGTGGCCACTGGATGCTAAGTGTCTCCCCGTGTGGACTGTGAAGCCATTTGGTCATCCTCCACTTTTTGTGGTGTTTCTTGCTGCTGTACTGGGAGTTTGGTATATGCTTTATGAAATACAACGAGTTCAACTGGAACCCAGTGTTGGAGGGAGTTCTGTCACTTGTGGTGGGTCAGGGTCTGAAGGAGAATGCACCAACCAGGCTTTTATCTCACAGAACTTGCCCCCTTGTCCTTAGAAATCTGACTCTGAACTTAGCCCAGAAACCTCTCCATATAACATGATGCCTTTACATAGAAGGGTCTGCTGGCTGCACCATGTCAGTCACAAACCATTTGGAAAGCAATGGCAAATCCTCATGGCCACACCACATATGTATTATCACACACCTACCCACCACTGCAATAGGCCCACTACTCAGCAGGCTCCAACTTACTGGCATCTTTGTTCTACACCATTTTCATGAAACCCGGTCAATCATGGCATTCTCTGGTACACTCATGATCAGCAACAAGACATCTAAAGGTTCTCCAGTGCCACCTGGTTAAGGGAATTTCAAAGATTTCATTGTATTTATCTAGCCATTTTTCTTGGATGAAGTTGGAGGCACTGTGGGTTTCAGTTTATTCAGGAACTATTAAATGTGAGGAATCTATTTTCATTAAATTCTCTGGAGAAATCTCACAGGCAAGTCTTCCCATAGAGTGGTCAAAAGGTCACATGAAGCCAGGCCCATTGAGGTCTTTAATGTGACGTCCATGGGTGTTCTGACTGTCAACTATGGCTGCCAAATCTTTCAGAATAAAATCATGTGATATCCTAGCTGATATTCCAAGGCTCTGTGGAAAGCCACCCTCGTATTTGATCTCAGTTTCCAAGGGCGAATCCCATGCGTGGCCTCCTAAAATCTGAATGCAGTTTATGGCAATATTTCTCTGAGATCAGTTCCAGAACTCAGACTCTAAGGGGAATCACACCAGAGTTCAAGCCCAGATAGACCCAGTCATCACTTCCAACCGCCAAACAAATGACCACAATTAAAACCAAAACACACCCACAAGGCCCTCATCTTCTTCCATATAGACACTCATCATAACCTGTGGCTGGAGGTTTCCATGAGGGACTCAGCCCAAGACAGTGTACAAAATAACCTCCCTTGCCCGTCATTTGCCTAAAGTCAGGGTTGCCTGGACACCCTTCCTGAGAACCAGGAGTGATCAAATAAGCCTGCCGTAAATACTGCTCTGATTCTCCAATTTGAGGCCTCCTGACTCTCGGGTATAGATTCTTTATGTGAATTGGAATCATGAGAAAACCCAAGCACCTATGGGCTATCCTCTGCAGGGACTGAAGAACTCATTTAACAAAAAGGATCCCTATTTTCACTTGATGGAGATCAGGAATCTTACAGAGGAAATCGAGAGACTTCGTCCACAATGACTGCTTTTTTGGCCATTTTGGTTTTGGAAGCACACATGTAATTGTTCGTTAGATCCATCAGGTGCTGAGAATCTATTCAACAACCTCACAAATGGCCAAGAGTCTGATGCAGACACATCCCTTTCCAAAGCAATTAAGCAAAGATCTACAGCTGATGCCCATTAATTTCCATTGAAAACCGTTTTCTTCAGGCTTCACAAAGGGGTGGCCTGAGGCAAAGACCTTTCTGACATTCAGGGCAACAGAACAATAGGTAAGCAAATGGCCCAAGGCAGGGTTTCTGGAATGATATCTGAGTTTTCCGAGATGATCCCATTCCCTTCAGCTATCCAGTACATAGCCATGTCACAGAGCTTGGAGGTGGTACATGTCTTGGAAACAAAACCATGAGCCTATTCTGGCGAGTGGCCAGAATTCAAGAAGAAAACAGGAATTTAGAAAGACAGTGGTTTTTGCCCATCCATTAGGCAAGCCAAAATCCATTCATAAATTGGGCAGAATGAATGTTGTGAAGCTTTCTACTATTCAGGACACATCCATTGATGCATTCTCTTTTCTAATGTCTACAACCACGGACACAGTGGGATAAACAGACATAGAAACACTCACATTGTCAAAAGACTTACTAGAAACAGTCCACTCCAATCCTAACAAACCGACTTTCCTACCTATTCTCAGATCATTAGACAAAACCACAAACTCACACACACACCCACAAAGTCACCTCCTTCCCCCAAGTAGGTCTATGGCTATCCGGAGTGTCCTCTGACTGATGGGCCATAGTATGTTACTCCAAAATGGACTGTCCTATGTCAGATCTGGACTCCTTGGCCAACACTGTGATGTTGTCAGGTACCAGTGGTGAGACACTACCTGCTTACTCATTAAAGGCCCCTCTTCAGACCTTCCTGGCATTTGGCCATCCTCACATCAGTAGTTACCAAGAAAGACTGATGCTGTCCTTGGTAAATCCAAATATGTGAGGCCACTGGGACTGGGACTGGGACTGCCTCTGGGTGCCTGGCTTCCTGGATCCCTAGTTCAGAGAGTTCCATCACCAAGAAAGTGATGTAGGTCACTTCCTTCAGGAACTGAATGAGGTCACTGCCTTGGCAACCACTTTGTCCTAACAGTTGCTTCCAAGTGTCCCAATTGATGGAGTCTGCCCCTACTTCCTGTGACACTTTCACAAGTTTGAATGGTATATCAAACATAGGCACCTGGGAACAGCTCTCCACACAGGCCTGGTATTGTCCATCTTCTCTACATTAAGAAAAGAGAGACTGCTTCAGACACACCCCTTCATCCTGACCAGGTTGTTTGTCGTGGAAGATGACTTTTGCTCTCTCAGGTCCATCATAGCTTCCTATATCTTCCCCAGGGTTCCTTTCTGCATGGACCTTTTTGTTTCTCAGCAGGTGGAAGATTTCTTACATTCCTGTATTGTAAGACCAACTCTGTCCCTGCTTTTCTGTAAAGTTAGATTGAGGGAACAGAGTATGGTTAGGGTTAATAACATGTTTGATTTGGCTTAGGAATCATTCTGCTGGATGAATAATGTTATTGGGAACCTGCGATATTTATAAGAATATATAGAGGGGAAATATATTTATGAAAACAGAAATCTAGGTAAGATTTGAAGCCCAGAAGGGAATTGGATCCTTGATTGGGATACTTAGGTTTGAATTATGTTCTGCACATATGTCTCAGATAAATCTATACACAATGGCATAGGACCTTGTACCTTGGATGATTGAATGTCAAAGAAAACATCCAGTCAAAAAAGGATAGTTGGTAGGATTAGGAAGATAGTTGGTAGGATTAGGAAAAAGAGTGAGTATAGGATTTGGACAAAAAGTTCTTTAGCAATAGGGTTTCGGGTAGAGAGAAAATGTAAATGTCATCAGATGTGAAGACTCAGTCACAATGATGAACTGGGGAAAATATGTAGGAAAGCAGATATCAATAGAGACATTAGAAAATCAGGCAAATGATAAAGTGATTGATAGGATTAGACATTTTCAACAGGCTTGAGTTTGAATAAATAATATTAGGAAGAAACAAATATGTAGTCACCAATAGGATTGACATTTGAGAGCATTAGGCAACCTGGACATGGGTGATGTTCATAATCAATACTCACATTCCATTTAGGCTTTGGTACAGTCGTAAGTGTGACTTTGCATTTTGTGGCCAGAATATTACTGTGATAAAATGTATATGTAGATCAGGTGACATGAGTATTTGTTGCACCATTTCTGAGAGCAATATTTTGAAGAGATATAAATTAGTATTGGGGGCACAAATAGGTGTACCATGTGTGTATGAATATAGAGAGAATGCATGAATAGACCATACTGTGAATAAATAATATAATTGTTTCCAAATTTAGAAATTGGAATAAATTGATATCCCAAAATACACAGGAAATCTTACATTGATATACATACATTCATTCCAACCAGTTATACATCTAATGGTAATATTAGGGTTGTAGTTTATCATAAAATGTGTGTGAGTTTTGCTTCCAAATTGATTATGGAAATCGAAAATAATGTGTTTGGAAAGAAGTCTCATGAAATAACCAGTCAAAAACAAGGAGGAATACATGTGTTCTGAAGCAGGAAGTGATTGAATGTGTTACAAATGTCTTTAAATTTGTGAACTTGTGGATGAAATGTATATTCTACGATGTATAAAAACTGAAGAAATAGTAATGTACCAGTGTTGAATTAAAATGAACATCAAAATACACATCATGTCCCATAGAAATCTACTTTCATTGATGTTAAATTGGGTCAGTTACTGTAGAAGTATAAGGCTTTGTTTGCACCATTCACTGAAGTGAGTTTTCAGTTCTAGGAAACAAATATGTATTTCAGGTGGATGAATATTTCTAAAAACAATCTTATGAAAAGTTGATTATAAAACCACATACATGAACATGAGTGAATTATTTAGGGAGTGTATAATAAGACGCATATATTTCATATTTTGAAAATTATATATATATATATATATATATATATATATATATATCACAGATACATTAGAAATTAGCAATATATATGCCAATCAAAATTCATCATGAAATATATATCATTCACAGATCCAAAAATATTAATTTTACTAAACATGGATTTATGTATAATGTTTTTCAACTAAGAAGCTCACTCATAGTTTGAATTTTCAGTTCCAAAAATATTTAGGAGGAGTGATCTCTTCTCATACTTTGTATCTCCCAAATTAGCCACCTCACAAAAATGTACGTGTGATACCAGGTAGGATTTTATATGTGCATATAAAAATACATGTGCTAAATTGGCTACAGAAAAAGGGAGACAGAAATTCACGTATGTGTTAACTTTAAAAACACATGGAGGACTATTTCAACAAAAAATTAACAAGATTTATAACTCCTACCCTATATCATGCAAAAGGCAAGACCAACTATACGCCATGCCTCCTCTCAACTGCTTGTATTTCTATTCTGTTTGGGTTATATTTCTCCATCATATTAGGATTAGTAGTCAGAGTCTAGTAGGGTATGTGTTAGTGTCAGGGATTCAGTATTTTGAATGGAAAATTGAAAAATGAATCCAATGTGTATGTAAATATGTGCTACACAAAAATCTTCCCACTCTCATTCAGAACAATGCCTTGACAACACCTACGGCCCAAGTATGACACAATCAGAGGAGAAGAGTTAGAAAATCCGTGAATACATATATAGAATGGAATATGATCAGGAGTTCACAACCTTGGAAGTGGTAGAGGAGTTTCCAAAAGTAAGGGACAGGGTAAACCCTCCACAAACATGAAGGTCTGCTGGCCTAGAGACTTCTTGAGAAACTGCCTGTGAGGTTGGGCACTTGAAATATATGTTGTTGTCAGGAGCTTTAGCTTCCTTTATAGTGAGACCATAAAAGCTGGGTCTGCATCAATGTGACCTGGAGGACATGGTTTCTTATTTTCCAATGAACATGAGACAGCAGTGCTGAATTTTCCATTGTAGGTAAACTGTGGCCCCTGGGGGCTAAATGTCTCCCTGTGTGGACATTGAATCCATATGGTCATCCTCTATTTTCGTGGTGTTTCTTGCTGCTGTACTGGGAGTTGGGTATTTGCTTCATGAAATACAAGGAGTTCAACGGGGACACAGTGCGGGAGGGATTTCTGTCACGTGTGGTGGGTCAGGGTCTGCAGAAGAATACAAGAACCAGGCTTCTATCCCACATAGCTTGCCCCCTTGACCATAGCAACCTGATTCTGAACAATGTCCTGAAACCTTTCTATGTAACAAGGTGCCTTTACATATAAGGGTCTGCTGGCTTCACCATGTCAGTCACAAGCCATTTGGAATCCAATGACAGATCTACATGGCCCCACCACAGATGTTTTATCACACACCTGCCCACCATTGCTCTAGGCCCACTACTCAGCAGGACCCAACTTTCTGGCATCTCTGGTAAACACCATTTTCATGAAAACGAGTCAATCAAGGCACTGTCTGGTATACTCATTGTTGGGAAAAGTATAAACGGCAGCCATACCCCAGAAAAAAACCCCAACATGGTGCCTAAGGACTTCTTCTTCCTACCTTCTTTTTTCTGCAGTGGTGCGAAATGTTTCCACCCGTGTGAACTCTCTTGCTGGCGCCAATTTGAAATCTCGCTGGTGGGAAACCTTAGCCCCAATAAGAACTAATTCCTGGGCTCCAGAGCTGATATCTGAAAGAACTTACCAATAAACGTTTTGCCTGCCATTTATCTAAGCCCTTCCATCTTCCCCTTAGTTCTATATAAGCACACAGCTTTTTGCAATAAAATTGGAATTCTCCCAGCAAAGTGCCTTTGCGTGGGAAGTTCTTTCATTCTGTTGCCCCGTGTGAGAATATGGGTGAGCTGTTTCTAACAAGAGCCCTGTCCCCTGCCCCGCCAAGACACTCCGCCCTGGTCCACTCTTTTCAGATGCCGGCTTCCTGCACTCACAACAGATCTGATATATGTAAGCCTCCCCTGACCCTGGCTCTCCAACTCCCTTCAGGCTACCGCTGGTTTTGTGACCGTGATCATCTGGCACACTCTAGACGCCCTGTAGGGGGCAGGAAATTCCTGCCACTAAGACCTTTACTGGTCGCAGTGGACCCTCTGGTGATCCGTTTTCCTTTGGGGCATGAGGCTTCTCAGTTTACATGAGAGGCTCTTTGGTTTTTCTCCTCTGCTGCCGCTGCCGCTGCTGGCTAGAGTTGATGTTTGCTGCAGGGCTGCTGTGTTGGCTGAAGCTGCCTCTCTGCTCGGGGAAAACTGAACTCCCGTCCTGGAACTGCATTCTGCCGGAACCAGAGTTCTGTTTTCATTACTGACTTTTTCTGCTGCGTTCGAAAACTTTCCTGACGTCAGGTTGCCCGTGGCTCCGAACCCATTGGGTCTCACAGATCGCACTTCACTGGTGACGACCAGGTAGTGCCCTCTGTATTTCCTCATGACGGCTGGTCATTTTGGGGACGCCCACCTGGCCACCATTCACCCTGAGCTTCCTGGAAGCCGTTCCAGCCCGGGTTTTCTCTTTGTCTCTCTCGCTTACTCTTATTCTCTCTCTCTCTCTCTCTCTCTCTCTCTCTCTCTCTCTCTCTCTCTCTCTCTTCCTTCTCTCCCTGTGACAATGGGCACCTCTTCATCTGTACCTGAAGCCTCACCTCTCAAATGTTTAATAAAAAATCTGGCCACACTCTCCCTCACACCAGACATCAAGCCCAAACTTCTAATCAAATTCTGTACCCAAGATTGGCCTACATATCCACTGGATAATGGAAATCATTGGCCTCCAGAAGGCTCCTTACATCCAAACCTTCTCTGGGATCTTTTTAACTACTGCTAGCATCTGAAAAAGTGGAGTGAGATTCCCTGCATTTAAGGTTTTAGCCTTCTCACACAGCACCCTGTCGCTGCTCCTCCTGCCCTCCCTCTCAGGTCCTCCTTGTTTGCAAACCCTTCTCTTCCCCTACTTCTACTCCTGACTTCACAGATTCTTCCTCATTCAGCCCAGCAGATTAACCCCCACCTTATCCCCCAGTCCTATCTGCCCCTTCTCTCCCGCTATACCCTCCTCTTCCTCTGCCTGATTCCAAGGATCCTCAGCCTTCCATTTCATCCTCCTCCCCTCCGCCCTCTTCTGCCTGCTCCACCTCCTCCTCTTCCAAAGAGACACTCCCTTCCCCTCCCTCTCCTTCCTGTCTGCCTCCTGCCTCTTTCAGTCCTCCTGTTACCAGGTCTAAGGGACTCCTTCCCACCCCCAAGACCATCGCACCCCTTCGTGAGGTAGCTGGTCCTGAGGGTGTCATCAGAGTCCACGTGCCCTTCTCCATGTCGGACATTACTCAGCTAGAGAGGAAGTTAGGCTCATTCACCACTGACCCCACCACTTACATTCACGAGTTTCAATGGGTCCTGCAAGCATATAGCCTCACTCAACATGACATCTACATGCTCTTGGCCAATACACTTCTCCCTGAGGAAAGGCAATGGGTCTGGGAGCTAGCCCAAGCCCATGCTGATGAAAATCATAGGACCAATCCTAACCACCCCACAGGCCCTCATGCTGTCCCAGAGCAGGATTCTCTATGGGATTACAACACCCCTGAAGGCTTACAGTCTCGTGACCTTTTTACATCCTGCCTCTTGGCGGGCCTGAAAAAGGCCATCCGTAAGGCTGTTAACTTTAAAAAGGTGCAGGAGGTCATTCAAAGGAAGGAGGAAACACCTTCAGAATTCCTGGATAGACTAACCAAGGCCCTTCAACAGTACACAAACCTCAACCCAGAAACCCCTGATGGCCGTCATGTCTTAATGACATATGTTCTGGCCCAAAGCTACCTTGACATTAAAGCCAAGCTTAAAAAGCTTGAACAGGGCCCTGCTACTCCTTAGACCAAAATCTTCATTTTCAAGGTTTTTTATGATAGAGAGGATGAAAGTGAATGCCGTAGGCAGAGGGCTGAAAATGCCAAATTCCAAACGTTGGCCCAGGTCATTCAGAGAAGGCCATCACCACGCCATCCCAATATGACACCCCCGGGAGCTTGCTTCAAATGTGGTAAGGAGAGACATTGGGCCAGGGATTGTCCTTCACTGAGGACACCGTACAACCCCTGCCCAAAATGCCATCTAAGGGGACACTGGGGGGCAGACTGCCCAACAACCCAAAAGGGAGATTGGTCAGCCGCCCGGCAACCACAGCCTCTCTTGGGCTTGGCAGAGGAGGATTGACGGAGTCCTGGGCTTTCCCTCCAGACTATTACCATCAAGAATCAAGAGCCTAGGGTTACCTTCCTGGTGGATGGATGCTTCATTACCTTCCTCTTGGATACTGGTGCCGCTTTATCAGTCTTAAGGGAGTATTGGGGTTTTACCACACCCTCAAAAACTCCTATTGTCAGGGTAGGAGTTAAACAGATTTTCCCTCAAACCCCCCCATCATGTTATATGCAGGGATCCCTTTTGTCCTTCACTCACTTCTTTTTCGTTATGAGCCATTGCCCCATTCCCCTTCTGGGAAGGGACATACTCTCACTATGAAAAGTCACCATTCACATATCACCCCATACCTCTCCTACCTCTCATTTCCTCATGATGTTCCTAGGGGCAGATACACCTCCTTCATGCACTCCTCCATGACTCTCTAAACTAGTTAAGCCTGAGGTTTGGGACACAACTACACCCTTTATGGCTAAATGCAGTCCTATTCATATTGTCTTACGGGACCCTTCAAGATATATTAGTCAACCACAATATCCACTCACAACCACAGCCCTCCTCGAATTAGAACCCATCATCCAGAATTTATTACGAAAGGGGTATCTTAGGCCTACACACTCTCCTTTCAACACCCCCATTTTGTCACTTAAGAAACCTAACGTGTCCTACAGGCTGGTTCAAGACCTTCTCCTTGTCAACTCCTCTGTGGTCCCCATCCACCCACTAGTGCCCAACCCTTACACCCTCCTCTCTCAGATTCCTGCCACTACTACCCACTTCTCGGTCCTAGATTTAAAAGATGCATTCTTTTCTATTCCCTTGTTCTCAGAATCTCAGAATATCTTTGCTTTTATGTGGACTGACTCTCACATCCACCATTCTCATCAGCTTTCCTGGACTGTCCTCCCACGGGGATTCAGCCCCCATCTCTTTTGCCAAGTTCTTGCCCAGGACCTCACATCCTTTCACCCGACCTGTCCTGACTCTATTCTCCTTCAATATGTCAATGACCTTCTTCTATGTAGTCCCTCTGGGAACACTCTCAATCCCACACCGCTCAGGTTCTTAATTTCCTAGCAGACAAGGGATATAGGGAGTCTCCCCACAAGGCACAGGTTTCCCAGTCTTCTGTCACATCTCTTGGTTTTTGCCTTACACACGGGAAAAAGGAAATAACACTGGATAGGAGGCAACTCCTCTCTGATCTTCCAGTGCCCCATATGAAAGCCAAAATACTATAATTCCTAGAAGTAGCAGGTTATTTTAGGGCCTGGATCCCAAATTATTCTCTTCTATCCAAACCCCTGTATGACCTAGCAAATGGACCCCCTAGTGAATCTCTTGTCTTCTCCCCCATCTACCACTTCCACAGGCTTCAGCAACTCCTCTTAAAGGCACCTGCCCTTCACCTTCCTGATCTTTCAAGACCATTTCATCTATATGTCCATGAAAAAGGGGGGCAAGCACTTAGGGTCTTAGGTCAAAACTATGGGCCTACATTTGCACCTGTGGCATATTTTCCAAGAAACTAGACTCTACCATTCGTGGGTGGGCCCCTTGCTTAAGAGCTCTGGTTGCTGGACAAATTTTACACAAAGAAGCCTCTAAGCTGACTTTTGGGGCACCTTGAACTATCCACTCCCCACATCACTTGAAAGATCTTTCAGCTTATAAGGGCCTTCAAACCCTTCCTCCATCCAGAGTTCTGTCGTTCCTCACTTTCTTTCAGGAAAACCCTAATATTACTTTCCTCCCATGCTCTGCACTGAACCCTGCCTCACTGCTCCCAATGACTCCCACGTCTAACACACCAACTCATAATTGCTTGGAAACCTTAGATGATTTCCTCCGCTGTCATTGTTCCATTTCTGAGGAACCACTCACCAAGCCTGACCTTATCTGGTTTACTGACAGCAGTTCCTTTAGGCAGAACGGCACTCATTACTCTGGATACGCTGTAGTTTCAGCCATTGAGATTATAGAGGCCAAAGCTATGCCTTCAGGAACTACCAACCAGCAGATTGAACTTATAGCAGCCACTCGTGCCTGCCTACTAGCACAAGGCAAATCCCTCACCCTCTATACTGATTCAAAATATGTCTTCCAGATCTTATTATCCCATGCTTCAATATGAAAGGAGCGAGGCCTACTTACCACCAAAGGTAATGCGATCACTAATTCGGCTCTTTTAACCAATCTGATAGAGGCCTCCCACTTACCCACCCAGTTGGGAGTTGTCCATTGTAGGTCACATCAGAAGGACGGCTCTCTTATCACTGAGGGCAATGCCAAAGCTGACCAGGCGGCACGAATGGCTGCTACCACTTCCAATTATGGCCCCCATGGGGGACATATTATGGCCACTTTAGACAGCTCATCTGAAGCCCCTACTTCTTCCAGTAAGAACAAAAATATTTTCAAGTTCCTTCATACTCTACACCATTCCAATTCTCAGTCTTTGACCCTTTTTTTACAGAGCTTCTTCTCCCTCAACCCTTCAGACATAGCCATGCTAGAGAATATAGCCTCTAATTGTCAGATATGTCAGCGGACCAACCCTCATACTCCTTTAAGGCCCAAACCTTTCCCTTTCCACCAAGCCCGGAGACACATTCCCGCTGCTGACTGGCAAGTAGACTTCACCAACATGCCCACAGTATGGCACACTAAATACCTCCTTGTCTTTGTGGACACTTTCTCTGTTTGGGTTGAGGCATTTCCCACTTCCAATAAAAAGGCTTCCACTGTAGCTTCAATCTAACTGACAGACATCATCCCCAGGTTTTGTATGCCGACTTCCCTACAATATGACAATGGCCCTGAGATTATTTCTAGGATCACAAAAAAGGCCTCTCAAGCCCTCTCTTTCAAGTGGCATTTCCACTGTCCATATTACCCCAGGCTTCAGGGAAAGTGTAAAGGGTATATCGTACTCTAAAGGAAGTCCTTACCAAATTGACAATGGAATTAAACTTAGACTGGGTCAAAATCCTTCCCTTGGCTTTGCTTCGAATCAGAGCTCTCCCTAAGAAACCATCTTTACTGTCTTCCTTTGAGATAATGTATGGAAGACCTCTTATACCCCCTGGGTTGGTCATTTCACAAGGACCTCTCACCCGAGATTTGTCTTTGCCTCTCTTGTTTCATCTCCGCTCGGAACACTGGAAATATCAGTACTGGCTTCTTCCAGACCCAGTCTCCTCTCGAAACACTCCTCCCTTAACACCTGGGAGTCTAGTCTATTATAATACCCCAGAGGAGAAAGGGACTCTTGCACCAAAATGGGAAGGCCCCTATCCTGTCATTCTCTGTAACCCCACCGCCGCCAAACTCTCCTTATCAGACAACCATCTCACTCCCTGGATTCCCATTTCTAGGTTGAAGCCATATCACCAGGAGGCCCCACCTGCTGACGACAGGACCACCCCAGAGGAACTCCAAGAATCACCTCCTGAACCTCCCCTTTACTCCTGCTTTCCACACCCATCTCACCCATTTAAGTTGCGGCTCACACGGTGTTCCCTGCAGCCCAATTCCTCTTAAAGAAGGCACAATGAGCTCTCCCAACACCCTAGTCTTCTCTAACTGCTTGTTTTTTGTGCTCTGCTTCTTTTCTGTGCGCTGTTGGGACTTGTCTTTACCCTCCTAACCTACCATGTATTTATTCACTCTTCGGGAACGATACTCAGAACATGGCATGCAGAAGGTCCGCGCAGTGGATGCAACTACTTGCTTCATCCACAACTGCACCTCTATTCCCCTAAAATTGTCACCTTCAAAGACCTTCGTCCCTGGTAGCTGGAACTGGCCTTTCATTTACTTCCTTTTTAATCAAACCAAAGACTATTGTCATTGGTGGCCTGAGATATATAATGGGTGTCCCTATTGGTCATGCAGGTTCCATGATGAACGTGGTAGCTGTTCTTACCACTCACTTGGCTACCCTGAAGGGTGGACTTCTAGTTACCTAAAGTGGCATAAAGGCTCTTCATCCGATAACAATGGATCATATACTTCAGATACACCTGACCCCAAGGCCAAACGTTGGGGCTATGTTGAGTTTCCTGTCTATGCTCGGACAACCTCAGCCAGACCCACATGGTGGATGACTGTTGGCCGCACCCTGATTACGCCACCTAAGGCAACCATCCAGGTAGTCGAACACATTAAGGAGTCAGAATCAAAACTTCGAGATCTTATCCATAGCTCATCCAAAGAGGATTCAGAGCCTTCAACCCCCTAAGGTCCCCCTTCCACATGGCTCAGTTTGCTACACCAAACTCTTCGATTATTAAACTCCTCCATTCTTTTGGTGCCTACTTCTCAGTGCTTTCTCTGTGCTTCACTTAGTCGTCCACTTCTAGCAGCGGTCCCATTAGCGGCAGGAAATATTTCAGCAAAAACCTACAATTTCTCTAAGTAAGGACAACCCCTACATGTGACACATATCCCACTGTGGGAAAGTTATTCCAACAATACTTTATTTCCTTTCATCTGTATCCACCTGCCAATAATGAATCCTTTACCCATTTGTTCCTTGAGCTATAGCACCCCATAGAGCCCTGCATTTATGCAACCTGGACATTTCATCTGGTGTAATTGGTCTTTAAGTACCTCAACGATCAATGTCTCTGGCACCTGTATCTTGGTTACTGTAGTTCCTCTGCTTTCTTTGTATACTCCCACTGAATTCCGACAGTTGGCCCTACCTTCCCGCACCCGTAGGGCAGTCTTTCTGCCGGTTCTGGTAGGCCTCACTTTAACAACCTCAGTGGCGAGTCTCGGTCTCTCTGGTGGAGCTATAGGTCATGCTCTATGGGCATCCAATGACGTGCAACAAAAACTGCAGGAAGCACTCGATACCACTGCTGAGTCTCTTGGCTCCTTGCAGTGGCAGGTTACTTCATTGGCACAAGTGGCTTTACAGAACCGAAGGGCAATTGATCTTCTCACTGCAGAAAAAGGGGGTACATGCCTATTCCTCAGAGAGAATGTTGCTATTATGTTAATGAATCTGGGCTAATAAAAAAAAAAAGTTGTTAAATTGCAGGAATTATCGACCCAATTGCTCAAACCTACCTCCTCCAATCCCATAACGAGGTTCTTCCAATCCTATCTTGCCATGTACTTACTACCTCTCTCTGGGCCCCTTATTGGGATGCTCCTTTTTTGTGCTCTCTTGCCCTGCATAATGAAGTTCCTTCAAACCCAACTGCAAAAAATTCGTAATCAAACTTTCAACCAGCTTTTGCTTAGGCACTACCAGCCTCTGATGACCGACGAACCCCCAACATCTCCAAGAGAACAGTTCACTCCGTGATGAAGCTCACTACCAGGCACGATGGAATGCAATGGACATCAGACAGTGGGAGACAACAAGCTCGGAAAACCTCTTAATCTGCCATCCTGGATTCTTGAATCTTTATGACCTTCTAAGCTTCCTCATGGCCCTTGGCCTCTTCTATGTCACTCCCCCAACATGGAACTTCTGCCAAAAATTGACCTTTGCTTTAATTTTTATCTTCATTCTGTTTTTATTCACTCTGATCTTCTTCAGGTCCTGTGGCACCTTGTCCAGGCAACGCTTCCAGTATTTTCTAGAGTCTCTATTACAGGACCAGTGGCTGATACCAACAATCTCCTCCATCCGGGACTGGTTCCATGCCATCGACAACTTGTGGCTTCAGGGAACTTTCATTGACTTCACCCCTACGGAAGTAGCTGTCTATAGCCACTGGGTTTTATTTCTTGCTGCCATGATATTCCCAGACCTGCCCCCCGAGCATTCCTCCCCTTCCCTTTCTAGGCCTCACAGCACCCCCATACAGCAGGAAGCAGCCGGATCTAAAAACGACGCCCCACTTCCTAAGAAAACAAAAAGGGAGGAATGTTGGGAAAAGTATAAATGGCAGCCATACCCCAGAGAAAAACCCCAACATGGTGCCTAAGGACTTCTTCTTCCTACCTTCTTCATTTCTGCAGTGGTGCGAAAAGTTCCCGCCCTTGTGAACTCTCCCGCCAGCGCCAATTTCAAATATCACTGGTGGAGAACCTTAGCCCCAATGAGAACTAATTCCTGGGTTCTGGAGATGATATCTGAAAGAACTTGCTTTCAATAAACGGGTTGCTGCCATTTATCTAAGCCCTACCATCTCCCCCTTAGTTCTATAAAATCACACAGCTTTTTTGCAATAAAATTGGAATTCTCCCTTTGAAGTGTCTTTGCGTGGGGAATTATTTCACTCATGATCAGCAACATGACATCCAAAGGTTCTCCAGTGCCACCTGGTCATGGAAATTTCAGAAATTTTTTGGTATTTATTTAGCCATTTTTGAAGGATGATGTTGGAGGCACTGTGGGTTTCAATTCATGCAGGAACCATTATATGGTAAGGAAGCTCATTTCAATGAAATCTCTGGAGAACACTCACAGGCAAGCCTTCCCAAAGAGTGGCCAAAAGGTCACATGAAGCCAGGATCATTGAGGTCTACAATGTGAGTTCCATGTGTGTTTAGACTCTCAACTATGGCTGCCAAGTCTTTCAGAATAAAATCATGTGATATCCTGGCTGAGATTCCCAGTGCAATCTGGAAAGCCATCCTGGCCCTCGACCTCAGTTTCCAAGGGCGATTCTCATGCGTGGCCTCCTAAAATCCCAACACATTTCATGGCAATACTTCTCTGAGGTCAGTTTCAGAACTCAGTCTCTAAGAGGAATCACACCAGAGTTCAAGCCCAGGTGGATCCAGTCATCTCTTTCAACCGCTACACAAATGACCACAATTAAAACCAAAACACTCCCACATGGCCATCATCTTCTTCCATATAGACACTAATCATAAACTCTGGCTGGAGTTTTCCATGAGGGGTGCAGCCCAAGACAGTCTCAAAAATAAGCTCTCTTGCCCCTCATTTGCCTAAATTCACGGTGGCCTGGACACCCATCCTGTGAACCAGGAGTTATCAAATAGGCCAGGTGTTAATACTGCTCTGCATCTCCAATTTGAGGCCTACTGACTGTCAGGTATAGATTCTTTATATGATTTGGAGTCATGAGAAAACCCAAAAACCTATGGGCTAGCCTCTGCAGGGCTTTGAATAAATAATTTGACCCAAAGGATCCCTATTAACACTTGATGGGGGTCAGGAAACTTACAAATGAATGTGAGAAACTTCATTCACAATAACTGCTCTTTTGGCCATTGTGGTTTTGGGTGCACTCATGGCATATCTCTTTACATAAATCAGGTGCTGAGAATCTAAGCCACAACCTCACACAGGGCCACGAGGTTTATTCAGACACATTCCTTTCCAAAGCAATTAAGCAAAGAGCAACAGGTGATGCCCATTCATTTGCATTTGAAAACTGTTTTCTTCAGGCTTCACAATGGGGTGGCCTTAGGCAAAGACCTTCCTGACATTCAGGGCAACAGAACAATTGATAAGCAAAAGGCCCAAAGCAGGGTTTCTCCACTGAGACTTTCTTGGTCACACTGATATCTGAGTTTTCTGAGATGCTCGCCATTCACTTCAGCTATCCAGTACATGGCCATGTCACAGATCTTGGAGGTGGTACATATCTTGGACACAAAACCATGAGCCTATTCTGGAGAGTGGCTAGAATTCCGGAAGGAAACAGAAACTTAGGAAGATAGCAGATGTTGCCCATGGATAAGGCAAGCCTCAGTTCATTCATAAGTTGGGCAAGATGAATGCTGGGAATCTTTCTACTATACAGGACACATCAATTGTTGCATTCTCTTTTCTAATATCTACAACCACGGACACAGTGGATACACAGACATAGAAACACTCGCCTTGTCAAACTACTTACTAGAAGAAGTCCACTCCAAATCAAACAAACCACCTTTCCTACCTATTCTCAGATCATGAGACAAAACCTGAATCACACCCACAAAGGCACATCCTTCCCCCATGTAACTCTGTGACTATTCGGAGTGTCCTTTGAGTGGTGGGCCAAACTATGTTCCCCCAAAATGGCCTGTCCTATCTCAGATCTGGTCTCCTTGGCCAACTCTGTGAAGTTGTCAGGAGCCAGCAGTGAACCACCACCTGCTTTCTCAGGAAAGGACCCTATTCAGAGCTCTCCTGGTATTTGGCCATCCTCACATCTGTAGGTACCAAGAAAGACTGACACTCTCCTTGGTAAATCCAAAAAAATGAGCCAATGGGTATTGGACTGGACTGGCTCCAGGTGCCTGGCTTCCTGGATCCGAAGTTCAGAGAGTTCCATCACCAAGAAAGTGAGGTAGATCACTTCTTCAGGAACTGAATGAGGTCACTGCCTTGAAAACCACTTTGTACGAACAGTTGCTTTCAAGGGTCCCATGAGATGGAGGCTGCCCCTACTTCCTGTGACATTTTCATAACTTAGAATGGTATATAAACCATGGGCACTCGGGAACTGCTCTCCACCTAGGACTGGTTTGGTCCATCTTCTCTACATTAAGAAGAGAGAGGCTGATTCATACACATCCCTTCATGCTGACGAGGTTGTTTGCCATAGAAGATGACTTTTCTCTCTCAGTCTTTCATAGCTGCCTACATCTTCTCAAAAGATCATTTCTGCATGGACCTTTGATGTTCTCAACAGGTGGAAGATGCCCTACATTCCTGTATTGTAAAACTAACCCTGTCCCTGCTCTTCTGTAAAGTTTGATTGAGAGAACAGTGTATGGTTTGGTATAATAACATGTTCAATTTGGGTTAGGAATATTTCTGCATGACAAATAATGGTATTGGGAAACTATGATATTTACAAAAATTTATAGGTGAAATATAAGTATAAAAATAGAAATCTAGGGAAGATATGTAGCCCAGAAGGGCATTGGGCCCTTAATTGGTACACATAGCTTTGAATGATGTTCTGCAAAAATGTCTCAGATAAATCTATATACAATGGCATAGGAGCTTGTACCTTGGATGATTGAATGTCGAAGAGAACATCCACTCAAAAAGAGATAGTCGGTAGGATTAGGAAGATAGTCGGTAGGTTTAGAAAGAAGAGTGAGTATAGGATTTAGACCAAAAGATCTTAAGCAATAGGGTTTCGGGTAGACAGTGAATGTAAAAGTCAGCATATGTGAAGAGTCAGTCACAATGATGAACAGGGGAAAATATGTAGGAATACAGACATAAATAGAGACATTACTAAATCAGGCAAAGTATAAAGTGAGTGATAGGATTAGACATTTTCAACAGGCTTGAGGTTGAATATATAATCTTAGGAAGAAACAAATATGTAGTCACCAATACGATTGACATTTCAGAGCATTAGGAAACCTGGACATGGAAGGTTTTAGTAATCCATGCTCACTTTTCATTTAGGCTTTGGTACAATCTTAAGAGTGACCTTTGCTTTTTTGGTCCAGAATATTACTGTGATAAAATGTATATGTAGATCAGATGACATGAGTATTTCTTCGACCATTTCTGGCAGCAATATTTAAAATATGTATAAATTAGTATTGGGGGTACAACGAGGTGTACCCTGTGTCTATAAATATAGAGATAATGCATGAATAGATCATACAGTTAATAAATAATATAACTGGTTCCACTTTAAATAATGGATTGAATTGATATCTGAAAATATATAAGAAATCATATATTGATATAGAATCATTCATAACAACTAGTTATACGTCTAATTGTAATCTTAGTGTTATGGTTTATCATGAAGAGTGTGTGAGTTTTGCTTCAAAAGTGATTATGGAAATCGAAAATAATGTGTTTGGAAAGAAGTCTCATGAAAAGACCAGTCAGACACATGGAGGAATACATGTTTCTGAAGCAGAAAGTGATTGAAAGTGAAATAAATGCCTATAAATTTGTGAACGTGTGGATGAAATATATATGCTATAATGTGCATAAACTCAAGAAATAGAAATGTACCAGTGTTGAATAAAAATGAACTTCAAAATAAATGTCATGTCCCATAGGAATCTACTTGCATTGATATTAAACTGGGTTAGTTACTGTAGAAATATTAGGATTTATATGCACTATTCACTGAAGTTAGTTTTCAATACTAGGAAACAAATATGTATTTCAGGTGAATGAATATTTCTGAGAATAATCTTGTGAAAATTTGATTATAAATCCACATATATGAACAAGAATAAATTTAGGGAGTGTATAATAAGACACATATGTTAAATATTATGAAATATCTGGAGAGTGTATATATATATATATATATATATATATATATATATATATATATATATATATATATATATATATGCCAATCTAATTACACAGTGAAATATATATCATCCACAGATCCAAAAATATTCATTTTAGTCGATATGGATTTATGTATAACTTTTTTTAACTAGGAAGCTCCCCCATAGGTTGAATTTTCAGTTCCTACATCGTTTAGGAGGAGTGATCTCTTCTCACAGTTTGTATCTGCCAAGTCATGTAACTCATGAAAATTTGCGTGTGATACCAGGTAGGATTCTATATGTGCATATAAAAATACATGTGCTGAATAGACTACAGAGAAAGGGAGACAGGAATTCACATATTTGTTAACATTAAAAGAACATGGAGAACTATTTCAATTAAAAATGGACTAGATTTATAACTCCTACCCTATATAATGCAAAACGCAAGTCCAAAAATACAACATGCCTCCTCTGAACTGCTTGTATTTCTATTCTGTTTCGGTTATTTTTCTCCATCATATTATGATTAGTACTCAGAATCTATTAGGGTATGTGTTAGTGTCAGGGATTCAGTATTTCAAATGTAAAATAGAAAAAGGAATCCAATGTGTATACAAATATGTGCTAAACAAAATCTTCCCACTCTCATCCAGAACAATTCCTTGACATTACCTTCGCCCAAAGTAAGACACAATTAGAGGAGAAGAGTTAGAAAATCTGTGAATATATATATGGAATGGAATATGCTCAGGGGTTTACAACCTTGGCAGTGGTAGAGGAGTTTCCAAAAGTATGGGACAGGGTAAAAACTCCATAAACATGGAGCTCTGCTGGCCTAAATACTTCTTGAGAAACTGCCTCTGAGGTTGGGCACTTGAAATATATGTTGTTGTCAGGAGCTTTAGCTGCTTTCTAGTGAGACCATCAAATCTGTGTCTGCATCTATGTGACCTGGAGGAAATGGTTTCTTATTTTCCAAAGAAACATGAGGCAGCAGTGCTGAATTCTCTCTTTGTAAGTAAACGGTGACCATTGGGGGATAAGTGTCTTTTCATGTGGACTGTGAAGCCATTTGGTCATCTTCTATTTTCGTGGTGTTTCTTGCTGCTGCACTGGGACTTTGGCAATTGCTTCATGAAATTAAAGGAGTTCAACTGGGACACAGTTCTGGAGGCAAATCTGTCATGTGTGGTGAGTCAGCGTCTGCAGGAGAATGCACCAACCAGGCTTCTAACGCACATAGCTTGGCCCCATGTCCATAGCAACCTGATTCTGAACATTGCCCGGAAACATCTCCATATAACAAGATGCCTTTTCATGTAAGGGTCTGCTGGCTGCACCATGTCAGTCACAAGCCATTTGGAAGCCAATGGCAGATCCACATGGCCCAAAATAAAATTTTTTATCACACACCTTCCCACCACTGCTCTCGGCACATTACTCAGCAGGTTCCAACTTACTGGCATCTCTGTTCTACACCATTTTCATGAAGCCCAGTCAATCAAGGCACTGTCTGGTACACTCATGATCAGCAACATCCAAAGGTTCTCCAGTGCCACCTGGTCATGGAAATTTCAAAAATTTCATGGTATTTATCAAGGCATTTTTCAAAGATGACGTTGGAGGCACTGTGGGTTTCAATTCATTCAGGAACCATTAAATGGTGAGGAAGCTCATTTCAATGAATGCTCTGGAGAACTCTCACAGGCAAGGCTTCCCAAAGAGTGGCCAAAAGGTCACATGAAGCCAGGCCCATTGAGGTCTACAATGTGACGTCCATGGGTGTTGTGACTCTCAACTATGGATGCCAAGTCTTTCAGAATAAAATCATGTGATATCCTGGCTGATATTTCCCGGGCTCTTTGGAAAGCCACCCTGGGCCTAGATCTCTGTTTCCAAGGGTGATTCTCATAGGTGGCCTCCTAAAATCCCAACAAAATTCATGGCAATACTTCTCTGAAGTCAGTTCCAGAACTCAGTCTATAAGGGGAATCACACCAGAGTTCAAGCCCAGGTTTTCTCAGTCATGTCTTCCAACCGGACACAAATGACCAAAATTAAAACCAAAACACTCCCATATGGCCCTCATCTTCTTCCATATAGACACTAATCATAACCTCTGGCTGTAGGTTTCCATGAGTGACGGAGTCCAGGAGAGTGGCCAAAATAACTCCCTTGCCCTCATTGGTGTAACATCAGGGTGGTCTGGACACCCTTCATGTGAACCAGGATTGATCAAATATGCTAGACGTTAATACTTCTATGCTTCTCCAATTTGTGGAAAACTGAGTATCAGGTATATAGTTTTATGTGATTTGCCGTCATGAGAAAACACAAGCACCTCTGCAGGTCTTTGAAGAACTCATTTGACCCAAAGGATCCCTATTCTCACTTGATCGAGTTCAAGAACTTTAAAGATAAAGGCGAGAGACTTCATCCACAATGACTGCTCTTTTGACCAATTTGGTTTTGGATGCACACATGGGATCTCTCTTTACATCCATCAGGTGCTGAGAATCTGAGCCACAACCTCACATAGGGCCAAGAGGCTGATTCAGACACATCCCTTTCCAAAGCAATTAAGCAAAGAGCCACAGGAGATGCCCATTCATTTCCATTTGAAAACTTTTTCTTCAGTCTTCACAAAGGGGTGGCATGAGGCAAAGACCTTCCTGACATTCAGGGCAACAGAACAATAGGTTAGCAATAGGCCAAAAGCAGGGTTTCTCCACTGAGACTTTCCTGGTCACACTGATATCTGAGTTTTCTGAGATGCTCGCCATTCCCTTCAGCTATCCTGTACATGGCCATGTCACAGAGCTTGGAGGTGGTACATATCTTGGACACAAAACCATGAGCCAATTCTGGAGAGTGGCCTGAATTCAGGAAGAAATCAGGAACTTAGGAAGATAGCAGGTGTTACCCATCCATACGGCAAGCCGCATTCCATTCATAAATTGGGAAGGAAGAATGCTGGTAAGCTTTCTACTAGACTGGACACATCAATTGCTGCATTCCTTTTTTCTAATGTCTACAACCATGGACACAGTGGGATACACAGACATAGAAACCTTCGCCTTGTCAAAACCCTTATTAGAAACCGTCCACTCCAAACCAAACAAACCGCCTTTCCTACCTATTCTCAGAACATTAGACAAAATCACAAACACACACCCACACCCACAAAGGCACCTCTTTCCTCAAAGTAGGTCTCTGACTATCGTGTGTGTCCTCTGACTGCTGGGCCATACTATGTTCCCATCAAATGGCCTGTCTTGTCTCAGATCTGGTTTCCTTGGCCAACTCTGTGAAGTTGTCAGGAGACAGCGGTGAGCCACTTACTGCTTTCTCAGGAAAGGCCACTCTTAAGATCTTTCCTGTCATTTGGCTATCCTCACATCAGTAGGTAGCAAGAAAGACTGACTCTGTCCTTGGTAGATCAAAAGAAGTGAGACCACTGGGACTGGGACTGGGACTAGATTTGTGTGCCTGGCTTCCTAGATCCCAAGTTCAGAGAGTTCCATCACCAAGGATGTGAGGTGAGGTCACTTCCTTCAGGAACTGAATGAGGTCACTGCCTTGGCAACCACATTGTCTTAACATTTACTTCCAAAGGTCCCATGAAATGGAGGCTTCCCCTACTTTATGTGACACTTTCACAAGTTAGGATGGTATATCAACCATTGGTAACTGGGAACAGCTCTCCACACAGGCCTGGTTTGGTCCTTCTTCTCTACATAAAGAAGAGAGAGGCTGATTCAGACACATCACTTCATGCTGACCATGTTGTTTGCAAAGGAAGATGACTTTTGATCTCTCAGTTACTTCATAGCTACCTACATCTTCTCTAGAGATCATTTGTGCATGGACCTTTTAGTTTCTCAGCAGTTGGAAGATTTCCTTCATTCCTGTATTTTAAGACCAACTCTGTCCTTGCTCTTCTCTTATGTTAGATTGAGGGAACTGTGTATGGTTAGGGTTAATAACAGGTTCGATTTTGAATAGAAATCATTCTGCTGGATGAATAATGGTATTGGAAACCTGCAATATTTACAAGAATATATAGGTGAAATATATGAGTATGAAAACAGAAATCTAGGTAAGATTTGAAGTCCAGAAAAGCATTGAGCCCTTGATTTCGGTATTAAGCTTTGATTTATTTTCTGCACAGATGGGATACTTTGCTTTGAATTATGTTCTGCAAAGATGTCTCAGATAAATTGATATATAATTGCATAGGACCTTGTAACTTGGATGATTGATTGTAAAAGAGAACTTCCAGTCAAAAAGGAGTAATCGGTAGTATTAGGAAGATAGTCGGTAGGTTTATATAGGAGAGTGAGTATAGGATTTGGACCAAAAGTTCTTTAGCTATAGGGTTTCGGGTATACAGTGAATGTAAATGTCAGAACATGTGAAGAATCAGTCACAATGCAGAACTGGGGAAAATATGTAGGAATGCAGATATCAATAGAGACTTTAGGAAATCTGGCAAAGTATAGTTGGTTGTGAAATGTTAATAAAATAGGTACTTGTCACTTCCTGTTTTTCTGTATGCTTAATAAAACACTGTTGAAATCTTGAGAACTGTTTTCTAATCTTTTTCCCAGAATGTGCTGTCCCCAACTGCCAAACTGCAGAATGTACTCTCTCACCCAGTTGCACGCAAACTGCTCACTCGCCCAGACTCATCAATAAACTTCCCTCCCTGCCCACTTCAAGGAAAGTATATGAGCTCTGCTCTATTCAAATTAGCTCTGAGCCCCAGCATGCTGGACCCCCAATAAACCCTTTGGTTTTGCATGAGAGAGTCTTTTGGTGGTCTCTTCCCCCAACGCTCTCCCGACCTTTATATATGGAGGTTCCTTCGAGATCCGGCAGGGGCGGAAGAGAGACCTCAATGGGCTACTCTCAGGGAAAGTAAGGCACCTCTTTCTGGTTTCAGGTTTCAGGTTAGGGCTTGGCAAAATGGCTGTTGATGAAGTTGCATGAGCTCTCTTTGACGGTGGCTGGCAGATGTGTCACAGAGCCACAGGCTCTGGGGGACGCCACAGAGGACTCGGGAATCAAGGAACAATAGTCTCCTCGACTCAGTGATGTTTTGTTTCAGATTCGGTATTGCCAGCCCATTGGGTTTTGCCGGCTGCTCAGTCTTGGTCTCAGTGTTGGACGTTCATTGCCTGTCTTTATTATCTTGTCTTGTCTGTGTCGTGAGAGTTGCTTTTACTGTTTGTGTATCTTTCATTATGGGACAGGTCACTTCAATGCCTCTGTCTCTGACCTTGATCACTGGACCAAAGTCCGCTTAAGGGCTCAGAATCTTTCTTTTTCAGTAAAACGCTGGACCTGGCAGACTCTCTGTGCCTCAGAATGGCCCACCTTTGCATTCGGATGGCCCCTAGAAGGATCTTTCTACTTCGCACTAATTTAATAAGAGAGAGATATTGTCTTACAGCCAGGGCCACATAGCCATCCCGATCAACAGCCATATATCTTAACTTGGCAGGACCTCTGCAAATCTCCTCCTCCATGGGTGAAGCCTTTCCTTGCCATGTCCCCGCTCCTACTCTTTTCCCCACGATCTCTCAAACCCTCTGCTCATCCTCCTCCTCCACCCTCTGTTCTCCCTGAGTCACAAGATTTGACTCTACTGGACTCTCATCCCCCTCCTTATCTTCTACCCTCATCCCACAACCCCCAACACCCTCTAAGTGATTCCCCTGCTGCTGACTCAGCCTCTCCGCCATTGGAGAAAGATAAGCCAGCCCAGCGCACTCCAGATAACTCCCCTGCAGCACACACAGCCCCTCCTCCCCTGGAGGAAGCTGGCCTGGCTAAAGGAACTCGACAGCGTCAAATGATTTAAAACCCTGAAACTCCCGTGTTGCTCCCCCTCCATTCCTATGGGCCAATGATTGACAACGGCCATGGAGGAAAAATGCAAGCCTACCAGTATTGGCCTTCTCCTCTTCAGACCTATATAAATGGAAAAATAACAATCCTCCTTTTACCGAGGACCCAACCTGGCTCTCAGGTCTGGTTGAGTCATTGATGTTTTCACACCAGCCTACTTGGGATGACTGCCAACAACTCATAGGGACTCTCTTCATGACAGAGGAACAAAAGAGAATCCTCCTGGATGCTAGAAAACAATATCCTCGGACTAGATGGGTGACCAACACAACTTCCCAACATAATCAAAGCCGGCTTTCTCTTGAAACGACCCAAGTGGGACCCCAACACATTTGAAGGTAGGGAGCATCTGTCCACTTATCACCGGGCTCTAATAGTGGGTATCTTAGTGGCCGCTAGGCGACCAACTAATTTGGCCAAGGTAAGAGAGATTATTCAAGGGCCTGGTGAATCTACCTCTATGTTCCTAGAGAGAACTATGGAGGCATATAGGAGATATACTACTTTCGATCCTCAGGCAGAGGATCAAAAGGCATCTGTCACAATGGCCTTTATTGGGCAAGCTGCCCTAGATATTAAAAGAAAGTTAAAATGCTTAGATGGATTACAAGATATGATTTTGAGAGATTTAGTTAGAGAAGCCAACAAGGTATACTATAAGAGTGAAACTGAGGAAGAGAAGGGAGCAAAGGGAGGATGAGAGAAGCAAAAGACAGACTAAGGCATTGACTAAGGCCCTGGTCACAACAACAAACAGGCCAGAAATTAAGAAACAGAGAGACAGAAAGGGATACCTGGGCCCACACTAGAGGCCACCCCTGGCCTCAGATCAATGTGCCTACTCTAAAGAAAAAGGACACTGGGCCGAAGAGTGCCCTAGAAAGAGACAGCCACGCCAGCCAGACATTCTGACTCTGGAGGATGACTAAGAAAGTCGGGGCTCAGATCCTCTCCCCGACCTCAGGGTAACTTTTGAAGTGGAGGGGACCCCAGTAAACTTTGAAGTAGATACAGGGGCAATATACTCAGCCCTTAAGGCCCCATTGGGCCCTCTATCAAATAAAAGGTCTCTAATTCCAGGGTCTAAATGCAGTAAATATCAGACTTTGACAACTAAGGGGACCATGGACCAGGGGAAAGGATAAATCCATCACTCCTTCCTAGTAATCCCAGAATGCCCGGCCCCATTGATGGGCAGAGATCTGCTCACCAAGCTCTGGGCCAAAATAAATTTTAACCCTGAAGGCCCCCAAGTGGAATTTCTAAATCCTTCAGTAAATACTCCTATAATCATGGCTCTAACTATGTCAGTAGCAAATGTTCATCAACTCACTCATCTTTGTTCAAAGAAACTGCATTCATTCCTGAAAGATCAAGAACAGAGTTTTCCACTAACCGACTCACAGTGAAAGAAAATAACTGAATGGGTAACTAAAGCCTGCCAGGTCCATCAATTGGTTAATACTTACCCTTCCAAGCTTCCTGCAGGAAAGCACCTACGAGGAACCATACCAGGAAAATTCTGGGAAGTGGACTTTACTGAAATTAAGCCAGCAAGCTATGGACTTAAATATCTTCTAGTCTTTGAAGATACATTTTCAGGACGGATTGAAGCCTTCCCCACAAAAAAAAGAAAGAGAAAAGGAAAAAAAAAGAAACAGAGCAAATGGTTGTCAAGAAGATCCTGGAAGACATTTATTCTCCCCTTGACGACCAGTAGTCTTAACCCTCATCAGCCCCTTAAGCAGCGATGGCTGATCACAAATCCTACTGGAAAAGAAGTATGGTCTATCTCACATACAGCCCCCTTATGGACCTGGTGGCCATCTCTCCACCCAGACATTTGTCAGCTGGCTATAGGTCTTTCCTATTGAGATATCCCTGATGAAGAGGATCCCACTAAAATTCCATTAAATCCCTTCGGTACCATAGAAAATGGAAACAAACATTATGGATGTAGGGACACGTGAGCCAGATGCAGGTTGGCTAGCCTAGATTACTATGTTTGCCCGGCGGAGTATCAAAGCCAAAAACAGTCACGGCTGTGCGGGGGGGAGAGCAGACTTCTTCTGTAAGTCATGGGGCTGTGAGCATACAGGGACTGCCAGATGGAACCCAAACTCCTCATCAAATTCTGTAAACAGCATTGGCCATATTACCAATTAGATAACCAAAACCGATGGCCCCAAGAGGGGTCTCTATATCCTCAAATTCTGCGTGACCTTTTAAACTTCTGAAAGTGCTCAAAAGAGTAAAAGGAGATTCCCCTATGTGGAGGCCTTCTCCCTCCTTTGCTCACATCCTGAACTATGCTTCTCCAATAGATGCTTACCCTCAGCCTTCTGCTCCAGACTCTCTGCTGTCACTCCCACCTCAGCAACTTGATTTCTGCCCTCCAATATCTAGATCAAAAACCCAAATCTCCGCCAGTTCTCAGACCATTGCCCCCTTGCTGAGGTAGCAGGTACTGAGGTACCACTCCACTCACTCACTACTCTCTTCTCCTGTCAGTGCCCGCACTGGGTCCCTCCAGGTCCTCTTACCAGCTAATGCAAAGCTCAAACCCACTGAGGAGAACCCTCAGACCCTTATCCAAAATGTAATGAAAATGGCCTTTAATGTTGCTTTGTCATCACTGAAAACAGGTTACTAAAAATTTAAAGTCCCTCACAGGCTTTTTGGGATACTCACTCCCGTTTCCCCCTCTGTTCTATCTGTTCTACTGCTCAAATTTTTCTTGCTATTAAGATCCCAAAGCCCTCTCCCAATATTCTTTTACATCTCTCCTTCCTCATTCTCAGATCCACGGAAGTTGCTCTCATCCCTGCCTTCCAAGTCGTCCCCCTCTGTACCAGGTCCACAGAAAAGTCTTAATTAACCTTCTGCAGAAGTCTTCACCATGGCTGATTTACGACTTTCAGCAAAAGAGTCCCTATAAAAGAGATCACTGTAGATAAACTTCCTATTTTCGTGTTGCCCTGGTCTCCTTGGAAAATGGCTAAAAAAACCCAGCACTCCTAATCTAGACACACCCTTAATAGTTTTTCACAAAATATGTGAAAAAAAGGCCTCTGGCCTTGAGCTGGGGCTTCACAGAGATGGCTACATTTCTAAGATAAAGAAGTTACAAACTGGGCTGCATGGAAACAGCTGGCAGGTTGAAAAAAAAGAAAGGGAAGAAAAAGCTCTCCCCCACATAGGTGTCCTTGAAAAGTTAACTTGCCCCAAACTGAGGAAAAAACAGAAACGAAAACTGCTTTTTGCGAACTTCTGCAGACTGTGAACTTCTGAGCCCCTTTCCTTACGTGTTGTGTACAAAATTCTGAAACTACATAAACTTGGGTTTCAGGGGATTAATTGATTACAACAGAAGCAATGCCCCCTGAATCTGGTTGCAACTAAAAAAGACTGTTTTCCTGTCTTTGGTGCTATCTTAGGTGCCTTGCCTTGTCCGTCCCTACAACAGTATAATTCTATATACTTAAACACTGTTTATGTTTTCATGAAATGGTCAACAGATGTGATTAATTGTGTAATGGTGCAGATGTTTCCCAGAGTGCTCTATCATGATGCAGGTTCATTTGAAGATCAAAGAGGGGGGCATAGAACACGGTTCTGCTGAAAACATATGTCCCTCACCTTAGCCATTCTATTACGAATAGTAGTTACTGCAGGGTAGGGCACGGGAACCATTGCTCTGCCCCATGGGACACAACAAATGACCCAAAGCAGCAATAGATCAAAAATTAAAGATATTAGAAACCTCCATCACAGCTTTGAACGAATCTTTAACCTCTCTCTCTGAAGTTGTTTTACAGAACAGTCGAGGGTTGGACCTCCTTTTCATGAGAGAAGGGGGCCTTTGTGCTTCATTGAGGGAAGAATGTTGTTTTTATGTCTACAATACTGGAGTTGTAAAAAAAATCTATGAGTAAGTTAAAAAGATGCCTTGAAGAGCGACAACGAGAGAGAGAGAGGCCCAAGAATGGTAGTTTGAGTCTTTTTTTACACAGTCCCCCTGGTTAACTACGTTTTTATCAACCCTAGCCAGTCCAATAATAATCCTCATATTATTGCTAACTATAAAACCCTGTTTTATCAACCGTGTAATTTCTTTTCTCCAAGCTCAAATTGGACAAATTAAACTTATGGTAATACCCCACTAGCAGACATAGAATGTGACACCCCACAATGATCACTTTTATGATTAAAAGTAGCCAGAAGAAGAAGTGGGGAATGAAAGGTTAATAAAATATGTACTTGTCACTTCCTGTTTTTCTGTATGCGTAACAAAACACTGTTGAAATCTTGAGAACTGTTTGCTAATCTTGTTCCCAGAATATGCTGTCCCCAATTACCAAACTGCAGAATGTACTCCCTCACCCAGTTGAATACAAACCATCCACTCTCCCTGACCCATCAATGAACTTCCATCCCTGCCCTCTGCAAGGAAAGTATATAAGCTCTGCTTAAGCTGTTGTCAGGTCTCTCTGCTCTATTCAAGTGAGCTCTGAGCCCCAGCATGCTGGACCCCCAATAAAACCTTTGCTGTTGCATGAGATAGTCTCTTGGTGGTCTCTTTCTCCGGCACTCGCCCAAACTTTACTTGGATGATTGAATGTAGAAGAGAACATCTATTCAAAAAGTTATAGTCAGTAGGATTAGGAAGATAGTTGGTAGGTTTAGGAAGAAAAGTGAGTATAGGATTTGGAACAAAAGTTCTTTGCCAATAGGGTTTTGGTTAGAGAGTCAATGTAAATATCAACACAAGTGAAGAGTCAGTCACAATGATGAACAGGGGAAAATATGTAGAAAAGCAGATATCAATAGAGACATTAGGAAATCAGGAAAAGAATAAAGTGAGTTATGGGATTAGATATTTTCTACAGGGTTGAGGTTGAATGTATGAGCTTAGGAAGAAACAAAGATGAAGTCAACAATAGGATTGACATTTGAGAGCATTAGCATAGCCCAAGACAGTGTCCAAAATAAGCTCCGTTGCCCTCATTTGCCTAAATTCCCGGTGGCCTGTACATCCTTCCTGTGTACCAGGAGTGATCAAATAGGCCTGACCTTAATATTGCTCTGCTTCACCAATTTGAGGCCTACCGAGTGTCGGGTACACATTCTTTATGTAAATTGGAGAGATGAGAAAACCCAAGCACCTATTGGAAAGCTTCTGAATTAATTTGAAGAAATCATTTGACCCAAATGATCCCTATTCTCACTTGATGGAATTCAGAAACCTTACAGAGGAAGGCAAAAGACTTCATCCACAATGACTGCTCTTTTTTGCCATTTTGGATTTGGATGCACACATGGGATCTTTCTTTAGATCCATCAGGTGCTGAGTATCTAAGTCAAAGAATCACACTGGGCCAAGAGGCTGATTCAGACACACCTCTTTCCAAATCAATTAAGAAAAGAGCCAAAGGTGAATCCTATTAATTTCCATTTGAAAAATTTTTTCTTCAGGATTCAAAAAGCTGTGGCCTGAGACAAAAACCTTCCTGACTCTCAGGGCAACAGAACAATAGGTAAGCAAATGGCCCAAAGCAGGGATTCTCCACTGAGACTTTACTGGTCACACTGATATCTGAGTTTTCTGAGATGCTCGCCATTCCCTTCAGCTATCCAGTACATGGCCATGTCACCGAGCTTGGAGGTAGTACATATCTTGGACACAAAACCATGAGCCTATTCTGGAAAGTGGCCATAATTCAGGAAGAAAACAGCAACTTAGGAAGGTAGCAGTTATTGCCCATCAATAAGGCAAGCCATAGTCAATTCATAAATTGGGCTGGATGAATGCTGGGAAGCTTTCTACGAGACAGGACACATCAATTAATGCATTCTCTTTTCTAATGTGTACAAGTACAAACACAGTGGGATACACAGACATAGAAACACTTGCGCTGTCAAACGACTTACTAGAAACTGTTCACTCCAAATCAAACAAACCGCCTTTCCTACCTATTCTCAGAACATGAGACAAAACCACAAACCCACACCCACACCCACAATGGCACCTCCTTCCCTCAAATAGGTCTGTGACTGTCCGGTGTGTGCTCTGACTGATGGGTCATACTATGATCCCCCAAAATGGCCTGTCCTGTCTCAGATCTGGTCTTCTTGGCCAACTCTGTGAAGTTGTCAGGAGCCAGGATTGAGCCACTACCTGCTTTCTCAGGAAGAGCCCCTCTTCCGAGCTTTCCTGGCATTTGGCCATCCTCACATCAGTAGGTACCAAGAAAGACTGACTCTGTCCTTGGTTAATCCAAAAAAGTGAGACCACTGGGACTAGGACTGGGACTTGCTCTGGGTGCCTGGCTTTCTGTATCCCAAGTTCAGAGAGTTCCATCACCAAGGAAGTGAGATGAGATCACTTTCTTCAGGAACTGAATGAGATCACTGCCTTAGCAACCACTTTATCATAACAATTGCTTCCAACGGTACCATGAGATGGAGGCTGCCCCTACTTCCTGTCACACTTTCACATGGTAGAATGGTATATCACCTGTAGGCAAATGGTAACAGCTCTCCACACAGGCATGGTTTTGTCCATCTTCTCTACATTAAGGAGAGATTGGCTGATTCTGATGCAACCCTTCATCCTGACCAGGTTGTTTGCCATGGAAGATGATTTTTGCTCTCTCAGGTCTTTCATAGCTGCCTACATCTTCTCCAGGGATCATTTCTGCATGGAGCTTTGAGGTTCTCAGCAGATGGAAGATCCACTACATTTCTGTATTGTAAGACCAACACTGTCCCTGCTCTTCTGTAAAATGAGATTGAGGGAACAGTGTATGGTTAGGGTGAATAACATTTTTCCATTTGGCTTAGGAATCATTCTGCTGGATGATTAATGGTATTGGGAACATGCGATATTTATAAGAATATAGAGGTGAAATACATGTATGAAAAAATAAATCTAAGTAAGATTTGAAGCTCAGAAAATCATTGGGCCCTTGATTGGGATACTTACCATTGAATTACGTTCTCACAGATGTCTCAGATAAATCGATATACAATGGCATAAGACCTTGTACGTTGGATGATTGAATGTAGAAGAGAATATCCAGTCAAAAAGGGATAGTCAGTAGGATTAGGAAGATAGTCAGTAGGTTTAGGAAGAAGAGTGAGTATAGGATTTGGAAAAAAAGTTCTTCAGCAATAAGTTATCAATTAGAGTGTGAAAGCAAATGTCAGCACATGTGAAGGTTCAGTCACAGTGGTGAACTGTGGAAAATATGTAAGAAAGCAGATGGCAATAGAGACATTATGAAATCAGGCAATGTATAAAGTGAGGGATAGGATTAAACATTTTCAATTGGGTTGAGTTTGAATATATAATCTTAAGAGGAAACAAATACGTAGTCACCAATAGGATTGACATTTGAGAGCATTAGGCAACTTGGACATGGATGATTTTAGTAATCCATATTTACTTTCCATTTAGGCTTTGGTACAATCATAAGTGTGATCTTTGCATTTTGTGTCCAGAATATTTCTGTGATAAAATGTATATGTAGATCAGGTGACATGCGTATTTCTTCCACCATTTCTGGGAGCAATATTTTGAAGACATATAAATTAGTATTGGGGGTACAAAGAGGTGTACACTGTGTCTATGAATATAAAGAAAAAGCATGCATAGACCATACTGTGAATAAATAATATAACTGGTTTTACTCTAAATAATGGATTGAATTGATATCTGAAAATATATAAGAAATCTGATATTGGTATACCATCATTCATTCCAACCAGTTATACATCCATTGGAAATATCAGAGTTATAATTTATCATGAAGGGGATGTGAGTTTTGCTTCAAAAGTGATTATGGAAATCGAAAATAATGTGTTTTGAAAGAGGTCTCAGGAAGAGACCAGTCAAGAAAGATGGAAGAATACATGTGTCCTGAAGCAGGAAGTGATTGAAAGTGAAACAAATTCGTATAAATTTGCGAACTTGTGGATAAAATATATATCCTATGATGTGCATAAACTTAAGAAATAGTAATGTACCAGTTTTGAATAAAAATGAACGTAAAAATACAAATCATGTACCATAGGAATCTACTTGCCTTGATGTTAAACTGGGACAGTAACTCTAGAAATATTAGGATATGTATGTACCATTCACTGAAGTTAGTTTTCAGTACTAGAAAACAAATATGTATTTCAGGTGGATGAATATTTCTGAGAATAATATTGTGAAAAGTTGATTATAAATCCACATACGTGAACATGAATGAATTTAGGGAGTGTATATAAGACACATATATTTCATATTTTAAAAATCTGGAGATTGTATATATATATATATATATATATATATATATATATATATATATATATAACAAAACACACACACAGACATTCAAAAGTAGCAATAGATATGCCAATCGTAATTGATCGAGATATATATATCATCCACAGATCCAAAAATATTCAATTTACTGAACATGGATTTATGTATAATGTTGTTCAACTAGGAAGCTCACCCATTGGTTGAATTTTTAGTTCCAGCAGTGTTTAGGATAGTGATCTCTTCCCACAATTTGTGTCTGCCAAGTCAGCCACCTCACAAGAATGTACATGTGATACAAGTTAGGATTCTATATGTGCATATCAAAACACATCTGCTGAATTGGCTACAGAGAAAGGGAGATAGGAATTCACATATTTGTTAACTTTAAAACACATGGAGAGATATCCAAAATGGCGGCGGGTATGGAGAGATCAAGTCTCTGACCTCTTCAGCTGCGCTGGAATAGGGAGTCATAAACTGTCTAAATACTGTTTGCTCAGGATCACTAGGCAATGATGCACTGACATGAATCTGGGGTGAACAGTCTGGGCCACGCAGAACACACACCGAGCCCGGATCGGTTGCATTCAACCTCTGGTTTGCCTGCGTTTCGTGACTCAGCACTAACGATCCAGCTGAAATAACTGGTCTGCCCTTCTGAACTTACAGAGGTAGAAGCCAACCTAGCCTTCATAGGCAGTGGCCAAAGGATTGAAACAGGGCATGGGAGAGACAGTCAGGACCCACCAGTTGCATCGGTTACCCGGCAAAGGGAACGAATGATCACCATTTGCATGGGATACCACCATGGCATAGAACTGACGTCAAGGATGGAGGAGATAACTTCATTGAAACCAGCGCGACAGGTTTGTAATTCCCTAGCCATCTCTCTCCACACAGAAGGGAATCCTTAAGGGCCCCTCCCAGCTCTCCCGTAAGGGTCCCTCTCAGCTCTACCATGAGCGCGATAGCCAGACCGAGAAAATCAGGAGTGGCGCGGGACTTGTGGCACAGAACTCCAGGCTACCGCTCCCACCAGTGCTGACAACTGAGGTCTCTTGCACCAGCTACTGGGGCGTGGCTCCCGGAGGGCAAACAAATTCGCTTGGGGATCTCAGCCCCAAGCTCTACAAACTTAGGGTCTGAGGGAAGCAAACCGGGAGAGTGTGCCCAGGTATTCATAAAAACAGGTCTCCCAGGAGCAGCAGACCTGGCGTGTTGCCAGTATTGTGGTGAGCGTCGCAGGTGAGCAGGGCATGGCTTGAGGAAACACAAGAGAAGGCCCTAGGGTGTCAGGATTGGACACCCGCCCAGTCTGGAAGGAAGAGCAGCTGCATAGTGATTGGTTCCCACCTACTGAGAGGAGAACCTCAGCCCAGTGGGCACAGCACCACCTATTGGAAGAGAAGTTAATCAAACTCTATGACTGCATTTATTATTATCATTATTTATTTATTTTTTAAATTTGGGGTTTTTTTTTTTTTTTTTCTTTTTCTTTCATTTTCATTCTTGTTGTTGTTGTTTTTCTTTAACTTTTTTAATGTTTTTAAGTTTTTAAATTTCTTTATTTTATTATTAATTATTATTATTATTATTAAATTGTAATTTTCATTTTTTTATTATCATTATTATTTTTTTAATTTTTCTTTCATTCTTTATTTTCTGTTTTTTTCTTTTGTCTTTTCATTTCTTTTCAATTTTCTTTTTCCCCCTTCCTTGAATTCTACCTGCCTACTCTCATTCTCTTATTGACTTCTTCCCTTCCCTTCTAATATCTTTCCTCCCAAGCATGAAATAAATTTATAAGACTAATCAGTAACTCAGCACTCAAACAGAACAAGAAGTAACATGAGCAGCATAAGAAAGCAAGAAAGAAAAAGAGTACAAACAATGAAGGACAGCCTAAATACTCAGGAGGACCTAGAGTCATCAGAAAAATGATCAAATAAAGAACTCAAGGAATACCTTAGACAGATCGAATGGAACCTTAAAGAAGATATGAGACAGCAAATCCAAACAGTGAAAGAACACATTGAAAATGAATTACATGAACAGATTAAAAAAAAGAAGTTAAGCATCTTTATATGGAGATAGAGATAATAAAAAAAATCATACAATAATTCTAGAAATGAAGGAAACGATAAACCAAATTAAAAACTCAATTGAGAGAATTACTAAAAGAGTGGAGCAAGTAGAAGACAGAATGTCACATAATGAAGACAAAATATATCATCTTGAAAAGAGTCTAGCCAACTCAGAAAGGCTGGTAAAAAATCACGAGAAAATCATCCAAGAGATATGGGATAACATATCAAAACCAAATTTATGAGTCATCTGGATAGAGGAAGGTCCAGAGATTCAAACCAAGGGAATGAGTAACCTACTGAATGAAATAATTACTGAAAACTTTCCAGAAATAAAAAAAGAAATGGATATAAAAATTGTAGATTCTTAGAGGACACTGAGCACAAAAAATCACAGTAGACCAACACCAAGACATTTGTTATAAACATATCTAATATACAGAACAAAGAGAAAATATTAAAAGCTACAAGAAAAAGGAGGCAGACTACATTCAGGGGTAAATCAATAAGGTTAACAAAGGATGTTTCATCACAGTTGATGAAAGCGAGAAGATCTTGGAACAACGTATTTTAAACACTGAATGACAATGGATGCCAACCAAGAATTCTGAATCCAGCAAAATTAACCTTCAGGTACGAAAATGAAATAAAAATCTTTCATGATTAACAAAAGCTAAAAGAATTTGCAGCCAGAAAACCAGCATTGCAAAGCATCTTGAGAAAAACACTACATGAGGAAGAAATAAAAAACAACAACCAAAACCATCAGTGGGAAGTGACTGGGTAATGACAGAGTGCAGGGGGAAAGCTAATCATGGAGAAACAAAGTAAATTAAAAACAAAGATAAATAATTAAACATGGCTGGAAGTACAAACCATACATCAATAGTAGCTCTAAACGTTTATGGCTTAAAATCTCCAATAAAGCAACATAGGCTGGTAACTTGGATTAATAAAACAAATCCAACAATATGTTGCCTCCAGGAGACACATCTGAATGGAAAAGACATACACAGGCTGAAGGTGAAAAGTTGGGAAAATTTATACCATGCACACGGTCCTCGTAAGCAAGCAGGGGTGGCCATCCTCATATAGAATAAAATCGAAGTCAAGACTAAGTTAATCAAAAGGGATAAGAAGGACATTATATACTGTTAAAAGAAACCATTCACCAACAAGACATAACAATTATCAATATTTATGCACCAAATATTGGTGTTGCAATGTTCATAAAACAAATTCTTCTCAAGTTCAAGAATCAAATAGACCACAACCTAATAATTATGGGTGACTTCAACACACCTCTCTCACCATTAGACAGATCCTCCAAACAAAAGTTGAATAAAGAAAATATAGAACTCAATATCACAATCAATATCCTAGACTTAACTGACATATATAGAATATATCAACCATCATCAAGTGGATATACTTTTTTTTCAGCAGCACATGGATTCCTCTCAAAAATAGAGCATATATTATGCAATAGGGCAACACTCAGTAAATATAAAGAGGTGGAGATAATACCATGCATTTTATCTGATCATAATGGAATGAAACTGTAAATCAATGATAAAAGAAGGAAGGAAAAATCCTACATCACTAGGAAAATAAACAATATGTTACTGAATAATCCATGGGTTACAGAAGACATAAAGGAGGGAATCAAAAAATTCTTAGAGATAAATGAAAATACAGACACAACATTTCGGAATCTATGGGACACAATGAAAGCAATTTTAAGAGGGAAATTCATCACCTGGAGGTCATTCATCAAAAAAAGCAAAAACCAACAAATAAATGAGCTCACACTTCATCTAAAAGCCCTAGAAAAGGAAGAGCAAAACAACAGCAAATGTAGCAGAAGGCAAGAAATAATTAAAATCAGAGTGGAAACCAATGAAATTGAAACAAAAGAAACTATTGAAAAAACTAACAAAAATAAAAGTTGGTTCTTCGAAAAAATAAATAAGATCAACAGACTCTTAGCCATGCTAATGAAGAGAAGAAGAGAGAGAACTCAAATTACAAACATACAGGATGCAAAAGGCAATATCACAACAGATGCTACAGAAATACAGAAGACAATTAGAAATTATTTTGAAAACCTATATTCTAATAAAATAGAAAATATGAAGACATCGGTAAATTTCTTAAGTTACATGATTTGCCCAGACTGAGTCAGGAGGATACACACAATTTAAACATACCAATATCAATGGATGATTTAGAGGAAGCAATCAAAAGACTACCAACGAAGAAAAGCCCAGGACCAGATGGGTATACAGCAGAATTTTACAAAACCTTTAAAGAAGAATTAATACCAATACTTTTCAAGTTATTTCGAGAAACAGATAAAGAGGGAGCTCTGCCAAATTCATTCTATGAGGCCAACATCACCCTTATTCTGAAACAAGACAAAGACACCTCAAAGAAAGAAAAGTACAGACCAATATCTCTGATGAAGCTAGATGCAAGAATCCTCAGTAAAATTCTGGAGAATCGTATTGAAAGGCACATAAAAAATAATTGTGCACCACGATCAAGTAGGATTCATCCCTGGGATGCAAGGATGTTTTAATATATGGAAATCAATAAATATTATTCACCACATCAATTGACTTAAAGATAAGAACCATATGATCATCTTGATAGATGCAGAAAGAGCAGTTGACAAAGTACAGCATCCCTTTATGTTCAAAACATTAGAAAAACTAGGGATAACAGGAACTTACCTCGACATTGTAAAAGCTATCTATGCTAAGCCTCAGGCTAGGATCATTCTGAATGGAGAAAAATTGAAGGCATTCACTCTAAAATCTGGAACAAGACAAGGATGCCCTCTATCCACACTTCAATTCAATATAGTTCTCAAAACACTGGCCAGAGAAATTAGACGAAAGAAATCAAAGCCATAAAAATAGGAAAAGAAGAACGTAAATTATCACTATGTGCTGGTGACATGATTCTATAGAATCATAGAAGACCCAAAAGGGTCTACAAAAAAAACTACTAGAACTAATAAATGAATTCAGCAAAGTAGCAGGATCTAAAATCAACACGCATAAATCGAAGGCCTTTCTGTATATCAGCAACAAATCTTCTGAAACGGAAATGAGGAAAAGCAGTTCATTCAAAACATCCTCAAAAAAATTAAATACATGGGAATCAACCTAACAAAAGAGGTGAAAGATTTATACAATAAATCAATAGAACCCTAAAAAAAGAAGTAGAAGAAGATATTAGAAGATGGAAAAATATACCCTGTTCATGGATAGGCAGAACTAACATCATCAAAATGGCGATATTACCAAAAGTTATCTATAGGTTTAATGCAATGCCAATCAAAATCCCAATGGCATTTCTTGTAGAAATAGAGAAAGCAATCATGAAATTCATATGGAAAAATATAAGACCCAGAAATACAAAAGCAATTCTAAGCAGGAAGTGTGAATCAGGCGGTATAGTGATACCAGATTTCAAACTATATTACAGAGCAATAGTAACAAAAATAGCATGGTACTGGTACCAAAACAGGCGGGTAGACCAGTGGTACGGTATACAGGACACAAGAGACTAATCCACAAAGCTACAACTATGTTATATTTGATAAAGGAGCTAAAAGCATGCAATGGAGGAAGGATAGCATCTTCAACAAATGGTGTTGGGTAAACTGAAAATCCATATGCAACAAAATGGAACTTAATCCCCTCCTCTCGCCATGCACAAGAGAGTTAGCTCAAAGTGGATCATGGAGCTAGATATCAAATCAGAGACTCTGCATGTGTTAGAAGAAAAAGTTGGCTCTGGTCTACATATTGTGGGGTCGGGCTCCAAATTCCTTAATAGGACACCCATAGCACAAGAGTTAATAACAAGAATCAACAAATGGGACTTACTTAAATTAAAAAGTTTTTTCTCAGCAAAAGAAACAATAAGAGAGGTAAATAGGAAGCCTACATTATGGGAACAAATTTTTACTCATCACACTTCAGATAGAGCCCTAATATCCAGAGTATACAAAAAACTCAAACAATTAGACAATAAGATAACAAATAACCCAATCAACAAATGGGCCAAGGACCTGAAAAGACACTTCTCAAAGGAGGACATACAGTCAATCAATAAGTACATGAAAAAATGCTCACCATCTCTAGCAGTCAGAGAAATGCAAATCAAAACCACCCTAAGATACCATCTCACTCCAGTAAGATTGACAGCCTTTAGGAAGTCAAACAACAACAAGTGCTGCTGAGGATGTGGGGAAAAGGGTACTCTTGTACATTGCTGGTGGGACTGCAAACTGGTGCGGCCAATTTGGAAAGCAGTATGGAGAATCCTGGGAAAGCTGGGAATGGAAGCACCATTTGACCAAGCTATTGCCCTTCTCGGACTATTCCCTGAATCTTAAAAGAGCGTATTACAGTGATACTGCCACATCGATGTTCATAGCAGCACAATTCACAATTGCTAGACTGTGGAACCAACCCAGATGCCCTACAATAGATGAATGGATTAAAAAAATGTGGCATTTATACACCATGGAGTAATATGCAGCACTAAAAAATGACAAAAAAATGGAATTTGCAGGGAAATGGATGGCACTAGAGCAGATAATGCTTAGTGAAGCTAGCCAATCGTAGAAAACAAATACCAAATGTCTTATTTGATATAATGAGAGCAACTAAGAACAGAGCAGGGAGGAAGAGCAGGAAGAAAAGATTAACATTAAACAGAGACGTGAGTTGGGGGGGGAGGTAGAGAAAAGGTAAATTTCATGGTAATGGAGGGAGACCCTCATTGTTACACAAAATTACATATAAGAGGTTGTGAGGGGAATTGGAAAATAAACAAAGAGAGAAATGAATTACAGTAGATTCGGTAGAGAGAGAAGATGGGAGTGGAGGGGAGCAGGGATAGTAGAGGATAGGAAAGGTACCAGAATACAAGTTACTAATAGGGCATTATGTAAAATGTGGATGTGTAACCGATGTGATTCTGCAATCCATATTTGGGGTAAAAATGGGAGTTCATAACCCACTTGAATCTAATGTATAAAATACGATATGTCAAGAGCTTTGTTATGTTTTGAACAACCAACTAATAAAATAAAATAAAATAAAATAATCGAAAGAAAAACACGTGGGGAACTATTTCAACACAAAATTGACTAGATGTATAAATCCTACCTTATATAATGCAAAATGCAAGTCCAACTATACACCATGCCTCCTCTGAAATGCTTGTAATTCTATTCTGTTTGGGTTGTTTTTCTCCATCTTATTAGGATTAGTAGTCAAAGTCTAGTAGATTAGGTGTCAGTGTTCGGTATTCAGTATTTCGAATGGAAAATTGGAAAATGGACCAAATGTGTATGCAAATATATGCTACACAAAAATTTTCCCACTCTCATCCAGAACAATGCCTTGACATTACCCTCGTCCCAAGTAATACATCATTAAAAGTCAAGAGTTAGAAAATCTGGGAATAAATATCTGGAATGGAATATGCTCAAAAGTTTACAACCTGGGAGGTGGTAGAGTAGTTTCCAAAAGTAAGGGACAGGGTAAACACTCCACAAACATGGAGCTGTGCTGGCATAAAGACTTCTTGAGAAACTGCCTCTGAGTTTGAGCACTTGAAATATATGTTGTTGTCAGGAGCTTTACCTTCCTTGTAGTGAGACCATTACAGCTGGGTCTGCATCTATGTTACCTGGAGGACATGGTTTAATATTTTCCAATGAACATGCTGTAGCAGTGCTGAATTCAATCCTAGTCGGTAAACTGGGGCCACTGGGGGCTAAGTGTCTCCCCTTGTGGACTGTGAAGTCATTGGGTCATCCTCCACATTTTATGGTGTTTATTGCTGCTGCACTGGGTGTTTAGTATTTGCTTCACGAAATACAAGGAGTTCAACTGAAAAACAGTGCTCAAGGGAGTTCTGTCATATGTGGTGGGTCAGGGTCTGTAGGAGAATGCACCAACCAAGGTTCTATCCCTCATAGCTTGCCCCTTGACCATAGCAACCTGATTCTGAACATTCCCCTGAAACCTCTCCATATAACAAGGTCCCTTTACTTGTAAGGGTCTGTTGGCTGCACCATGTCAGCCACAAGCCATTTGGAAGCCAATGGCAGATCCACATGGCCCCACCACAGATATTCCATCACACACCTGCCCACCACGGCTATAAGCCCACTAGTCAGCAGACTCCAGCTTACTGGCATCTCTGTTCTACACCATTTTCTTGAAACCCAGTCAATCAAGGCACTGTCTGGTATACTCATAATCATCAACAGGATATCCAAAGGTCCTCCAGTGCCACCTGTTCATGAAAATTTAAAAAAAATTTCATGGTATTTATCGAGCCATTTTTCAAGCATGAAGTTGGAGGCAATGTGGGTTTCAATTCATTCAGGAACAATTAAATGTTGAGGATGCTCATTTCCATAAAAGCTTTGGAGAACTCTCAGAGGCAAGTCTTCCCAAAGAGTAGCCAAAAGGTCACATGATGCAAGGTGCATTGAGGTCTACAACGTGAGGTCCATGTGTGTTTTGACTCTCAACTATGGCTGCCAAGTCGTTCAGAATAAAATCATGTGATATCTTGGCTGAGATTCCCAGTGCTCTGCGGAAAGCCACCCTGGGCCTAGATCTCAGTTTCCAAGGGCAAATCTCATGCGTGGCCTCCTAAAATTCCAACACAATTCATGGAAATACTTCGATGACGTCAGTTCCAGAATGCAGTCTCTTAGGGTAATCACACCAGAGTTCAAGCCAAGGTGGACCCAGTCGTCTCTTCCAACCGCCACACAAATGACCACGATTCAAACCAAAACAATCCCACATGACCTCATCTTCTTCCATTTAGACACTCATCATAACTTCTGGCTGGAGGTTTCCATGAGGTGTTCACCCCAAGACAGTGTCCAAAAAATCTCCCTTGCATCTCATTTGCCTAAAGTCAGGGTGGCCTGTACACCCTTCCTGTGAACCAGGAATGATCAAAAAGGCCTGCCATTAATACTGCTCTGCTTCTCAAATTTGAGGCCTACTGACTGTGGGTTTTAGATTCTTTATGTGAATTGGAGTCATGAGAAAATCTAAGCACCTATGGGCTAGCCTCTGCAGGGTTTGAGGAACTTATTTGACCCAAAGAATCCCTATTCTCACTTGATGGAGGTCAAGAAAGTTACAGAGCAAGGTGAGAGACTTCATCCACAAGGACTGCTCTTTGGCCATTTTGGTTTTGGATGTACACATGGAATCTTTCTTTAGATCCATCAGGTGCTGAGACTCTAAGCCACCACCTCACACAGGCTCAAGAGTCTGAATAAGACACATTCTTTTCAAAGAAATTAAGCAAAGAGCCACAGGTAATGCCCATTTATTTCCATTGCAAAACTCTTCTTTTCAGGCTTCAAAAAGGTGTGGCCTGAGGCAAAGGCCTTCCTGAAATTCAGGGCAACAGAACAATAGGTAAGCATAAGGCCCAAAGCAGGGTTTCTCCACTGAGACTTTCCTGGTCCCAGTGATTTCTGAGTTTTCTGAGATGCTCGCCATTCCCTTCAGCTATCCAGTACATGGCCATGTCAAAGAACTTGGAGGTGGTAAATAACTTGGACAAAAAACCATGAGCCTATTCTGGAGAGTCTCCAGAATTCAGGAAGAAAACAGGAACTTAGGAAGATATCAGTTGTAGCCCATCGATCAGGCAAGCCGCAGTCCATTCATAAATTGGGCAAAATGAATGCTGTGAAGCTTTCTACTAGACAGGACACATCCATTTATGCATTCTCTTTTCTAATGTCTACAACTATGGACACAGTGGGATACACAGACACAGAAACACTCGTCTTGTCAAGGGACTTTCTAGAAAATGTTCACTAAATCCAAACAAACCACTTTTCCTACCTATTTTCAGAACAAGGGAAAATCACAAACCTACAACCACACCCACAGAGGCACCTCCTTACCCCAAGTAATTCTGAGACTATCTGGAGTGTCCTCTGACTGGTGGGCCATATTATGTTCCCTCAAAATGGCATGTCCTGTCTCAGATCTCCTCTTCTTATCCAACTCTGTGAAGTTGTCAAGAGCAAGCTGTGAGCAACTACCTTTTTTCCCAGGAAAGGCCCGTCTTCAGAACTCTCTTCGCATTTGGCCTTCCTCACATCAGTAGGTACCAAGAAAGACTGATTCTGTCCTTGGTACATCCAAACAAGTGAGAACACTGGGACTGGGACTGGGACTGGCTCTGTGTGCCTGGCTTCCTGGATCCCAAGTTCAGAGAGTTCCATCAACAAGGAAGTGAGGTGAGGTCACTTCCTTCAGGAACTGAATGAGGTCACTTCCTTGGCAACCACTTTGTCCTAACAGTTGCTTCCAAGGGTCCCTTCAGATGCAGGCTGCTCCTACTACCTGTGACAGTTTCACAAGTTAGAATAGTATATCAACCATAGGCACCAGGAAACAACTCTCCACACAGGCCTGGTTTGGTCCATCTTCTCTACATTAAGAAGAGAGAGGCTGATTCAGACACAACCCTTCATCCTGACCAGGTTGTTTGCCATGGAAGATGACTTCTGCTCTCTCAGGTCCTTCATAGGTGCCTACATCTTCTCCAGGGATCATTTCTGCATAGACCTTTGAATTTCTCAGGAGGTGAAAGATCCCCTATATTCCTGTATTGTAAGACCAACTCTGTGCCTGCTCTTCTGTAAAGTTAGATTGAGGGTAGATGGTATGGTTAGGATTAATAACATGTTTGATTTGTGTTAGGAATCATTCTGCTGGATGAATAATGGTGTTGGGAACCTGAGATATTTTTAAGAATATAGAGGTGAAATATTGTAATGGTCAGGCGAGTATAGGAGGAAGAGATGACCAAGAGACTGTCTCATGCAACTACAAAGGGTTCATTGTGGGTCCAGCATGCTGGGGCTCAGAGCTCAGTTGAATAGAGCAGAGAGCCCTGAGAACAGCTTAAGCAGAGCTTATGTACTTTTCTTGGAGAAGGCAGGGATGGAAGTTTATTGATGGGTCAGGGCGAGTAGGCCGTTTGCTTTCAACTGCGTGACTGAGCACATTCTGCAGTTTGGCAGTTGGGGACAGCACATTCTGGGAACAAGATTAGCAAACAGTTCTCAAGATTTCAACAGTGTTTTGTTAAGTGTACAGAAAAACAGGAAGTGACAAGTACCTATTTCATTAACCTTTCATTCCCCACTTCTTTTTCTGGTTACTTTTAATCATAAAAGTCATCACTGATGGGTGTTACATTTTATGTCTTCTAGTGTGGTATATTGTTGTCTGATTACCATAAGTTTAACTAGTCCAATTTGAGCTTGGAGAAAGGAAACTCCATGGTTTAGCCAACAGGGTCCTACAGTTCGCAATAATATGAGGATTATTAATGGACCAGCCAGGGCTGATGAAAGCATAGTTAACCAGACGGACTGTGTGAACCAAGACTCAAACCACCCTTTTTGGGCCTCTCTTTCTCGTTGACGCTCTTCAATGCGTTTTCATTATTTACTCATAGATTCTTTTCAACTCCAGTGTGGCCAGCACAAAAACATCATTCTTCCCTCAATGCACTACAAATTCCCCCTTCTCTCATGAAGAGGAGGTTTTATCGCTCGCCTGTTCTGTAAAACAGATTCATAGACAGAGGTTAAACATTCCTGTAAAGCTGTGATGGAGGTTTTATTATCTTTAAGTTTTGGTCTATTGCTGCTTCTAATTAGGGCATTGGTTGTGTCCTTTGGACTAGGGCATTGATTCCTGTGCCCACTCATGCAGCAACTCCTATTCCTAATAGGATGGCTAAAGTGAGAGATACAGGTTCCCAGCGGAACTGAGTTGCATGCCCTCCTATTTGATCTTTAAATGGACCTGCGTCATCATAGAGCACTCTGGGAAACATCTGCACCATTACATAATTAATCACATCTGTTGACTATTTCATGAAAACATAAACAATGTTTAAGTATATAGAATCTTTCTGTTATAGGGACGGACGAGGCAAAGCACCTAAGATAGCACTGAAGACAGGGAAAAAGTCCTATTTGGTTGCAAACGGATTTAGAGGGCATTGCTTCTGTTGTAATCAATTAATCCCCTGAACCCCAAGTTTAGGTAGTTTCATAATTTGTACCCAACATGTAAGGGAAGGGGCTCAGAAGTTCAAAGTCGGCAGAAGTTCACAAAAAGCTGTTTTTCTATCTTTTATTTTATCCTCTGTTCTGGGCAAGTTAACTTTTCAAGGACACCTGAAAGGGGGAGAGATTTTTTTCTCTTTTTTTTTCGCCCTGCCAGCTGTTACCATGGAGCCTAGTTGGTAACTTCTTTATCTTAGAAATGTAGCCATCTCTGTGAAGCCCCCACTCAAGGCCAGAGGCCTTGTTCACATATTTTGTGAAAAATTAGTATGGGTGTGTCTAGCTCAGGAGTGCTGATTTTTTTTCGCCAGTTGCCAAGTAGACCAGGGCAACACGAAAAGAAGAAGTTTATCTACAGTGAACTCTTTTAAAGGAACTCTTTTGCTGAAAGTCCTAAAGTCAGCCATGGTGAAGACTTCTGGAGAAGGTCATTTAAGACTTTTCTGTGGGCCTGGTAGAGAGGGGGAAGACGTGGAAGGCAAGGCTGAGAGCAGTTTCATGGATCTGAGAATGAGGAAGTAGAAATGTAAAAGAATATTGGAAAAGGGGTTTGGGATTTTCCTAGCAACAAAAACTTGAGCAGTAGAACAGGTAGAGCAGAGGGGACGACGGGAGTGAGTATCCCAAAAAGCATGTGAGGTATTTTAAATTCTTAGTCACATGTTTACAGTGATGACAAAGCAACTTTAAAGGCCATTTTAATTACATCCTGGATAGGGGTCTGAGGGATCTCCTCAGCTGGTTTGAGCTTTGGGTTAGCTGGTAAGAGGACCTTATGGGATGCAGTGTGGGCACTGACAGGAGAAGAGAGGAGTGAGTGTGTGGAGGGGTACCTCAGTACCGGATACCTCAGCAAGGGGGCAATTGTCTGAGAACCGGCAGAGGTTTTGATTTTTGATCTAGTAATTGGAGGGGAGAAATCAGGTTGCTGAGGTGGGAGTGCCAGCAGAGAGTCTGGAGCAGAAGGCTGAGTTTGAGGAACTATTGGAGAAGTATAGTTCAGGATGTGAGCAAAGGAGGGAAAAACCTCCACATAGGGGAATCTCCTTTAACCCTTTTGAGCACTTGCAGAAGTTAAAAAGGTCATGCAGAATGTGAGGATCTGGAGACCCCTCTGGGGGTCACAGGTTTTGGTTGTCTAATTGGTAATATGGCCAATTCTGTGTATTGAATTTGATGAGCAGTTTGGGTTCCACCAGGCAGTCCCTGTATGCTAACATCCCCATGACTTACAGAAGAAGTCGGCTTTCCCCCCACACAGCCGTGGCTGTTTGTGGCTTTGATAGTCTTCCAGGCAAACATAGTAATCTAGGCTAGCCAACCTGCATCTGGCTCACGTGTCCCTACATCCATAATATTTGTTTTCATTATCTATGATACGAAAGGGATTTAATAAAATTTTAGTGGGATCTGCTTTATCAGGGATATCCCAATAGGAAAAACCTATAGACAGCTGACAAATGTTGAGATGACCAACAGGTTCCTATGTGGGCTGTAAGCGAGATAGACCATTCTTCTGGTCTATGAGGATTTGTGATCAGCCATTGCTGCTGAATTCGCTGATGAGGGTTAGGACTAGTGGTTGCCAAGGGGAGAGTCTATAGCCTTATACACATGCCAAATACACAATTTGAAAGGGTTACCAGTCATTTCCAGTTTCCAACCAGAGTCTGGACAGGGCGCAGGCTTGAGATGGAAGGCATGGATACAGGAAAGGATTCCGTCTACATTTACTGCTGTAGGTGTTATAAGTAGCACGTGGTATTTCCTTTCCAGCGGGGTTCCAGGGATGACACCTGATGTCATCTTATGTAGATGAAGTCTCTTACTTGATATCGATGTGGAGTCTCCTTGTCCCCAGGTTGGTAGGCCGTGGCCAGCTGTTTTAAAAGGTATCGCTGAGTTCTTTCAAGAGCTTTAAGTGTGTCAAGCAAGGGGGTGTGGAAGGGATCCTTAGGTCTTAGAGTTGGGGTTAGGTCCCTTACTGGAGGAGGGGCAACATAGAGAATTTCACAGGGGGAGAGGTTACACAAAGAAACAGAGGGAGTATTTTTTAGATGATACAGTGCATAAGGCAGGAGTATAGTCCAATCTTTTAGCTGGTTTCTAAGCTTAATTTCATTAAGGTCTCTTTAATGGTTCTATTTATTTTTTCTACCTGTCCTGAGCTCTGGGATCTATAAGCATAATGTAACTACCAATTAATCACCAGGGTACAGGTTAACCCATGACTTACCTGGGCCATGAACACCAGTGCATTGTCAGACCCTATTACCTTAGGCAGGCCGTATCTTGGAAAAATATCCTTCAGTATCATCTTGACCACGATTTGAGCCATTGTTTTTTTTTTTTTTTTTTGGGGGGGGGGAAGGTTTCATTCCATCCTGAAAATGTATCTACAAAGACTAGGAGATATTTAAGTCCATACCTTGCTGGCTTAATTTCAGTAAAGTTCACTTCTGAAAATTTTTCTGGTCTGGTTCTTCGAAGGTGTTTTCCTACAGGAAGCTTAAAAGGGTAAGCATTAACCAATTGATTGACCTGAGACGCTTTTGATACCCATTCAGTTATTTCCTTTCGCTGTGAGTCGGTTAGTAGAAAACTCTGTTCTTGATCTTTCAGGAATGCCTGCAATTTCTTTGAACCAAGGTGAGTGAGTTGATGTACATTTTCTACTGACATTGTTAAAGCCATGACTATAGGAGTTTTTACTGAAGGATTTAGAAATTCCACTTGGGGGCCTTCAGGGTTAAAAGTCATTATGGCCCAGAGTTTGGTGAGCAGATCTCCACCCATCAATGGGGCCGGGAACTCTGGGATTACTAGGAAGGAGTGATGGATTTTTCCTTTCCACAGGTCCATGTACCTCTTAGTTGTCCAAGCCGGATATTTACTGCCATTAGCCCCTTGAACTAGAGACCTTTTATTTGATAGAGGGCCCAATGGGGCCTTAAAGGCTGAGTATAATGCCCCTGTATCTACTTCAAAGTTTACTGGGGTCCCTTCAACTTCAAAAGTTATTTACTATAACTGTGAGTTGGTTAGTGGAGTTGGTTAGACTTCATCCACAATGAGTGCTCTTTTGGAGATGTTGGTTTTGGATGCACACAAGGGATCTTTCTTTAGATCCATCACGTGCTGAGAATCTAAGCCACAGCCTTACACAGGGCCAAAATCCTGATTCAGACACATCCCTTTCCAAAGCAATTAAGGAAAGAATCACAGGTGATGTCCACTCATTTCCATTTGAAAACTGTTTTCTTCAGGCTTCACAAAGGGGTGGCCTGAGGCAAAGACCTTCCTGACATTCAGGCCAACATAACAATAGGCAAGCAAAAGGCCCATTGCAGGGTTTCTCCACTGAGACTTTCCTGGTAACACTGATATCTGAGTTTTCTGAGATGCTCCCATTCCATTCAGCTGTCCAGTACATGGCCTTGTCAAAGATCTTGGAGGTTGTACATATCTGGGGCAAGATGAATCCTGGGAAGCTTTCTCCTAGACAGGAAACATCCATTGATGCATTCTCTTTTCTAATTTCTACAACCACAGACACAGTGGGATACACAGAAATAGAAACAATCGCCTTGTCAAATGACTTACCAAAAACAGTTCACACCAAACCAAACAAACTGCCTTTCCTACCTATTCTCAGAACATGAGACAAAACCACAAACACACACCCACACCCAGAAAGGCACCTCCTTCCCCCAAGGAGGTCTGTGACTATACAGAGTGTTCTCTGACTGGTGGGCCATTCTATGTTTCACGGAATTGGACTATCTTGTCTCAGATCTAGTATCCTTGGCCAACTGTATGAAGCTGACAGGAGCCAGCAGTGAGCCATTACCGGCTTTCTCAGGAAAGGCCCCTCTTCTGAGCTCTTCTGGCATTTGGTCATCTTCACATTAGTAGGCACCAAGAAAGACCGATTCTCACCTTGGTAAATCCAAACAAGTGAGACCACTGGGAGTGGGACTGGGACTGGATCTGGGTGCCTGCCTTCCTGGATTCCAAGTTCAGAGACTTCCAAAAACAAGGAAGTGAGGTGAGGTCACTTCCTCCTGAAATGAATGAGGTCACTGACTTGGCAACCACTTTGTGCTAACAGTTTCTTCTTATAGTCCCTTGAGATGGAGGCTGCCCCTACTTCATGTGACACTTTCACAAGTTAGAATGGTATATAAACCATAGGCACCTGGGAAGAGCTCTCGACAAAGGCCTGGTTTGGTCCATCTTCTCTACATTAAAAAGAGAGAGGCTGATTCAGACACAAACCTGTATCCTGACCAGGTTGTTTGCTATGGAACATGACTTTCACTTTCAAAAGTCCTTCATAGCTGCATACATCTTCTCCAGGGATTATTTCTGCATGTATCTTTGAGGTTCTCAGCAGGTGGAAGATCCTCTACATTACTGTATTGTAAGACCAACACTTTCCCTGCTCTTCTGCAATGTTAGATTGAGGGAACAGTGTATGGTTAGGGTTAAAAACATGTTCGATTTGTGTTAGGAATAATTCTGCGGGATGATTAATGGTATTGGAAACCTGCGATATTTACAAGAATATATAGGTGAAATATAAGTATGAAAACAGGAATCCTGGTAAGATTTGAAGCTCAGAAGGGCATTGGGCCCTTGATTGGGAGACTTAGTTTTGCATTATGTTCTGCACACATGCCTCAGCTGAATCGATATAAAATGGCATAGGACCTTTTTTCTTGGATGATTGAATGTCGAAGAGAACATCCAGTCAAAAAGGGACAGTAGGTAGGATTAAGAAGATAGTCAGTAGGTTTAGAAAAAAGCGTGAGTATAGGATTCGGACCAAAATATTTTTAGCAATAGGGTTTTAGTTAGAAAGTGAATGTCAATGTAAGCAAATGTAAAGAATGAGTTACAATAATGAGCTGGGGAAAATATGTAGGAAAACAGATATCAATAGAGACATTACGAAATGAGACAAAGTATAAAGTGAGTAATAGGATTAGACATTTTCAACAGGCTTGAGTTTGAATATATAATCTTAGGAAAAAACAAATATGTAATCACCAATAGGATTTTCATTTGAGCACATTAGGCAACCTGGACATGGATGTTTTTAGTAATCCATGTTCAATTTCCGTTTAGGTTTGGTACAATCATAAGTGTGACGTTTGTGTTTTTTGTGTCCTGAATATTACTGTGATAAAATGTATATGTAGATCAGGTGACATGGGTATTTCTTCCACCATTTCTGGGAGCAATATGTTGAAGATGTATTAATTAGTACTGGAGTTCAATGAGGTGTATCCTGTGTCTATGAATATAGAGATAATGCATGAATAGACGATATTGTGAATAAATAATATAACTGATTCCACTTTAAATAATAGATTGAATTAATATCTGAAAATATATACGAAATCTTATATTGATAAACAATCATTCATTCCAACCGGTTATACATCTGATTTTAATATTAGGTTTATGGTTTATCATGAAGAGTGTGTGGGCTTTGTTTCAAAATTGATTATGGAAATCAAATATAATGTGTTTGGAAAGAAGTCTCATGAAAAGACCAGTTAAGAAACCTGGAGGAATACATGTGTTTTGAAGCAGTAAGTGATTGAAAGTGAAACAAATGCCTATAAATTTGTGAACTTGTGGATGAAATATATATCCTATGATGTGCATAAACTGAAGAAATAATAATGTACCAGTGTTGTAAAAAAATGAACGTCAAAATACGCATTATGTCCCATACAAATCTACAGCCAATGATGTTTAAGTGGGTCAGTTACTGTAGAAATATTAGGATTTGTATGCAACATTAACTGAAGTTAGTTTTCAGTACTAGAAAACAAATATGTATTTCAGGTGGATGAATATTTCTGAGAATAATCTTGTAAAAAGTTGATTATAAATCCACATACATGAACATGAATGAATTCAGGGAGTTAATGTAAGACACATATATTTCATATTTTGAAAAATCTGGAGAGTGTGTATATATATATACACAGACATTAAAATGTAGCAATATTTATGCCTATCGAAATTCATCATTAAATATATATCATCAACAGATGCAAAAGTATTTATTTTAGTAAACATGGATTTATGTATAATGTTTTTCAACTAGGAAGCTCACCCATAGTTTGAATTTTCAGTTCCAAAATCGTTTTGGAGGAGTGATTTCTTCTCAAAATTTGTATCTTCCTAGTAACTGTAACCTCAAAAGTATGTATGTGTGATACCAGGTAGGATTCTATATGTGCATATAAAATAACATGTGCTGAATAGGCTACAGAGAAAGGGAGACAGGAATTCACATATTTGTTTACTTTAAAACACATTGAGAACTATTTAAACAAAAAATTTACTGGATTTATAACACCAACCCTTTATCATCCAAAAGACCAGTCCAACTGTACACCATTCCTCCTCTGAACTGCTTGTATTTCTATTCTGTTTGGGTTATTTTTCTCCATCATAATGGTTTAGTAGTCAGAGTCTAGTCAGCTATTGGTTAGTGTCAGGGATTCAGTATTTCGAATGGAAAATTAGATAATGAATCCAATGTGTATGCAAATATGTGCTACACAAAATTTTTCCACTCTCATCCAGAATAATGCCTTCATATTACTTCGGCCCCAAGTAAGACACAATTAGAGGAGAACAGTTAGAAAATCTGTGAATACCTATCAGGAATGCAAAATCCTCAGGAGTTCACAACCTTGGAGGTGGTAGGGGAGTTTCCAAAAGTAAGGGACAGGGTTGATAGATCCAACCTGATCTTTCATTAAAATTGGGGGCCATCTTGCCACAAAGCCATGAAAAGATAATTTTGGCTTTACTATAAATTAGCGCAAATTCTGAACCTGCTTGGAATGCCTACCAGTGCCTTGAACTCACCCATGTCTGGATCTCTGACCAGATAGCAGTGCTCTCTAAAACTTTAATGATACCTCATAAATATTTTTCTTTCCCTGGCCAGACAACGTGTCTCTGAGGCTCTAATGGTCCTCATAAATTCTGATGTTAGGGCCAGTAAAAAAAAAAAATGTAATATACCATTAGTGTGATGCTTGACAAAGTTCTCTTATCTGTAACCCCCCTTTTGTGTATCTTTCTGGGCTACATATCTGGGCTGTAGGAAAGTTGGGTTGCTGTCTTGTTCCCGCCATTTTGGGAGGGAGAGGCAGCCTGGCCGGTTGAAATAATAAGCTTGCCTTAATTTGATTTTAATTGGAGTCAGTGGTCTTTTCTTGCATTCTGGTCTTACATTTTGGAGTTTCAAAGCGAGATAATCCTGCCCGACCAGATTACAAGACCAGACTGTGGAAATTCTGAAGCTGGCCTGCCCTCTAGGGCTCCACACTGGAGAGCCACTCTAGGGGGTGTGCAACTTAAGACGTTCCAAGGCCTTGGATTGAGCCTTCAGTCCGTGGAGCACTGCAGAGAACCAAAGCACTAAAACTATTAGCAAGCTCCTGGTAGAGGAGGCCTCCATAGGTAAGTGACGCCTTTATAACATCTGCTATCCAGTTAAGGGAGAGTACTTCTGATGACAGGGAGGTGGCCTGGGTAGGCTAACATATACCCCTCTCCGGGACAGTAATGAGAATGGTTCTGTCCTCTGTTCTGTTCTGTAGGGAATTGCTCTTTAAATTTAAGCTCACAAGGTTTTCTAGGTGTTCAAAAATCTAATAAAATATTAATGTCTACAAAAGGTCTAATATGCCTTTGTTCAAGGACTTTTCCTTCAACAACAAAAAAATGGTTTACAATTTTCAATACAATTGTCTAATATTTTAATAAATAAGTAAAGTAAATTTCATATGGGATTACTCATTCATGAGTAGTTTTGTTTGATATCTGATTGATTTACTAAGGTCTGTATAAGTTTGTACTAAAGTGTGTATAAGATTGTAAAATTCAGTCATGTGTTAAAGAGACAAAAATTTCTGAAAACATAAGTTTACCCATAAAACTGTGTTATTAAGTTTTATTTTTTCTAGAGCAAACAACCATAAAAATTAAACAACTGAATAAATAAGAACTGTTATTTTAGAGAACTGTACTGCCATTTCTTTAAAAGCTAAACTTGGTTAATGTAGAAACATCAATGTAATTGTGTTGCTGTCAATGTGCTCATATCTTCCAGGTATACAAGTCTGTAAGGTAGAAACTTGAAAAGAGCATTATATCAATCTGTTGTTCTAAATTTATATGGTAAAAAAATATATTGGGGATTTATTTACCTGTTATCAATAAGATATGTAAAGTTTTATGTTACTTTTTACATTGGGAAACCATTTAAATGTATTTTTAAGTTATTGAGAGCCTAATCTATGTAAAGGTTAAAAACTTTCAGCCTTTCTTTAATTCATGTTTTAAATCTGATATCATACGGTGTTAGCAAATGCTCATGTGACCTGACACAATTTATGTAAACTTTGTAAAATGATATTTAAAAAACAAAGATCACCTTTAGATCTAAAACACTAAAGATTCATATAGAGCCCTGCCTTAACTGAAATAAGGCTGTGTGTCCCATCTTACAACATGTGAGAATGACTACGAAAGCAGTAGGTCAGATTTTATTTCATTTAAAGTTATGTTCAAAAGTTTCTTTGGTTTTTGATTTGTGTCAAGATTACTAGGATTTAAACAGGGGATATAGTGTATAACTCAGCCAAAAAATTTAGGGTAGCTGTTACACGAACTAAGTATTTTCACTCTTGTTAAAAATTTTTATTTTTTAATTTCCTTATAAGTCATCTAAAGATTCCCTGTTAGTGTTTTACAGAAGTGTTGCTTTAAGAACACAACATGGGTTAATTTAAGATAATAAGTCATCACCTATAAGACAGAATAATACAGATCCCAATTAATTAAAAGATAAATAATTATAAAGTTATAGACATTAAATCCCAGTACTTGTAATATAAGGCTGTTAAAATTTATTTGCTGGATGTTTCAGATTAGGATTTAATTAAAGTTAAATGAAAAGGGCCAAGAAAACCAATATTTGGCTCTTGCCCTCTGAGTCAGTCTGAATCCAGGGAACAGGGGGCTTCTCTAAAGAGCTTTGCAACTCTGGGCCAAATAACCTCCAGATCAGGAAAAATAATGAGACCACTGGAGAACATAAAGCCAATGAGTGCATTTGCCATGAAGAGGAGAGTTATCAGAGAAGGGAGACATTCTTATGCTTCTGAGGGAAACCACATGGTCAAGCAAGACCTGGACCCACCTAGCGAAAATGGCACTATCAGAACTGAGAAGCTGCTCTCAAGTTTACCCAGAATTGACTCCCATAAAAGCTCAGCTCACTGTGAAAAATAGATAGAAACAGAAGTCAGTTTGACTGTTTCATCTTAAACAGTTAGCAAAGACAGTTAAAACGAAAATACAGGCATTCCTGGGCATTTTAATTAATAATCATCATCATCATCATCATAATAATAATAATAATAAAATTTTAAGGTATACAATTTATGTTAGCCTCCCAAAATAAGTAAGACTGGAAACTAAAAGAAGGATTCTCAGACAGGAATGCCTGATAACTATAAAAAGAGACTATCAAGAGGAGCTGCCAGAGGCAGATTTTTTAGGTTAAGACCTACTTATATTCCTAACCTAAACAGGTAGTCTTCGTGTCTGCTAGTACGATTATCCAGCCCTGAGTAACAGAAGTGAAGATTTCTCTATTAGACACAAAGGTCATACTAGTAAAATGATTTTGCAAGATCAGATGACATGAAATTATTACACTGTATCTAATGGGGAAGGACAACTGTAACACTAAAATTAAAAGGTTACGTTGACAGTCCAGATAACTGGGGAAACTAAAGTCTGGTGAGGGAACCTCAATACAGCGACATGTTCCAACTGCTGCAACATTTATTCAGTACTCATGGTTTTTGTTTCTCTCAACTTTCAGGGCAGCTGAACAATAGGTAATCTAAAGGCCCAAAGCAGGGTTTCTCCACTGAGACTTTCATGGTCACACTGATATCTGAGTTTTCTGACATGGTCGCCATTCCTTTCAGCTATTCAGTACATGGCCATGTCACAGAGATTGGAGGTGGTACATACCTTGGACACAAAACCATGAGCCTATTCTACAGAGTGGCCAGAATTCAGAAAGAAAACAGGAACTTAGGAAGATAGCAGGTGTTGCCCATCGATAAGGCAAGCTGCAGTACATTCATAAATTGGGCAGGATGAATTCTGGGAAGCTTTCTACTAGACAGGACACATCCAATGATGCATCCTCTTTTCTAATATCTACAACCACGGACACAGTGGGTTACACAGACATAGAAACACTCGCCTTGTCAAATGACTTAGTAAAAGCTGTTCACTCCAAACCAAGTAAACCGCCTTTCCTACCTATTCTCAGAATATGAGACAAAACCACAAACACACACCCACACCCACAAAGACACCTCCTTCCCCCAAGTAGGTCTGTGACTATCCGGAGTTTACTCTGAGTGGTGGACCATGCTATGTTCACCAGAAATGGCCTGTCCTATCTCAGATCTGGTCTCTTTGGCAACCTCTCTGAAATTGTCAGAAGCGAGCGCTGAGCCACTACCTGCTTTCTCAGAAAAGGACCCTCTTCAGAGCTTTCCTCGCATTTGGCCATCCTCACATCAGTAGGTACCAAAAAAGACTGACCCTGTCCTCGGTAAATCCAAACAAGTGAGACCAATGGGACTTGGATTGGGACTGCTTTTGGGTGCCTGGCTTCCTGAATCCCAAGTTCAGAGAATTCCATCACCAAGGAAGTGAGGTGAGGTCACTTCCTTCCTGAACTGAATGAGGTCACTGCCTTGGCAACCAGTTTGTCCTAACAGTTGCTTCCAAGGGTCCCATGAGATGGAGGCTTCCCCTACTCTCTGTGACACTTTCACAAGTTAGAATGATAAATCAAACATAGGCACCCATGAACAGCTCTCCATAATTGCCTGCTTTGGTCCATCTTCTCTACATTAAGATCAGAGAGGATGATTCAGACACAACCCTTCATCCTGACCAGGTTGCTTTCCATGGTAGATGACTTTTGCTCTCTCAGGTCCTTCATAGCTGCCTATATCTTCTCCAGGGATCATTTCTGCAAGGACCTTTGTGGTTATTAGCAGGTTAAAGATCCCTTACATTCCTGTATTTTAAGACCAACTCTGTCCCTGCTCTTCTGTAATGTAAGATTGAGGGAACAGTGTATGCTTAGGGTTAATAACAGATTCAATTTCAGTTAGGAATCATTCTACAGGATGAATAAAGGTATTGGGATCCTGCAATATTTACAACAATATATAGGTGAAATATAATTATGAAAACAGAAATCTAAGTAAGATTTGAAGCCCAGAAGGTCATTGGGCCCTTGATTGGTATACTTAGCTTTGAATTACTTTCTGCACAGATGTCTCAGATAAATCGATATTCAATGGCATAGTATCTTGTACCTGGGATGATGGAATGTAGAAGAGAACATCCAGTCAAAAAGTGATAGAAGTTAGGATTAGGAAGATATTCGGTAGGTTTAGGAAGGAGGGAATAATAGATTTGGAACAAATGTTCTTTAGCAATAGGGTTTCGGTTAGAGGGTGAATGTAAGTGTCACCACATGTGAAGATTCAGTCACAATGATGAACTGGGGAAAATATCTAGGAAAGAAGATATCAATTGAGACATTACAAAATCAGGCAAAGTATAAAGTGAGTGACAGGATTAGACTTTTTCAAAAGGGTTGAGTTTGATTATATAATCTTTGGAAGAAACAAATATGTAGTCACCAATAGGATTTTCATTTGAGCACATTAGGCAACCTGGACATGGATGTTTTTAGTAATCCATGTTCAATTTCCGTTTAGGTTTGGTACAATCATAAGTGTGACGTTTGTGTTTTTTGTGTCCTGAATATTACTGTGATAAAATGTATATGTAGATCAGGTGACATGGGTATTTCTTCCACCATTTCTGGGAGCAATATGTTGAAGATGTATTAATTAGTACTGGAGTTCAATGAGGTGTATCCTGTGTCTATGAATATAGAGATAATGCATGAATAGACGATACTGTGAATAAATAATATAACTGATTCCACTTTAAATAATGGATTGAATTAATATCTGAAAATATATACGAAATCTTATATTGATATACATTCATTCATTTCAACCAGTTGTACATCTAATGTTAACATTAGGGTTATGGATTATCATGAAGGGTGTGTGAGTTTTGCTTCAAAAGTGATTATGGAAATCGAAAATAAAGTGTTTGGAAAGAAGTCTCACTGAAAGACCAGTCAAGAAACCTGGAGGAATACATGTGTTCTAAAACAGGAAGTGATTGAAAGTGAAACAAATGCCTATAATTTGCGAACTTGTGGATGAAATATATATCCTATGATGTGCATAAACTGAAGAAATTGTAAAGTACCAGTGTTAAATAAAAATGAATGTCAAAAGTCACATCATATCCCATAGGAATCTACTTGCATTGATGTTAAACAGGATGAGTTACTGTAGAAATATTAGGATTTGTATGCACCATTCACTGAAATTAGTTGTCAGTACTAGGAAACAATATGTATTTCGGGTTGATGAATATTTTTGAGAATAATCTTGTGAAATATTGATTATAAATCCACATACATGAGCATCAATGAATTGATAGAGTGTACAGTAAGACACATATATTTTATATTTTGAAAAATCTGGAGTGTGTGTGTGTGTATATATATGTATATATATATACATATAACACAGAGACATTAAAAAGTAGCAATACATATGACAATCAAAATTTGTTGTGAAATATATATCATCCACATATATTTGGATATACATATAACACACAGACATTAAAAAGTAGCAATATATATGACAATCGAAATTTGTTGTGAAATATATATCATCCACAGGTCCAAATATATTTATTTTACTCAACATGATTTATGTATAATGTTGTTCAACTAGGAAATTCACGAATAGTTTGAATTTTCAGTTCCAACAGCGTTTAGTAGGAGTGATCTCTGCTAACAATTTGTATCTGCCAAATCAGCCATCTCAAAAGAATGTACATGTGATACCAGGTAGGAATCTATATGTGCATATGAAATTACATGTGCTGAATAGGCTACAGAGAAAGGGAGACAGGATTTTTTTTATTTGTTAAATTAAAAACACATGGAGAACTATTTCAACAAAAAATTGACAAGTTTTACAACAGCTACACTTTATCATGCAAAAGGCAATTCCAACTGTACACCATGCCTCTTCTGAACTGCTTGCATTTCCAATCTGTTTGGGTTATTTTTCTCCATCATATTAGGATTAGTAGTCAGAGTCTAGTAGGGTTTGGGGTAGTGTCAGGGATAAAGTACTTCCAAAGGAAAACTAGAAAAAGAATTCAATGAGTAGGCAAATATGTGCTACAAAAAATCCTCCCACACTCATCCAGAACAAAGCCTTGACATAACCATTACCCCAAGTATGACACAATTAGAAGAGAAGAGTTTGAAAATCCGTGATTATAATCTGGAATGGAACATGCTCAGGAGTTTACAAACTTGGAGGTGGTAGAGGAGATTCCAAAAGTAAGGGACAGGGTAAACACGCCACAAACATGGAGCTCTGGTGGAATAAAGACTTATTGAGAAATAGCCTCTGAGTTTGGACACATGAAATATATGTTGTTGTCAGGAGCTTTAGCTTCCTTTGTAGTGAGACCATCAAAGCTGGGTCTGCATCTATGTGACCTGGAGGAAGTGGTTTCTTATTTTCCAATGACCATGAGGCAGCAGTGCTGAATTCTATCTTTTTAGGTCAACTGTGGCCATTGGGGACTAAGTGTCTCCCCCCCTGTGGACCGTGAAGTCATTTGTTCATCCTCCATTTTTCCTGGTGTTTCTTGCAGCTGCACTGGGAGTTTGGTATTTGCTTCACGAAATACAAGGAATTCAACTGGGACACAGGGCTGGAGGGAGTTCTGTCACGTGTGGTGAAACAGGGTCAGCAGGAGAATGCACCAACTAGGCTTCTATCCTATATAGCTTGCCCCCTTGACTATAGCAACCTGATTCTGAACATTGCCCTGAAACCTCTCCATATAACAAAATGCCTTTACTTATAAGGGTCTGTTGGCTGCACCATGTCAGTCACAAGCCATTTTGAAGACAATGGCAGATCCACATGGCCCCACCACAGATGTTTTATCACACTCCTGCCCACCACTCATCTAGGCCCACTACTCAGAAGGCACCAAGTTACTGGCATCTCTGTTCTACAACATTTTCATGGAACCCAGTCAATCAAGGCACTGTGTGGTACACTCATGATCAGAAACAGGACATCCAAAGATTCTCCAGTGCCACCTGTTCATGGGAATTTCAAAAATTTCATGGTATTTATCAGGAAACATTAAATGGTGAGGAAGCTCATTTCATAGAAAGCTGTGGAGAATTATCACAGGCAAGACTTCCCAAAGAGTGGCCAAAATGTCACATGAAGCCATGCCCATTGAGGTTTACAATGTGAGGTCCATGTGTGTTTTGCCTCTCAACTCTGGCTGTCAAGTTTTTCAGAATAAAATCATGTGATATCCTAGCTGAAATTCCTAGTGCTCTGTGGAAAGCAAACCTGGCCCTAGATCAGTTTCCAAGGGCAACTCTTATCCGTGGCCTCCTAAAATCCCAAAACAGTTCATGGCAATATTTCTCTGATGTCATTTCCTGAACTCAGTATCTAAGGGGAATCACACCAGAGTTCAAGCCAAGGTGGACCCAGTCATCTCTTCCAACTGTCACACAAATAACCAAAATTAAAACCAAAACACTCCCACATGGCCCTCATCTTCTTCCATATAGGCACTCATCATAAACTCCGGTTGGTGGTTTCCATGAGGGACACAGCTCAAGACAGTGTCAAAAATATGCTCCCTTGCCACTCATTTGCCTAAAGTCAGAGTGGCCTGGACACACTTTCGGTGAACCAGGAGTGATCAAATAGGCCTGCCATTAATACTGCTCTGCTTGTCCAATTTGAGGCCTACTGACTGTCAGGTATAAATTCTTTATGCGATTTGGAGTAATGAGAAAACCCAAGAACTTCTGCATGGCTTTGAAGAACTCATTTGACCCAAAGGATCCCTATTCTCACTTGATAGAGGTCAGGAACCTAACAGAGGAAGGCAAGAGACTTCATCCACAATCACTGATCTTTTTGCCATTGTGGTTTTGGATGCACATATGGGATCTTTCTTTAGATAAATTAGGTGCTGAGAATCTAAGCCACAGCCTCACACAGGGTGAAGAGGCTGATTGAGACACATCCTTTTCCAAAGCATTTAATCAAAGAAACACAGGTGATGCCTATTCATTTCCATTTGAAAACTGTTTTCTTCAGGATTCAAAAAAGGGTGGCCTGAGGCAAAGACCTTCCTGACATTAAGGGCAACAGAACATTAGGTAAGCAAAAGGCCTAAAGCAGAGTGGCCAGAATTCAGGAAGAAAACAGGAACTTAGGAAGGTAGCAGGTGATGCACATGAATAAGGCTAGCCACACTCTATTCATAAATTGGGCAGGATGAACGCTGGAAAGCTGTCTACTAGACAGGAAACAATCATTGATGCATTCTCTTTTTTAATGTCTGCATTCACAGACACAGTGTGATACACAGATATAGAAACACTCCCCTTGTCAAATGACATTCTAGAAGCAGTCTAGTCCAAACCAAACAAACCGCCTTTCCTACCTATTCTCAGACCATGAGACATAACCACAAACACACACCCACACCCACAAAGGCACCTCCTTCCAGCAAGTAGGTCTGTGACTAACTGGAGTGTCCTCTGACTGACAGACTTTCCCTGAAATGTCCTGTCCTGTCTCAGATCTGGTTTTTTGGCAAGTCTCCGAAGTTGTCAGTAGCCAGTGCTGAGCCACTACCATCTTTTTCAGGACAGGCCCCTCTTCAGAGCTTTCATGGCATTTGCCGATCCTCACATTAGAAGGTACCAAGAATGACTGACCCTATCCTTGTTAATTCCAATCAAGTGAGCACACTGAAACTGGGACTGGGACTGGCTCTGGATGCCTGGCTTCCTGGATCCCATGTTCAGAGAGTTAAATCAACAAGAAAATGAGGTGAGGTCACTTCTTTCAGGAACTGAATGAGATCACTGCTTTGGTAACCATATGTCCTAACAGTTGCTTCCAAGAGTCCCATGCGATGGAGGCTGCCCCTATTTCCTGTGACACTTTTACAAGTTAGAATGGTATATCAACCATAGGCACCCTGTAAGAGCTCTCAACACAGGCCTGGATTGGTCCACCTTCTCTACATTGAGAAGAGAGTGCCTCATTCAGACAATCCACATCAAGTTGTTTGCCATGGATGATGACTTTTGCCCTCTCAGATCCTTCATAGCTGAATACATCTTCTCCAGGGATCATTTCTGCATGGACCTATGAGGTTCTCAGCAGGTGGAAGATCCCCTACATTCCTGTATTTTAAGACCAACTCTGTCCCTGCTCTTTTGTAAAGTTAGATTGAGGAAACAGTGTATGGTTAGTATTAATAACATGTTCAATTTGGATTAGGAATCATTCTGCTGGATTAATAATGGTATAGGGAACCTGCGATATTTATAAGAATATAGAGGAGAAATATACGTATGAAAACAGAAATCTAGGTACGATTTGAAGCCCAGAAGGGCATTGGGCCCTTGATGGGGATACTTAGCTTTGAATTACTTTCTGCACAGTTGTCTCAGATAAATCGACATACAATGGTATAGGACCATTTACCTTGGATGATTGAATGTAGTGAAAGAGGAAGAGTCGGCAGGATTAGGAAGGTAATCGGTATATTTTGAAAGAAGAGTGAGTATAGGATTTGGACCAAAAGTTCTTTAGAAATAGGGTTTCTTGTAGAGAATGACTGTAAATGTCAGCACATGTGAAGAGTCAGTCACAATGATGAACTGGTGAAAATATGTAGGAAAGCAGATATCAATAGAGACATTAGGAAATCAGGCAAAGTATAAAGTGAGTGATTGGATTAGACAATTTCAACATGCTTGAGAGAATATATAATCTTAGGAAGAAACAAATATGTAATTACCAATAGGATTGACATTAGAGAGCATTAGGCAAACTGAACGTGGTTGTTTTTAGTAATCCCTGCTCACTTTCCATTTAGATTTTGTTAGAAGCATAAGTGTGACCTTTGGTTTTTGTGTCCAGAATATTACTGTGATAAAATATATTTGTAGATAAGGTGACATGAGTATTTCTTCCACCAGTTCTCAGAGCAATATTTTGAAGACTTATAAATTAGTATTCGGGATACAAATAAGTTTACCCTGTATCTATGAATACAGAGATAATGCATTAATAAATCATAATGTGAATAAATAATATAACTAGTTCCAATTTTAAATAATGGATTTAATTGATATCTGAAAATATACAGGAAATCTTATATTGATATACATACATTCATTCCAACGAGTTAAACATCTAATGGTAATATTAGGGTTATGGTTTATCAGGAAGAGTGTGTGAGTTTTGCTATTGTGGGTGAAGGAAAACGCGAGCCAGATGCAGGTTGGCTAGCCTAGATTACTATGTTTACCCGGCAGTTATCAAAGCCACAAAAGCCAAGGCTGTGTGAGGAAAAAGCCGACTTCTTCTGTGAGTCATAGGGATGTGAGCATATAGGGGCTGCCTAGAGGAACCCAAACTTTTCATCAAATTCAGTACACAGCATTGGGCATATTACCAATTAACAACCAAAACCGATGGCCCCCAGGGGGGTCTCTATAACCTCAAATTCTGTGTGACCTTTTTAACTGCGGCAAGTGCTCAATAGCGTGGAAGGAAATTCCCCTATGTGGAGGCCTTTTTCCTCCTTCACTCAAATCCTGAACTATACATCTAAAATAGATCCTCACCCTCTGCCATCTACTCCAGATGCTCTGCTGTCAATCCCACCTCAGCAACCTGATTTCTCCTCTCCAATTACTAGATCAAATACCCAAACCACCGCTGGTTCTCAGACAATTGCCCCCTTGCTGAGGTAGCAGGTACTGAGATACCCCTCTTCCCACTCACTCCTCTCTTCTCCTGTCAGTGTCCGCACCGGGTCCCAACAGGTCCTTTTACCAGCTAACCCAAAGCTCAAGCAGGCAGAGGAGAGCCCTCAGACCCCTATCCAAGATGTAATGAAAATGGCCTTTAAAGTTGCTTTGTCAACACTGAAAACAGGTTACTAAGAATTTGAAGTCCCTCACAGGCTTTTTGAGATACTCACTCCCATCTTCCCCTCTGGTCTATCTGTTCTACTGCTCAACTTTTTGATGCTAGGAAAATCCCAAAGTCCTTTCCCATTATTCTTTTACATCTCTTCTTCCTCATTCTCAGATCCACGGAGCTGCTCTCACCACCCGCCTTTCACGTCTTCCCCCTCTGTACCAGGACCACAGAAAATTCTTAACTGACCTTCTCCAGAAGTCTTCACCATGGCTGAATTTAGGACTTTTAGCAAAAGAGTCCCAATGAAGGAGTTCAATGTAGATAAACTTCCTCTTTTCTTGTTGCCCTGTTCTACGTACCATGGGCTGGAAAAATCAGCTCTGCTATGCTAGACACCCCTTTACTAGTTTTTCACAAAATATGTGAACAAGGCCTCTGGCCTTGAGCTGGGGCTTCACAGAGATGGCTACATTTCTAAGATAAAGAAGTTACCAACTGGGCTCCATGGTAATAGCTGGCAGGGAGAAAAAAAAAAGAGAAGACAAAATCTCTCCCTCTCCCAAGTGTCCTTAAAAACTAAACTTGCATAGAACAGAGGAAATAAAACAGAAACAAAAACAGCTTTTTGTGAACTTCTGCAGACTGTGAACTTCTGAGCCACTTTACCTACATGTTGGGTACAAAATTCTGAAACTACCTAAACTTGGGGTTCAGCGGATTAATTGATTACAACAGAAGCAATGCCCTCTAAATCCGTTTGCAACCAAATAGGATTGTTTCCCTAGCTTCGGTGCTATCTTAGGTGCCTTGCCTTGTCTGTTCCTACAAAAGTGTAATTCTATATACTTAAACATTGTTAATGGGTTCATAAAATGGTCAACAGATGTGATTAATTATGTAATGGTGCAGATGATTCCCAGAGTGCTCTATCATTAAACAGGTTCATTTAAAAATCAAATGGGGGGGCAAAAAACTCGGTTCCGCTGGGAAGCTGTATTCCTCACTTTAGCCATCCTATTCGGAATAGGAGTTGCTGCAGGGGTGGGCACAGGAACCACTGCCCTAGTCCATGGGACACAACAAATAACCCAATGACAAGTACCAATAGACCAAAACTTAAAGATATTAAAAACCTCCATCACAGCTTTACAGGAATCTTTAACCTCGCTCTCTGAAGTAGTTTTACAGAACAGGCGACATTTGGACCTTCTCTTCATGAGAGAAGGGGCCTTTGTGCTGCATTGAGGAAAGAATATTGTTTTTATGCTGACGATACTGGAGTTGTAAAAGAATCTATGAGTAAATTTAAAAAAAAACGCCTTGAAGAGTGTCAACGAGAGACAGAGGCCCAAAAAGGGTGGTTTGAGTCTTGGTACACACAGTCCCCGTGGGTAACTACACTTTTATCAGCCTTGGCCGGTCCTTTAATAATCTTCATATTATTGCTAACTGTAGGGCCCTGTATGCTCAACCGTGTAGTTTCTTTTCTCCAAGCTCAAATTGGACAAGTTAAACTTATGGTAATCAGACAACAATGTTTCCGACTAGCAGACATGAATTGTGACAACCCCCAATGATCACTTTTATGATTAAAAGTAACCAGAACAAGAAGTGGGGAATGAAAGGATAATAAAATAGGTACTTGTCAATTTCTGTTTTTCTGTATGCTTAACAAAACACTGTTGAAATCTTGAGAACTGTTTGCTTATCTTGTTCCCCAAATGTACTGTCCCCAATTGCCAAACTGCAGAATGTACTCCCTCACACATTTGCAAACAAACCGCCCACTTGCCATGACCCATCAATAAATTTCACTCCCTGCCCTCTCTAAGGAAAGTATATAAGCTCTGCTTAAGCTGTTCTCAGGGCTCTCTGCTAAATTCAAGTGAGCTCTGAGCCACAGCATGCTGGACCCCCAATAAACACTTTGCTGTTGCATGTGACAGTCTCTTGGTGGTCTCTTACTCCAATGCTCGACCAACCTTTACATTGGTACAATCATAAGTGTGACCTTTGCTTTTTGTGTCCAGAATATTACTGTGATAAAATGTATACATAGGTCAGGTGACATGAGTATCTCTTCCACCATTTCAAGGAGGAATATTTTGAAGACATGTAAATTAGTATTGGGGGTATAAAGAGGTGTACCCTGTGTCTATGAATATAGAGATAATGCATGAATAGACAATATTGTGTATAAATAATATAACTGGTTCCACATTAAATAATGGATTGAATTGATATCTGAAAATATATAAGAAATCATATATTGATATACAATCATTCATTCTAACCAGTTATACATCTAATCGTAATATTAGGGTTATGGTTCATCATGTAGGGTGTGTGAGATTTGCTTCAAAAGTACTTATGGATATCAAAAATGATGTGTTTGGAAAGAAGTCTCATGAAAAGACCAGTCAAGAAACATGAAGAAATATATGTGTTCTGAAGTAGAAAGTGATTGAAAGTGAAACAAATGCCTATAAATTTGCAAACTTGTGGATGAAATCTATATCCAATGATGTGCATAAACTAAAGAAATTGTAATGCACCAGTGTTGAAAAAAATTAACATCAAAATACACATCATGTTCCATAGGAGTCTACTTGCATTGATGTTAAACTTGGTCAGTTACTGAAGAAATATTAGGATTTGTATACACCATTCACTGAAGTTAGTTTTCAGTAGTAGGAAACAAATATGTATTTCAGGTGGATGAATATTTCTGAGAATAATCTTGTGAAAAGATAATTATAAATCCACATACATGAATATGAATGAATTTAGGAAATGTATAATAAGACAGATATATTTCATATTTTGAAAAATCTGGATAGTATATATATATATATATATATATATATATATATATATATATATATATATATATACAGATATTAAAAATTAGCACTATATGCCAATTGAAATTCACCATGAAATATATATCATTCACAGATCAAAAATATTCATTTTACTGAACATGGATTTATATATAATGTTGTTCAGCTAGGAAACTCACCCATAGGTTGAATTTTCAGTTCCATCAGCATTTAGGAGGAGTGATCTCTTCTCACAATTTGTATCTGCCAAGTCAGCAACCACAAAAGAGTGTACGTGTGGTACCAGGTAGGATTGTATATGTGCTTATAAAAATACATATGCTGAATAGGCTACAGCGAAAGGGAGACAGGAATTCACATATTGGTTAACTTTAAAAACAACTGGAGAACTATTTCAACAAAAAAATTGACTAGATTTATAACTCCTACCCTATACAGTGCATAAGGCAAGACCAAATATACACCAGGCCTCTTTTGAAATGCTTGTATTTCAATTTTTGGGGGATTATTTTTCTCCATCATATTAGGATTAGTACACAGAGTCTAGTAGGGTATGGGGTAGTGTCAGGGATTCAGTATTTCAATTGGAAAATTGGAAAATGAATCCAATGTGTATGCAAACATGTGCTACACAAAAATCCTTCCACTCTCATCCAGAACAATTCCTTGACATTTCCTTCGCTCCAAGTAAGACACAATTTGAGGAGAAGAGTTATAAAATCTGTGAATATATATCTGGAATGAAAATTGCTCAGGAGTTTAGAACTTTGAAGGTGGTAGACCAGTTTCCAAAAGTAAGGGACAGTGTAAACTCCACAATCATGGAGCTCTGCTGGCCTAAATACTTCTTCAGAAACTGCCTCTGAGGTTGGGCACTTGAAATATATGTTGTTGTCAGGAGCTTTAGCTTCCTTTGTAGTGAGACCATCAAAGCTGTGTCTGCATCTATGTGACCTGGAGGACATGGTCTCTTATATTCCAATGAACATTAGGCAGCAGTGCTGAATTCTCTCTTTGTAGATAATTGTGGCCACTGGGGGCTAAGTGTCTCCCCATGTGGAGTGTGAAGCTATTTGGTCACCTTCCACTTTTTGTGGTGTTTCTTGCCGCTGCACTGGGAGTTTGGTATTTGCTTCACGAAATTCAAAATGTTCAACTAGGACAAACTGCTGGAGGGAGTTCTGTCACGTGTCGTGGGTCAGGGTCTACAGGAGAATACACCAATCTGGCTTCTATCCCACATAGCTTGCCCCCTTGACCATAGCAACCTGATTCTGAACATTGCCCTGAAACTTCTCCATATAACAAGATGCCTCTACATACAAGGTTCTGCTGGCTGCTCCATGTCAGTCACAACTCATTTGAAAGCCAATGGCAGATCCACATGACCGCACCACAGATTTTTTAACACACACGTGCACAACACTTCTCTACGACCACTAATCAGCAGGCTCCAACTTACTGACACCTCTGTTCTACATCATTATCATGAAACCCTGTAATCAAGGCAGTGTCTGGTACACTCAAATCAGCAACAGGACATTCATGGTTGTCCAGTGCCACCTGGTCATGGGAATTTCAAAAATGTCATGGTATTTATGTAGCCATTTTTCAAGGATGAATTTGGAGGCACTCTGGGTTTCAATTCATTCAGGTACCGTTAAATGGTGAGGAAGCTCATTTCAATGAATGCTCTAGAGAACTCTCACAGGCAAGGTTTCCCAAAGAGTGGCCAAAAAGTTACATGAAGCCAGGCCCATAGAAGTCTACAATGTGAGGTCCATGTTTGTTTTGACTCTCAACTATGGCTGCCAAGTCTTTCAGAATAAAATCACATGATATCATTGCTGAGATTCCCTGTGCTGTGTGGAAAGCCACCCTTGGTCTAGATCTCAGTTTCCAAGGGTGACTCCCATGTGTGGCCTCCAAAAATCTCAACACATTTCATGGCAATAATTCTCTGAGGTCAGTTCCACAACACAGTCTCTAAGGGGAATCACACCAGAGTTTAAACCCCGGTGGACCCAGTCATCACCCAACCGCCACACAAATGACCAGAATTAAAACCAAAACACTCCCACATAGCCCTCATATTCTTCCATATATACACTCATCATAAACTGTGGCTGGATATTTCCATGAGGGGCACATCCAAAGACAGTGTTCAAAAAAAGCTCCCTTGCCCCTCATTTGCCTAAAGTCATTGTGGCCTGGACACCCTTCCTGTGAACCAGGAGTGATCAAGTAGGCCAGCTCTTAATACTGCTCTGCTTCTCCAATTTGAGGCCTACTGCCTGTCAGGTATAGACTCTTCATGTGATTTGGAGTCATGAGGAAACCCAAGCACCTCTGCATGGCTTTCAAGAACTCATTTGACCCAAAGGATCCCTATTCTCACTTGATAAAGGTCATGAAACTAAGAGAGAAAGGCAAGAAACTTCATCCACAAAAACTGAACTTTTTGCCATTTTTTTGGATGCACACATGGGATCTTTCTTTAGATCCATCTGGTCCTGAGAATTTAAGCCACAGCCTCATACAGGGCCAAGATGCTGATTCAGACGCATCCCTTTCCAAAGCAATTAAGCAAAGAGCCACAGGTGATGCCCATTCTTTTCCATATGAAAATTAATTTCTTCACGCTTCACAAAGTGTGGCCTGAGGCAAAAACCATCCTGACATTAAGGGCAACAGTACAATAGGCAAGCAAAAGGCCCAAAGCAGGGTTTCTCCTCTGAGACTTTCCTGGTCACACTGATATCTGAGTTTTCTGAGATGCCCCCATTCCTTCAGCTATTCAGTACATGGCCATTTCACAGAGTGTGGAAGTGGTTTATATCTTGGACACAAAACCATGAGCCTATTCTGGAGAGTTTCCAGAATTCAGGAAGACAACTGGAACTTGGGAAGATAATAGGTTTTGCCCATCTATAAGGCAAGCTGCAGTCCATTCATAAATTGGGCCGGATGAATGATGGGAGCTTTCTATTAGACAGGACACATCCATTGATGCATTGTCTTTTCTAATGTCTACAACCACGGACACAGTAGGATACACAGATATAGAAACACTTGCCTTGTCAAATGACATACAAGAAACAGTCCACTCCAAACCAAACAAACCGACTTTCCTATCTATTCTCAGAACATGAGACAAAACCGCATACTCACACCCATACTCAAACGGCACCTCCTTCTCCCAAGTAGGTGTGTGAATATATGGAGTGTCCTCTGACTGGTGGGCCATACTCTGTTCCACCGAAATGCCCTGTAGGGTCTCAGATCTTGTCTCCTTTTCCAACTCTGTGAAGTTGCCAGGAGCCATTGGTGAGCAACTATCTGCTTTCCCTGGAAAGGCCCCTCTTCAGAGCTCTCCTGGCATTTGGCCATCCTCACATCAGTAGGTACCAAGAAAGACTGACCTTATCTTTGGTAAATCCAAACAAGTGAGCCCAATGTGACTGAGACTGGGACTGGCTCTGGATGCCTTGCTTCCTGGATCCCAAGTTCAGAGATTTCAAACACCAAGGAAGTTAGGTAGGTCAATTCCTTCAGAAACTGAAAGAGGTCACTGCCTTGACAACCACTTTGTGCTAACAGTTGTTTCATAGGGTCCCATGAAATGGAGGCTGCCCCTACTTCCTGTGACACTTTCAAAAGTAAGAATGGTATTTCAACCATAGGCACCTGGGAACAGCTCTCCACACAGGCCTGGTTTGGTCCATCTTCTCTATATTAAGAAGAAAGCGGCTGTTTCAGACACATCCCTTCGTCCTGACCAGGGTTTTTGCCATGGAAGATGATTTTTGCTCTCTTAGGCCTACATCTTATCCAGGGATCATTTCTGCATGGACCTTTGAGGTTCTCAGCAGGTGGAAGATCCCCTACATTCTTGTATTGTAAGACCAACTCTGTACCTGCTCTTCTGTAAAGTGAGATTGAGCGAACAGTGTATGGTTAGGGTTAATAACAGGTTCGATTTGGGTTAGGAATCCTTCTGTGAGATGAATAATGGTATTGGAACCAACAGAAATCTAGGTAAGATTTGAAGCCCAGTAAGGCATTAGGCGCTCGAGTGGGATACTTAGTTTTGAATTATATTCTGCACAGACGTCTCAGATGAATCGATATACAATGGCATAGGACCTTGTATCTTCGATGATTGAATGTTGAAGAGAACATCCAGTCAAAAAGGGATAGTAAGTAGGATTAGGATGATAGTTGGTAGGTTTAGAAACAAGAGTGAGTATAGGAGTGGGACCAAAATTTCTTTAGCAATAGGCTTTTGCGTAGAGATTGAATATAAATGTCAGCACATGTGAAGAGTCAATCACAATAATGAACTGGGATAACATCCTCACTCCATGGGTGCATCCTCCGCCAAGTGGAGGGGCCCATGGGGGACGAACCGTTATGGCAAGGGCAGAAGATAGTTGGTCAGAGCTGTTACTCATAGTTTTATATAAGAAAGAGAGATCTGTGGGGATGTAAACTTAAGAAATAAGCCTGTGAGAAGGGTAGAACATCCTTTTAAATGTTGGCAGCACGGTCTTCCATCTCCAGATGATGATGGACCTGTATGGGTTTAGAGGCCAAAATATTAATCTGTTCTTTAATAAATTGTACCAGCCTGTTTATAATGCAGGGTCCTATGGACCCAATTATAAGTAAACCCAACAAAGGGCCTAATAGGGGAAGAAGGTAGGGTAGAAATCCATAAAGCCCAGTCCAGAGGGGATTTTCAAATAGTTCACGTCATCTCTTTCTAGATCTTATTGAAGGTGCTTAATTTTAGTGCATACTATGCCTGATTTATTGGCATAAAAGCAGCATCGTTCCCCTAAGCCCAAGCAAATACCTCCCTGGTTATCTGTCAGCAAATCTAAGCCTCGTCTTTTTGAAGGTACACTTCTGCCTGGGAGTCTATTTGGTCCTGCAGATCTTTAATGGTTCCTGATAGAGTTTGTACATCATTTATAAGTTGTTGAGACAGGCGATGGTAAGAGTGTATAGCTGTGCCTAAGCCAGTGTACCTGTGCCCACAGCAGCTGTTATTCCAAAGCTGGCAATGAGTTGTAAGGCCTGTATTGCCCGCCTGTGTCTTTTGACTAAGGTGTCTAGGCTAGGAATGGGTAGAGGTTCATCTCCTGGGACTATAGTTATATCAGGGAGTAATAAGGCAAGAACAGAGCCACCGGTCCAATTCGCTGGAAGCCTGGGGAAGGCCAAGTTTCCTCCACCCATTAAAACTCTGCCATTGGGAGGACAAAGAGTTGGGGTGGGTGAGGAATAATTTTGTATGTTGAGCAATTTTCAAAGAAAGTAACTCCAACATCAATATCATAGGTGTTATTCTGCATCGCGCCTAAAAGACATAATGTAATAGTGCCTATAAGTTGTACTTAAAAAGGAAATCCGGGTTGGCATGTATTATCATTGTCTATGATAGAATTAATAGAACTGCCATAGTCATAATTGCCCCTGTTGTCATGCAGAGCCAGCAATCACCAGCAAGGGTGTGGTTGGAATTATTAAGCAAGTAGAAGGTAGTTTCCAAAATATCTAATGTATTGGTATCTAAACCTGGGTGCTGAGATTTAGGCAACATTAAGGGATGATATGTGAGCTCAGGATTTGGGGTTTCAAAAGTTTGATTATGTGAGGATGTTTGACAGCATCAGTGGTTCTTCCACCATCAGTGACCCCTTTAGGGGCCTTAATGGGCCAGCAGGAGGGTTTACTGACAGGGCCTTGGCAACCAGCTGACTGTAGCTTGGTGTATTTGCCTTCTACTCCCTGGTCAAATAGAACGGAGGTATAATGAATAGTGGTCCCCCCTGCTGCATGAGTTTTAGTTTGGGAGGCTTCAAAAAATTGTTCTCCCTGCTTGTTAACACAAATTGAGGGCGACACATAACAAGAGTCATGCCTCGCCTGGGTATGTGAACAGGTTGCAGAAGAATTTTGGAGAGCTTTACTTGTACTAGGGGGAATAAACTTTGGCTTGTTAACACATACCCATTTAGGCTGATGAACTCCTCCAAGTTTATGGTCAACCTCGGCATGAGGTAAGCCACCTTAGTCACGCAGTCAGCAGTCTCGGTCCAACTAGTGGGAGCCTGAGTCCAAGATCACCACTTGCATTCACAAGGGGGCCCAAAAACTTACACCATGATGTTGGAACGTGGAGGGCCAAGGCCTCCATGTACAAACCTGTTAAGCAGAAGTGCCTAAATCAGGATCCTCACACAGATTGTTGGCTGCATCTGAAAAAGAACAAAATTTGTCCTCAGGGGGAGGCCCTCCATCCTGTGTTGAGGTAAGTCATTAACCTGTTTAACCAGGCATTCTGGTAACCATCTTGGGGCTGATTGCTCTTGGTCCAAAAGACAAGCTGAGCCTCGTCCCCAGATGAGAACAGGATCTGGACCTTTCCATTTATTTGTAAGGAAATTGCACCACATAAGAGGTGGGCGAACAGAATTGGACAAGGGATGCCAGTTTCTGTCTGCGGCCGAATGGCCTTCACTGTCTAGGGTAAGAAAAATAAGGGGAAGTAAGGCATGGTTAAGGCGATGCCTGGGAGTGGTAAATACAAGGGCGGAAGCCTTATGGAGGGTTATCCAAGTCTATAAGGTAAGGTGGGCACGTTCCACAACGCGTTGGCCCTGAGGGTTGTATGGAATTCCAGTAGTATGACGAATTTGCAAGGTAGCACAAAACTATTTAAACTTGGCACAGGTATATGCAGGATAATTATCTGTTTTAATATGTATTGGTTTACCCATTATGGAAAAGGCTGAAATAAGAGGAGAAAGAACATATTTGGTAGCCTCTCCTGAATGTGGTGATGCAAAAATAAAGTCGCTGAAGGTATATATAGAAACGTGTATATATTTGGTAATTTCAAATTCAGGAAAATGAGTAACATCCATTTTCCAAAACTGATTGGGCAGTAATTCTCGGGGGTTAACTCTCATGTGTTGAATGGGGAGGGAAACAGTGCAACCTGGGCATGCTTTTACTATTTCTCGTGCCTATTGCATGGTAATTTTACAAAGTAATTGAAGGCTCTTGGAATTTAGATGGTGAAGATTGTGTAACTCTGTGGCCTTTTGAATGGAGCCCACAAAAATTGGAAAGATGGAACGAGTTGCTGCATCAACTTGGGCATTACCTTGTGTTAGAGGCCTGGGATGATCAGAGTGTGCCCTGATGTGTTCTAAGAAAAATGGGTGTTGTCTGGCCTGAATTAGCTGCTGAAGCTGATGAAAAAGAAAGGCCACATTGGAAGAAGCCTTAATGGTGGGGGAAATGTCCAGCAGGGGCACAGAATGAGCAATGTAGGCACTGTCTGTATAAATATTAACAGGATTATCAAAAAATATTATAAAAACTTGTGTTATGGCAAACAATTCCACAACCTGTGCTGACTGATAGATAGTATCAAAGATGGTAGGCTGGTTATTGACAACAAAGAGCGCTCAGCCATTACTGGAACCATCTGTAAAGACATTAAGGGCTTGAGGAATGGGAGCCTTTTGAGTAATTTTGGGAAAAATAAATGGATGTAACTGGACAAAATGTAAAAGGGGGTCATTGCGGAGGTGGTTATCAATTGTTCCCCAAAAGCCTGATAGGGCAATACCCCATTCATCCCGTGTCTGTATTAAAAATTTGGTTTGGTCCTTCATATATGGAATTAAATTATTATGAGGTTCTTTGCCAAAATGTTGTCGAGAATCAAATGACCTTTAATAATAATAGAAGCTACCTGAGCAAGATTAACAGTAATAACCTTGGAGGATGCGGTGGGTAAATGGACCCAAAGCAAGGGGCAGCCTTTATTTTTAAAATGTGGATCTCGCTGCCAAATTATTCCTGTGGGTGTATGAGGAGTTTGTTAAATAACCAGAACCAGAGGAAGGTTATAAGAAATTTGGGTAACAAACTGTTGGGCAATGGCTTCTGTGACTTGGTTTAATGCCTGTAATGCCTCGTGTGTAAGCTTTTGAGAGGAGGAGGGGTGGGAATCACCTCTCAAAATATAATTAAGGGACAAAAGTACACAAGTGGGTAATTTTAAATATGTTCTTAGCCATTTAATATCCCCCAGTAATTTTTGAAAATCATTAAGAGTGTGAAGATGGTCCACACGTAGTTGTATTTTAGGAATTTGAATCTGATTATCTTGAAGTTTAAGGCCCAAATAGGTATAACAGTCCTGTGTTTGAACCTTATCAGAAGCTATCTGCAGTCCCAAGGTAGTGAGGGTTTTGTAAAGGTCCAGGTAACAATTATTAACGTCATGGATATTAGGTGCAGCAATTGACAAATCATCCAATTAATGTAAAATATGAATTTGTGAACATTGCTCTCTCACAGGGTCTACTGCTTGAGCAACGTATTTTGGGCTAAGACTAGGGCTGTTGGCCATACCTTGGGGAAGAACCTTCCATTGAAATCTGTGCATAAGGCCCTGAAAATTAATGTGAGGGAGACTAAAGGCAAAATAGGGTCTATCCTCAGGATGTAAAGCAATGGTAAAAAAGCAATCTTTTAAGTCAACAACCATTTTACAATAGTTTTTGGGAATAGCCACTGGTGTGGGAATGCCTGGCTGTAGTGCTCCCATCAGGCATATAACTTTATTAATGACACACAAATCTTGTAAAAGGCGCCACTTGCCTGATTTTTTCTTGATAACAAAAATAGAATTATTCTATGGTGAGCTTGATGGCTCTACATAGCCAGCTGCCAGCTGTTCCTGCACTAACATGGAGGCAGCCTCCAATTTTTTTTGGGTAAGGGGCCACTGATCCACCGACACAGGAGTCTGAGTCTCCCAAATAATTTTATCTGCATGGGGTACAGGAGGGTCAGGGACCAACACTAAAAATCCAAATACCCAAGTCTATATGTATTTGTTTTTTGTAAGGGTTGTATAGGCTCAACCAGTCCTTGTCTCAGTCTCCCCATGCCTGTACCAGGGACAAAATTCATATGAAGCATTTGATGAGTCACCATGGAATTGGGACTGGAAAGAATAACTTACATTTGACTCAAAATATCTCGGACGTATAGGTTAAGATGAAGGTCAGGAACAAAGAAAGGAGTGACAGTTCCCATATTACCCTCTTTATCAGTCCAGCTAAGAGCCCTAGAGCTGACCAGAGGATTTTTTGACTGTCCTATCCCTTTAAGGTCTGTCAAGGATGGGGTGAGGGGCCAACCTGTTGGCCAGTATTTTTGAGAAATAATTGTGACATCAGCTCCAGTATCAAGAATTCCTTGGAATTCCTTTCCTTCAATAAGTAAGATAAGGGTGGGTCTATTGTGAGAAATGGGCTGAACCCAATATACATCAGAGGAGCCCAAGGAGGTAGTCCCCCTCGGAAGGTTTGAGTGGTGGAAGTGCCTCCTGAATCCAAGGGAAGGAGTATTAATTGTGCAAGTCTTGTTCCTGCTGGGATGGCCGCAACTCCATTAATAGCTGTGGCCAGTATTTTTATTTCTCCAGTGAAATCATTATCTTTAATGCCAGGGAAGACCTGAACACCTTGTAAGGTAGTAGAGGCTCTTTCAAGAATAAGGGCACACATATGAGATGGAGTGGGACCCATAATTCCAGTGGGTATTATCTGGGGCCCTTGCATTGAGTCTAATATTGTATCGGTGGCGGCAAAAAGGTCCAATCCTGCGCTGCCTGGGGTGGCTAATTGGAGTGAGGCAATTGTGAAGAAGGATTTTGAGATAGGCTGCTGAGGGCATTTGTCTTAGATCTACACTCACTGGCCCAGTGATGACCTTTACCTCATCTAGGGCAAAGGGTAGCTGGGGGCAGTTTAGCCTCAGTTTGAAAAGACACTATTCTTAGGCTTTGTTTGCCTGTCGGACACTCACGTGCAAAATGGCCAGGTTGTTTACAAGTAAAGCAACTACGTGAGCCAGGATTGTGAAAGGCCTTGGTAAAGGCGGCACCGAGGGTGAGACCCATGGCAAGGGCTACACCCAACCCTGCACAGAGTCCAATAAAGTCAGAAAGTTTCACTTTTTTCTTATGTGGTCGAAGAACATACTGACATGCCAGGTTGGCATTTTCAAAGGCAAGATGTTTTACAAAGGAGCTTTCGCTTTCACTTGGTCCAAGCAAGAATCCCGCAGCTAGGTTAAGCCGGGGAACAAAGTGGCTATAAGGCTTGTCGGGCCCTTGTCGAATTTTTGCCAGGGAAGTCGTAGCAGAGGCCTTTTGAGGGAGGCGTCTCCAAGCATGTAAGCCAGCCATCTGAATCTGTGTCAAAAGTCCAGCAGGGAAACGTGCCAGTTAAGTTTTAGTGTCAAAAGGTGCATTGCCCACTAGCTAAACATAAGTCCAGGAATTAGAGGAGGGCTTAGTTAAATTTTTCTGAGCAGTTTCCTGACAGTGCTCTTTGAAATCTGCATTCCATAACAGGAAGTCTGTGGCATTGAGGGTAGCTTGGTCTAAAAATTTCCAATCATTGGGAGTAAGACATTGTGTCATGTAGCTTTCTAATAAAGCCTACGTGTAGGGTGCCATGGGTCCATAGTGAGCACAAGACTTTTTAAGTTTTTTCAAGAAAACACAGGCTTAATGTTTTGTAGACACTCTGGGTTCCTTCCTGCCTAGGGATGAAGTCCTCATCCTCTGAGTCCTGATCTCCTTGATCCATTTCCCCCGCTTCCTCCTCTTGATCCTTGTCTAAGTCTTTGACATCAACCTGGGCAGGATTAACTATCTAACTGAGGGTGACTGAAAAGTGAGAACAGTCCAATGGAGCGGCTTAGCCTTTGTATTAGACCACTTTGGGCCAGCTTGTGTTGACTCCAGCAATAAGGCTAATGAATAAATCTCAGAGTCAAGGGATCTTAATTCTTTTTAAACTTGGATCTCTTCCAGTCTATGTTGGAGAGACTCTCCCAAGGGAGCCAGGTTAGGCAAGGGAATTGGGGAAAAAATATCTGGTGGGGGGATTTGGCCCCTGAAGGGCCAGAGCACAAAAAGCAGGAGAGATATAGGAGGGAGGTGGATGTGTAAGTCCTACAGGCTGTGGCTGGGTCCTAAGCAGTGACAGGTCTTCTGTATCATAGGGAGTTGCTTCCTTCTCCAAGTTAGCCTTCTCCCCAGGGGTCAATGTGTCTCCAGGATTTAAAACTGGATAAAGGCGGTTGGTAACCATTGGAGCCCTATTCATTAGGGTGGTATTTTGAGGGGGACCAGGAAGATTTCCAGGGTCCTGGGGAGACTGAGAATGGTCTATGTCTATACTAACTGATGGGCATGCGAGTGGGGACGAGAGGTCTTTTGCATAGTCTCTTTCCTAATCCTGAAAAGTTTTAAGGTACCATTGTCAAAGGGTGAACTTTTAAGAAATTCATTAATTAATTTCCAGTAAGAAAAGGTGGGAACAGGCAATTTTTCTGTCCAAAGGATTCATAATAATCTTTTAAACAGTCTCCTACTCTAAGCCATCTTTTACCATTAATGGTCCCTTCAAGGTGAAATCATAGACACAATTCCCCTATGTATGAAAAGAAAAATTTTAAGTCCTTTTTCTTAACACGTGCCCCCCATGTCTTGAAGGAATCCTTGAGGCCCGACAAATACAAATCATGTGACAAAACTGCTTGACCCATGGTGGGTCACTCCCCGTGCGTCATCCCCACTCTCCTCCTGGATCTGTCTCTCGGTGGTGTCTGCTGAGGCAATTGTGAGCTCCGCTTGACCAAGTTTTCCAGGAGGACGGGGTTCCCTATGACTCAAAGGCTCGAGCCCCAGTCAGTGGGCACCAGATGTCCCGGCTGGCAGGACACATCAACGTGGGCAGCGAACCAAGATAGGGAGGAATGAAGGGACAAGAGACACGAGAGATGACAGCAAGACAGGAGTTCTGATCAACCTTCAAAATACATTGTTCACACAGGGGATTTCATATGCTGGAGATGGGAAAGCTCTCTTATCGGCAGTTCCTGGATGTCTACACAAGGTGAGATAACCTCAGGATATTTCAGGAAGACAGATGGCCACAGGTTGTCTCAGGGACACAGATGGCTAAATGATGTCTCCAAGAGATGATGTCTCCCTGGGTGTTGTTTCTTGTAAGTGTCAGGCTATTCTTTGAAGGAGAATTCCTTCTACCCCTGACAATCAGGGATTCAGTATTTCCAATGGAAAACTGAAAAAAGAATGCAATGTGTATGCAAATATGTGCTACCCCAAAATCTTCCCACTTTCATTCAGAACAATGCCTTGACATTACCTTCACCCCAAGTAAGACACAATTAGAGAAGATTTGAAAATCTGTGAATACACATCTGGAATGGAAAATGCTCAGGAGTTCACAAACTTGAAGGTGGTAGAGGAGTTTCCAAAAGCAAAGAACAGGGTAATAACTCCACAAACATGGAGCTCTGCCGGCATAAAGATTTCTTGAGAAACTGCTTCTGAGGTTGGGCACTTGAAATATATGTTGTTTTCAGGAGCTTTAGCTTCCTTTGTATTGAGACCATAAAATCTGGGTCTGCATCTATGTGACCTGGAGGACATGGTTTCATATTTTCCAATGGATATGAGGCAGCAGTGCTGAATTCTCTCTTTGTAGGTAAACTGATGCCAATGGGGGCTAAGTGTCTCCCAGTGTGGACTGTGAAGACATTTAATCATCCTTCACTTTTGTGGTGTTTCTTGTAGCTGCACTGGGAGTTTGGTATTTGCTTCTCGAAATGCAAGGAGTTCAACTGGGACACAGTGCTCGAGGGAGTTCTGTCATGTGTGGTGGGTAAGGGTCTGCAAGAGAATGCACCAACCAGGCTTCTATCCCACATAGCTTGCCCCCTTGACCATAGCAATCTGATTCTAAACATTGCACTGAAACCTCTCCATATAACAAGATGCCTTTACATACAAGGATCTAGAGGCTACACTATGTCAGTCACAAACCATTTGGAAGCCAATGCAAATCCAAATGACTCCACCACAGATGTTTTAACACACACCTGCACTCCACTGCTCTAGGCCGACTACTCATCAGGTTCCAAATTACTGGCATCTCTCTTCTACACCATTTTCATGAACACCAGTCAATCAAGGCACTGTCTGATACACTCATGATCATCAATAGGACATACAAAGTTTCTCCAGTGCGACCTGGTCATGGGAATTCAAAAATTTAATGGTATTTATCTAGCCATTTTTCAACGATGACATTGGAGGCACAGTGGGATTCAATTCACTCAGGAACCATTAAATGGAGAAAAAGCTCATTTCAATGAAAGCTCTAGAAAACGTTAACAGGCAAGGCTTCCCAAAGACAGGCCAAAAGGTCACATGAAGCCAGGTCCATTGAGGTCTACAATGTGAGGTCCATGTGTGTTTTGACTTGCAACAATGGCTGCCACGTCTTTAAGAATAAAATCATGTAATATCATTCCTGAGATTCCCAGTGCTCTGTGGAAAGCCACCCTGGGCCTAGATCTCAGTTTCCAAGGGCGAATCTCATGCGTGGCCTCCTAAAATCCCAACACAATACACAGCAATACTTCTTGGAGGTCAGTTCCAGAACTCAGTCTCTAGGGGAATCACACCAGTGTTCAAGCCCAGGTGGATCCAGTCAACTCTTCCAACCACGACTTAAATAAAAACAATTAAAACCAAAACACTCCCACATGGCCCTCATCTTCTCCCATATAGACACTCATCATAACCTCTGGCTGGAGTTTTCCATGAGGGTCGCAGGCCAAGACAATGTCCAAAATAATCTCCCTTGCACCTCATTTGCCTAAATTCAGGGTGGCCTGGACACCCTTCCTGTGAACCAGAAGTGATCAAATAGGCCTGCCCTTAATACTGTTCCATTTCTCCAATTTGAGGCCTATTGACTGTGGGGTTTAGATTCTTTATGTGAATTGGAGTCATGAGAAAACCAAGGTCCTCTGCAGAGATTTGAAGAACTCACTTGACCCAAAGGATCCCTATTCTCAATTGATGGATTTTAGGAACCTAAAAGGGGTAGGCAATAGAATTCATTAACAATGACTAAACTTTTTGCCATTTTGGTTTTGGATGCTCACATGGGATCTTTCTTTAGATCCATCAGGTGCTGAAAATCTAAGCCACAGCCTCACACAGGGCCAAGAGCCTGATCCAGACACATCCCTTTCCAAAGCAATTAAGCAAAGAGCCACAGGTGATGCCCATTCATTTCCATTTCAAAACTGTTTTCTTCAGGCTTCACAAAGGGGTGGCCTGAGGCAAAGACTTTCCTGACATTCAGGGCAAAAGAACAATAGGTAAGCAAAAGGCCCAAAGCAGGTTTATACACTGAGATTTTCCTGGTCACACGGATATCTGAGTTTTTTGATATGCTGGCCATTCCCTTCAGCTATCCAGTACATGGTCATGTAACAGACCTTGGAGTTGGTACATACCTTGGACAGAAAACCATGAGTGTATTCTGGAGAGTGGCCAGAATTCAGGAAGAAAACAGGGACTTATGAAGGTAGTAGGTGTTGCCCATCCATAAGACAAGGCACACTCCATTCATAAATTGGGCAGGATGAATGCTGGGAAGCTTTCTACTAGACAGGACACATCCATTGTTGCATTCTCTTTTCTAATGTCTACAACCAGGGACACAGTGGGATACACAGACATAGAAACACTCACCTTGTAAAAGAATCTACTAGAAACAGTTCACTCCAAACCAAACAAACCACCTCTCTGATCTGGTTTCTTTGGCTAACTCTGTGAAGTTGTCAGAAACAAAGTGTTGAGCCACTACCTGCTTTCTCAGGAAATGTCCCTCTTCAGAACTCTCCTGGCATTTGGCTATCCTCACAGCAGTAGTTACCGAGAAAGACTGACTCTGTCCTTGGAAAATCCAAACAAGTGAGCCCACTGGGACTGGAATTTGGACTGCCTCTTGGTGCCTGGCTTCTTGGATACCAAGTTCAGAGAGTTCAATCACCAAGGAAATGAGGCATGTCACTTTCTTTGGAACTGAATGAGGCCACTGCCTTGGAAACCACATTGTCCTAAGAGTTGCTTCCAAGGGCCCCATGAGATGGAGGCTTCCCCTACTTTCTGTGACACTTTCACAAGTTAGAATGATATATCATCCATAGGCACCCAGGAACAGCTCTCCACACAGGCTGGTTTGATCCATCTTCTCTACAATAAGAAGAGAAAAGCTGATTCAGACACATTGCTTCATCCTGACCAGGTTGCTTGCCATGGAATATGACTTTTGCTCTCTCAGGTCCTTCGTACCTGCCTACAACTTCTCTGGGTATCATTTCTGTATGGACCTTTGAGGTTCTCAGCAGGTGGAAGGTCCCGTACTTTCCTGTATTCTAAGAACAACTCTGACCCTGCTTTTCAGTAAAATGAGATTGAGGAAAGAGTGTATATTTAGGGTTAATAACAGGTTCAATTTGGGTTAGGAAATATTCTCTGTGATGAATTATGTTATTGGGAACCTGTGATATTTACAAAAATATAGAGGTGAAATATAAGAATGAAAACAGAAATCTAGGTATGATTTGAAGGCCAGAAGGGCATTGGGCCCTTGATTGGGATACTTAGCTTTGAATTATGTTCTGCACAGATGTCTCAGAAAATTTGATATACAATGGCATAGGACCTGTACCTTGGAAGATTGAATGTAGAAGAGAACATCCACTCAAAAAAGGATAGTCATTAGGATTTGAAAGATAGTCGGTACGTTTAGGAAGAAGAGTGAGTATATGATTTGGACCAAAAGTTCTTTAGCAATAGGGTTTCTTATTTTCCAATAAACATGAGGAAGCAGTGCAGAATCCTCTCTTTGTAGGTCAACTGTGACCACTGGAGACTAAGTGTCTCCCCGTGTGGACTGTGAAGCCATTTGTTCCTCCTCAACGTTTTGTGGTATTTTTGCTGCAGCACTGGGAGTTTGGTATTTGCGTCACAAAATACAAGGAGCTAAACTGGGACACAGTGCTGGAGGGAGTTCTGTCACGAGTGGTGGGTCAGAGTCTGCGAGAGAATGCACCAACCAGGCTCTATCCCTCATATCTTGTCCCATTGCCGCCTTGTCCATATCAACCTCATTCTGAACATTGCCGTGAAACCTCTCCATATAACAAGATGCCTTTACATATAAGGGTCTGCTGGCTGCACCATGTCAGTCAAAAGCCATTTGGAATCCAATGGTAGATTCTCATGGCCCTACCACTGATGTTCTTTCACACACCTGCCCACCACTCCTCTAGGCCCACTACTCAGCAGGCTCCAACATACTGAAATCTCTGTTCTACACCATTTTCATGAAACCCAGTAATTCAAGGCACTGTCTGGTACCCTCATGATCAGCAACAGGACATACAAAGCTTCTCCAATGAATTTCCAAAATTTTATGGTATTTTTCTAGCCATTTTTCAAGGATGAAGTTGGAGGCACTGTTGGTTTCAATTCATTCAGAAAACATTAAATGTTGAGGAAGCTCATTTCAGTGAATGCTCTGGAGAACTCTCAAAGGCAAGTCTTCCCAAAGAGTGGCCAAATGAACACATGAAGCCAGGCCCATTGAGGTCTACAATGTGAGGTACGTGTGTGTTTTGACTCTCAACTATGGTACCGAAGTCTTTCAGAATAAAATCATGTGATATCCTGGCTGAGATTCCCAGTGATCTGAGGAAAGCCACCCTGGGCCTAGATCTCAGTTTCCAAGGGCGACTCTCATGCGTGGCCTCCTAAAATCCCAACAAAATTCATGGCAATACTTCTCTGAGGTCAGTTCCAAAACCCAGTCTCTAAGGGGAATCACACCAGAGTTCAAGCCCTGGTGGACCAAGTCATTTCTTCCAACCGCCTCACAAATGACCAAAATTAAAACCAAAACTCTCCCACATGGCCCTCATCTTCTTCCATATAGTCACTCATCGTAACCTTTGCCAGGAGTTTTCCATGAGGGGCACAGCCAAAGATAGTGTCCAAAATAAACTCCCTTGCCCCTCATTTGCCAATATTCAAGGTGGCCTGGACACCCTTCCTGTGAACCACGAGTGATCAAATAAGCCTGCTGTTAATACTGCTCTATTTCTCCAATTTGAGGCCTACTGACTTTTAGGTATAGATTATCTATGTGATTTGGAGTCATGAGAAAACACAAGAACCTCTGCGGGACTTTGAAGAACTCATTTGACCCAAAGAATCCCTAATACGTTAATCCCTAATACTCGTTAATACGGCACTACTTCTCCAATTTGAGGCCTATTGACTGTGGGGTTTAGATTCTTTATGTGAATTGGAGTCATGAGAAAAACCAAGCACCTATGGGCTAGCCTCTGCAGGGTTTTGAGGAACTCATTTGACCCAAATGATCACTAGTCTCACTTGATGAAGGTCAGGAACCTTACAGAGGTAGGCAAGAGACTTCATTCACAATGACTGCTCTTTTGGCAATTTTTGTTTTAGATGCACACATTGGATCTTTTTTTTAGATCCTTCAGGTGCTGAGAATCTAAGACATAACCTCACACAGGGCCAAAAATCTGATTCAGACACATCCCTTTCCAAAGAAATTAAGTAAAGAGCCACAGGTGATGCCCTTTCATTTCCATTTGAAAACTGTTTTCTTCATGCTTCACAAAGGTTTGGCCTGAAGAAAAGACCTTCCTCACATTCAGGGCAACAGAACAATTGGTAAGCACAGAGCTTGGAGGTGGTACAAATCATGGAAACAAAATCGTGAGCCTATTCTGAGAGTGATCAGTTTTCAGGAAGAAAACAAGAACTTAGGAAGATAGTAGATGTTGCCCATCCATAAGTCAAGCCGCAGTCCATTCATACAATGGACAAGATAAATCCTGGAATGCTTTCTACTAGACAGGACACATCCATTGATGCATTCTCTTTTCTAATGTCTACAACCACGGACACAGTGGATGCACAGAAAAAGAAACACTCACCTTGCGAAACGTCTTACCAGAAACAGTTCACTCCAAACCAAACAAACCACCTTTCCTAACTATTCTTAGAACATGAGACAAAACCTCAAACCCACACCCAAACCCACAAAGGCACCTCCTTCCCCCAAGTAGGTCTGTAACTATCGGGAGTGTCCTCTGAATGGTGGGCCATACTATGTTCCGCTGAAATGGCCTGTCCTGTGTCAGATCTGGTCTCCTTGGCCAACTCTGTGAAGTTTTCATGAGCCAGCGGTGATCCACTACCTGGTTTCTCAGGAAAGGCCCATCTTCAGAGCTTTCCTGACATTTGGCCATCCTCACATCAGTAGGTACCAAGAAAGACTGACTCTGTCCTTGGTAAATCCAAACAAGTGAGAACACTGAGACTGGGACTGGGACTGGCTCTTGGTGCCTGGCTTCCCGGATCTGAGACTTCCATCACCAAAAAAGTAAGGTGAGGTTACTTCCTTCAATATCTTAATGAGGTCACTGCTTTGGCAACCACTTTGTCCTAACAGTTCCTTCCAATGGTCCTATGATGGAGGTTGCCCCTACTTCCTGTGATACTTTCACAAGTTAGAATGGTATATCAACCATAGGCATCCGGGAACAGCTTACCACACAGGACTGGTTTGGTCCATCTTCTCTACATTAAGAAGAGAGAGGCTTATTCAGAAGCTACCCTTCATCCTTACCAGGTTGTTTCCCATGGAAGGTGACTTTTGCTCTCTCAGGTACTTCATAGCTGCCTGCATCTTTCCCTGGGATCAAATCTGCATGGACCTATGAGGTTCTCAGCAGGTGGAAGATCCCCTACATTCCTGTATTTTAAGATGAACTCTGACCCTGCCCTTTTGTAAAGTTAGATTGACGGATCAGTGTATGGTTAGGGTTAATACCTTGTTCGATTTGGGTTATAAATCATTCTGCAGGATGATTACTGCTATTGGTAACCTGCAATATTTATAAGATTATAGAGGTGAAATATAAGTACAAAAACAGAAATCTATGTAAGATTTGTAGCACAGAAGGGCATTAGGCCCTTGATTTGGATACTTAGCTTTGAATTACATTCTGCAGAGATGTCTCAGATAATGCGATATACAATTGCAAAGGACCTTGTACTTTGGATGATTGATTGTAGAAGAGAACATTTACTCAAATTGGGAGAGTCAGTAGGATTAGGAAGATAGTCTGTAGGTTTAGGAAGAAGAGTGAGTATAAAATTTGGAACAAATGTTCTTTAGCAATAGGGTTTCGGTTATAGAGTGAATGTAAATGTCAGCACATGTGAAGACTCAGTCACAATGATGAACTGGAGAAAATATAGGAAAAAAAGATATCAATAGAAACATTACAAAATCAGGCAATTATTATGTGAGTGATAGGATTAGACATTTTCAACATGGTTAAGATTGAATGCATAATCTTAGGAAGAAAAAAAATATGTAGTTACCAATAGGAATAACATTTGAAAGCATTAGGCAACCTGGACATGGATGTTTTTAGTAATCCATGTTCACTTTCCATTTAGGCTTTGGTACAATCATAAGTGTGACCTTTGCATTTTCTGCCCAGAAAATTATTGTGATAAAATGTGTCTGTGGATCATGTGATATGTGTATTTCTTTCACCATTTGTGGGAGCAATATTTGAAGACATATAAATTAGTATTGGGGGTACAAAGTGGTGTACCCTGTGTCAATGAATATAGAGATAATGGATGAATAGAATATACTGTGAATAAATAATCTAACTGGTTCCACTTTAAATAATGGATTGAATTGATATCTGAAAATATATAAGATATCATATATCGACATACAATCATTCATTCCAACCAGTTATATATCTAATGGTAATCTTAGGGTTATTGTTTATCATGAAGTGTGTGTGAGTTTTGCTTCAAAAGTGATTATGTAAATCGAAAATAATGTGTTTGGAAAGAAGTCTCATGAAAAGACCAGTCAAGAAATATGGAGGAATACATGAGTTGTGAAGCAGGAAGTGATTGAAAGTGAAACAAATGCCTATAAATTTGCTAAATTGTGGATGAAATATATATCCAATGATGTGCATAAACTGATGAAATAGTAGTGTACCAGTGTTGAATACAAATGAACGGCAAAATACATATCATGTCCCATAGGAATCGACTTGCATTGATGTTAAACTGAGTCAGTTACTGTAGAAATATTAGGATTCGCGTGCATCATTCACTGAATTTAGTTTTCTTTTTTTAAAACTTTTTATTAATGGTTGTTCAAAACATTACATAGTATTGTGGTGAGCGTCACAGGTTGGGGAGCCTGGCTTGAGGAAACAAAAGAGAAGGCCCTAGACACTCAGGATTGGAGATCCGCCCATTCTGGGATAAAGAGTTGCTACACAGTGATTGCTTCCCACCTATTGAGAGGAGAAGCTTGTCCCAATGCACACAGCTCCACATACTGCAAGAGAAGTTAATTGAACTCTATTACTGCATGTATTATTATTATTTTTTTCTTTTTATTTTCTTCTTTTTCTTTCATTTTCATTTTTTTGTTGTTGTTCTTTAACTTTTTTTAATGTTTTTATTTTTTTAAATTTTTTAAAATTTATTATTTTATGATTCTTTTAAATTTTAATTTTCATTTTTATAATTATCATTATTATTTCTAAAAAATTTTATTTCTTTCTTTATTTTCTATTTTTTTTCTTTTGTCTTTTCATTTCTTTTCAATTTTCTTATTCTCCCTTCCTTGAATTCTACCTGCCTACTCTCATTCTCTTTAGTGACTTCTTCCCATCCCTACTACTATCTTTCCTCCCAAGCTTCAAATAAATTTATAAGAGTAAGCAGTAACTCAGCAGTCAAACAGAACAAGAAGTAACATTAGCAGCATAAAAAAGCAAGGATGAAAATGTGTACAAACAATGAAGGACAACATAAATAATCAGGAGGACCTAGAATCATCAGGAAAATGGTCATATAAAGAACTCAAGGAATACCTTAGACAGATGGAATGGAACCTTAAAGAGGATACGAGACAGCAATTCCAAACAGTGAAAGAACACATTGAAAATGAATTACATAAACAGATAAAAGAAGAAGTTAAGCGTCTTTATCAGGAGATAGAGATTATAAAAGAAATCAAACAATAATTCTAGAAATGAAGGAAACGATAAACCAAATTAAAAACTCAATTGAGAGTATCAATAACAGAGTGGAGCAAGTAGAAGCCAGAACGTCAAATAATGAAGAAAAAATATATCATCTTGAAAGGAGTCTAGCCAACTCCGAAAAACTGGTAAAAAAATCATGAGAAAAACATCCAAGAGATATGGGATAACATAAAAAAACAAACTTATGAGTCATCTGGATAGAGGAAGGTACAGAGATTCAAACCAAGGGAATGAGTAACCTGCTGAATGAAATAATTTTAGAAAACTTTCCAGAAATAAAAAAGGAAACGGATATACAAATTGTAGATGCATACAGGACACCGAGCACACAAAATCACAGTAGACCAATGCCAAGACACATTGTTACGAAAATATCCAATAAACAGACCAAAGAGAAATTATTAAAAGGTACATGAGAAAGGAGGCAGATGACATTCAGGGGTAAACCAATAAGGTTAACAACAGATTTTTCATCACAGACGCTGAAAGCGAGAAGATCCTGGAACAATGTATTTCAAATACTGAAAGACAATGGATGCCAACCAATAATTCTGTATCCAGCAAAATTAAGCTTCAGGTACGACAACAAAATAAAAATATTTCATAATTAACAAAAGCTAAAAGAATTTGCAGCCAGAAAACCAGCATGCAAAGTGTCTTGAGCAAAACACTACACGAGGAAGAAATGAAAAACAACAACCAAAACTATCACTGGGAAGTGCCTCAGTAATAACAGAGGGCGGGGGAAAAGCTAATCATGGAGAAACAAACTAAATTAAAAAAAAATAAATAATCAAAATGGCTGGCAGTACAAACCATATATAAATAGTAACTCTAAACCTTAATGGTTGTACTCTCCAATAAAGCGACATAGGCTGGTAACTTGGATTATAAAAACAAATCCAACAATATGTTGCCTCCAGGAGACACATCTGAATGGAAAAGGCATACACAGGCTGAAGGTGAAAGGTTGGGAAAAAATATACCATGCACACGGTCCTCGTAAGCAACCAGGGGTGGCCATCCTCACATAGAATAAAATCGACTTCAAGACTAAGTTATTCAAAAGGGATAAGTATGGATATTATATAACTTTAAAAGGAATCATTCACCAACAAGACATAAAAATTATCAATATTTATGAACCAAATAATGGTGCTGCGACCTTCATAAAACAAATTCTCCTCAAGGTCTGGAATCAAATAGACAACAACACAATAATTATCGGTGACTTCAACACAGCTCTCTCACCATTGGACAGATATTTCAAACAAAAGTTGAATTAAAAAAATATAGAATTCAATATCACAATCAATAACCTAGACTTAACTGAAATATATAGAATATATCAACCATCATAAAATGGATATACTTTTTTTCAGCAGCACATGGATCCTTCTCAAAAATAGACCATATATTATGCCATAGGGCAACCCTCAGTAAATATAAAGGGGTGGAGATAATACCATGCATTTTTTCTGACTATAATGGAATGAAACTGTAAATCAATGATAAAAGAAGGAAGAAAAAGTCCTACATCACATGGAAAATGAACGATATGTTACGGAATGATCAATGGGTTACAGAAGACATAAAGGTGGAAATCAAAAAATTCTTAGAGATAAACGAAAACACAGACACAACATATCGGAATCTACGGGACACAATGAAAGCAGTTTTAAGAGGGAAATTCATCACCTGGTGGTCATTCCTCAAAAAAAAAAAAAAAAAAAAAAAAAAGAAAAAAACCAACAAATAAATGAGTCACAACACACGTTACAGAACTCTCTCCAGCACTCTGTCCCAGTTGAACTCCTTGTATTTTGTGAAGCAAAAACCATATTCCCAGTGCAGCAGCAAGAAGCACCACAAAATGTGAAGGATGACCAAATGTCTTCACAGTCCCCACCAGGAGACACTTGGCTTCCTGTGGCCACAGTTTACCTACAAAGAGAGAATTCAGCACTGCTGCCTCAGGTTCATTGGAATATAAGAAACCATGTCTTCCAGGTCACATAGATGCAGACCCAGATTTGATGGTCTCACTACAAAGGAAGCTAAAGCTCATGACAACAACATATATTTCAAGTGCCCAACCTCAGAGGCAGTTTCCCAGGAAGTCATAGGCCAGCAGAGCTCCATGTTGGTGGAGTGTTTACCCTGTCCCTTACTTTTGAAGCTCCTCTACCACCTCCAAGGTTGTGAACTCCCGAGCATATTCCATTCAGATACATAATCACAGATTTTCACACTTTTCTCCTCTTATTGTGTCTTACTTGGGGCGAAGGTAATATCATGGCACTTCTCTGGATGTGAGTGGGAAGATTTTTGTGTAGCACATGTTTACATACACATTGGAGTCATTTTCCAATTTTCCATTTGAAATACTGAATCCCTGACATTAACCCCTACCCTACTGGACTCTGACTAATAATCTTAATATGATGGTGAGAAATAACCCAAAAAGAATAGAAATACAAGCAGTTAAGAGGAGGCATGGTGTGTAGTTGGAATTGCCTTTTGCATTATATAGTGTAGGAGTTATAAATCTAGTCAAATTTTTGTTGAAATAACTCTACATGTGTTTTTAAAGTTAACAAATATGTGAATTCCTGTCTCCCTTTCTCTGTAGCCTATACGGTGCATGTATTTTTATATGCACATAGAAAATCCTATCTGGTTTCACACGTATATACTTGTGAGGTGGCTGAATTGGCAGATACAAATTGTGAGAAGAGATCACTCCTCCTAAACGCTGTTGGAACTGAAAATTCAACTTATGGGTGAGCTTCCAATTTGAATAACATTAAACATAAATCCATGTTCAGTAAATGAATATTTTTGCATCTGTGGATTATATATATTTCATGATGAATTTCGATTGGTATATATATTGCTCCTTTTTTTCTTTTATTGGTTGTTCAAAACATTACAAATCTCTTCACATATCATATTTCATACATTAGATTCAAGTGGGTTATGAACTCCCATTTTTACCCCAAATACAGATTGCAGAATCACATCGGTTACACATCCACATTTTTACATAATGCCCTATTAGTTACTTTTGTATCCTGCTACCATTCCAATACTCTACTATCCCCCCTCCTCTCCCCTCCCATCTTCTCTCACTACCCCATCTACTCTAATTCATTTCTCTCCTTGTTTATTTTCCCATTCCCCTCACAACCTCTTACATGTAATTTTGTGTAACAATGAGGGTCTCCTTCCATTACCATGCAATTTCCCTTTTCTCTCCCTTTCCCTCCCACCTCATATCTTTGTTTAATGTTAATCTTTTCTTCCTGCTCTTCCTCCCTGCTCTGTTCTTAGTTGCAATCCTTATATCAAAGAAGACATTTGGTATTTGTTTTTTAGGATTGACTAGCGTCACTAAGCATAATCTGCTCTAGTACCATCCATTTTCCTGCAAATTCCATGATTTTGTCATTTTTTAGTGCTGCGTAATACTCCAGGGTGTATAGAAGCCACATTTTTTTTTTTATCCATTCATCTACTGAAGGACAACTGTGTTGGTTCCACAGTGTAGCAATTGTGAATTGTGCTGCTATGAACATCGATGTGGCAGTATCCCTGTAGTACACTCTTTTAAGGTCTTAAGGGAATAGTCCAAAAAGGGCAATAGCTGGGTCAAATTGTTGTTCCATTCCCAGCCTTCCCCAGAATCTCCATACTGCTTTCCAAATTGGCCGCACCAGTTTGCGGGAACATCTCTCCACACAGGCCTTGTTTGGTCCTTCTTCTCTACATTAAGAAGAGAAAGGCTTATTCAGACACAACCCTTCATCCTTAAAAGGTTGTTTCCCATGGAAGATAACTTTTGCTCTCTCAGGTCCTTCATTGCTGCCTACATCTTCTTCAGGGATCAAATCTACATGGAACCTCAAAGGTTCTCAGCAGGTGGAAGATACCCTAAATTCCTGTATTGTAAGATGAACTCTGTACCTGCTGTTCTGTAAAGTTAAATTGAGGGAACAGTGTATGGTTAGGGTTAATAACATGTTCGATTTGGGTTAGTAATCATTCTGCTGGATGAATAATGGTATTGGAAAACTGCCATATTTACAAGAATATACAGCTGAAATATAAGTATGAAAACAGAAATCTAGGTAAGATTTGAAGTCCACAAGGGGATTAGGCCCTTGTTTGGGATATTTAGCTTTTAATTACGTTCTGCAAAATTGTCTCAGATAAATCGATAATCCATGGCATAGGACCTTGGACCTTGGATGATTGATTGTAGAAGAGAACATCCACTCAAAATAGGATAGTCGGTAGGTTTAGGAAGAAGAGTGAGTATAAAATTTGGACCAAATGTTCTTTAGCAATAGGGTTTTGGTTATAGAGTGAATGTAAATGTCAGCACATGTGAAGTGTCAGTCACAATGATGAACTGGAAAAAATATAAGAAAGAAGATATCAATAGAGACAATACAAAATCAGGCAATTATAATGTGAGTGATAGGATTAGACATTTTCAACAGGATTGAGATTGAATACATAATCTTAGGAAGAAAAAAATAGGTAGTCACCAATAGGAATGATATTTGAAAGCATTAGGCAACCTGGACATGGATGTTTTTAGTAATCCATGTTCACTTTCCATTTAGGATTTGGTACAATCATAAGTGTGACCTTTGCATTTGTGCCCAGAAAATTATTGTGATAAAATATATATGTAGATCATGTGACATGATTATTTCTTCCACTATTACTGGGAGCAATATTTGAAGACATATAAATTAGTATTGGGGGTACAAAGTGGTGTACCCTGAGTCTATGAATATAGAGATAATGCATGAATAGAACTTACTGTGAATAAATAATATAACTGATTCCTCTTTAAATAATAGATTGAATTGATATCTGAAAGTATATTAGAAATCATTAATTGACATAAAATCAGTCATTCCAACCAGTTATGTATCTAATGGTAATCTTAGGGTTATTGTTTATCATGAAGTGTGTGTGAGTTTTGCTTCAAAAGTGATAATGGAAATGGAAAATATTGTGTTTGGTAAGAAGTCTCATGAAAAGACCAGTCAAAAAATATGGAGGAATACATGTGTTCTGAAGCAGGAAGTGATTGAAAGTGAAACAAATGCCTATAAATTTGCTAAATTGTGGATGAAATATACATCCTATAATGTGCTTAAACTGATGAAATAGTAGTGTACCAGTGTTGAATAAAAATGAATGTCAAAATGTACGTCATGTCCCATAGGAATCTACTTGCATTGATGTTAAACTGGGTCAGTTACTGTAGAAATATTAGGATTCGCGTGCATCATTCACCTAAGTGAGTTTTCTTTTTTTTTAATTTTTATTTATGATTCTTCAAAACATTACATAGTTCTTGATGTATCATATTTCACACTTTGATTCAAGTGGGTTATGAACTCCTATTTTTACCCTGTATACAGATTGCAGAATCAAATCAGTTACACATCCATTGATTCACATATTGCCTTACTACTGTATGTTGTATTCTTCTGCCTTTCCTATCCTCTACTATCCCCCCTCCCATGCCCTCTCCTCCCCTCTTCTCTCTCTAATCCCACTACTCTAATAAATTTTCCCCCTTGTATTATTTTTCCCTTTCCCCTCACTTCCTCTTGTATGTAATTTTTTATAACCCTGAGGGTCTCCTTCCATTTCCATGCAATTTCCCTTCTCTCTCACTTTCCCTCCCACCTCACATCCCTGTTAAATGTTAATTTTCTTCTCATGCTTTTCGTCCCTTCTCTGTTCTTAGTTACTCTCCTTATATTAAAGAAGACATTTGGCATTTGTTTGCTAGGGTTTGGGTAGCTTCACTTAGCATAATCTCCTCTAATGCCATCCATTTCCCTGCAAATTCTATGATTTTGTCATTTTTTAATGCAGAGTAATACTCCGTTGTGAATAAATGCCAATTTTTTTTTTTATCCATTCATCTATTGAAGGGCATCTAGGTTGGTTCCACCGTCTTGCTATTGTGAATTGTGGTGCTATGAACATCGATGTAGCAGTTTCCCTGTAGCATGCTCTTTTTAGGTCTTTAGGGAATAGAATGAGAAAGGGAATAGCTGGGTCAAATGGTGGTTCCATTCCCAGCTTTCCAAGAAATCTCCATACTGCTTTCCAAATTGGCTACACCAATTTGCAGTCCCACCAGTAATGTACAAGTGTACCTCTTTCCCCACATCCTCCCCAGCACTTGTGTTTGTTTGGCTTCATAAATGCTGCCAATCTTACTGGAGTGAGATGGTATCTTAGGGTGGTTTTGATTTGCATTTCTCTGATTGCTGGAGATGGTGAGTATTTTTTCATGTACTTGTTGATTGATTGTATGTCCTCCTCTGAGAAGTGTCTGTTTAGATCCTTAGCCCATTTGTTGATTGGGTTATTTGTTATCTTATTGTCTAATTTTTTGAGTTCTTTGTATATTCTTGATATTAGGGCTCTATCTGAAGTGTGAGGAATAAAGATTTGTTTCCAGGATGTAGGCTCCCTATTTACCTCTCTTATTGTTTCTCTTGCTGCGAAAAACCTTTTTAGTTTGAGTAAGTCCCATTTGTTGATTCTAGTTATTAACTCTTGTGCTATGGGTGTCCTTTTGAGGAATTTGGAGCCCAACACCACAGTATGTACATCTTAGCCAATTTTTCTTCTATCAGACGCCATGTCTCTGATTTGATATAAAGCTCCTTGATCCATTTTGATATAACTTTTGTCCATGGCGAGAGAAAGGGATTCAGTTTCATTTTGTTACATATGGATTTCCAGTTTTCCCAGCACCATTTGTTGAAGATGCTATCCTTCCTCCATTGCATGCTTTTAGCTCCTTTATCAAATATAAGACAGTTGTAGCTTTTTGGATTAGTCTCTGTGTCCTCCATTCTGTACCATTGGTCCACCTGCCTGTTTTGGTACCAGTACCATGCTGTTTTTTTTTTTTTTTACTATTGCTCTGTAATATAGTTTGAAATCTGGTATCGCTATACCGCCTGATTCACACTTCCTGCTTAGAAATGCTTTTGCTATTCTGGGTCTTTTATTTTTCCATATGAATTCCATGATTGCTTTCTCTATTTCTACAAGAAATGCCCTTGGGATTTTGATTGGCATTTCTTTAAACCTATAGAGAAGTTTTGGTAATATCACCATTTTGATGATGTTAGTTCTGCCTATGCATAAACAGGGTATATTTTCCATCTTCTAAGATCTTATTCTACTTCTCTTTTTAGGGTTCTGTAGTTTGCATTGTATAAATCTTTCACCTCTTTTGTTAGGTTGATTACCAAGATTTTTTTTTTTTGAGGATATGTGAATGGAGTGTTTTTCCTCATTTCTGTTTCAGAAGTTTTGTCGCTGATATACAGAAATGCTTTTGATTTATGCATGTTGATTTTATATGCTGCCACATTGCTGAATTCATTAATTAGTTCTAGTAGTTTTTTTTGTAGACCCTTTTGGGTTTTCTATATAAAGAATAATGTCATCTGCAAATAGTGATATTTTAAGTTCTTCTTTTTCTATTTTTATGCCTTTAATTTCTTTCGTCTGTCTAATTACTCTGGCCAGTTTCGAAAACTATATTGAATAGAAGTGGTGATAGAGGACATCCCTGTCTTGTTCCAGATTTTAGAGGGAATGCCTTCAATTTTTCTCCATTCAGAATGATACTAGCCTGAGGGTTAGCATAGAAAGCTTTTACAGTGTCGAGGTAAGTTCCTGTTATCCCTGGTTTTTCTAATGTTTTGAACATAAAGGGATGCTCTACTTTGTCGAATGATTTTTCTGCATCTATCTAGATGATCATATGTTTCTTATCTTTAAGTATATTTATGTTGTGAATAACATTTATTGATTTCTGTATATTGAACCGTCCTTGCATCTCAGGGATGAATCCTACCTGATCATGATGCACAATTTTTTTGATGTGCCTTTGTATCCAATTCGCCAGAATTTTATTGAGGTTTTTTCCATCTAGGTTCATCAGAGATATTGGTCTGTAGTTTTCTTTCTTTGAGGTGTCTTTGTCTGGTTTCGGAATCAGAGTGTTCTTGGCCTCATAGAATGAATTTGGCAGAGCTCCCTCTTTTTCTATTTCCTGAAATATCTTGAAAATTATTGGTATTAATTCTTTTTTAAAGGTCTTGTAAAACTCCGCTGTATACCCATCTGAACCTGGACTTTTCTTGGTTGGTAGTCTTTTGATTGCTTCTTCTATTTTATCCATTGATATTGGTCTGTTTAAATTGTGTGTATCCTCCTGACTCAGTTTGTGCAAATCATATGACTTAAGAAATTTATCAATGTCTTCACTATTTTCTATTTTATTGGAATATAGGTTTTCAAAATAATTTCTAATTGTCTTCTTTATTTCTGTAGCATCTGTTGTTATATTGCCTTTTTAATCCCATATGTCAGTAATTTCAGTTCTCTCTTTCTTCGCTTAAATCCAAAACACTCCCACATGACACTCATCTTCTTCCATATAGACACTCATCATACCCTGTGGCTGGAGGTTTCAATGAGAGGCAAGGCCAAGAAAGTGTCCAAAATAAGCTCACTTGCCCCTCATTTGCCTAAAATCATGGTGGCCTGGGTACTCTTCCTTTGAACCAGGAGTGATCAAATATTCCTGCTGGTAAAGTGTTCCGCTTTTCCAATTTGAGGCCTACTAGCTGTCAGGTATATATTCTTTATGTGATTTGGAGTCATGAGAAAACCCAAGCACCTATGGGATAGCCTCTGCAGGGACTTGAAGAACGCATTTGACCCAAAGGATCCCTATTCTCACTTGATGTAGGTCAGGAACCCAACCTAAGAAGGCAAAAAAATTTATCCACAATGACTGCTCTTTTGGCCATTTTGGTTTGGAAGCACATGGGATTTTTATTTAGATCTATCAGGTGCTGAGAATTTAAGCCACAACCTTACACAAGGACAAGAGGCTGATTCAAGCACATCCCATTCCAAAGCAATTAAGCAAAGAGCCACAGGTGATGCCCATTCATTTCCATATGAAAACAGTTTTCTTAAGGCTTCACAAAGGGGTGGCCTGAGGTAAAGACCTTCTTGACATTCAGGGTAATAGAAACATAAGTAAGCAAAATGCCCAAAGCAGGGTTTCTCCACTAAGACTTTCCTGGTCACACTGATATCTGAGTTTTCTGAGATTCTCCCATTCCCTTCAGCTATCAGTACATGGCCATGTCACAGAGCCTTGTGGTGGTATATATGTTGGACACAAAACCATGAGCCTATTCAGGAGAGTGGCCAGAATTCACGAAGAAACAGGAACTTAGAAAGATAGTAGGTATTGCCCATCCATAGGCAAGCCACTCTCCATTCTTAAATTGGGCAGGATGAACGCTGGGACACTTTATATTAGACAGGACACAACCATTGATGCATTCGCTTTTCAAAGGTCTACAACCACGGATACAGTGGGATACACAAACAAAGAAACACTCGCCATGTCAAATGACTTATTAAAGACAGTCCACTCCAAACCAAACAAACTGCCTTTCCTACCTATTCTCATAACATGAGACAAAACCAAACTCACATGCACACCCATAAAGGCACCTCCTTTACCCAAGTAGGTCTGTGACTATCCAGAGTGTCCTCAGACTGATTGGCCATACTATGTTCCCACGAAATGGCCTGTCCTGTCTCAGATCTGGTCTTCATTACCAACTCTGTAAAGTTGTCAGGAGCCATCAGGGAGTCACTACCTGCTTTCTCAGGAAGGCCCCTCTTCAGAGCTTTCCTGGCATTTAACCATCCACAGATCAGTATTTACCAAGAAAGACTGACTCTGTCTTTGGTAAATCCAAACAAGTGAACCCAATGGGACTGGGACTGGGACTGGCTCTGAGTGCTTGGCTTCCTGGATCCCGAGTTCAGCAAATTGCATCAACAAAGAAGTGAGGTGGGTCAATTCCTTCAGGAACTGAATGAGGTCACTGCCTTGGTAACCACTTTGTTCTAACAGATGCTTCGAAGTTTCCCATGAGATGGAGGTTACCCCTACATCCTGTGACACATTCAGAAGTTAGAATTGTATATCGACCATAGGCACCCGAGAACTGTTCTCCACACAGGCTGTGGTGAGCCGTTTCTGCAGATTATGGTCGCCATTGCAAGATGGCGCTGGCTCAACTGTGGTCTGTAATAAACAACTCCTTGTTTGGGAGAGTTGGTGCATGGTTTCTCAGCACCCTGTGAGAAAGTTCCACGTGGCAGCTTCGCATTGGGGCTTGGGATGCTTTATTAAGGCTGGGAGGGGCATCCGACGGGGAATTAGAAGAAATATCAAGGGCCTGAATAAACTGCTGAAAGAAGATTCCTGAGTTGCGTCTTCCTTGCGGGCAAGGGGTCACGACAAGTGGTGCTTAAAACCCGGGAACCAGTACTTTCAGCAGTCAGGGGTGGTGCACCAATTAGTACCAGGTAAGTAGGACCCACGGTCAAAGCGGAGATCAGTCCTAGAAAAGTAGGTCCCGCTATCAAAGCGGAGATCAGTCCTAGGTAAGTGGGACCCGCGGTCAAAGTGGAGATTAGTCCCAGATTAATTGGGACCCGCGGTCAAAGCGGAGATTAGTCCTAGGTAATTAGGACCAGCTATCAAAGCGGCAGCTCCTCTGTAAAGCCAGAGAGAGCATTAAATCTTATTGCAGCTGCACTGTGTACTTTCGCTCTTACTTTCACTTTTGTTTGTTGTGTGTCTTTTGTTGTGTCATGGGTGCCATATCTTCAAGTCCGCTTCTCCTGGCCCTAGATAACCTGTTACGTTCCAAGGGCCTAAAAGTGAAACGTAGTACTTTACAGAGATTTTTACAGAAGACAGATATTGTTGCCCCGTGGTTTGCATTTTCTGGCAGCCTCACTATACCTAGCTGGGATAAGTTAGGCACAGATACTGACTTTGCTTCTGAGCAGGGCATATTAGAGGGTGGGGTGATAGCCCTTTGGAAGATGATCCGTAGTTGCCTCGCAGATGGCAGATGTCAGGAAGCACTTACTAAAGGACAAGAAGTTTTAGAGCAATTACATGAAGAAAGATCAGAAATGGCAGGCAGTGAGGTATTTCAGGAGGGTGGGAGTGTGCGAAGCGAGAAACAGGGGAGGAAACAATTATCTCCGGCAGGCAGTGACGTATTTCAGGAGGATGGCAGTGTGCGGAGCAAGAAACAGGGGAGGAGGCGATTGTCTCTGGCACGGAGTGAAATATTTCAGGACGAAGGGAATGTGCAGAGCGAGAAACAGGGGAGGAGGTGATTGTCTCTGGCACGGAGTGAAATATTTCAGGAGGAAGGGAATGTGCAGAGCGAGAAACGGGGGAGGAAACGCTTGTATCCATATCTCAGTACACTGCGCACACTCCCATGCAAAAGTGGGTCAGAAGAGGAGGAGAATGAGAAGGAGGAGCTCGGGAGACTGTCTGGGCAGCTAGGGAGTTTAACTATGGGAGAAGGGAACAAAAATAAACAGGAGCTCAAGAAAAATGATCCTCCGGACCCGCCGCCGTACGGTGAGGGTGTTTCGAGGAGAGCTTTCCATGCCCAAGCATGGAGGGCTGTTAACGCTGAGATGGGTCTTGCTTATCCAGTTTTCCAGGATGACAATAGGGGAAGATTCCATGAGCCTTTAGATTTCAAAATTGTGAAGACCCTGGCAGAGTCTGTGCGCACTTATGGGGTGGATGCCGCCTTCACATTAACTCAGGTGGAGAGTCTGTCTAGATACTGTATGACTCCCTCTGATTGGGCTAGCCTTGTTTGGGCTTGTGTTTCTCCAGGCAAATATTTGGACTGGAGAGCCTTTGTGCTAGAGGGCGCTGTAGAGCAGGCTGCCCAAAACTATGCGGCCGGACACCCCCATTGGGACAAGGAAATGCTTTTGGGACAAGGCAGATTTGCTAATCAACAAACAGGATACCCCCTGAGGTATATGAACAGATCAATAACATTTGTATCCGTGCATGGAAATCACTCCCAAATAGAGGAGAAGTGTCTGGCAATTTAACAAAAATCATGCAAGGCCCCACAGAACCTTTCTCGGACTTTGTTGCTAGGATGGTGGATGCCGCAGGAAAAATCTTTGGTGACCCTGATAGAGCAATGCCCTTGATTAAACAACTTCTTTTTGAGCAATGCACCAAAGAATGTAAAGCAGCAATCGCTCCTTATAAAAACAAGGGCATAGAAGCTTGGATGAAAGTGTGTAGAGAGCTTGGAGGACCTTTAACTAATGCAGGTCTTGCAGCTGCTGTCCTTCGGATCACAAAAGGGGGCGGTCCTGGTGCCGGAACATGCTTCCATTGTGGTCAATCCGGCCATTTCAAACGTGACTGTCCCAAAAAATGCAATTTTACTGGACCTCCTCGCGGTGGCCTTTCTAATAGCCCTCGTCAACCGGGGCTGTGTCCAAAATGCAAAAAGGGGAAGCATTGGGCAAGAGAGTGTAGATCAGTGAGGGACATCCATGGACAGCCTATTTCAGCTGGGCCAAAAAACGGCCGAAGGGGCCCCCGACCCCAGGGCCCACGAATATATGGGGCAATGGAGAATGTCACACCCGAACCCGAGACATGGCCTTCTCTGCGCCATCCCACGAGATGCGGAGAGCCACTACAGGTGCTGCGGGATTGGACCTCTGTTCCACCTCCAGACTCGTATTAACACCTAAGATGGGAATCCAATTGGTGGAAACTGAGTTCAAAGGGCCTTTACCCCCTGGCACTGTATGTTTGTTAATTGGACGTGCATCCTCTATCCTACAAGGTCTTCATGTTTTCCCCGGAGTTATAAACCCTGATACTGTAGGGGCAGTAAAAGTTATGGTGGAAGCTCCAAGGGGCATTGTGTCTATCTCCCCAGGGGATCGGATTGCTCAACTGCTAATTTTGCCTAGTTTGCATAATCACTTCCCTGCTGACTCAAGGTCACTGACAGGAAATCAGATTGGTACCACCGGAGGAAATTGTGCCTATTTGTCACTGGATATGAGCAATCGCCCCACTTTGGAATTAAGCATAGAAGGTAAATCTATTGTGGGATTGCTGGACACAGGAGCAGATCGTAGTATCATAGCCCTTAAGGACTGGTCTAGGGAATGGCCAGTGCAGGCTTCTGATCAATCCTTAAGAGGACTTGGATATGCCCAAGCCCCTCAAATCAGCTGTAGACATCTATCTTGGAAGGACTCGGAAGGACATGATGGTACCTTTCAGCCTTATGTACTTGATTTACCCATTTCTTTATGGGGCCGTGATCTGATGAAAGACATGGGGTTCACTCTTAGTAATGACTATTCCCCAGTGTCTCAACATGTCATGCAAAATATGGGGTATAGGCCAGGTCTAGGACTAAGAAGGCACCTACAGGGATGTAAGCATCCTGTGCAAGGTCATCAAAAGCTTAACAGGTTTGGTCTGGGTTTTTCCTAGGGGCCACTGGGGCTGAAATACCTATAACATGGCTCACCGAGGAGCCTGTTTGGGTGCCTCAGTGGCCTCTTCCCTTGGTTAAACTGGCAGCAGCCCATGATCTAGTCAAGGAACAACTTGATTTGGGTCACATCCAACCTTCTACTTCTCCATGGAATACTCCCATATTTGTCATTAAGAAAAAATCAGGGAAGTGGCGCCTACTGCATGATCTACGAGCAGTTAATGCTCAGATGCAGCTTATGGGGCCCATTCAAAGAGGGCTGCCTCTGCTCTCCTCTGTTCCTCAAGGCTGGCATATAATTGTTATTGACATTAAAGACTGTTTCTTTTCCATTCCTTTGCATCCTAAAGATTCACAACGTTTTGCTTTCACCCTTCCCTCGTGTAATCACGAAGAACCAGATCAAAGGTTTGAGTGGGTGTTGTTGCCACAGGGGATGGCTAACAGTCCCACGATGTGCCAGATGTATGTGGGGAAGGCACTCGCACCTCTCAGACGTAAGTATTCCTCCACCAAGATCATTCACTATATGGATGATGTGTTATTGGCCGCAAAATTAGAACAGACAGTTTATGAGGCTTATAAAGAACTCGTGATGCTGTTGGCTCAACATGGACTGCACATCGCACCTGAAAAGGTTCAAACGGGGGATTCTATCAGGTTTTTGGGAGCGACAATTGGGTATGACAAATTAAAACCACAAAAAATTACCATCAGGACTCAAGATTTCCAAACTCTAAATGATTTTCAAAAATTGCTGGGAGATATTAATTGGATAAGAGGATATTTACATATTCCTAATATTGTGCTCCAGCCTTTGTATGCTACTCTTAAGGGTGATCCAGATCTTGCTTCCCCTCGTAGCCTCACTACTGAGGCTAGAGCGGCCCTTATAAAAGTAGAACAAGCTATACAGCATGCCACTCTATGCAGGCTCCAGAGTGATAAACCTTTCCAGTTATGTGTGTTTGCCACTATGCGGCAGCCTACTGGAGTACTGTGGCAAGATGGGCCTTTACTATGGATCCACCCACATGTATCTCCAGGAAAATCCTTAGAATATTATCCTGATGCTGTTGCAGCATTGGCACTTAAAGGGATTCAACAAAGCATTCAATTTTTCGGCCAATCACCTTCTTTTCTTATCATACCCTACACTAAAGCTCAACTTAATGTTTTATGTGCTACTCTAGACAACTGGGCTATTCTGTGTTGCTCGTTTCAAGGGGGTATTGATAATCACTACCCTTCTCATCCATTACTCCATTTTGTTAAAGAACATCCCATCATTTTCCCTAAGGTAACTTCATCCAGTCCAATTCCGGGGGCTGTTAACATTTTTACTGATGGTTCCAAGTCTGGAATGAGAGCTTATGTAATTAATGACTCTCCCCATATCCAGCATCAATTTGCTCCTGGAAATCCACAATGGGTAGAACTACAAATTGTTTTTGAAGTTTTTAAACAGTGTTCTTTTCCTTTTAATCTTATTTCGGACTCCAGCTATGTGGTACAAGCACTAAAAGTCCTGGAGACCGTGGGAACTATTAGTGATGCCCACAATGTGTCTGTTTACTTTACTCAGCTTCAACAGCTTATCTCTAACCGCACTGCTTCTTTTTATCCAATGCACATCAGGGCTCACACCTCTCTTCCTGGTCCGTTATCCCAAGGTAATGCCTGTGCGGACTTAGCCACTAGAGGCCAATTGATATGCTTGGCTTCCTCCTTAGAGAGGGCTAAGTTGTTTCACCAAAACTTCCATGTTAATGCATTAATGCTGCGCAGGCGTTTTTCCATTTCAAGAGCGGATGCTCGGCAGATAGTATTGCAATGTCCCCATTGTGTCACATTTCTTCATCCCCCTAATTATGGAGTAAACCCACGGGGATTAAAGCCATTGATTGTTTGGCAAATGGATGTGACACATATACCTAACTTTGGTAACCTTAAGTATGTGCATGTTTCTGTTGATACGTGCTCTGGAATTATCCATGCTTCTGCTTTATCGGGAGAAAAGGCACGTAATGTCATTACTCACTGTTTAGAGGCATGGGCAGCATGGGGTGCACCTGCATCCCTTAAGACTGATAATGGACCTGCTTATACTGGCAGACAATTTACAGTTTTTTGTTCTACTATGGGAGTGCAACTTACTCATGGTTTGCCTTATAATCCTCAAGGACAAGGCATTGTTGAGCATGCTCATCGCACCTTAAAGGAAACTTTACAAAAACAAAAAGGGGGAATAGGAGCTGAACACACTCCTAAAGAACGCCTGTCCTTAGCTCTCTTTACCATTAATTTTTTGAATTTGGATATTCATGGTCGCTCTGCGGCCGATAGACATGTGTCCCCTCAGCCCTCTGTGATTGGCTATGTTAAGTGGAAGGATGTTCTTACGGGCCAATGGAACGGCCCTGACCCCGTGCTGACATGGGCACGAGAATCTGTATGTGTTTTTCCCCAGGATCGTACGGAATCATTGTGGGTCCCTGAACGCTTGACAAGAAGAGTCTCGACATCAACTGACCAGCAACAAGAGATACCACAACAATCCTGTGATGAGGATCTTCATTCTACTAAGTGCTCTGGCTCTGGTGCTGGTGCCGATGGCACAGGCGACACCAATGCGGTGGTGGGCAGTGTCACGGGCATGGCCAATGCCGATGCCGGTTCATGGTAATTCTAGTGTCCTCCCCACTCTTTTTTCTACCTCATGTGAGATGTCTGCTCCCTGTGCCTCTCCTAGAGGGGACATGGAGAGAATTTTTAATCAATCTCAAGTTAATCTCACAGGAGTTTTTTGTTTCAGCCTTAGAAAAGCTAATTGCATTAGCCTTAAGATCAAAAATTTGACTAACTGGGAGGACCCATTGCGGTCCAATCAGGTCTCAGGAAGCATTATCAGTGCTGTATTGAGCAAGGTAGCTTCGGGGAATCAATCAGGCTCAGAGACCCCTGCAAACAACAGCTCTGCTCTTAACATAACTACCTTGGTATTATCTCCGAGGTACAAATCCCAGTGCCTCCTTTTTCTAGTAGTATTTATAATGCCACTCATTTCAAGGCCTCTCCTTACTGTTCCCCTAATCTTGGTTTCCCCCCAATATTTACACCTTGTCAGGATCATTCTTGGGAGAAACATCAAGTTGCTAAAGGTTTCTCCCTTTCCCCCTCTCTTGATAGGTATGTTTATAACTTTAACAATAGTGCCAGCTCCTCTACAGGAGTAGGTTGGTCCTGGTTTTAATGGCTGATTTCCAATGAAAAGGGGGCTTCAGCCAATATTTCTGCACTGGCTCAGTTGGTAGGAGCCAAAAGTTGGCTGGCTAATATTTCTGGTACTGTTAGGCAAAGTGAACAAGGTAATAGACTTACATCTGTTTCATTCAACTCTCTGTTGTATAATGCCACAATGCCTCCTGCAATGGTCTGTGTCCAATCCCCCTTCTTATTCCTTTTGGCTAAGGCCACCTCATCGGGGATGCTGGATTGTTCTCATACTACCTGTCTCTTATCTGAGTGTTGGAATGGTTCCTGGACTGTAGCAGTGTTTATGAAGATTCCAACTTTTGTCCCAATCCCGGTCACTGCGGATCCAGATAAATTCCCTATTGTTGAGCTACTTAGAGACCGCAGAGATTTTGGAATCACAGCGGCTATAGTGACAGCCGTGGCGGTATCTGCTGCTGCAGCGGTTACGGCCGGAGTGGCTATGGCCAATCAAGTACAAACTGCTGCCACTATTAATCAAGTTGTCCAACAAACTTCCACCATACTTGAATCCCAAAATACAATTAATCAACATATTTTGTCAGGGATTTTAGCTGCCAACCAAAGAATAGATTTACTCTAAGCTCAGGTAGAAGAATTGGCTGACTTAGTGCTTTTGGGTTGTGTTGACCAACGTGCACATTTATGCATAACCTCTGTCAGATTTAATGATTCCAGGAATGCTTCCCGCACCATTGGCGAATATTTGGCTGGAAATTGGTCCATGGAAGCGGAAGACATGATCCAGTCTCAACTAACCCAGATAGCTGTCTTGAATAGCACCCGTGTTGATCCCGTGACTTTGGGTCAATTCACCGATTGGATATCTTCTGCCTTTTCCTTTTTTAAAGAGTGGGTGGGGGTAGGCATTTTTGGTGCAATGTGTTGCTTCGGTATGTTTCTCTGTTTGTGGTTTCTCTGTCGCCTCAAGGCCCGCAATGCTCACGATAAGGCTATGATCATCCAAGCTCTTGCAGCTTTAGAAAATGGCAATTCACCTCAAGTTTGGCTTGCGCATCTTAAACAGTAAATCTTTGACATGGCCATTGCACCCCAAGTTATTATAACATTGCACTGGGATCGGCATGTCTTTCCTCGTTATTCTCTTAGTGTTGGAAAGCCCTTGCAATCTGCCGGTCTTGCTGCCATTGCACGCAGGTGTGTTTCCACACTAATGCTTCTCTATCGCCTTAAAGTCCGTGCCTTTCTTTCGGGGTGCTGTCAACTCGTTTGTCGTTGTGTACAGCCACAGTTCAGCCTTAGCTGTCCCCCTTCGTCCACCTTCTTCACGATACAGGATGCGAGGCAAGGCACTGCACTTGAGTGATCCTTGAAGTGGACCTCAAGGAGAGCATGTCCTATTGCATGCGGGTTTGATGTCCACGCCCCGCCCCACGAAAAAAGGCGTCGGCTGATATGGCTTCAGATCTGGGGAAGGGCCCTCCTTAGGACTGAGCCATACTATGCAGCCACTTCTGCACAGTGGGATAGGACCTCTACTCTCGCCTGTATTGTTTTCAGAAAACAGAATGGGGGAACTGTGGTGAGCCGTTTCTGCAGATTATGGTCGCCATTGCAAGATGGTGCTGGCTCCACTGTGGTCTGTAATAAACAACTCCTTGTTTGGGAGAGTTGGTGCATGGTTTCTCAGCACCCTGTGAGAAAGTTCCACGTGGCAGCTTCGCATTGGGGCTTGGGATGCTTTATTAAGGCTGGGAGGGGCATCCGACGGGGAATTAGAAGAAATATCAAGGGCCTGAATAAACTGCTGAAAGAAGATTCCTGAGTTGCGTCTTCCTTGCGGGCAAGGGGTCGTGACAACAGGCCTTGTTTGGTCCATCTTCTCTACAATAAGAAGAGAGAGACTGATTCAGACACATCAATTCATCCTGACCTGGTTGTTTGCTGTGGAAGATGACTATTGCTCTCTCAGGTCCTACATAGCTGCCTACATCTTCTCTAAGGATCATTTCTTCATGGATCGTTGAGTTTCTCAGCCGTTGAAAGATCAGCTACATTACTATATTGTAAGACGAACTCTGTCCCTGCTCTTCTGTAAGTTATATTAAGGGAAGAGTGTATGGTTAGGTTCAATAATAGCATCGATTTTGGTTAGGAATCATTCTGCGGGATGAATAATGGTATTGGCAACCTGCGATATTTACAAGATTATATAGGTGAAATATAAGTATGAAAGCAGAAATTTGGTAAGATTTGAAGCCCAGAAGGGCATTTGGCCCTTGAGTGGGATACTTAGCTTTGAATTATGTCCTGCACAGTTTCTCAGATAAATCAATATACAATGGCATAGGACCTTGTAACTTGGATGATTGAATGTTGAACAGAACATCCAGTCAAAAAGCAATAGTCGATAGGATTTGGAAGGTATTCGGTAGGCTAAGAAGAAGAGTGAGTATAGGATTTGGACCAAAAGTTCTTAACAATAGGGTTTCGGGTAGAGAGTGAAGGTGAATGTCAGCACATGTGAAGAGTCAGTCGCAATGATGAACTGGGGAAAACATGTATGAAAGCACATATCAATAAAGACATTAGGAAATCAACAGGCTGGAGCTTGAATTTATAATCTTAAGAGGAAACAAATATGTAGTCACAAATAGAATTGACATTTGAGAACATTAGGCAACATAGACATGGATGATTTTAGTAATCCATGTTCACTTCCCATTTAGGCTTTGATACAATTGTACATGTGACCTTTGCTTTTTGTGTCCAGAATATTTCTGTGATAAAATGTATATGCAGATCTGGTGACATGAGTATTTCTTCCACCATTTCAGGGAGCAATATTTTGAAGACGTATAAATTAGTATGGGGGTACAAATAGGCGTACCCTGTGTCTATGAATATAGAGATAATGCAAGAATACACCATTCTGTGAATAAACAATATAACTGGATCCACTTTAAATAATGGATTGAATAGATATCTGAAAATATATCAGAAATGTTATATTGATATACAATCATTCATTCCAACCAGTTATATATCTAATGGTCATCTTAGGGTTATGGTTTATCATGAAGGGTGTGTGAGATTTGTTTCAAAATGATTATGGAAATCGATTATAATGTATTTGGAAAGAAGTCTCATTAAAAGACCAGTCAAGAAACATAGAGAAATACATGTGTTCTGGAGAAGAAAGTGATTAAAAGTGAAACAAATGCCTATAATTTTGCTAACTAGTGGATGAAATATGTATCCTATGATGTGCAAAAACTGAAAAATAGTAAGGTACCACTGTTGAATAAAAATGAACATCAAAAGATGCATCATGTCCCATAGGAATCTACTTGCATTGATGTTAAACTGGGTCAGTAACTGTAGAAATATTAGGATTTGTATGTACCTTTCACTGAAGTTAGTTTTCAGTACTAGGAAACAAATATATATTTCAGGTGAATGAATATTTCTGAGAATAATGTTGTGAAAAGTTGATTATTAATCCACATACATGAACATGAATGAATTTAGGGAGTGTATATAAGACACATACATTTCATATTATGAAAATTCTGGAGAGTGTGTGTGTGTGTGTGTGTATATATATATATATATATATATATATATATATATATATACACACACACACAAACACACACACACACACACACAAACAACCACAGACAATAAACATACCAATTCATATGCCAAACAAAATTCACCATGAAATATATATCATCCACAGATCCAAAAACATTCATTTCACTGAACATGGATTTATGTATAATGTTGTTCTACTAGGAAGCTCACCTATAGCTTGAAATTTCAGTTCCAACAGCTTTTAGGAGGAGTAATCTCTTCTCACAATTTGTAACTGCCAAGTCAGGCACCTCACAAAAATTTACTTGTGATATCACGTAGGATTCTATATGTGCATATAAAAATACATGTGCTGAATAGGCTACAGAGAAAGGGAGACAGGAATACACATATTTTTTAACTTTAAAAACACATGGAGAACTATTTCAATTAAAAATTGACTAGATTAATAACACCTACCATTTATCTTGCAAAAGGCAAGTCCAATATACACCATGTCTCCTCTGAACTGCTTGTATTTCAATTTTGTTTTGGTTATTTTTCTCCATCATATTAGTATTATTTGTTAGAGTCTCATAGAGTATGGGTTATTGTGAGGGATATAGTATTTTGAATGGAAAATTGAAAAATGAATCCAATGAGTATGCATATATATGGTATACAATAATCTTCCCACTCTCATCCAGAACAATGCCTTGACATTACCTTCGCCCCAAGTAAGACACAATTAGAGGAGTAGAGTTAAAATATCTGTGAATACATATCTGGGATAGAAAATGCTCAGGAGTTCACAAACATGGATGTGGTAGAGGAGTTTCCAAAAGTAAAGGACAGGGTTGATCTCCCAACCTGATCTTTCAATAAAATTGGGAGTCATCTTGCCACACAGCCATGAGAAGATAATTTTTTCTTTACTATAAATTAGTGCAAATTCCAAACCTACTTGGAATTCCTGCCCATGCCTTGAACTCACCCATATCTGGCTTTCTGACCAGATTGCAGCCCTCTCTGAAACTTTAGTGACACCTCATAAATATTGGCCTTCCCTGGCCAAAGACCCTCTCTAGGCTCTAATGGTCCTCATAATTTTTGATGCTGGGGCCAGCAAATAAAAAATGTAACCTATAATTAGTGTGATGCTTGTCAAAGTTCTGTTTTCTGTAACTCCCCTTTTGTGTAACTTTCTGGGGTATAAAGCTGGGCTGTAGGAAATGTGGGGATGCTGTCTTGTTTCTGCTGTTTGAGAGGGAGAGGCAGCCCACCCGGATGAAATAATAAGCTTGCTTTAATTTGATTTTAATTGGAGTCAGTGGTCTTTTCTTGCATCCTGGTCTAATATTTTAGAGTTCCCCAGTGAGATGACCCGACCAGATCACAAGACCAGACTCCTGGAAATTCTGAAGCTGGCCTTTCCTCCAAGGCTCCGGGCTGGAGAGCCAAGTTCAAAGGCCTTGGAGTGAGCCTTCAGTCCGGGGAGCACTGCAGTGAACCATCGCACTATAACTATTAGCAAGCACCTGGTGGAGGAGGCCTCCATAGGTAAGTGGTATCTTTATAACATCTGATATCCGGTAAAGGGACATCTCTTCTGATGACAGAGAGGTGGCATGGGGAGGCTCACATATACTCCTGTCCGGGATAGTAACAAGAATCATTCTGTCCTCTGTTCTGTTCTGTAGGGAATTCCTCCGAAAGGGTAGAGAGGTGCCAACGGGCACGCAGGAGCTCCTTCCCCGGAGCTTTAGCAAGACATTGTATTGCTCCTCTGTTTTTCTGTTTCTTCACTGGTTTTCTGTTTCTTTGTGTTTTTTTCTGTGTTCTGTATGTTTTTGGTTTGTTAGTTTTTGTGCGTTTTGTTGTGTGATTTCTTTGGTAAAAACATAATGATATTGGACGTGAAAATGGGTAATAAAGCAAGTAAGCCTGACACCCCTTTGGACTGTGTTTTAAGGAACTGTGATGAACTTTCCCCCCTTTGTCAAGCAGGATGAGAGAAGCCCCTAGCTGGTTGCCTGGAGCACACCCACTGCAGAGGGCAATGCCTGCTGGTGACCTAAGAACTGAGTATCTCTTAGGTGAAAAAGTGAAACTCCTTTAAAACCTCTTGTCCCTCCAGATCAAGAGAGTCACAACCTTTCGGCAGAATCCCCTGTGTTTCTCCTTTGTTAGCAAAGCAGTAAACCTCCCTTTTTCTTTTTCTCAAACGCTGTCCTCATTATTAAATTGGTATTAATTGGCTTCAACATCAGGAACCAAAATTTAAGTTACAAATTTTGATACCCTCGCCCGGACCCTGGGACTTTTTGAGAGCTGACTACTGAAATATTAGGAGACGGAGCGTGCTCGGGGTGGAACTGACCCAGAGGAGCTAATCCTGTAAGTAAAAGGAGTGACTGAAGGACTCCCAGCAGCTGCCAAAGCCCTGTTGCTTCAGAGAATTCCCTCCTTCCGTCCCTGCACTGTAAGAATTATGCCACCTCTGTCTTATTAAAAAAGAGAATAAGAAAAAGGGGACACTAAATGCAGTAAAGTCACCATGGAGACCCTTGATTTCACATTTCAGGTTGCTCCTCTTTGAAAACATCTGTTCCCCTTGTGGGGACATCTATCGTGCTACAGGTGTAGGAGATTTTTCTCTTATCTGTTATGTTTTAAAGGCTTCTGTCTGTCAGCCATAGTCTGGAGCTCCTTTCTGTCTGTCTTGTGTCTTTGTTTCTGGCCCTTAAAGACATGTGCAATAATGTGTTCATATTATAAATTGTTTCTTGGGAATGATCTTAGCTCAATGTGTGTCTAAATGATGACGTTTTATTGTAACAATCTGGTATCTGAATGGGTTTTTGAAGCATTGTACAATCTTGCAGTTAAAAGTCTGGTTCATATAATTGTTTAGTTTATGATTTTAGATAATTCATGCAAGAGAACTTAAATACTTAGCATGGAAAACTAAAGAACTCTATTTCCAAGTTGGCAAGTAATTTCCCAAACATTCAGTCTTATTTTTCACCAGTTTTGAATTGGGTAGACTGGGAAAATATCACAGTGTGTACCAGTGCATTAATTTGGAAAAGGATAGTAAATCATAGTATGGTATCTGTTGACAGAACAAGATGTAAAGATATAAAATTTTGTGAATTGTAACTTAAAATTGTACCATAATTTTCAACATCCAAACCTGAAAATTATGGTTAAAATGCCTTAGGCCTGAGGTGTCTGCTCAGAATAGCAGTTTTTCCCTGCTCCTTCCAGACCTCAGCCAGGCCTTATGTTGAAATGCAAATGAAAGAAGCCTACTAGCTCAGTAGGAGACTGATCTGAGGCCTAAGGGGGGGGGAGAAAAAATTACATTGTATGGTATTTACTAATAACTGCCCAGTCACTTTTTCTAGGACTCTTATTTTTTTCCTTAGATTCTGTATTGTTTTTAACTCATGATTTTGATCCTACAGACCTAGGTTAATGTTTTTCTGATCAGTTCTATCTTTGACCAACAGTGGAGTTTTTGAAACATTGCAATGGAGATTTCACCTGCGAAAAGCTACAAGGCCTTTACTATAATTATGTGTGCACACTCTTGTTATGTGTTGTATGTGTATATATACATATGTCCATATATCATGTATATTATATACAAATTAACATACATAAGGAGCGCTCATAAAAAAAGGAGCACTCACAAAAACAAATTTTAAAAAGCAGATCCAAAGATCTTTAATTTACGTGATTTAAATGGTTCACTTTAAATTGGATAATCAGATAAAAATAAATGTCTTTAAATTTAAGCTTACATGTTTTTCTAGGTGTTCAAAAATCTAATAAAATATTAATGTCGACAAAAGGTCTAATATGCCTTGGTTCTAGGACTTTTCCTTCAACAAATAAATGGTCTACACTGTTCAATACTTTTGTCTAATATTTTGATAAATAAATAAATTAAATTTGATATTTGATTACTCATTCATGAGTATTCTTGTTAGATATGTTATTGATTTACTAAGGTCTGTATAAGTTTGTTCTAAAGTCTGTATAAGATTGTAAAAATCAGTCATGTGTAAAAGACACAAAAATTTCTTAAAACATACGTTTACCAATAACATTGTGTTTATTAAGTTTTATTTTTCTAGAGCAAGCAACCATAAATATTAAACAACTTATTAAATACGATCTGTTATTTTAGAGCACTGTACTGCCATTTCTTTAAAAGCTAAACTTGGTTAATGTAGAAACATCAATGCAATTGTGATGCTATTAATGTGCTCATATCTTCCAGGAATACAAGTCTCTAAGGTAGAAACTTTAAAAGAGCATTATGTGAAGCTGGTGTTCTGAAGTTGTATGGTAAAAAAAATATATATATATATATATATATATTGGACATTTATTTACCTTTTATCAATAAGATATGTAAACTTTTATGTTACTTTTTACATTGGGGAACAATTTGATTGTATTTTTATGTTAATGAGAGCCTTAGCTATGAAAAGGATAAAACTTTCAGCGTTTATTTTATTCATGTTTTAAATGTTATATTATATGATGTTAACTAATGTTCATGTGACCTCAAACAATTAATGTTAACTTTTTAAACTGATATTTAAAAACAAAGATCATCTTTAGAACTAAAACACTTAAGATTTATAAAGAGCCCTGCCTTACTTGAGATAAGGCTCTGTGTCCCAACTTACTACATGTGAGAATGACTACGAAAGCAGTGGGTCAGATGTTATTTCATTTAAAGTTACATTCAAAAGTTCTTTTTTTTTCATATCAAGATTATTAGGATCTCAAACAAGAAATATAATAAATAACTCAGCCTAAAAATTCAGGGTAGGTATTACACGAACTAAGTATATTTACTCTTGTTAATTTTATTTTGTAATTTCCTTATAAGTGATCTAAAGATTCCCTGTTAGTGTTTTACAGAAGTGTTGCTTTAAGAACACAACATGGGTTAATTAAAGATAACAAGTCATCACCAAAAGACAGACAGAAAAATACAGATCCCAATTAATAAAAAGATAAATAATTTTAAATTACAGACATTAAAGCCCAGTACTCTTAATATAAGGCTGCTAAAATTTATTTGCTGGATGTTTAAAATTAGGATTTAAAATTAAAGTTAAATGAAAAGGGCCAAGAAAACCAATATTTGATTCTTGCCCTCTGAGTCAGTCTGTATCCAGGGAACAGGGGACTTCCCTAAAGAGCTTTGCAACTCTGAGCCACTGGAGAACAGAAAGCCAATCAGTGCATTTTCTATGAAGAAGACAGTCATCAGAGAAGGGAGACATCCCTGATGCTTCCGAGGGAAGCCACAGGGTCAAGCAAGACCTGGACACACCTAGCGAAAATGGCACTAGCAGAACTGAGAAGCTGCTCTCAAGTTTCCCCAGGAATGACTCCCGTAAAAGCTCAGCTGACTGTTCATAATAGATAGAAACAAAAGTCAGTTTGACTGCTTCATCTTAAACATTTAGGAAAGACAGTTAAACGCAAAATACAGCCATTCCTGGGCATTTTAAATAATAACAGTAATAATAATATTTTAAGGTATACACTTTATGTTAGCCTCCCAAAATAAATAAGACTGGAGGCTACAAAGAAGGGTTCTCAGAGAGGAATGCCTGATAACTATAAAAAGAGACTATCAAGAGGAGCTGCCAGAGGCAGAAGTTTTTAGTTTAAGGCCTACAGATATTCCTAACCTACACAGGTAATATTGGAGTTTGCTAGTACAATTATCCAGCCTTGAGTAACAGAATTAATGGTTTCTCTATTAGACACAGAGGTCATACTAGTAAAAGAATTTTGCAGGATCAGATGGTATTAAATTATAACACTGTATTTTATGGGGAGGGACAACTGTAACCCTAAATGTTAAATATTAAGTTGACAGTCCTGATAACTGGGGATATTTAAGACTGGTGAGGGAACTTCTATACAGTGACATGTTCCAGCTGCTGCAACATTTATTCAGTACTCATGTATTTTGTTTCTCTCATAGAAGAACCCATCCCCAGATGACTTTACAACCTGTACTTCCCCAACCAGACTTCAAACCGAACTGACTTCGAAAAGGCAACTCATGTCTCTCAGACCGTACCCCCTCACGTCACCCTCTCTCAGCTCAGAAGAAGTCAAAAGGAGTGACGCCTCGCTTCTTACTACAATGGAGCCAAAAATAAATAGACTATCAATATAAGTAATTAATTAAGTCAGTAAAATCAGGGAGACCGGTTTTGGGTGAGTTCAAAAAATGGGGAGACTGTTACCTGAGGAATTAAATTTCCCTCAGTGCTCGTCCCCTACCCTATCAAAGATTTGAAAGGGACACATTAGAAAATGGGGGAATGATAGACCCAACCTGATATTTTATTTAAATTGGAGCCATCTTGACACAAAGCCATGAAAAGATAATTTTGGCTTAACTATAAATTACAGCAAATTCTGAACCTGCTTTGAATGCCTGCCCATGCCTTGAACTCACCCATGCATGGCTCTCTGACCAGATAACAGCCCTCTCTGAAACTTTATTTACACCTCATAAATATTGGCCTTCCCTGGCCAGACGACACTCTCTGAGGCTCTAATGGTTCTCATAAATTCTGATGTTGGGGCCAGCAAAAAAAAATGTAAACTATCATTAGTGTGATGCTTGTCAGAGTTCTGTTATCTGTAACCACCCTTTTCTGTAACATTCTGCGCTATAAAGCCATTCTGTAGGAAAGGTGGGGTTGCTCTCTTGTTCCGGCGGTTTTGGGAGGGAGACACAGCCCGGGTGGTGGAAATAATAAGTTTGCTTTAATTTGATTTTAATTGGAGTCAGTGGTCTTTTCTTGCGTCCTGGTCTAAAAGGTAAACACTCCACCAACATGGAGCTCTGCCTGCCTAAAGACTACTTGAGAAACTGCCTCTGAGGATGGGCACTTGACATATATGTTGTTGTCAGGAGCTTTAGCTTCCATTCTAAGGAGACCATTAAAGCTGAGTCTGCATCTATGTGACCTGGAGGACATTGTTTCTTATTTTCCAAATAACATGAGGCAGCAGTGCTGACTTCTCTCTTTGTAGGTAAACTGTGGCCACTGAAAGCTAAGTGTCTCCGCATGTGGACTGTGAAGCCATTTGGTCATCCTCCACTTTTCATGGTGTTTCTTGCTGCTGCACTGGGAGTTTGGTATTTGCTTCACGAAATACAAGGAGTTCAACTGGGACACAGTGCTGGAGGGAGTCCTGTCACGTGTGGTGGGTCAGGGTCTGCAGGAGAATGCACCAACCAGGCTTTTATTCCACATAGCTTGTCCCCTTAACCATAGCAACCTGATTCTGAACATTGCCCTGAAACATCTCCATATAACAAGATGCCTTTTATGGAGAGGATTCAGACATATACGTGATTCCTGTCTGCACCATGTCAGCCACAAGCCATTTGGAAGTCAATGACAGATCCACATGGCTTGACAAGAGATGCTTTATCACACACCTGCACATCACAGCTCTGGGCCCACTACTCAGCAGCCTCCAACATACTGGTGTCTGTGTTATACACCGTTTTCATGAAACCCAGTCAATCAAGGCACTGTCTGGTACCCTCATGATCAGCAACAGGACATCCAAAGATTCTCCAGGGCCACCTGGTCATGGGAATTTCAAAAATTTCATGGTATTTATCTAGCCATTTTTCAAGGATGAATTTGGGGAAACTGTGGGTTTAAATTCATTCAGGAACCATTAAATTTTGAAGAAGCACATTTCAAGGAAAGCTCTGGTGAACTCTCATAGGCAAGGCTTCCCAAAGAGTGGCCCAAAGGACACATGAAGCCAGGCCCATTGAGGTCTCCAATGTAAGGTCCATGTATGTTTTGACTCTCAACTATGGCGGCCAATCTTTCAGAATAAAGTCATGTGATATCCAGGCTGAGTTTGACAGTACTCTTTGGAAAGCCACCCTTTTCTATATCTCAGTTTTCAAGGGTGAATCTCATGCATGGCCACCTAAAATCTCAACACAATTCATGGCAATACTTCTCTGAGGTCAGTTCCATTACTCAGTCTCTATGGGAAATCACACCATAGTTCAAGCTCAGGTGGACCCAGGCGTCTTTACCAACCACCACACAGCTGACCACAATTAAAACCAAAACACTCACACATGGCCCTCATCTTCTTCCACATATACACTCATCATAACCTCTGGCTGGAGGTTTCCATGAGGGGCGCAGCCCAAGACACTGTCCAAAATAAGCACACTTGTGCCTCATTTGCCTAAAGTCAGCTTGGCCTGGACACCCTTCCTGTGAACAAAGAGTGATCAATTAGTCCTGCTCTATAACTGCTCCGCTTCTCCAATTTGAGGCCTACTGACTGTCTGGTATAGATTCTTCATGAGAATTTGTGTCATGAGAAAACTCAAGCACCTATCCGCTAGCCTCTAGAGGGCTTTGAAGAACTCATTTGACCCAAAGAATTCCTATTTTCACTTGATGGAGGTCAGGAAGGTTACAAAAGATAGCGAGACACTTCATCCACAAAGACTGCTCTTTTGGCCATTTTGGTTATGAATGCACACTTGGAAACTTTCTTTAGATGCATCAGATGCTGACAATCTAAGCCACTGCCTCACAAAGGGCCAAGAGGCTGATTCAGCCACATCCCTTTCCAAAGCAATTAAGCAAAGAGCCACAGGTGATGCCCATTCATTTCCGTTTGTAAACTGTTTTCTTCAGGCTTCACAAAGGGGTGGCCTGAGGCAAAGGCCTTCCTGACATTCAGGACAACAGAACAATAGGTAAGCAAAAAGCCCAAAGCAGTGTTTCTCCACTGAGACTTTACTGGTCACACAGAATTCTGAGTTTTTGAGATGCTCCCATTCCCTTCAGCTATTAAGCACATGCCCATGTCAGAGAGCTTGGAGGTGGTGCATATCTTGGAAACAAAACCATGAGGCTATTCTGGAGAGTGGCCCGTATTCAAGAAGAAGAGAGAAACTTAGGAAGGTAGTAGGTGTTGCCCATCCATAAGGCAAGCCACTCTCCATTCTTAAATTGGGCAGGATGAATGCTGGGAAGCTTTCTACCAGACAGGACACAACCATTGATGCATTCTCTTTTCAAATGTCTATAACCATGTATACAGTGGGATACACAGACATAGAAACACTCATGTTGTCAAACAAATTTCTAGAAACATTCCACTCCAAACAAACAAACCGACTTATTCTCAGAACATGAGACTAAACAACAAACTCATAGGGACACCCACAACAGCACCTCCTTCCCCCAAGTATGTCTGTGACTATCCTCAGTGTCCTCTGACTGGTGGGCCATACTATGTTCCCCGAAGTGGCCTGTTCTGTCTCAGATCTGGTCTTCTTTGCCAACTCTTTGAAGTTGTCAGGAGCCATGGTTGAGCCACTACCTGCTTTCTCAGAAAAGGCTTCTATTCAGACCTCTCCTGGCATTTGGCCATCATCACTTAAGTAGGTACCAAGAAAGACTGACTCTGTCCTTGATAAATCCAAACAATTGAGACCACTGGGACTGGGACTGGGACTTCTCTGGGTGCCTGGCAGTCAATCACCAAGGAAGTGTGGTAGGTGACTTCCTTCAGGAAATGAATGAGGTCACTGCCTTGGCAACCACTTTGTACTAACAGTTGCTTCCAAGGGTCCCATGAGATGGAGTCTGCCCCTACTTCCTGTGACACTTACACAAGTTAGAATGGTATATCAACCACAGGCACCCAGGAACAGCTCTCCACACAGGCCTGGGCCTGGTTTGGTCCATTTAATCTACATTAAGAAGAGAGAGGCTGATTCAGTCACATTCCTTCATCCTGACCAGGTTGTTTGACATGGAAGTTGACTTTTGCTCTCTCACATGCTTCATAGGTGCCTACATCTTCTTCAGGGATGATTTCTGCATGGAACTTTGAGGTTCTCAGCAGGTGGAAGATCGCCTACATTCCTGTATTGTAAGATCAACAATTTCCCTGTTCTTTTGTAAAGTTAGATTGAGGGAAGAGTGTATGGTTAAGGTTAATAACAGGTTCGATTTCAATTAGGAATCATTTTGCAGAATAAATAATGGTATTGGAAACCTGTGATATTTACATGAATATGCGGTGAAATATAAGTATGAAAACAGAATTCTAGGTAAGATTTGAAGTCCATAAGGGCGTTGGGTGGCATGGACCCCATCCTTTGAAGCAGGAATGATCAAATAGCCCTGCTGCTAATACTGCTCTTCTTCTCCAATTTGAGGCCTACTGACTGTCAGGTATATATTCTTACTGTGATTTGGAGTCATGAGAAAACCCAAGCACCTATGGGCTAGCCTCTTCAGGTCTTTGAAGAACTCATTTGACTCAAAGGATTGCTATTCTCACTTGAAGGTAGTCAGGAACTGAAAAGGTCATCGAACGTTGGAGGAAAAGACCAACAAGAAACTGTCTCATGCCAAAAGAAATGGTTTATTGGGGGTCCAGCATCTGGGGCTCAGAGCTCACTCCAGAGGAGGAAAGAAAAAAGATTCCCGAGAACAACTTGAGCAGAGTTTATATACATTCTTTAGAGAGGGCAGGGACTTTACATACATCATAGCCTCCTTTAGGAAATCATCATACGCCGCAGGAAAATCAAATAGCAACTCTAAAACAAGATTAGCACATCCATTGGCGGGAACAGGTCGGGCAGGGGGTGATTTTTTAGCCCTGAGAAGGGGTATACATTTAAACTGGTTGGTTGAAGCCCTGAGATGTATTCGTGCTGAGCTGCAGGGTTTCTGGGAAGGGGTTGTTTAGCTACTAGGTGGTCAGGGAAGATTTCAACACACATCTAATGGGCAGTTCTGGGAATTGTCTTAACTGCCACAGGAATTTCAGGTTCTGAGTGCAGCTTGGAAACTTTACAAAACCTGGTTCTTTACGTTTCAATTTAAATTTCTTTTATTCTTTCATTTTCCACTCCTTTTTCTGACTACTTTTAATCTTAAAAGTAACGAATCATAATTATTGCGGGTTCTCAGATTCTATTTCTGCCAGTGGATAGTATTTTTATCTGATTACCATGAGTTTTTTCCTGCCCAATCTGAACCTGGAGAAAGGAAACTATGCAGTTTAGCAAACAAGGTCCCACATTTAGTAACACCATAAGGATGATCAGGGGTCCAGCTAAGTCTGATAAAAGTTTAGTTAACCAAGAGGACTGGGTAAACCATGACTCAAAACACCCTTGTTGAATCTCCCGTTCTCTCTGGTGCTTTTCAAGGCATTTTCTCAATTTACTCATGGATTCTTTAAAACTCCACTATGGTCAGCATAAAAACAGCATTCTTCTCTCAGTGAAGCACAGATGCCCTCCTCCCTCATGAAGAGGAGGTCTAATCCTTGCCTTTTCTGTAAAACAACCTCAGAGAGAGAGGTTAAGGATTCCTGCAAAACTGTGATGGAGGTCTCTAACGTTTTCAAGTCTTGATCTATTGCTGTTTCTAATCGGGCCATTTGTTGTGACCCACGGATCATAGCAGCTGTTCCCGTACCCACTCCTGCAGTAACTCCTATCCCCAGTAGGATGGCTAGAGTAAGAGACACTGGCTCCCGGTGAAATCAGGTTGTTAGTCCCCCTAGTAGACCTTCAAATTATTCTGCATCATCATAGAGCACCCTGGGGAGTATCTGCACCATTACACAATAATTTACAGAGCTATCTAATACCTGGGCTGAAATGCAAGGAGTTCTGATTGTGTGGAGTTCAGTACCATAATGGTTCCTTTAATTAGTTCCCAAGGGGAGGAGTCAGCTGTATTCTGGACTGGGAAAGTAGGCAAAGACCGAAACCAGGAAGTATGAGATGGTAGAGGGGTTCTGGTAGATCTAGGCATGGGAGGTTTAGGAGGTTTAATTCCTGGCTTGAGGGGATTGGGCCCTATTGCTGTGGGCTTTTCTTCCTTTTTAAGCTGGATGGTGAACCAGAGAGCAAAGTCATAACCAGGGCCATAAATATAAAATCGCATTCCCCTAGTATTTCCCATAGGCCATGTTGTTCTGAGGTATCCCCTTCCTTTGGAAGTGAAAGTTATTTGAGGGGGTAACATAGACTATTCTTTCCACAGCGAGTTTTTGACACCGCTTGGCTAGCGGCACATTTCTTGGGATCAATCCAGGTGTCATTTGGTCCTACCTGAATCATACTGTCTGGAGAGTTTGGGTTCCACCATGCACTCCCGTTTGTTCACATCCCCAAGATCTACAATAAAAGTCAATGGGTCCTCCACAGGTTTGGGCCTGTTTGCAACTTCGGAAATCAGCTGGGCACACATAAAAATCAAGACTGGCTAGTTTACACCTCAGTTGGGGAGATGACATCCATAATTCATGGGGTAAGGTGGTCTATGTTGCCCTGGTTTGGGTTTGAGTGGGATATGTGTGGGGTCCTCTATGTCAGGGAGATCCCAGTCAGAGAGGCCTATAACAAGCTGACAAATGTCTCAGTGGAGAGATGGCCACCTAGTCCATAAGGCGGCTGTAAGTGAAATAGACCACACTACTTGCCCAGTAGGATTTATAACTTGCCATTGTTGCTGAACAGGCTGATGGGGATTAGGAATGCTGGTGGCCAGGGGAAGAATCCATAGCCCTATCCACACGACAGACACGCAACTTGAGAGGGTTACCAGTCAGTTTCAGTTTCCAGCCGGAATCTGTACAGGGCACAGGCTTGAGATGTGAGGCATGTATCCAGGAAGTGATCCCATCCAATTTCACCACTGTAGGTGTTATAAGAAACACCTGGTATGGTCCTTTCCAGCGGGGTTCCAGGGATGACACCTGATGCCGTCTCACATAGACTAAGTCTCCCACTTGATAACAATGTGGGGTTTCTTTGTCTCCAGGCTGATAAGCAGTGGCCAACTATTTCCACAGGTATCGCTGGGTGCTGGGTTTGTTCAAGGGCTTTAAGTCTGTCAAGCAAGGGTGTGTGAAAGGAATCATTAAGTCTCGAGTTGGGGTTAGGTCCCTTACTGGAGGAGGGGCACCATAGAGAATTTTATAATTGGTGAGGTTACACAAAGAAGCATAGAGGTTATTTCTTGCAGGAAACAGTGCATAAGATAGGAGCATAGTCCAATATTTTATGCCGGTCTCCAGGCTTAATTTCGTTAAGGTCTCTTTGATGGTTCTATTCATCCTTTCTATCTGTCCTGAGCTCTGGAATCTATAAGCACAATGTAACTCCCAATTAATCCCCAGGGTCCTGGCGAATCCCTGACTTACTTGGGCTACAAATGCCGGTCCATTGTCGGACCCTATTACCTTAGGCAAGCCGGACCTTGGAAAAAAGTTTTCTAGGATCTTTTTGACCACCATCTGAGCCGTTTTTTTCTTCATGGGGAAGGCTTCGACCCATCCTGAAAAAGTACCTACAAAGACTAGGAGATATTTAAGTCCATAACTTGCTGGCTTAATTTGAGTAAAGTCCACTTCCCAGAATTGTCCTGGTCTGGTTCCTCGTAAGTGCTTCCTGCAGGAAGCTTGGATGGGTAAGTATTAACTAATTGACAGACTTGACAAGCTCTAGTCACCTGCTCAGCTATTTCTTTCCTCTTTGAGTCAGTCAATAATAAGTCCTTTCTTCGGTCCTTTAAGAGTGCCTACAACTTCTTTGAGTCTAAGTGGGTGAGCTAGTGTAAGTCTTTGACATAAAGGTGGGCTTTTTGAAATTGTAAACTTGGCTCTGTAGGGTCCCAGAGTTCTGTATCTGTCTCCTCAGATGATAAGTTGCCTGAAGGTTCCGGAGCTGCCAAGTCTCCTGATTTTTGTTCCCCCCCATGTGGAAAAAGTTAACAGAGTCACTTCGTTTAGGGCTGGCAATTAAGCTTCCTCATCTGCCCTTCTGTTTCCAACCACCACTGGGTCGTTTCCCTTCTGGGGCCCTGGACAGTGCCCTATAGCTAGTTCTTTAGGGCCCTGCACTGCTGAGAGAAGGTGGAGGATCTCATCTTCATTCTTTATTTCTTTCCTGGAAGAGGTTACTATTCTCTTTGCTGGTAAATAGCCCTGTGCACATGAGCAGTGGCAAATGCATAGCGGCTGTCAGTGTATATGGTTGCCCTTTTGCTTGTTGCTAGTTCCAATGCTTTTGTAGGAGCAATCAGTTCTGCTTTTTGGACTGATGTCCCTTCTGGGAGACCAGAGGACCAGATGACATTAGTTTTGCTAAGTACTGCTCGTGCAGCCCGCCGCTTACCGTCTTGGAGAAAGCTGCTGCCGTCCGTAAACCATACGACTTCAGGGCGAGGCAGTGGCTGATCCTTCAAGTCTTGTCGTATACTGGTTTTCTCTGCCAGTATGTTTTGACACTCATGAGCGACGGGTCCTGATGATACTTCTGGCAGCAGTGTAGCCGGGTTGAGTGGAGCAGGGGGTCCCAGCATTATACTGTCTTTGTCAAGCAAGAGGCTCTGGTAGTGCTTAATTCTGGAGTTTGATATCCACCTCTCTGGAGGCTGGCAGATGATGCTCTCCAGGGCATGGGGGAGTATAATGGTGAGCTTCTGTCCCAACGTTCATTCATGAGCATCTTTTATTAGAAGGGCTGCCACTGCTATAGCTCTTAAGCAAAGGGACCACACGCTAGCCACTGGGTCCAGTTTTTTTTATAAGAATGCTACTAGCCATTTCCAAGGTCCCAATGTCTGAGTGAGCATTCCCCGTGCTATTCCTTTCTTTTCTTCTATGTAGAGATTGAAGGGTTTATCTACATCTGGTAGTGCTAAGGCTGAAGCAGAGAGCAGCACCTTTTTTTTGACATTATCAATAGCTTGTTTGTACTCAGGGGTACATTGGAAGTGGGCATCCCCTTTTATCAGAGTGTATAAAGGTGCAGCCAGAGATGCGAACACAGGAATCCATAACCTGCAAAAGCTGGCAGTCCCAAAAAACTCTCTGAGTTGTCTCTTATTAGAAGGGGGAGGTATCTGCACAACGGTTTGTTTTCTGGGCTCAGTGAGCCATCGTTTGCCACCCCTAAGAGAATAACCCAGGAAGATTACTTCTTGCTGACAAAAGTGGGCCTTTTGGCAGAAGCCCTATATCCAAGCCGAGAAAGCTCGAATAATAGTGCTTGGGTCCCAGACTCAGAGTTCTCCTTGGTGTCGGCTGCCAGTAGCAGATCATCCACATATTCAAGTGGGGTGACTTCAGGGTGGGCAGTTCTGAAGTCGTTGAAGTCCCTGTGGAGGGCTTCATCAAAGAGAGTGAGGGAGATTTTGAACTCCTGTGGGAATCTAGTCCTGGTTAATTGGCCAGATGTTCCAGTTTTTGGGTTTATCCACTTGAAAGCAAACAGCAACTGACTGTCCTTATGTAGGGGCAAGCAGAAGTAAGCATCTTTTAAGTCCAGCACAGTGTACCATTCCCGCTCCGGATTCAGAGTGCTAAGCAAATTATATGGGTTGGGTACTGTGGGGTGAATGTCCTGCACTCTGTTGTTGATCTCTCTTAGGTCTTGAACAGGATGGTAGTCCCCAGTTCCTAGCTTTCTAGCTGGTAGCAGCGGGGTATTCCAGGCTGATTGACAGAGCCTTAAGACCCCAAGAGTCAGGTATTTCTGAATATGGGGCCTTATCCCATCCTTAGCTTCTTTGCTTAGGGGATATTGTTTAACACTGATTGGAGAGGCAGAGGCTTTTAATTATACTGCTATTGGAGGTTGTTTAAGGGCTAGACCTAACCCAGCAGTTTCTGCCCAGACATTAGGATAATCTTTTATCCATTTCTGTGCGAGTTTGCTTTGTTGATCAGTCCTAGGGGACACGAAGAGTGATGTTCACCTTCTACAGACATAGTCAAAGCCGTGACTATGGGAGCTTTTACTGAAGGCTTTAGAAACTCCACTTGGGGACCATCAGGGATAAAGGTTATTCTAGACCAGAGTTTGGTAAGCAGATCCCTGCTCATCAATGGGGCTGGACATTCTGGGATTACTAGAAAAGAGTGTGGACTTTTCCATTTACTAGGTTCATAATCCTCTTTTTTGTCCAAGCCTGATATCTACTGCCATTAGCCCCTTGAACTAGGGACCATTTATTTATTTATAGGGGGCCCAGTGGGGTCTTAAGGGCTGAGTATACTGCTCCTGTTTCCATTTCAAAGTTCACTGGAATCCCCTCCACTTCAAATGTTACCCTGAGATCGGGGAGGGGATCCAAGCCCCGACTTTCTTAGTCCTCTTCTAGAGTCAGCATGGCGGGCTCGTGTGGCTGCTCCTTTTTGGGCCACTCTTTGGCTCAGTGTCCTTTTTCTTTTCAGTAGGCACATTGATCTGATGCCAGGGGCAGCCTTTGGCGTGGGCCCAGGTATCCCTTTCTGTCTCCCTGCATTTAACCTTCTGGAGTATTTTTTGCTGTGAACAAAACCTTAGCCAATGCTTTAGTCTGCCTTTTGCTCCTTTCATTCTTCTTTTGTTCCCTTTCCTTCTCTCTCCTCTGTTCCTTCTCCTCCTCAATTTCTCTCTTATAATATACTGTCTCAGGTTCTCTGACTAAATCTCTTAACATCATATCTTGTAATCCACCTAGACATTGTAACTTTCTCTTAATATCTAGGGCAGCCTGCTCGATAAAGGCCATTGCAACAGATGCCTTTTGGTCCTCTGCCTGAGGATCAAAAGAAGTATATTTCCTTTATGCTTCCATAATTCTCTCCTGAGACATACAGGGAGACTCATTAGGCCCTTGGATAATCTCTCTTACATTGGCCAAATTAGTCGGCCCTCTGGCGGTCGCTTGGTGACCCGCTATACCCGCTATTAGAGCCCGGCGATAAGTGGACAGATGCTACCTACCTTCAAAGTTGTTGGGTTCCCGGTTGGGACGGTTCATTGGCCCGTAGGGACGGAGAGGGAGCATCACAGGGGATTCTGAGTTTTCTATTATCCATCACCGCCGGGTTCCTTTAGGTGGCCCAGCTTCCTCCAGGGGAGGAGGGGCTGCTGCTGCTGCAGGGAAGTCCCCTGGAGGGCTTGAGTCTGGCCCAATTGCCTCTAGCAGCTGAGAGGCTGAGTCAGCGGCGGGAGGATCATCTGGAACATGTTGGGGGTTGGGGAGCGAGGGTAGAGAATGAGGAGGGGGAAGAGTATCCAGTCTTGTGACTCAGGGAGAATGGTGGGGAGAGCGGGAGTTGTGGAAGGTTTGAATGATATAATTATGAGGGAAGGGGTATATGTCTGTTGATCTGGGTGGCCACGTGGCCCCAGCTAAAAGACAATATCTCTGACTTTTCGGATTAGAGGGAAGTGGAAGGATCCTTCTGGTGGCCATCCGACTCCCAGGATGGGCCATTCTGAAGCTCAGAGAGTCTGCCAGCTCTGGCGTTTTACTGAAAAAGAAAGATTCTGGGCCCTTGAGCGGACATCAGTCCAATGATCAAGGGTCAGGGACAGAGGCATAGAAGTGCTTTGTCCCATAATGGAAGTTACTCAAACAGGGACAGTGAAGACACAAACTCGACACACACAATGACAAACAGTAAACGTTTACCATGAGTCCAAGACAACGATTAGAACTGAGTAACTGGCAAAACCTGATGGGTTAGACAATAAATACAGACAGTAAACTCAACCTGAGTTCAGGACAATGAACAAAACTGAGTAGCTGGCAAAACCTTTTGGGCTGGAAAACCGAATCCTGAAGCAAAATATAACCCAGTTGAGGAAACTACTATTCCTTGATTTCCCTAGTCCTCTGGAGTGCCCCCAGGGACGTGACCTTTGGCTCTGTGACACTTCTGTCAGCCAACATAGGAGAGACCTAATGCCCTCACCCACAGCAACTTTGCCACGCCTTAAACGGAAACCCAAAACAAGAAACAGGCGCCTTACTTACCCTAAGAGAAGTCAGTTGGCGTCTTTGGTCCGCTGCTGCCGAATATCTCACCTGGGGCCTCCAGATGAAAAGGTGGGGCGAAGGTCGGAGAAAAACACCACCAAGAGACTTTCTCATGAAACAGAAAAGGGTTTATTGGGGGTCCAGCATGCTGGGGCTCAGAGCTCACATCAGAAAAGCAAACAACAAAGAGCCCAGAGAACAATTTGAGCAGAGTTTATATACATTCTTTAGAGAGGGCAGGGACTTTACATACATCATAGCCTCCTTTAGCAAATTACCATGTACCCTGGGAAAATCAAATAACAACTCCAAAACATGATTAGCACATTCATTGGAGGGAACAGGTCGGGCAGGGGGTGATTGGTCAGCCCTGTGAAGGGGTAGACATTTAAACTGATTGGTTGAAGCCCTGAGATGTATATGTGCTGAGCTGCACGGTTTCTGGGAAGGGGTTGTTAAGTAACAAGGTCGTCTGGGAAGATTTCAACTCACATCTAATGGACACATCAAAGAATTGTCTTTACTGACTCAGGAATTTCAGGTTCTCAGTGCAGCTTGTAAACTTTACAAAACCTGGTTCTTTACGTTTCAATTTCAATTTCTTTTATTCTTTCTGAACGTTACAAAGGAAGGCCAGAGACTTCATCCACAATGGCTGCTCTTTTTGCCATTTTGGTTTTGGATGCATGCATGGGATCATTTTTAGATCCATGTTGTTCTGATATTCTAAGCCACAGCCTCATACAGGGTCAAGAGGCTGATTAAGACACATCCCTTTCCAAAGCAATTACTTCTCTGAGGTCAGTTACAGAACTTAGTCTCTGAGCAGAATCACACCAGAGTTCAAGCCCAGATGGACCCAGTCATCTCTTCCAACCGCCACACAAATGACCACAATTAAAACCAAAACACTCCCCCAAGGCCCTCATCTTTTTTCATATATACACTCATCATAACGTCTGGCTGGAGGTTTCCATGAATGGCGCAGTCCAAGAGAGTGTCCAAAATAAGCTCACTTGCCCCTCATTTGCCTAACCTCAGGGTAGCCTGGACACCCTTCCAGTGAACCAGAATTGATCACATAGGTCTGCCATTAATACTGCTCTGGTTCTCCAATTTGATGCCTACTGACTGTCAGGTATAGATTCCTTATGTGATTTGGAGTCATGAGAAAACTGAAGCACCTCTGCAGGGCTTGGAAGAACTCATTTGACACAAAAGATCACTATTCTCACTTGATGGACATCAGGAAAATAACAGAGGAAGGTGAGAGACTTCATCCACAATGACTGATATTTTTGCCATTTTGCTTTTGGATGCACACATTGGATCTTTCTTTAGATCCATCAGGCACTGAGAATCTAAGCCATAGCTTCACAAAGGGCCAAGAGGCTGATTCAGACACATCCCTTTCCAAAGTAATTAAGCAAAGAGCCACAGGTGATGCAAATTTATTTCCATTTTAAAACTGTTTTCTTCAGGCTTCACAAAGGGTGGCCTGAGGCAAAGACCTTCCTGACACTCAGGACAACAGAACAATAGGTTAGCAAAAGGCCCAAAGCATGGTTTCTCCACTGAGACTTTCCTGGTCACACTGATATCTGAGTTTTCTGAGATGCTCGCCATTCCCTTCAGCTAACCAGTACATGGCCATGTCACAGAGCTTGGAGGTGGTACATATCTTTGACACAAAAATATGAGCCTATTCTGGAGAGTGGCCAAAATTCAGGAAGAAAACAGGAAATTAAGAAGGTTGTAGGTGTTGCCTTTCTATAAGGCGAGCCACAGTCCATTCATAAATTGGGAAGAATGAATGCTGGGAAGCTTTCTACTAGACAGGACACATCTATGGATGCATGCTCTTTTCTAATGTCTACAACCACAGACACACTGGGATACACAGACCTAGAAACACTCACCTTGTCAAAGGACTTTCTAGAAACAGTTCACTCCAAACCAAACAAACAGCCTTTCCTACCTATTCTCAGAACATGAGATAAAACCACAAACTCACAATCACACTCAAAAAGTCACCTCCTTCCCCCAAGTAAGTCTGTGACTATCCGAAGTGTCCTCTGACTGGTGGGCCATACTATGTTTCCCCAAAATGGCCTGTCCTGTCTCAGATCTGTTCTCCTTGTCCAACTCTGTGAAGTTGTCAGGAGCCTGTGCTGACCACTACCTGCTGTCTCAGGAAAGGCCCATTTTCAGAGGTCTACTTGAATTTGGCCATCCTCAAATCTTTAGGTACCAAGAAAGACAGACTCTGTCCTTGTTAAATCCAAACAAGTGAGCCTACTGGGAATGGGACGGGTACTGGCTCTTTGTGCCTGGCTTCCTGGATCCCAAGTTCAGAGAGTTCCATCCCCCAAGAAGTGAGGTAGGTCAATTCCTTCAAGAACGGAATGAGGTCACTGCCTTGGCAACAACTTTGTCCTAACAGTTGCATTCAAGGGTCCCTTGAGATGGAGGCTGCCACTACTTCCTGTGACACTTTCAGAAGTTAGAATTGTATATCAACCATAGGCACCCAGGAGAAGCTCTCCACACAGGGTTGGTTTGGTCCATCTTCTTTATATCAAGAGGAGAGAGGCTGATTCAGATACATCCCTTCATCCTGACTAGGTTGTTTGCCTTGGAAGATGACTTTTGCTCTCTCAGGCCCTTCATAGCTGCCTAAATCTTCTCCAGGGATCATTTCTGCATCAACCTTTGAGGTTCTCAGCAGGTGGAAGATCCCGTACATTCCTGTATTGTAAGACCAACTCTGTCCCTGCTCTTCTGCAAAGTTAGATTGAGGAACAGTGTATGGTTAGGGTTAATAACATATTCTATTTGGGTTAGAAATTATTCTGCTGGACAAATAATGGTATTAAGTACCTGCGATATTCACAAGAATATATAGGTGAAATATAAGTATGAAACCAAAATTCTAGGTACGATTTGAAGCCAGAAGGACATTGGGCCCTTTAGTGGTATACTTAGCTTTGAATTATGTTCTGCACAGATGTCTCAGATAAATCAATATGCAATGGCATAGGACCTTGTACCTTGGATGATTGAATGTTCAAGAGAACATCCAGTCAAAAAGGAATAGTCGGTAGGAATAGGAAGATGGTCAGTAGGTTTAGAAAAAAGAGTGAGTATAGGATTTGGATAAAAGGTTCATTAGCAATAGGGTTTCGGGTAGAGAGTGAAAGTAAATATGAGCACATATAAAGAGTCAGTCACAATGATGAACTGGGGAAAAATATGTAGGAAAGCAGATATTAATAGAGACATTAGGAAATCAGACAAAGTATAATGTGAGTGATAGGATTAGGCATTTTCAATATGGTTGAGGTGGAATATATAATCTTAGGAAGAAAGAAATATGTAGTCACCAATAGGATTTACATTTGAGAGCATTAGGCAACCAGGACATGGTTGTTTTTAGTAATCCATGCTCACTTTTCATTTTGCTTTGGTGAAAGGTTAATAAAATAGGTATTTGTCACTTCCTGTTTTTCTTTATGCTTAACAAAACACTGTTGAAATCTTGAGAACTGTTTGCTAATTTTGTTCCCAAAATGTGCTGTCTCCAACTGCCAAACTGCAGAGTGTACTCCCTCACCCAGTTGCACAAAAACTGCCCACTTGCCCTGACCCATCAATTAATTTCCCTCCCTGCCCTCTCCAAAAAATTATATAAGCTCTGTTTAAGTTGTTCTCAGGGCTCTCTGCTCTAGTCAAGTGAGCTCTGAGCCCCAGCATGCTGGAACCCCAATAAACACTTTGCTGTTGCTGAGTGAAAATGGTATACTGTTCTGTACTTAAAAGATGCTTTCTTTTGCTTGCCTCTGCATAAAGATAGTCAGTTGCTGTTTGCTTTCGAGTGGGTAGACCCAGATAACGGAACTTCTGGTCAACTAACTTGGACTAGACTCCCACAGGTGTTCAAAACCTCCCCCAGTCTCTTTGATGAAGCCCTCCACAGAGATCTCAACAACTTCAGAATTACGCGCCCCAAAGTCACCCTGCTTCAATATGTGGATGTCCTGCTACTGGCAGCTAACAACAAGGAAAACTGTGAGTCTGGGACCCAAGCACTATTATCCGAGCTTGCTCAACTCGGGTATAGAGCTTCTGCCAAAAAGGCCCAAATTTGCCAGCAAGAAGTAATCTTCCTGGGTTATTCCCGTAGGGGCGGAAATGATGGCTCACTGAGCCCAGAAAACAAACCGTTGTGCAGATACCACCTCCATCTAACAGGAGACAACGCAGAGAGTTTCTTGGGACTGCTGCCTTTTCAGGTTATGGATACCTGGGTTTGTGTTCTTAGCTGCTTCTTTATACCCGTTGTTAAATAAGGATGCCCAATTCCAATGGACCCTTGAGCACCAGCAAGCTTTTGATAACATTTAAGAACACTGACACTGAACTCCTCAACTTCACTGAGCCCAGCCTGCAATTTCAGAAAGCCCTACACTACGTTAAAAATGTACATCAACTTACTCACCTTGGTTCAAAGAAACTGCAGGCATTCCTGAAAGATCAGGAACAGAGATTTCGACTAACTTACTCACAGTGAAAAAAAATAACTGAACGGGTAACAAAAGCCTGTCGGTTCTGTCAATTGGTTAATGCTTACCCTTCCAAGCTTCCTGCAGGAAAGCACATACGATGAACCAGACCAGGACAATTCTGGGAAGTAGACTTTACTGAAATTAAGCCAGCAAGGTATAGACTTAAATATCTCCTAGTCTTTGTAGATAAATTTTCAGGATGGATTGAATCCTTTCTCACAACAACAACAAAAAAAAAAAACAAAAAAACCCGGCTCAAACGGTGGTCAAGAAGATCCTGAAAGATATTAAGATATTTTTTCAAGACAAGGCCTGCCTAAGGTAATAGGGTCTGATAATTGAACGGTGTTCATGGCCCGGGTAAGTGAGGGCTTAGCCAGGACCCAGGGGATTAATTGGAAGTTACATTGTGCTTCTAGACCCCAGAGCTCAGGACAGGAAAAAAAAATAAATTGAACCATTAAAGAGACCTTAACGAAATTAAGCTTAGAGACCGGCATAAAATATTAGACTATGCCCCTGCCTTATCCACTGTTTCATGCAAGAAATACTCCCTCTGTTTCTTTGTGTAAACTCACCCCCTATGAATTTCTCTATGGTGCACCTCCTCCAGTAAGGCATGTAACCCCAACTCTAAGACCTAACGATGCCTTCCACACCCCCTTGCTTGACAGAATTAAATCTCTTGAAAGAACTCAATGATACCAGTGAAAACAGCTGACAACTGCCTTGCAACCTGGGGACAAGGAGACTCCACATTGATATCAAGTAAGGGACTTCATCTACATAAGACAAAATCAGGTGTCATCCCTGGAACCCTGCTTGAAAGGACCATACCAGGTGCTAATTATAACACCTACAGCGGTAAAAGTAGACGGAAACACTTCCTGGATCCATGCCTCTTATCTCAAGCCTGCGCCCTGTCCAGACTCTGTCTGGAAACTGGGAAAGACTGGTAACCATTTCAAATTGCATATTCGCTATGTGGATAAGGCTGTAGACTCTCCCCTTGGCCACCAGTACACCTAACGCTCATCAGCCCGTTCAGCAGCGATTGCTTATCACAAATCCTACTAGACAAGAAGTATGCTCTAACTCGTATACAGCTCCCTTAGGGACCTGGTGGCTAGCTCTCCACCCAGACATTTGTCAGCTGGCTATAAGTCTTTCCTATTAGGATATCGCTGATGAAAATCCCACTAAAATTCAATTAAATCCCTTCCATACCATAGATAATGGAAACAAACATTAGGGATTTAGGGACACGTGAGCCAGATGCAGGTTGGCTAGACTAGATTAGTATGTTTGCCCAGCAGACTATCAAAGCCACAAACAGCCATGGCTGTGTGGAGGGAAAGCCAACTTCTTCTGTAAGTGATGGGGATTTGAGCATACAGGGGCTGCCTGGTGGAACGCAAAATCCTCATCAAATTCAGTACACAGCATTGGCCATATTACCAATTAGACAACCAAAACTGATGGCCCCCAGAGGAGTCTCTAGATCCTCAAATTCTGTGTTACCTTTTTAACTTCTGCAAGTGCTCAAGAGGATGAAAGGAAATTCCCCTATGTGGAGGCCTTTTACCTCCTTCGCTCACTTCCTGAACTATGCATCTCCAATAGATCCTCACCCTCAGGCTTCTGCTCCAGACTCTCTACTGTCAGTCCCACCTCAGCAACCTGATTTCTCTCCTCCAGTTACTAGATCAAAAACCCAAACCTCCGCCAGTTCTCAGATCTTTGCTCCCTTGCTGAGGTAGCAGGTACTGAGGTACCCCTCTAAACACTCACTCCTCTCTTCTCCTGTCAGTGCCTACACCCGGTCTCCCCAGGTCCTCTTACCAGGTAACCCAAAGCTCAAACCAGCTGAGAAGAGCCCTCAGACCCCTATCCAAGATGTAATAAAAATGGCCTTTAAAGTTGCTTTTTCATCACTGAAAACAGGTTAGTAAGAATTTAAAATCCCTCCCAGGCTTTCTGGGATACTCACTCCCGTCTTCCCCTCTGTTCTACCTGTTCTACTGCTCAAGATTTTGTTCCTAGGAAAATCCCAAACCCCTTTTCCATTATGCTTTTTCATCTCTCTTTTCTCATTCTCAGATCCCCGGAGCTGCTCTCATTCCTCGCCTTCCCCGTCTTTCCCCTCTATACCAGGCCCACAGAAAAATCTTAACTGAACTTCTCCAGAAGTCTTCACCATGGATGACTTTAGAACTTTCAGCAAAAGAGTCCCTATAAAAGAGTTCAGTGTAGATAAACTTGCTCTTTTTCTGTTGCCCTGTTATACTTGGCCACTACTTGGAAAAATCAGCACTTCTAAGCTAGACAACCCCTTAATAGTTTTTCACACAATATGTGAACAAGGCCTCTGGCCTTGAGCTGGGGCTTCACAGAGATGGCTACATTTCTAAAATAAAAAATACCAACTGGGCTTCATGGTAACAGCTGAAGGAGGATAAAAGAAAAGGAAGAAAAAGCTCTCCCCCTCCCAGGTGTCCTTGAAAAGTTAACTTGCCCAGAATAGAGGAAATAACAGAAAAAAAAATCTTTTTGTGAAGTTCTGCCGACTGTGAACTTCTGAGCCCCTTTTCTTTCATGTTGGGTACAAAATTCTGAAACTACCTAAACTTGGGGTTCAGAGCGTTAATTGATTACAACAGAAGCAATGCACTCTGAATCCGGTTGCAACCAAATAGCACTGTATCCCTGTTTTCGGTGCTATCTTAGGTGCCTTGCCTTGTCTGTCCCTACAACAGTATAATTCTATATACTTAAACATTGTTTATGTTTTCATGAAATGGTCAACAGATGTGATTAATTGTGTAATGGTTCAGATGTTTCCCAGAGTGCTCTATAATGATGCAGGTTCATTTGAAATTCAAACAGGCGGGCATACAACACGGTTCCGCTGGGAACATATATCCCTAACTTTAGACATCCTATTAGGAATAGGAGTTGCTGCAGGGGTGGGCACAGAAACCCCTGCCCTAGTCCATGGGACACAACAAATGACCCAATTAGAAGCAGCAATAGAACAAAACTTAAAGATAGTAGAAACCTCCATCACAGCTTTGCAGGAATATTTATCCTCTCTGTCTGAAGTTGTTTTACAGAACAGTCGAGGGTTGGACCGCCAATTCATGAGAGAAGGGGGCCTTTGTTCTGCATTGAGGGAAAAATATTGTTTTTATGCCGACCATACTGGAGTTGTAAAAAAAATCTATGAGTAAATTAAAAAGACACCTTGAAGAGCGTAACTGAGAGAGGCCCAAAAAGGGTGGTTTGATTCTGATCCATACATTCCCTCTGGTTAACTATGTTTTTATCAACCATGGCCGGTGCAATAATAATCCTCATATTACTGCAAAGTATAAAACCCTGTTTGCTCAAACGTGTAATTTTTTTTCTCCAAGCTCAAATTGGACAAGTTAAACTTATGGTAATAACCCACTTGCAGACATAGAATGTGACACCAGCCTTGATCACTTTTATAATTATAAGTAGCCAGAAGAAGAAGTGGGGAATGAAAGGTTAACAAAATAGGTACTTGTAACTTCCTATTTTTCTGTATGCTTAACAAAACACTGTTGAAATATTGAGAACTGTTTGCTAATTTTGTTCCCAGAATGTGCTGTCCCCAACTGCCAAATTGCAGAATGTATTCCCTCACCCGTTTACATGCAAACCGCCCACTCACCGTGACCCATCAATAAACTTCCGTCCCTGCCCTTTCCAAGGAAAGAATATAAGCTCTGCTTAAGCTGTTCTCAGGGCTCTCTGCTCTATTTCTGTGAGCTCTGAGCCCCAGCATGCTTGACCTCCAATAAACCTTTTGCTGTTGCATGAGACAGTCTCTTCGTGGTCTCTACCTCTGATGCTCGCACGAACATTACTTGAATGATTGAATGTATAAGAGAAAATCCAGTCAAAAAGGGATAGCCAGTAGGATTAAGAAGATAGTCGGTAGGTTTGGGAAGAAGACTGAGTATAGGATTTGGAACAAAAGTTCTTTAGCAATAGGGGTTCTGTTAGAGAGTGAATATAAATGTCAGCACATGAGAACAGTCACAATAATGAACTGAGGAAAATATGTAGGAAAGCAGATATCAATAAAGACATTACTAAATCAGGCAAAGTATAAAGTGAGTGATACAATTAGACATTTTCAACAGGGTGAGTTTGAATATATAATCTTAGGAAGAAACAAATATGTAGTCACCAATAGGATTGACATTTGAGAGCATAAGGCAACCTTGACATGGATGATTTTTGTAAACCATGCTCACTTTCTATTTAGGCTTTGGTACAATCTAAGTGTGACCTTTGCATTTGTGTCCAGAATTTTACTGTGATAAAATATATATGTAGATCTGGTGACACAAGTATTTCTTCCACCATTTCTGGGAGCAATATTTTGAAGGCATATAAATGGGTATTGGGTGTACAAAGAGGTGTACACTTTGTCCATGAATATAGAGATAATGCATGAATAGACGATACAGTGAATAAATAATATAACTGTTTCCACTTTAAATTATGGATTGAATTGATATTTGAAAATATATAAGAAATCTTATATTGATTTACAATCATTCATTCTAACCAGTTATACATCTAATATTAATATTATGGTTATGGTTTATCATGAAGATATGTTAGTTTTGCTTCAAAAGCGATTATGGAAATCCAAAATAATGTGTTTGGATAGAGTCAGTCACAATGCTGGCAATATGTGAACAAGGCCTCTGGCCTCAAATTGAGGCTTCACAGAGATGGCTACATTTCTAAGATAAAGAAGTTACCAACTGGACTCCATGGTAACAGCTGGCAGGGAGAAAAAAGAAAGAGAAGAAAAAAGCTCTCCCCCTCCCAGGTGTCCTTAAAATGTTAACTTGCCCAGAACAGAGAAAAAAAAACAGAAACAAAAACTGCTTTCTCTGAACTTCTGCAGACTGTGAACTTCTGAGCCGCTCCCTTACATGTTGGTTACAAAATTCTGAAACAACCTAAACTTGGGGTTCAGGGAAGTAACTGATTACAACAGAAGCAATGCCCTTTAAATCTGGTTGCAACCAAATAGGACTGTTTCCCTGTATTCGGTGCTATCTTAGGTGCCTTTCCTTGCCTTGTCCATCCCTTTTCTCATTTAAAGACCAGTCAAGAAACATGGAGAAATACATGTGCTCTGAAGCAGAAAGTGATTGATAGTGAAACAAATGCCTATAAATTTCCTAACTTGTGGATGAAATTTATATCCTATGATGTGCATTAATTGAAGAAATACTAATCTACCAGTGTTGAATAAAAATGAACGTCAAAATACACATCATGTCCGATTGGAATCTACTTGCATTAATATTAAACTGGGTCAGTAACTGTAGAAATATTAGGATTCTTATGCACCATTCACTGAAGTTAGTTTTCAGTACTAGGAAACAAATATGTATTTCAGGTGAATGAATATTTCTAAGAATAATCTTGTGAAAAGTTGATTATAAATCCACATACATGAATATGAATGAATTTGATGAGTGTAAAATAAGACACATATTTCATTTGTTGAAAAATCTGGAGAGTGTATATATATATATATATATATATATATATATATATATATATATATACATATATACATACACACACACACATTAAAAACAGCAATATATATGCCAATTGAAATTTATAATGAAATATATATCATCGACAGATAGAAAAATATTTATTTTACTGAACATGGATTTATGAATAATATTGTTCAAGTAGGAATATCACCCATAATTTAAATTTTCGGTTCCAACATCGTTTAAGAGGAGTGATCCCTTACAATTTGTATCTGCCAAGTCAGCCACCTCACAAGAATGTACGTGTGGTACCAGGTAGGATTCTATCTGTGCATATAAAAATACAGGTGGTGAATAGGCTACAGAGAAAGGGAGAAAGGAATTCATAGGTGGTTAACTTTAAAAAAAACATGGAGAACTATTTCAACAAAAAATTGACTAGATTTATAAATCCTACCCTATATAATGCAAAAGGTAAGTCCAACTATACACCATGCCTCCTCTGAAATGGTTGTATTTTCATTCTGTTTGGGTTATTTTTCTCCATCATATTAGTATTAGTAGTCAGAATATAGTAGGGTAGGGGTTAGTGTCAGGGATTCAGTATTTCGAATGGAAAATTGGAAAATGAATACAATGTGTATGTAAACATGTGCTACACAAAAGTGTTTCCACTCTTATCCAGAACAATGCCTTGACAGTACCTTCGCTCCAACTAAAACATCATTAGAGGAGAAGAGTTAGAAAATCAGTGAAAACACCTCTTGAATGGAATATGCTCAGGATTTTGAAACCTTGGAGGTGGTAGAGGAGTTTGCAAAAGTAAGGGACAGGGTGAACACTCCACAAACATGGAGTTCTGTTGGACTAAAGACTTCTTGAGAAACTGCCTCTGAATTTGGGCACTTGAAATATATCTTGTTGTCACAAGCTTTAGCTTCCTTTGTAGTGAGATTATCAAACCTGGGTCTGCATCTATGTGACCTGGAGGACACGGTTTCTTATTTTCTAATGAAAATGAGGCAGCAGTGCTGAATTCTCACTTTGTAGGTAACCTGTGAACACTGGGGGCTAAGTGTCTTCCAGTGTGGGCTGTGAAGCCATTTGGTCATCCTCCAATTTCCGTGGTGTTTGTTGCTGCTGCATTGGGGATTTGGTATTTGTTTCATGAAATACAAGGAGTTCAACTGTGTCACAGTGCTGGAGGGAGTTCTGTGACGAGTGGTGGGTCAGGGTCTGCAGGAGAATGCACCAACCAGGCTTCTATCCCACATAGCTTGCCCCCTTGACCATAGCAACCTGATTCTGAACATTGCCCTGAAAGCTCTCCATATAACAAGATACGTTTACACAGAAGTATCTACTGGCTGCACCATGTCAGTAACAAGCCATTTGGAAGCCAAATGCAGATCCACATTGCCCCACCACATGTTTTATCACACACCTGCCAAGCACTGTTCTAGGCCCACTATTCAGCAGGCTCCAACGTACTGGCATCTCTATTCAACACAATTTTCATGAAAACTAGTGAATCCAGGCACTGTCTGGTGTACTCAAGATCAGCATCAGGACATCCAAAGGTTCTCCAGTGCCACCTGGTCTTGGGAATTTCAAAAATTTCATGGTATCTGTTTAGCCATTTTTCAAGGATGATGTTGGAGGCACTGTGGGTTTCAATATATTCAGGACCTGTTAAATGGTGAGGAAGCTCATTTCAATGAAAGCTCTGGGGAACTCTCAAGGGCAAGGCTTCCCAAAAAGTGGCCAAAAGGTCGCATGAAGCCAGGCCTATTGAGTTCTACAATGTGAGGTCCATGTGTTTTTTGACTCTCAACTATGGCTGCCAAGTCATTCAGAATAAAATAATGTGATTTCCTCACTGAGATTCCCAGTGATCTGTGGAAAGTCAATCTGGGCCTAGATCTCAGTTTCCAGTGGTCACTCTCATGTGTGGTCTCCTAAAATCCCAAAACAATTGATGGCAATACTTCTCTGAGGTCAGTTCCAGAACTCAGTCTCTAAGGGGAATCACACCAGAGTTCAAGCCCAGGTGGACCCAATCATCTCTTGCAACTGCCACACAAATGACCACAATTAAAACCAAAACACTCCCACACGGCCCTCATCTTCTTCATAACCTTTGGCTGGAGTTTTCCATTAGGGGCGCAGTCAAAGACAGTGTCCAAAATAAGCTCCCTTGTCCCTCATTTGCCTAAAATCTCAGTGGCCTGGACACCCTTCATGTGAACCAGGAGTAATCAAATAGGTCTGCCATTAATACTTTTCCACTTCTACAATTTGAGGCTTTCTGACTGTGGGGTTTAGATTCTTTATGTGATTTGGAGTCATGAGAAAATCCAAGCACACATGGGCAAGCTTTGCAGGGATTTGGAGAATTCTTTTGACCCAAAGGATCCCTATTCTCACTTGATTGAAGTGAGAAACCTTACAGAGGAAAGCTAGAGACTTCATCCACAATGACTGCAATTTTTGCCCTTTGATTTTGGATGCACACATGGGATCTTTCTTTAGATTCATCAGGTGCTGATAATCTAAGCCACAGCCTCACACAGGGCCAGGAGGCTGATTCCGACACATCCCTTTCCAAAGCAATTAAGCAAAGAGCCACAGGTGATGCCCATTCATTTCCATTTGAAAACTGTTTCTTAGGGCTTCACAAAGGGGTGGCTGGAGGCAAAGACCTTCCTGACATTCAGGGCAAAAGAAAAATAGGTAAGCAAAAGGCCCAAAGCAGGGTTTCTCCACTGTGACTTTTCTGGTCTAACTGATATCTGAGTTTTCTGAGGTGCTCGCCAGTCCCTTCAGCTATCCAGTACATGGCCATATCACAGAGCTTGGAGGTGGTACATATCTTTTACTCAAAACCATGAGCCTATTCTGGAGTGTGGCCAGAATTCAGGAAGAAAATAGGAAATTAGGAAGATAGCAGGTGTTGCCCATCCATAAGGCAATCTTCTGCCTAATCATAAATTGGGCAGGATGAATACTGGGAAGCTTTCTACTAGACAGGACACATCCATTGATGCATTCTATTTTCTAATGTCTACAACCACGGACACAGTGGGACACACAGACATAGAAACACTCACCTTGTCACATGACTTACTAGAAACAGTCCATACCAAACCAAACAAACCGCCTTTCCTATCTATTCTCAGAACATGAGACAAAACCAAAAACTCACACCCACAACCACAAAGGCACCTCCTTCCCCCAAGTAGGTCTGTGACTATCCAGAGGGTGGTCTGACTCGTGGGCCATAATATATTCCCCCAACATGGCCTGTCCTGTCTCAGATCTGGTCTCCTTAGCCAACTCTGTGAAGTTGTCAGGAGTCCGCGATGAGCCACTACCTGCTTTCTCTGGAAAGGCCAGTTTTCAGAGCTTTCCTGGCATTTGGTCATCCTCACAACAGTAGGACCAAAAAATAATGTCTCTGTCCTTGTTCAATCAAAACAAGCGAGCCCAATGGGACTGGAACTGGGACTGACTCTGGGTTCCTGGCTTCCTGGATCAAAAGTTCACAGTGTTCCATCACCAAAAGTGTGAGGTGTGGTCATTTCTTTAAGGAACTGAATGAGGTCACTGCCTTGGCAAACACTTTGTCCTCACAGTTGCTTTCAATTGACCAATGAAACGGAGGCTGCCCCTACTTCCTTTGAAATTTTCACAAGTTAGAATGGTAGATCAACCATAGGCTCCTGGAACAGCTCTCCACACAGGCCTGGTTTGGTCCATCTTCTCTACATTAAGAAGAGAGAGGCTGATTCAGACATATCCTTTCATCCTGACCAGGATGTTTGCCATGGAAGATGACTTTTGCTCTCTCAGGTCTTTCATAGCTGCCTACATCTTCTCCAGGGATCATTTCTACATGGACCTCTGAGGTTCTCAGCAGGTGGAAGATCACCTACATTTCTGTATTGTAAGTCAAACTCTGTCCCTGTTCTTCTGTAAAATTAGATTGAGGGAACGGTGCATTCTTAGGGTTAATAACATGTTCCATTTGGGTTAGGAATCATTCTGTGAGATGAATAATGGTATTGGAACATGCAATATTTATAAGAATATATTGGTGAAATATAAGTATGAAAACAGAAATCTAGGTAAGACTTGAAGCCCAGAAGGGCATTTTGCCCTTGATTGGGATACTTAGCTTTGAATTACATTCTGAACAGTTGTCTCACATAATTCGATATCGAATGGCAAAAGACCTTGTACCTTGGATGATTGAATGTAGAAGAGAACATCCACTCAAACTGGGATAGTCAGTAGGTTTAGGAAGAAGAGTGAGTATAGGTTTTGGAACAAATTTCATTAGTAATAGGTTTTTGGTTAGAGAGTGAACGTAAATGTCAGCACATGAGAAGAGTCAGTCACATGATGAACAGGGGAAAATATGTAGGAAAACAGATATCAATAGACACATTAGGAAATAAGGCAAAGTATAATGTGAGTGATAGGATTAGACATTTCCAACAGGGTTGAGTTTGAATATATAATCTTAGGAAGAAACAAATATGTAGTCACCAATAGGATTGATATTGAGCATTAGACAACCTGGACATGGATGTTTATAGTAATACATGTTCAATTTCCATTTAGGCTATGGTACAAACATAAGTGTGAGCCTTGCGTTTTGTGTCCAGAATATCACTGTGATGAAATATATATGTAGATCAGGTTACATGAGTAATTCTTCCACCATTTTTTGAAGCAATATTTTGAAGATGTATAAATTAGTATTGGGGGTACAAAGAGATGTACCCTGTGTATATGAATCTAGAGAAAATGCATGAGTAGACCACACTGTGAATTAATAATATAACTAGTTCTACATAAAATAATGGATTGAATTGATATCTTAAAATATATAAGAAATCTTATATTGAAATACTATCATTCATTCCAACTAGTTATACATCTAATGGTAATATTATGGTTATGGTTTATCATGAAGGGTGTGATTTTTGCTTCAAAAGTGATTATGTAATTCAAAAATCATGTGTTTAGAAAGTAGTCTCATGAAATGACCAGTCAAGAAACATGGAGGAATACATTTGTTCTGAAGCAGGAAGTGATTGAACGTGAAACAAATGCCTATAAATATGCTAACTTGTGGATGAAATATATATCATATGATGTGCATAAACTGAAGAAATAGCAACGTACAAGTCTTGAATGAAAATGAACGTCAAAATACATGTCATGCCCCATAGGAATCTACTTGCATTGATGTAAAACTGAGTCTGTTACTGTAGAAATATTAGGATTTGTATGCATCGTTCACTGAAGTTAGTTGTCTGTATTAGGAAACAAATATGTATTTCAGGTGGATGAATATTTCTGAGTATAATCTTGTGAAAAGTTGATTATACATCCACATATATGAACATAATAGAATTTAGAGAGTGTATAATAAAACACATATATTTTGAAAAATCTGGATAGGAGATATATATATATATATACAAAAAAAAACAAAGACATTAAAAAGTAGCGATATGTATGCCAATTGAAATTCATAGTGAAATATATATCATCCACGGATGCAAAAATATTTATTATACTGAACATGGATTTATGTATAATGTTGTTCAACTAGGAAAATTAATCCAAAGTGTATGCAAAATTGTGATACAAAAAATCTTTCCACTCTCATCCTGAACAATGCCTTGACTTACCCTCACCTTAAGTAATTCACAATTATATGAAAAGAGGTAAAAAATCTGTGAGTACATATCTGGAATTGAATATGCTCATGATTTCACAACTTTGCAAGTGGTTGATGAGTTTCCAAAAGTAAGGAACAGGGTAAACACTTCACAAACATGGAGCTCTGCTGGACTAAAGACTTCTTGAGAAACTGCCCCTGAGGTTGTGCACTTGAAATATATGTTTTTGTCAGGAGCTTTACCTACCTTTGTTGTGAGACAATCAAAGCTGGGTCTGCATCTATGTGACCTAGAGGACATGGTTTCTTATTTTCCAATGAACATGAGGCACCAGTGCTGAAGTCTCTCTTTGTAGGTAAACTGTGGCCACTTCGGGCAATGTGACTCCCCGTGTGGACTTTGAAGCCATTTGGTCATCCTCCACTTTTCGTGGTGTTTCTTGCTGCTACACTGGGAGTTTGGTATTTGCTTCATGACATACAAGGAGTTCAACTGGCACACAGTGCTTGAGGGAGTCTTGTAACGTGTGGTGGGTCAGGCTCTGCAGGAAAATGCACCAACTAGGCTTCTATCCCACATTGCTTATCGCCTTGACCATAGAAACCTGATTATGAACATTGCCCTGAAACCCCTGCATATAACAAGATGCCTTTTCATATAATGGTCTCCTGGCTGCACCAAGTCAGTCACAAGCCATTTGGAAGCCAATGGCAGATCCACATGGCCACAACACAGATGTATTACCACACATCTGCCCACCACTGCTCTAGGCCCACTACTCAGCAGCCTCCAACTTACTGGCATCTCTGTATTACACAATTTTCATGAAACCCAGTCAATCAAGGCACTGTCTGTTATACTTATGATCAGCAACAGGACATCCAATGGTTCTCCAGTGCCACCTGGTCATTGGGAATTTCAAAAATTTCATGGTGTTTATCTATGCATTTTTCAAGAATGAAGTTGGAGGCACTTTGGGGTTTCCATTCATCTAGGAACCATTACATGGGGAGGAAGCTAATTTCAATGAAAGCTCTGAGGAACTCTCATAGGCAAGGCTTCCCAAACAGTGGCCAAAAGGTCACATGAAGCCAGGCCCATTGAGGTCTACAACGTGAGGTCCATGTGTCTTTTGACTCTAACTATGGCTGCCAAGTTTTTCAGAATAAAATCATGTGATATCTTTGCTGAGATTTTCAGTTCTCTGTGGAAAGCCATCCTGGGCCTAGATCTCAGGTTTCAAGGGAAACTCTCATGTGTGGCCTCCTACAATCCCAACACAATTCATGGCAATACTTCTCTGTCGTCAGTTCCCAAACTCAGTCTCTAAGGGAAATCACACCAGAGTTCAAGCCCATGTAGACCCAGTCATCTCTTCCAACCGCCACACAAATGACCACAATTAAAACCAAAACATTTCCACATGGCCCTCATCTTCATCCATATAGACACTCATCATAAACTCTGGCTGGAGGTTTCCATGAGGGGTGCAGCCCACGACAGTGTCCAAAATATGCACCCTTGCCCCTCATTTGTCTAAATTTAGGGTGGCCTGGAAACCCATCCTGTGAACAAGGAGTGATAATATAGGCCTGCTGTTAATACTGCTCTGCTTCTCCAATTTGAGGCCTACTGAATGTCAGGTATAGATTGCTTCTGTGATTTGGCATCATGAGAGAACCCAAGCACTTCTGCAGGACTTTGAAGAACTCATTTGACCCAAAGGAATCCTATTCTCACTTGATGGAGTTCAGGACCTAACACAGGAAGACAAGAGACTTCATCCACAATGACTGATCATTTTGCCATTTTGGTTTTGGATGCACACATGGGATCTTCTTTAGATTTATCAGGAGCTGAGTATCTTAGCCACCCCCTCAATCAGGGCCTAGTGTCTGATTAAGACACATCCCTTTCCAAAGCAATTAAGCAAAGAGCCACACGTGATACCCATTCATTTAAATTTGAAAACTGTTTCTTCAGGCTTCTAAAAGGGGTGGCCTGAGGCAAAGACCTTCCTGACATTCAAGGCAACAGAACCATAGGTAAGCAAATGGACCAAAGCAGGGTTTCTCCACTGAGACTCTACTGCTCACACTAATATCTGAGTTTTCAGAGATGTTCCCATTCCCTTCAGCTATCAAGAACATGGACATGTCACAGAGCTTGGAGGTGGTACATATCTTGGACAATAAATCATGAGCTTATTCTGGAGAGTGGCCAGAATTCAGGAAGAAAACAGGATCTTAGGAAGTTAGTAGTTGTTTCCTATCCATAAGGCAAACCACAGTCCATTTATCAATTGTGAACGATGAATGCTGGGAAGCTTTCTACTAGACAGGACACCTCCATTGATGCATTCTCTTTTCTAATGTCTAAAACCACGGACACAGTGGATACACAGACATAGAAACACTTGCCTTGTCAAAAGAGTAACTAGAAACAGTCGACTCCAAACCAAACCAACCACCTTTTCTACCTATTCTCAGAACATGAGACAAAACCATAAACTCACACCCACACACATAAAGGCACCTCCTTCCCAAAAGTGGGTGTGTGACTATCCAGAGTGTCCTCTGACTGGTGTGCTATACTATGTTCCTCTCGAAATGGCCTTTCCACTTTCAGATCATGTCTCCTTGGCCAACTCTGTGATGCTGTGAGGAGCCTGCAGTTAGCCACTACCTGCTATCTCAGAAAAGGCCCCTCTTCAGAGCTCAACTGGCATTTGGCCATCCTCACATCAGTAGGTACCAAGAAAGTCTTACTTGTACTTGGTAAATCCAAACAAGTGAGCCCACTGGGACTGGGACTGGGACTGGCTCTCAGTGCCTGGCTTCTTGCATCACAATTTCAGAGAGTTCCATCACCAAGGAAGTTAGCTAGGTCACTTCCTTCAGGAACTGAATGAGGTCCCTCTCTTGGCAACAACTTTGTCCTAACAGTTTCTTCCAAGGGTCCCTTTAGATGGAGGCTGCTCCTACTTTGTGTGACAATTTGACTAGTTAAAATGGTATATCAAAATAGGCACCTGGGAACAGCTCTCCACGCAGGCCTGGTTAGGTCCATCTTCTCTACATTAAGAAGAGAAAGGCTGATGCATACACATCCCTTCATCCTGTTCAGGTTGTTTGCCATGGAAGATGGCTTTTGCTCTCTCAGATCCTTCATAGCTGCCTACATCTTCTCCAGGGATCATTTCTGCATCGAACTTTGAGGTTCTCAGCAGTTGGAAGATACCCTACATTACTGTATTGTAAGATGAACTCTGTCCCTGCTCTTTTGTAATTTTAGATTGAGGCAACAGTGTATGGTTAGGGTTAATTACAGGTTCGATTTGGGTTAGGAATCATTCTGCGGGATGAATAATGGTCTTGGGAACCTGCAATATTTATAGGAATATAGAGATGAAATATAAGTATGAAAACAGAAATCTAGGTAAGATTTGAAGCTCAGAAGTGCATTGGGCTACTGACTGTGATACGTAGCTTTGAATTACGTTCTGCATACATGTTTCAGAAAAATCGATATACAATAGCATAGGACCTTGTACCTTGGATGATTGAATGTAGTAGAGAACATCCACTCAAAAAGGGATAGTTGATATTATCAGGAAGATAGTCAGTATGTTTCGGAAGAAGAGTGAGTATAGGATTTGGACCAAAGTTCATAAGCAATAGGGTTTCGGTTAGAGAGTGAATGTCAATGTCAGCACATGCGAAGGGTCAGTCACAATGTTGAACTGGAGAAAATTTGTAGGAAAGTAGATATCAATAGAGACATTAGGAAATCAGGAAAAGTACAAAGTGAGTGAAAAAATTAGACATTTTCAATGGTATTGAGGTTGAATATATAATCTTAGGAAGAAACAAATATGTAGTCACCAATAGGATTGACATTTGAGAGCATTAGGCAACCTGGTCATGGATGTTTTTAGTAATCCATGTTCAGTTTCCATTTAGGCTTTGGTACAGTCATACGTGTGAATTTTGCATTTTGTGTCCAGAATATTACTGTGATACCATGCATATGTAGATCAGGTGATATGAGTATTTCTTCCACCATTTCTGGGAGCAATATTTTGAAGATGTATAAATTAGTATTGGGGATACAAAGAGGTGTAACCTGTGTCTATTAATATAGAGATAATGCATGAATAGACCATACTGTGAATAAATAATATAACTGGTTCCACTTTACAAAATGTATTGAATTGATATCAGAAAATATATAAGAAATCTTTTATTGATATAAAATCATTCATTCCAACCAGTTATACATCTAATAGTGATATTATAGTTATGGTTTATCATAAAGTGTGTGTCCGTTTTGCTTTAAAAGTGATAAAGGAAATCGAAAATAATGTGTTTGGAAAGAAATCTCATGAAAGATCAGTCAAGAAACATGGAGGAAAACATGTGTTCTGAAGCAGGAAGTGATTGAAATTGAAACAAATGCCTATTAATTTGCTAAATTGTGGAGGAAATATATATCCTATGATGTGCATAAACTGAAGAAATTGTAATGTCCCAGTGTTGAATAAAAATGAACGTCGATATACACATCATGTCCCATAGGAATCTACTTGCATTGATGATAAACTGTGTCAGTTACTGTAGAAATGTTAGGATTTGTATGCACCATTCACTGAAGTTAGTTTTCAGCACTAGGAATCAAATATGTATTTCAGGTGGATGAAATTTTCTGAGAATAATCTTGTGAAACGTTGATTATAAATCCACGTTCATGAACATGAATGAAATTAGGAAGTGTATATAAGACACATATATTTCATGTTTTGAAAAATATGGAGAGAGTGTGTGTATATATATATATATATATATATATATATATATATATATATACACACACACACAGAGAGAGAGAGAGACATTAAAAATAGCAATATATGCCAATCAAAATTCACCATGAAATATATATCATCCACAGATCCAAAAATATTCATTTTCCTGAACAAAGATTTGTGTATAATTTTGTTCTCTAGGAAGCTCACCCATAGGTTGAATTTTCAGTTGCAATGGCGTTTATGAGGAGTGATCTCTTCTCTCAATTTGTATCTGCCAAGTCAGCCACCTCACAAGAATGTACGTGTAGTACCAGGTAGGATTCTCTATGTGCATATAAAAATATATGTGCTGAGTAGGCTACAGAGAAAGAGAGACAAGAATTCACATATTTGTTATCTTTAAAATCACATGTACAACTATTGCAACATAAATTGTCTAGATGAATAACTCCTAACCTTTATAATGCAAAAGGCAAGTCCAACTATACACCATGCCTCCTCTGAACTGTTTGTATTTCTATTATGTTTGGGTTATTTTTCTGCCTCATATTAGGATTAGTAGTCAGACACTAGTAGGGTATGGTTTAGTGTCAGGGATTCAGTATTTCAAATGGAAAATTGGAAAATAAATCCAATATGTATGCAAATATGTCCTACACAAAAGTCTTCCTACTCTCATCCAGAAAAATCCATTGACATTATCTTCACCCTATGTAAGATGCAATTCGAAGAGAAGAGTTAGAAAATCTGTGAATACATATCTGGAATGGAAAATGCTCAGGAGTTCACAACCTTGGAGGTGGTAGAGGAGTTTCCAAAAGTAAGTGACTGCGTAAACACTCCACAAACATGGAACTCTGCTGGCCAAAAGCCTTCTTGAGAAACTGCCTCTGAGTTTGGACACATGAAATATATCTTGTTGTCCGGAGCTTTAGCTTCATTTCTGGTGAGACCATCAAAGCTGGATCTGCATCTATGTGACCTGGAGGACATCGTTTCTTATTTTCCATTGAACATTAGGTACCGGTGTTGATTTCTCTCTTTGTTGGTAAACTGTGGCCACTGGAAGCTTAGTGTCTCCCTGAGTGGACTGTGAAGCCATTTGGTCATCCTGAACTTTTTGTGGTGTTTCTTGCTGCTGCACTGGGAGTTTGGTATTTGCTTCACGAAATACAAGGAGTTCAACTAGGATATAGTGCTAGAGGGAGTTCTGTGACGTGTGTTGGGTCAGGGTCTGCAGGAGAATTCACCAACCAGGGTTCTATCCCACATAGCTTGCCCCCTTGACCATCACAACCTGATTCTGAACATTGCCCAGAAACCTCTCCATATAACAAGATGCCTTTTCATATAATAGTCTGCTGGCTGTACCAAGTCAGTCACAAGCTATTTGGAAGCCAATGGCTGATCCACATGGCCACACCACAGTTGTATTATCACACACCTGCCCACCACTCCTCTAGGCCCACTACTCAGCAGGCTCCAACTTACTGGCATCTCTGTTCCACACCATTTTCATGAAACCCAGCCAATCAAGGCACTGTCTGTAACACTAATGATCAGCAAGAGAACAACCAATGGTTCTCCAGTGCCAATTGGTCATTGGGAATTTCAAAAACATCATGGTATTTATCTATCCATTTTTCAAGAATGAAGTTGGAGGCACTTTGGGGTTTCCATTCTTCCAGGAACCATTACATGGGGAGGACTCTCATTTCAATGAAAGCCCTGAAAAACTCTCACAGGCAAGGCTTCCCAAACAGTGGCCAAAAGGTCACATGAAGCCAGGCCCATTGAGGTCTACAACGGGAGGTCCATGTGTCTTTTGACTCTTAACTATGGCTGCCAAGTTTTTCAGAATAAAATCATGCGATATCCTTGCTGAGAATTTCAGTTCTCTGTGGAAAGCCACCCTGGGCCTAGATCTCAGGTTTCAAGGGCAACTCTTATGCGTGGCCTCCTAAAATCCCAACACAATTCATGGCAACACTTCTCTGAGGTCAGTTCCAGAACTCAGTCTCTAAGAGGAATCACACCAGAGTTCAAGCCCATGTGGACCCTGTTATCTCTTCCAACCGCCACACAAATGACCACAATTAAAACCAAAACATTCCCACATGTCCCTCATCTTCATCCATATAGACAGTCATTATAAACTCTGGCTGGAGGTTTCCATGAGGGGCGCAGCCAAGACAGTGTCCAAAATATGCACCCTTGCCACTCATTTGTCTAAATTCATGGTGGCCTGGACACCCTTCCTGTGAACCAGGAGTGATCAAAAAAGCCTGCCGTTAACGCTGCTCTGCTTCTCCAATTTGAGGCCTACTGGCAGTCAGGTATAGATTCATTATGTGATTTGGCATCATGAGAGAACCCAAGTACTTCTGCAGGACTTTGAAGAACTCATTTGACCCCAAAAAAATCCCTATTCTCACTTCATGGAGGTCAGGAACCTATCGGAGGAAGGCAGGAGACTTCATCTACAATGACTGATCTTTTTGCCATTTTGGTTTTGGATGCACACATGGGATCTTCTTTACATCTATCAGGAGCTGAGAATCTTATCCACAGCCTCAAACAGAGCCTAGTGTCTGATTAAGACACATCCTTTTCCAAAGCAATTAAGCAAAGAGCCACAGGTGATGCACATTCATTTCCATTTGAAATCTGTTTCTTCAGGCTTCACAAAGGGGTGGCATGATGCAAAGACCTTCCTGACATTCAAGGCAACAGAACCATAGGTAAGCAAATGGACCAAAGCAGGGTTTCTCCACTGAGACTTTACTGCTCACACTGATATCTGAGTTTTCTGAGATGTTCCCATTCCCTTCACCTATCAAGAACATGGACATGTCACAGAGCTTGGAGGTGGTACATATCTTGGACAATACATCATGAGCTTATTCTGGAGAGTGGCCAGAATTCAGGAAGAAAACAGGAACTTAGGATGTTAGTAGGTGTTTCCTATCCATAAGGCATACCACGGTCCATTCATCAATTGTGCAGGATAAATGCTGGGAAGCTTTCTACTAGACAGGACACCTCCATTGATGCATTCTCTTTTCTAATGTCGACAACCACGGACACAGTGGATACACAGACATAGAAAGTCGCCTTGTCAAAAGACTTACTAGAAACAGTCCACTCCAAACAAAACCAACCACATTTCCTACCTATTCTCAGAACATGAGACAAAACCGCAAACTCACATCCACAAACAAAGGCAACTCCTTCCCAAAAGTAGGTCTGTGACTATCCGGAGTGTCCTCTGACTGGTGGGCCATACTATGTTCTCCACAAAATGACCTCTCCTGTCTCAGATCTTGTCTCCTTGGCAAACTCTGTGATGCTGTGAGGAGCCAACGGCTAGCCACTACCTGCTATCTCAGGAAAGGCTTCTCTTCAGAGCTCTCCTGGCATTTGGCCATCCTCACATCAGTAGGTACCAAGAAGGTCTGACTCTGTACTTGGTAAATCCAAACAAGTGAGTGCACTGGGACTGGGACTGGGACTGGCTCTCGGTGCCTGGCTTCTTGCATCAAAATTTCAGAGTGTTCCATCACCAAGGAAGTTAGGTAGGTCACTTCCTTCAGGAACTGAATGAGGTCACTGCCTTGGCAACAACTTTGCCCTAACCATTGCTTCCAAGGGTCACATTGGATGGAGGCTGCCCTTACTTCCTTTGACAATTTGACTAGTTTCAATGGTATATCAAAATAGGCACCTGAGAACAGCTCTCCACGCAGGCCTGGTTAGGTCCATCTTCTCTACCTTACAAAGAGAGAGTCTGATGCATACACATTCCTTTTTCCTGTCTAGATTGTTTGCCATTGAAGATGGCTTTTGCTCTCACAGGTCCTTCATAGCTGCTGACATCTTATCCAGGGATTATTTCTGCATCGAACTTTCAGGTTCTCAGCAGTTTGAAGATACCCTACATTCCTGTATTGTAAGACGAACTCTGTCCCTGCTCTTTTGTAATGTTAGATTGAGGCAACCGTGTATGGTTATCGTAAATAGCAGGTTTGATTTGGATTAGGAATCATTCTGCAGAATGAATAATGATCTTGGGAACCTGCAATATTTATAGGAATATAGAGATGAAATATACGTATGAAAACAGAAATCTAGGTAAGATTTGAAGCTCAGAAGTGCATTGGGCAACTGATTGCGATATGTAGCTTTGAATTACGTTCTGCATACATGTTTCAGAAAAATTGAAATACAATGGCATAGGACCATGCACCTTGGATGATTGAATGCAGTAGAGAACATCCACTCAAAAAGTGATAGTCGATAGGATCAGAAGATAGTCAGTATGTTTTGGAAGAAGAGCTAGTATAGGATTTGGACCAAAGTTCATTAGCAATAGTGTTTCCGTTAGAGAGAGAATGTCAATGTCAGCACATGTAAAGGGTCAGTCACAATGTTGAACTGGAGAAAATATGTAGGAAAGTAGATATCAATAGAGACATTAGGAAATCAGTCAAAGAGTATCAAGTGAGTGAAAAAAATTAAACATTTTCAACAGTTTTGAGGTTGAATATATAATCTTATGAAGAAACAAATATGTAGTCACCAATAGGATTGACATTTGAGAGCATTAGCAACCTGGTCATGGATGTTTTTAGTAATCCATGTTGAGTTTCCCTTTAGGCTTTGGTACAATCATACGTGTGACTTTTGCATTTTGTGTCCAGAATATTACTGTGATATCATGCATATGTAGATCAGGTGACATGAGTATTTCTTCCACCATTTCTGGGAGCAATATTTTAAAAATGTATAAATTAGTATTGGGGGTACAACGAGGTGTACCCTGTGTCTATGAATATAGAGATAATGCATGAATAGACCATAATGTGAATAAATAATATAACTGGTTACACTTTAAATAATGTATTGAATTGATATCAGAAAATGTATAAAAAATCTTTTATTGATATATAATCATTCATTCCAACCAGTTATACATCTTATGATGATATTACAGTGATGGTTTATCATGAAGTCTGTTTCAGTTTTGCTTCAAAACTGATAAAGGAAATCGAAAATAATGTGTTTGGAAAGAAGTCTCATGAAAAGACCAGTCAAGAAACACGAAGGAATGCATGTGTTCTGAAGCAGGAAGTGATTGAAAGTGAAACAAATGCCTATATATTTGCTAACCTGTGGAGGAAATATATATCCTATGATGTGCATAAACAGAAGAAATTGTAATGTGCCAGTGTTGAATTAAAATGAACATCAATATACACATCATGTCCATTGGAATCTACTTGCTTTGATGATAAACTGTGTCAGTTACTGTAGAAATATTAGGATTTGTAAGCACCATTCACTGAAGTTAGTTCTCAGGATGAGGAAACAAATATGTATTTCAGGTGGTTGAATGTTTCTGAGAATAATCTTGTGAAAAGTTGATTATATATCCACATACATGAATATGAATGAATTTAGAGAGTGTTTAATAAGACACATTTTTTTCATATTTTGAAAAATCTAGAGAGTGTATATATATATATATATATATATATATATATATATATATATATATATATATATATATGTAAAACTCATGGAGAAATATTACAATTAAAATTTGACAAGATTTATAATACATACCCTTGATAAAGCTGAAGGCAAATCCAAGTATATACCATGCCTCCTATGAAAGGCCTGTATTTCTATTCTGTTACGTTTCTTTTTATCCATCATATTAGCATTAGTAGTCAGAGTCTATTAGGGTATCTGTTAGTGTCAGGGATCATTATTTCAAATGAAAATAGAAAAATGAATCTAATGTGTATGCAAATATGTGCTACACAAAAATCTTGCCACTCTCATCCAGAACAATTCCTTGACATTTACTTCGCTCCAAGTAAGACACAATTAGTGGAGAGGAGTTCGAAAACCTGTGATTACATATGTGGAACTGAAAATGTTCAGGAGTTCACAACATTGGAGGTGGTAGAGCAGTTTCCAAAAGTAAGGGAGAGGTTAAACACTCCACAAACTTGGAGCTCTTCTGGCCTAAAGACTCTTTGAGAAAATGCCTCTCAGTTTGGGCACATGAAATATATGAAGTTGTCAGGAGATTTAGCTTCCTTTGTTGTGACACCATCAAATGTGGGTCTGCATCTATGTGACCTGGAGGAAATGGTTCCTTATTTTCTAGTGAACATGAGACAGCAGTTCTGAATTCTCTTTTTCTTGGTAAACTGTGGCCACTGGGAGTTAAGTTTCTCCCCGTGTGGTCTGTGAAGCCGTTTGGTCATCCTCCATTTTCGTGGTGTTTCTTACTGCTGCACTGGGAGTTTGGAATTGGCTTAATGAAATACAAGGAGTTCAACTGGCACACAATTCTGGAGGGAGCTCTGTCACGTGTGATTGGTCAGGGTCTTCAGGAGAATTTTCGAAACATGGATCTATCCCACATAGCTTTCCCCCTTGACTATAGCAACCGAATTCTGAACATTGCCCTGAATCATCTCAATATAACAAGATGCCTTTACATATAAGGGTCTGCTGCCTGCACCATGTCAGTCACAAGTATTTTGGAAGCCAATGGCCGATCCACGTGGTCCCACAACAGATATTTATTCACAACCATATAGTCCACTGCTCTAGCCCCAATACTCAGCAGGCTCCAACTTATGACATCTCGGTTCTATACCATTTTCATGACAACCAGTCAATCAAGGAACTGTCTGGTACACTCATGATCAGCAACAGGACATCCAAAGTTTCTCCAGTGCCACCTGGTCATGGGAATATTAAAAATTTCATGGTATTTATGTAGCCATTTTTCAAGGATGATGTTGGAGGCACTGTGGGTTTCAATTCATTCAGGAACCATTAAATGGTGAGTAAGCTCATTTCAATGAAAGCTCTGGAGAACTCTCACAGACAAGGCTTCCCAAAGAGTGGCCAGAAGGTCACATGAAGCCAGGCTCATTGAGGTCTACAATGTGAGGTACATGTGTGTTTTGAGTGTCAACTATGACTTCCAAGTCTTTCAGTAAAAAAATCATGTGTTATCCTGGCTGAGATTCCCAGTGCTCAGTGGAAAGCCACCCTGGGCCTAGATCTCAGTTTCCAAGGGCTAATCTCATGTGTGGCCTCCTATAATCCCAACACAATTCATGGCAATACTTCTCTCAGGTGAGTTCCAGAACTCAGGCTCTAAGGAGTATCAGAGCAGAGTTCAAGCCCTGGTGGACCAAGTCATCTCTTCCAACCGCCACACAAATGACCACAATTAAAACCAAAACACTCCTACATGGCCCTCATCTTCTTCCATAAAGACACTCATCATAACATATGGCTGGAGGTTTCCATGAGGGGCACAGCCCAAGACAGTGTCCAAAATAAGCTCCCTTGCCCGTCATTTGCCTAAAGTCAGGGTGGCTTGGACACCCTTCTTCTGAACCAGGAGTGATCTGTAAGGGTAAAAGAAATTGAAATTAAAGTGTTAAAGTTAAAGTGTAAAAGACCGGGTGTTGTAAAGTTTCTAATCTTCAAGGCCTGGTTTAAAATGTAAAGGACCAGGTATTTTTAAGTTTCCATGCTACACGCAAAACCTGAAATTCCTGTAAATTGTAGGACAATTTCTGGACTGCCCAGTAAATATTCCCCCTGACCGCCTGGTTGTTTAATAACCTAGGACCCTGTGTGGCCTACCACATATGCATCGCAGGGCCTAAATCAATCAATTTCAATGTGTACCCCGCTTTAGAATTGACCTATCACTCCCGCCTGACGTGTTCAAGCTAATGAATGAACTAATCATGTTTAGGATTTGTTGTTTCATTTTCCCACAGTGTATGATGATTTGCTAAAGGAGACTGTGATATATGTAAAGTCTCACACTCCCCAAATCGTGTACTTAAGCACTGCTCAACCCCTGCTCGGGGATCTGGGCTGCTCTCCCTTCTTGAGTGAGCACAGAGCACCAGCATGCTGGATTGGATCCTCAATAAATGTCTTTTGCTGTTGCATGAGCCTTGGTCTCATACATGAACATGAATGAAATTAAGGAGTGTATAATAAGACACATATATTTCATATTTTGAATAATCTATAGAGTGTAGATTTTTCACAAAACACATACAGAGATATTAAAAAGTAGCAATATATATATGCCAATCAAAATTCATCATGAAATACATATCATACACAGATCCAAAAATCTTTATTTTACTGAACATGGATTTATGTATAATGTTGTTCAACTAGGAAGCTCACGCAAATGTTGAATTTTCAGTTTCTACAGCGTTTAGGAGGAGTGATCTCTTCTCAAAATTTGTATCTGCCTAGTCAGCCACCTCACAATAATGTACGTGTGGTACCAGGTAGGATTCTATTTGTGCATACAAAAATACATGTGCTGAATAGGCAACAGAGAAAGGGAGACATTAATTCACATATCTGATACCTTTCAAAACACATGGAGAACTATTTCAATTAAAAATTAACCAGATTTTTAACAACTACCCTTTATCATGCAAAAGGCAAGTCCAACTATACACTATGCCTCCTCTGAATTGCTTGTATTTCTATTCTGTTTGGGTTATTTTTCTCCATCATATTACCATTAGTAGTCAGAGTCTAGTAGGGTATGCTTTAGTGTCATGGATTCAGTAATTCAAGTGAAAATAAAGGAAAATGAATCCATTGTTTACGCAAATATGCACTACAAAAAATCTTTCCACTCTCATTCAGAGCAATGCCTTGACATTACCTTCACCCCAAGTAAGACACAATTAGAGGACAAGAGTTAGAAAATCTGTGAATACATATCTGGAATGGAAAATGCTCAGGAGTTCACAAGCTTGGACATTTTAGATGAGTTTTCAAAATTAAGGGACAGGATAAACAGTCCACAATCATGGAACTCTGCTGGCCTAAAGACTTCTTGAGAAACTGCCTCTGAGGTTGGGCACTTGAAATATATTTTCTTTTCAGGAGCTTTAGTTTCCTTTGTAGTGATACCATCAAAGATGGGTCTTCATTTATCTGACCTGGAGGACATGGTTTCTTATTTTCCAAAGAACATGAGGCAGCAGTGCTCAATCCTACCTTTGAAGGTAAACTGTGGGCACGGAGGGCTAAGTGTCTCCCCGTCTTGACTGTGAAGCCAATTGGTCATCCTACAATTTTCGTGGTGTTTCTTGCTGCTGCACTGGGCTTTTGGTATTTCCTTCATGAAATACAAGGAGTTCAACTGGGACACAGTGCTGGAGCGAGTTCTGTCACGTGTGGAGGGTCAGGGTCTACAGGAGAATTCACCAACCAGGCTTCTATCGCACATAACTTGCAACATTGTCCATAGCAAACTGATTCTGAACATTGTCCTGAAACCTTTTCTTATAACAAGATGCCTTTACATATAAGGGTCTGCTAGCTGCACCATGTAAGCCACAAGCCATTTAGAAGTTAATGGCAGACTCACATGGCCCCACCACAGATATTTTATTATACACCTTCACACCACAGCTCTGGGCCCACTTCTCAGCACTCTCCAACTTACTTACATCTCTGTTCTACACAATTTTCGTGAAACCCAGTCAGTCAAGGCACTGTCTGGTACACTCATGATCAGCAACAATACATCCAAAGGTTCTCCAGTGCCACCTGGTCAGGGGAATTTCAAGGTATTTATGGAGCAATTTTTCAAGGATGAAGTTGGAGGCACTGTGGGTTTCAATTCATTCAGGAACCATTAAATGTTGAGGAACCTCATTTCAATGAAAGCTCTAGAGAACTCTCACAGGTAAGGCTTCCCAAAGAGTGGCCAAAATATACATATATTTCATATTTTGAAAAATCTTGACAGTGTATATCTATATCTATATCTATATCTATATCTACACACACACACACACACACACACAAACACACACAGACATTAAAAACTAGCAATATATATACCAATCGAAATTCATCATGAAATATATATCATCCACGTATTCAAAAATATTCATTTTACTGAACATGGATTTATGTATAATGTTGTTCAACTAGAAAGCTCACCCATAGGTTGAATTTTCAGTTCCAACAGCGTTTAGGAGGACTGAACTTTTCTCACAATTTGTATCTGCCAAGTCAGCCACCTCAGAAGAATATATGTGTGATACAAGGTACAATTCTATATGTGCATATAAAAATATATGTGCTGAATAGGATACAGAGAAATGGGGGAGACAGGAATTCACATATTTGATAAGTTTAAAAATACATGGACAACTCTTTCAACAAAAAAATTGACTAGATTTATAACTCCTACCCTATATAATGGAAAACGCAATTCCAACGGTACACCATGGCTCCTCTGATGTGTTTGTATTTCTATTCTGTTTGGGTTACTTTTCTCCATCAAGTTAGGATTAGTTGTCAGAGTCTTGTAGGGTATGGGTTAGTGTCAGGGATTCAGTATTTCGAAAGGAATATTGGAAAATGAATCCAATGTGTATGCAAATATGTGCTACACAAAAATCTTCCGACTCTCATCCAGAACAATGCCTTGACCTTAACTTCGTCCCAAGTAACACATGTAGAGAAGATGAGTAAGAAAATCTGTGAGTACATATCTGGAATTGAATATGCTCAGGAGTTCACAACCTTGCAGGTAGAAGGGGAGTTTCCAAAAGTAAGGGACAATGTAAACACTCCACAAACATGGAGCTCTGCTATCCTAATGACTTCTGGAAAAACTGCCTCAGATGTTGGGCTCTTGAAATATATGTTGTTGTCAGGAGCTTTAGCTTCGTTTGTAGTGAGATCATAAAAGCTGGGTCTGCATCTATGTGACCTGGAGTAGATGCTTTCTTATTTACCAATGAAAATGAGGCAGCATTGATGAATTCTCTCTTTCTGGGTCAACTGTGGCCACTTGGGGCTCAGTGTCTCCTCATGTGGACTCTGAAGCCATTTGATCATTCTCCAATTTTTGTGATGTTTTTTGCTGCTGCACTGGGAGTTCAGTATTTGCTTCACAAAATACAAGGAATTTAACTGGGACACAGTGCTGGAGGGAGTTCTGTCACGTGTGGTGGAACAGGGTCTGCAGGAGAATGCACAAACCAGGCTTCTTTCCAACATAGCTTGCCACCTTGACCATAGCAACCTGATTCTGAACATTGCCCTGAAACTTATCCATATAACAAGAATCATTTACATATAATGGTCTGCTGGATACACCATGTCAGTCACAAGGCATTTGGAAGCCATTGGCAAATCCATAGAAGCACCACAGATGTTTTATCTCACACATGCCCACCTTTGCTCTAGGTCCACTATTCAGCAGGCTCCAACTTACTGGCATTTCTGTTCTACACCATTTTCGTGAAACCCAGCCAATCAAGGCACTGTCTGGTACACTCATGATCACCAACAGGATATCCAATGGTTCTCCACTGCCTCCTAGATATGGGAATTTCAAAAATTTAATGGTATTTATCGAGCCCATCTTTCAAGGTTGAAGTTGGAGTCACTGAGTGTTTCATTTAATTCAGTAATCATTAAATGGTGAAGAAGCTCATTTCAATGAAAGCTCTGGAGAACTCTAACTGCTAAGGCTTCTAAAAAAGTGGCCAAAATGCCACATGAAGCCAGGCCCATTGAAGTCTACAATGTTAAGTGCATTTGTGTTTTGACTCTCAACTATGGCTGCCAAGTGTTTCAGAATAAAATTATGTGATACCCTGGCTGAGATTCCCAGTGCTCTGTGGAAAGCCACCCTGGGAATAGATCTCTGTTTCCAATGGCGACTCCCATGAGTGGCCTCCTAATATCCCAACACAATTCATGGCAATACTTCTCTGAGGTCAGTTCCAGGACTCAGTCTCTATGGGGTATCACACCAGAGTTCAAGCCCAGGTGGACCCAGTCATCGCTTCCAACTGCCACACAAATAACCACAGTTAAAACCAAAACACTCCCACATGGCCCTCATCTTCTTCCATATAGACACTCCTCATAATCTCTGGCTGGATGTTTCCATGAGGGGTGCAGCCCAACACAGTGTCCAAATAAGCTCGCTTGCCCATCATTTTCCTAAAGTCAGGGTGGATTGTACACCCTTCCTGTGAACCAGGAGGGATCAAATATGCCTTCAAGTAATACTGCTCTGCTTCTCCAATTTGAGGCCTACTGACTGTCGGTATAGATTTTTTATGTGATGTGGAGTCATGAGAAAACACAAGCATGTATGCAATTGCCTTTGCAGGGCTTTGAAGAACTCATTTGATTCAAAGGATCCCTATTCTCACTTGATGGTGGTAAGGAACCTAACAGAGGAAGGCGAGAGACTTCATCAACAATGACTGATCTTTTTCCCATTTTGGTTTTGGATGCACACATGGGATCATTCTTTAGATCCATCAGGTGCTGAGAACCTAAGCCACAGCCTAACACAGGGCCAAGAGACTGATTCAGACACATCCATTTCCAAAGCAATTAACAAAGAGCCACAAGTGATGCCCATTTAATTCCATTTTAAAACTGTTTTCTTCAGTCTTCACAAACTGTGTCCTGAGGCCAAGACCTTCCTCACATTCAGGGGAAGAGAAGAATTGGTTAGCAAAAGGCCCAAAGCAGAGTTTCTCCACTGAGGCTTTCCTGGTAACAGATATCTGAGTTTTTTGAGATGCTAGCCATTCCCTTTAGCTATCCACTACATGGCCTTGTCACAGAGCTTGGAGGTGGTACATATCTTGGACACAAAACCATGAGCCTATTCTGGAGAGTGGCCAGATTTAGGAAGAAAACAGGAACTTAGGAAATTAGTAGGTGTTTTCCATCCATAAGGGAAGCCACAGTCCATTCATCAATTGGGCAGGATGAATGCTGGGAAGGATTCTACTAAACAGGACACATCCATTGATGAATTCTCTTTTCAAATGTCGACAACCACGGACACAGTGGGATACACAGACATAGAAACACGAACTTTGTGAAACGACTTACTAGGAACAGTCCACTCCAAACCAAACAAACCACCTTTTTTACCTATTCTTAGAACGTGAGACAAAACCACAAACTCACACTCACACCCACAAAGGCACCTCCTTCCCCCAAAGAGGTCTGTGACAATCCGGAGTGTCCTCTGACTTGTGGGCCTTATTATGTTCCCAGAAATGTCCTGTCCTGTCTCAGATCTGGTCTCCTTGGCCAAATCTGCGAAGTGGTCAGGAGCCAGCTGTGAGCAACTACCTGCTTTCTCAGGAAAGGCCCCTCTTCTGAGCTCTCCTGAAATTTGGCCATTCTCACATCAGTAGGTACCAAGAAAGACTGACTCTGTTCTTTGTAAATCCAAATAAGTGAGCCCTCTGGGAATGGTACTGGGACTGCCTCTGGTTGCCTGGCTTCCTGGATCCCAAGTTCAGAGAGTTCTATCACCAAGGAAGTGAGGAAGGTCACCTCCTTTGTGAACTGAATGAGGTCACTGCTTTGGAAACCACTTTGTCCTAAAATTTGCTTCCAAGGTTCCCATGAGATGGAGGCTGCCCCTATTTCCTGTGATACTTTCACAACTGAGAATTGTATATCAACCATAGGCAGCCGGGAACAGCTGTCCACACTGGCCTGGTTTGGTCCATCTTCTCTACATTAAGAAGAGTGAGGCTGATTCTGACACATCCCTTCATCCTGACCGGGTTGTTTGAAATGGAAGATGACTTTTGCTCTCTCAGGTCCTTCATAGCTGCCTAAATCTTCTCCAGGGATCATTTCTGCATGGAACTTTGAGGTTCTCAGAGGTGGAAGATCCCCTACATTCCTGTATTGGAAGACCAATTCTGTCCCTCCTCTTCTGTAAAGTTAGATTGAGGGAACATTGTATGGTTAAGGTTAATAACAGGTTCCATTTTGGTTAGGAATCATTCTCTGGGATGAATAATGGTATTGGGATTTTGCGATATTTTCAAGAATATATAGGTGAAATATAAGTATGAAAAAAGAAATCTAGGTAATTTTTGAAGGACAGAAGGGAATTGACCCCATGATTGGGATTCTTAGCTTTCAATTATGTTCTGCACAGGTGTCTCAGATAAATTGATATACAGTGGCATAGGATCTTGTCTTTTGGATGATTGAATGTCGAAGAGAACATCTGGTCCAAAAGGGATAGTTGGTGGATTAGGAAGATATTCGGTAGGTTTAGAATGAAGAGTGTGTATAGAATTTGGACCAAAAGATCTTTAGCAATAGGGTTTTGGGTAGAGACTGAAAGTAAATGTCAGCACATGTGAAGAGTCAGTCATAGTGATAAACTGGGGAAAAAATACAGGAAATCAGATATCAATAGAGACATTAGGAAATCAGGACAAGTATAAAGTGAGTGATAGGATTAGAAATTTTCAACAGGGTTGAAGTTGAATATGTAATTTCAGGAAGAAACAAATATGTAGTCACCAATAGGATTCACTTTGAGAGCATTAGGCAACCTGGATATGGATTTTTTTTTTTTTAATCCATGCTCACTTTCCATTTAGGATTTGGTACAATCATAAGTGTGACCTTGCTTTTTGTTTCCACAATATTACTGTGATTAATGTATATATAGATCAGATGACATGAGTATTTCTTCCACCATTTCTGGGAGCAATATTTTGAAGACATATAATTTAGTATTGTGGGTACAAATAGGTATAGGCTGTGTTATACGAATATAGAGATAATGCATGAATAGACCATACTGTGAATAAATAATATAACTGGTTCCAAATTTAAATAATGGATTGAATTGATATCTGGATATATACTGGAAAACTTATATTGATATTCATACAATCATTCGTGCCAGTTATACATCTAATGGTAATATTAGTGTTATGGTTTATCATGAAGTGTCTGTGAGTTTTGCTTCTAAAATGATTATGGAAATCAAAAATAATGTGCTTGGAAAGAAGTCTCATTAAAACAACAGTCACGAAACCTGGGGGAATACATATGTTCTGAAGCAGGAAGTAATTGAAAGTGAAAAAAAATCCTATGAATTTGTGAATTTGTGTATGAAAAATGTATTCTATTATGTGCAAAAACTGAAGAAATATTAATGTACCAGTTTTGAATAAAAATGAACGTCAAAGTACATATCATGTCCCATAGGAATCTACTTGCATTGATGTTAAACTGAGTCATTTACTGTAGCAATATTAGGATTTGTATGCACCATTCACTGAAGCTAGCTTTCAGTACTAGGAAACAAATATATATTTCAGGTGGATTAATATTCCAGAGAATATTCTTATGAAAAGTTTAATAAAAATCCACATTCATTAACATCAATGAATTTAGGGAGTATATAATAAGACACATACATTTCATATTTTGAAAAATCTGGAGAGTTTATACATATATATATGCACACACACACACACACACACACACACACACACATATACATTAAAATGTAGCAATATAAATGCCAATCGAAATACATCATGAAATATATATCATCCACAAATCCAAAAATCTTCACTTTTCTGAACATCAATTTAAGTATAATGTTGTTCAACTAGGAAGCTCACCCATAGTTTGTTTTGTAAGTTCCAACAGCATTTAGGAGGAGTGATCTCTTCTCACAATTTGTATTTGCCAAATCAGCAACCTCACAAGTATCTACGTGTGATACCAGGTAGGATTCTATATGTGCATATAAAAATACATGTGCTGAATAGGGTACAGAGAAATGGAGACAGGAATTCTCATATTTGTTAACTTTAAAAACACATGGAGAAAGGAGGGGCAGAGCCGCCAACCGCGCCTGTAAGATAGGCGGACCTGCGAGCCACCGGTAGAACAGGCCTAGCGGCCCGCAATCGTACAAAACACATCGCCCTGGTTGGGGGTTGGGCAGAGCCGCTGCGCGCCTGCAAGGAACGCGGACATGCGACCCACAGGGAGAACAGGCCCAGCCACCCGCAGAGGGGCAGAGACACCCCTTGCAACTTCTAGATAGGTGAACCTGTGACCCACCGGCAGAAGAGGCCCAGTTGCCTTCAGAGGGGCAGAGCCGACCCCCGCGCCTGCGAAGTAGGCAGACCTGCGAACACCGACAGACCAGGCACTAGGCCCCGCCACGGTGCTAGACACATTACCAGGTTTGGGGAGGGGCCGAGCCACTGCCCGTGCCTGGAAAGCAGGTGGACCTCTCACCCTCTGGCAGAACAGACCCAGCAACCTACCAGCCTGGTAGATATATCGCCCCGGTTTAGGGAGGGGCAGAGCTGCCACTCGCGCCTGCAATGTAGACAGCCCTGCAATTCACAGACAGAAGAGGCCCAGCGGCACGCGGAGGGGCAGAGCCGACACCTGCGCCTGCAAGGTAGGTGGACCTGTGACCCACTGGCTGAACAGGAGAAGCGCCCGAAGAGGGGTAGAGCAACTGCCCGCTCCTGCAAGGTAGGCGGACAGGCTACCGACCGGCAGAACAGGTCCAGAGGGCTGCTGGTGTGGTAGGCACATTGCCCCAATTGGAGGAGGGGCAGAGCCACCACCCACACCTGTGAGGGAGACTTTTCATGAATACAATAGCAATATAAACATTTAGGGGTAAAATTCAATAACACAAAAGTTCCACCAAACAGAAAAAAACGCGAACAGTAGGAAAAGACAAGGAAAGAAAGGACCACAAGCAATGCAGGTCAACTCAACATTAGAAGAGGTAATATCTGCAGCAGATGGAATGTCAGATAAAGAATTTAGGATATACTTGCTTCCGATGATCTGAGTCAACAGGGAGATATTAGACAGCAAAATCAGACAATGAAAGATCACTTCAACAATAAATTACATAAACAAATCCAAGAAGCAAAAGATCAACTATACAGGGAGATAGAGGTTATAAAAAAAACAAACAGAAATCATAGAAATGCAGGAAGCAATAAACCAACTTAAAAACTCAATTGAGAATACTACCAGCAGAGTAGATCACGTAGAAGATAGAACATCAGACAATGAAGACAAAGTATTTCAACTTGAAAAGAACATAGACAGCTCAGCAAGACTGTTAAGAAACCATGAGCAGAAAATCCAAGAAATATGGGATAACATGAAGACACCAAACTTAAGAGTAATTGGGATACAGGAAGGTATACAGGTGCAAAACAAAGGAATGAGCAATCTATTCAATGAAATAATATGAGAAACCTTCCCAGACATGAAGAATGAGACAGAATCCCAAATCATAGAAGCCTACAGGATGCCGAATGTGCAAAATCATAAGAGATAAAGACCTAGACATATTATAATGAAGATGCCAAACATACAGAATAAAGAGAGAATTTTAAAAGCTACAAGAGAAAGGAAGCAGATTACATTTAGGGGTAAACCAATCAGGATAACAGCTGATCTTTCAACACAGACTCTGAAAGCTAGAAGATCCTGGAATAACATTTTTCAAACACTGAAAGAAATTGGGTTCCAACCAAGAATTTTGTATCCAGCGAATTTAAGCTTCAGGATGGAAGATAAAATTAAAACCTTCCATGATAAACAAAAGTTAAAAGAATTTGCAGCTAGAAAACCCTTTCTTCAAAAGATCCTTGGCAAAACATTATAGGAAGACGAAATGGAAAATAACAATGAAAACCAACAGTGGGAGGTAGTACAGTAAAGGGGGGAAAATAATCAAAGAGGAAAAAAATACATGGTTAGTAACATAAATAAACAAATATGGCTGGAATAACAACCCATATCTCAATAGTAACCCTAAATGTTAATGGCTTAAACTCACCAATTAAGAGACACAGGCTAGTAGAATGGATCACGAAAGAAGACCCAACAATTTTCTGCCTGCAGGAGACGCATTTGATAGGAAAAGAGAAACATAGACTGAAGTTGAAAGGTTGGGAGAAATCATATCACTCATATGGACTTCGGAAACAAGCAGGAGTGTCCATACTCAGATCAAATAAAATAGATGTCAAGCCAAAGTTAAGCAAAAGGTATAAAGAGTGACACTACATACTGCTCAAGGGAACCATACACCAACAAGACATAACAATCATAAATATATATGCCCCAAACAATGGTTCAGCTATGTTCATCAAAAAAACTCTTCTCAAGTTCAAGAGTCTGATAGACCACAATACAATAATCATGGGAGACTTCAACACGCCTCTCTCACTACTGGACAGATCTTCCAAACAAAAGTTGAATAAGGAAACTATTGAACTGAATAACACAATTAATAACATAGACTTAATAGACATATATAGAATATACCACCCAACATCAAGCAGTTACACTTTTTTCTCAGCAGCACATGGATACCTCTCAAAAATAGATCATATATTATGTCACATGGCAACTCTTAGACAATATAAAGGAGTATAGATAATACCAGGCATCTTATCTGATCATAATGGAATGAAACTGAAAAATCAACAATAAAAGAAGGAAGGAAACTTCATGCATCACTTGGAGAATGAACAATACGTACTGAATGATCAATGGGTTATAGAAGACATCAAGGAGGAAAATAAAAAATTCTTAGAGATAAATGAAAAAGACAGACGGAACATATCAGAATCTATGGGACACATTGAAAGCAGTTCTAAGAGGAAAATTCATTGCTTGGAGTTCTTTCCTTAAAAAAAGAAAAAAAAACAACAAATAAATGATCTCATAGTTCATTTCAAAATCCTAGAAAAAAAAGAGCAAAACAACAGCCAAAGAAGTAGAAGGCAAGAAATAATTAAAATCAGAGCTGAAATTAATAAAATCAAAACAAAAGAATCAATTGAAAAATTTGACAATACTAAAAGTTGAAAAATAAATAAAATTGACAGACTCTTAGCCATGTTAACAAAGAGAAGAAGAGAGAGAACTCAAATTACTATCATACTGGATGAAAATGGCAATATCACAACAGACACTTCTGAAATACAGAAGATAATCAGAAATTATTTTGAATCCTTATACACCAATAAATTAGAAGATAGTGAAGGCATTGATAAATTTATTAAGTCATATGATCTGCCCAGATTGAGTCAGGAGGATATAGACAACCTAAGCAGACCAATATTAATTGAGGAAATAGAAGAAACCATCCAATGACTACCAACTAAGAAAAGAACAGGACCGAATGGGTATACAGCAGAGTTTTTCAAAACCTTTAAAGAGGAACTAATACCAGTACTTTTCAAGATATTTCAGGAAATAGAAAAAGAGAGAGAACTTCCAAATTCATTTTAGGAGGCCAATATCACCCTGATTCATAAAACAGACAAAGACACTTCAAAGAAACAAATCTACAGACCAATATCTCTAATGAACCTAGATGCAAAAATCCTCAATAAAATTCTGGAGAATCAGATACAAAAACATATTTAAAAAATTGTGCAGCATGATCAAGTAGGATTCATCCCTGGGATACAAGGCTGGTTCAATATACGGAAATCAATAAATGTTATTCACCACATCAATAGACTTAAAAATAAGAACCATATGATCACCCCAATAGATGCAGAAAAAGTATTCAACAAAGTACAGCATCCCTTTATGTTCAAAACTCTAGAAAAACTAGGGATAACAGGAACATACCTCAATATTGTAAAAGCAATCTATGCTAAGCCTCAGGCTAGTATCATTCTGAATTGTGAAAAAATTGAAAGCATTCCCTCTAAAATCTGGAACAAGACAGGGATGCCTTCTCTCACGACTTCTGTTCAACATACTTCTCGAAACACTGGCCAGAGAAATTAGACAAATGAAAGAAATTAAAGTCATAAAATTAGGAAAAGAAGAACTTAAAATATCACTATTTGCAGATGACATGACTCTATACCAAGCAGACCCAAAAGGGTCTACAAAGAAACTATTAGAGTTAGTAAATGAATTCAGCAAAGTGGCATGATATAAAATCAACAATCATAAATCAAAGGCATTCCTGTATATCAGCAACAAATCCTCTGAAATGGAAATGAGGACTACCACTCCATTCAGAATATCCTCAAAATAAAAATAAAATACTTGGGAATCAACGTAACAAAAGATGTGAAAGACTTACACAATGAAAACTACAGAACAATAAAGAGAGAAATAGAAGAAGATCTTACAAGATGGAAAAATATACCCTGTTCATGGATAGGCAGAATTAACATCATCAAAATGGCGATATTACCAAAAGTTCTCTATAGGTTTAATGCAATGCCAATCAAAATCCCAAGGGCATTTATTGTAGAAATAGATAAAACAATTATGAAATTCATATGGAAAAATACAAAACCCAGTATATCAAAGACAACTCTAAGCAGAAAGTGTGAATCAGGCGGTATAGAGATACAAGTCCTCAAATTATACTACAGAGCAATAGTAACAAAAAGAGCATGGTACTGGTACCAAAACACGTGGGTGGACCGATGGTACATAATAGAGGACACAGAAATCAATCCACAAAATTACAGCTATCTTATATTTGATAAAGGAGCTAATAGCATGAAATGAAGGAAGGATAGCATCTTTAAAAAATGGTGCTGGAAAAACTGGAATTCCATATGTAACAAATGAAACTGAATCCCTTTCTCTCTCCATGCACAAAAGTTAACTCAAAATGGATCAAGGAGCTTGATATCAAATCAGAGACACGGCATCTGATGGAAGAAAACTTTGGCTATGATCTACATACTGTGGGGTTGGGCTCCAAATTCCTCAATAGGACACCCATAGCATAAGAGTTAATAACTAGAATCTACAAACTGGACTTACTCAAACTAAACAGATTTTTCTCAGAAAAAGAAACAATAGAGAGGTAAAAAGGGAGCCTACACCCTGGGAACAAATCTTGACTCCTCACACTTCAGATAGAGCCCTAATATCCAGAGTTATACAAAGAAATCAAAAAAATTAACAATAAGAAAATGAATTACCCAATCAACAAATGGGCCAAGGACCTGAACAGACACTTCTCAGAGGAGGACATACAATCAATCAATAAGTACATCAAAAAATTCTCACCATCTCGAGCATTCACAGAAATGCAAAACAAACCCACCCTAAGATACCATTTCACTGCAGTAAGCTTAGCAGCCTTTATGAAGTCAAACGACAACAAGTTCTGGCGAGGATGTGGGGAAAAGGGTACACCTGTACATTGCTGGTGGGACTGCAAATTGGCGCAGCCAATTTGGAAAGCAGTATGGAGATTTCTTGGAAAGCTGGGAATGGAACCACCATTTGACCCAGCAATTCCCCTTCTCGGTCTAATCCCTATAGACCCAAAAAGAGCATGCTACAGGGACACTGATAAATCTATGTTCATAGCAGCACAATTCACAATAGGAAGACTGTGGAACCAACCTAGATGCCCTTCAATAGATGAATGGATTAAAAAAATGTGGCATTTATACACAATGGAGTATTACTCTGCATTAAAAAATGACAAAATCATACAATTTGCAGAGAAATGGATGGCATTAGAACGTATTATGCTACGTGAAGATAGCCAATCACTAAAAAACAAATGCCAAATGTTTTCTTTGATATAAGGAGAGTAACTGAGAACAGAGTTGGAAGGAAGAGCATGAGAAGATGATTAACATTAAACAGGGGTGAGAGGTGGGAGGGAAAAGGAAAGAGAAGCAAAATTGCATGGAAATGGAAGGAAACCCTCATGGTTATACAAAATTAAATACAAGATGAAGTGAGCGGAAAGGGGACGAAAACAAGGGGAAGAAATGAATTACAGCAGATGGGGTACATTGAGAGGATTGGAGGGGAGGGGATGGGAGATAGTAGAGGACAGGAAAGGCAGCAGAATACAACAGACACTAGTATCGCAATATGCAAAACAGTGGATGTGTAACTGATGGGATGCTGCAATCTGTATACGGGGAAAAATGGAAGTTCATAACCTACTTGAATCAAAGTGTGAAATATGACATGTCAAGAACTATGTAATGTTTTGAAGAACAAACAATAAATATCAAAGGAAAAAAACACATGGAGAACTATTTCAATTAAAAATTGACTAGGTTTATAACACCTACACTTTATCATGCAAAAGGCAAGTCCGACTATACACCATGCCTCTTCAGAACTGCTTGTTTTTCTATTCGGTTTGGGTCATTTTTCTCCATCATATTAGGATTAGTAGTCAGAGTTTTGTAGGGTACGTGTTAGTGTCAGGGATTCAGTTTTTGGAATGGAAAATTGGAAAATGAATCCAATGTGTATACAAATATGTGCTACACAAAAATCTTCCCACTTTCATCCAGAACAATGCCTTGACGTTACCATCTCCCCAAATAAGAAACAATTAGAGGAGAAGAGTTAGAAAATCTGTAAATACATATCTGGAATGGAAAATATTTAGGAGGTCACAAACTTGGAGATGGTAGAGGAGTATCCCAAAGTAAGGTACAGGGTAAACACTCCACAAATATGGAGGTGTGCTGGCCTAAAGACTTCTAGAGAAACTTCCTCTGAGGACGGGCACTTGAAATATATGTTGTTGTCAGTAGCTTTAGCTTCCTTTGTAGTGAGATCATCAAAGCTGGGTCTGCATCTATGTGACCTGGAGGACATTCTTTCTTGCTTTCCAATGCACATGAGGCAGCAGTGCTGAATTCTCTCTTTGTATGTAAACTGTGGCCACTGGGGTCTAAGTGTCTCCCCGTGTGGAGTGTGAAGCCTTTTGTTCATCCTCCACTTTTCGTGGTGTTTCCTGCTGCAGCACTGGGAGTTTGGCATTTGCCTCACGAAATACAAGGGGTTCAACTGGAACACAGTGCTGGAGGGAGTTGTGTCACTTGTGGTTTTTCAGGGTCTACAAGAGAATGCACCAACCAGGCTTCATTCCCACATAGCTTGCCCCCTTGTCTATAGCAACCTGATTCTGCACATTGCCCTGAAAACTATCAATTTAACAAGACACCTTTACATATAAGTGTCTGGTCACTGCACCATGTCAGTGACAAGCCATTTGTAAATCAATGGCAAATCCACATGGCGCAACCACAGATGATTCATCACACACCTGCACACCACAGCTCAGGGCTCACTACTCAGGAGGGTCCAACTTAATAGCATCTCTGTTCTACACCATTGTCATAAATCCCAGTCAATCAAGGCACTGTCTGGTACACTCATGATCAGTAAAAGTGCATCCAAATGTTCTCCAATACCATCTGGTCATGGGAATTTCAAAAATTTCTTGGTATTTATCTAGCCTCTTGGTAAATCCAAACAAGTGAGCCCACTTGGACTGGGACTGGGACTGGCTCTGGGTGCCTGGCTTCTTGGATCACAAAATTCAGAGATTTCCATCACCAAGGAAGTGAGGTGAGGTCACTTCCTTCAGAAAATGAATGAGGCCACTGTCTTGGCCACCACTTTGTCGTAACAGTTGCTTCCTAGTGTCTCAGGAAAAGGAGGCAGCCTCTATTTCCTGTGACACTTTCACAAGTTAGAATGGTATAGAAACATAGGCACCTGGGAACAGCTCTCCACACATGCCTGGTTTCATACATCATCCCTACATTAATAAGAGATAGGCTGATTGAGACACATCCTTTCATCCTGATCGGGTGGTTTGCAAAGGAAGATGACTTTTGCTGTTTCAGGTCCTTCATAGCTGCCTACTTCTTCTCCAGGGATCATTTCTGCATGGATTTTGAGGTACTCAGCAGGTGAAAGATCTCCTAACTTCCTGTATTGTAATACTAACTTTGTCCCTGCTCTTCTGTAAAGTGAGATTGAGTGAACAATCTCAGTTTACAGAATGGTTAGGGTTAATAGCATGTTCGATTTGGGTTATGAATCATTTTGCTGGATGAATAATGATATTGGGAACCTGCGATATTTATAAGAATATGGAGGTGAAATATAAGTATGAAAACAGAAATCTAGGTAATATTTGAAGCCCAGAAGGACTTTGGGCCCTTGATTGGGATACATAGCTTAAATTATGTTCTGTGTGACCTTTGCATTTTGTGTCCAGAATATTACTGTGATAATATGTATATGTAGCTAAGGTGACATGAGTATTTCTTCCACCATTTCTGTGAGCAATATTTTGAAAACTTATAAATTAGTACTGGGGATACTAATAGGTTTACCCTGTTTTGATGAATATAGAGATGATGCATTAATAGACCCTACTGTGAATAAATTATATAACTGGTTCCAAATTTAAATAATGGATTGTATTGATATCTGAAAATATATAGGAAATCTTATATTGATATACATACATTCATTCCAACCAGTTATATATCTAATGGTAATGTTAGGGTTATCATTTATCATGAATAGTGTGTGAGTTTTGCTTCAAAAATGATTATGGAATCGAAAATAATATGTTTAGAAAGAAGTTTAGTAAAAAGACCAGTCAAGAAACATGGAGGAATATATGTCTTCCAAAGGAGGAAGTGATTGAAAGTGAACCAAATGTTTATAAATTTGTGAACTTGTGAATGAATGGATATATCTAATGATGTCCATAAACTGAAGAAATAATTACGTACCAGGTTTGAATAAAAATGAACTTTAACAAACACAATAGAAACATTAGGAATTCTTGAAAAGTATAGTTCGCAGTGAAAGGTTAATAAAATAAGTACTTGTCACTTTCTGTTTTTCAGTATGCTTAACAAAACACTGTTGAAATCTTGAGAACTTTTTGATAGTCTTATTCCCAGAATGTGCTGTCCAAAACTGCCAAACTGCAGAATGTACTCCCTCAACCGGTTGCACACAAACCGCTCACTTGCCCGGACCCATCAATAAACTTCCCCCCCTGCCCTCTCCTAGGAAAATATATAAGCTCTGCTTAAGCTGTTCTCAAGGCTCTCTGCTCTATTCAAGTGAGCTCTGAGCCCCAGCATGCTGGACCCCCAATAAACCCTTTGCTTTGCATGAGACAGTCTCTTGGTGGTCTCTTCACCCGATTGTCACCGCACCTTTACATATGGAGGTTCCACCGAGATCCGGCAGCCGTGGACAAGCGACCCCAATGAACTCCTCTCGGGGTAAGTAAGGTGCCTCTTTCTGGTTTCAGGTTTCAGGTCAGGGCTTGGCAAAATGGATGTCGATGAAGAGCGTGAGCTCTCTCCGATGGAGGCTGACATTCATGTCACAGAGCCACAGGCCAAGTCCCTGGGGGACGTCATAGAGGACTCAGAAAATTGAGGAACAATAGTCTCCATGACTCAGTGATATTTTGTTTCAGATTCGGTATTGCCAACCCATCGGGTTTTGCCAACTACTCAGTCCTGGTCTCAGTGTTGGACTTCCATATCCTGTCTTTATTGTCTTGTCTTGTCTGTGTCATGTGTTGTTGCTTTTACTGTTTGTGTATCTTTCATTATGGGACAGAGCACTTCAATGCCTCTGTCTCTGACCCTTGTTCACTGCAACAAAGTTTGCTTAAGGGATCAGAATCTTTCTTTTTCAGTAAAATGCTGGACCTGGCAGACTCTCTGTGCCTCAGAATGGCTCACCTTTGGATTTGGATGGACCCTAGAAGGATCTTTCTACTTCCCACTAATTTAAAAAGTTAGAGATATTGTCTTTCAGCCAGAGCCACATAGATACCTGTGAAGACAGATGGACACTGCCTACCAACCCGGTGACGAGGGGAATCAACATCAATATCAAGAAAGAGACTTTGCCTACATTAGACGACATCAGGTGTCATCCCTGGAACCCTGCTGGAAGGGACCATAGCAGGTGCTACTTATAACACCTACAGCAGTAAAGGTAGACAGAATCACTTCCTGGATCCATACCTCTCATCTCAAGCCTGTGCCCTGTCCAGACTCTGGCTGGAAACTGTAAAAGACTGGTAACGCTTTCAAATTGTGTATTTGCCATGTGGATAAGGCAATAGACTCTCCCCTTGACCACCAGTAGTCCTAACCCTCATCAGCCCATTCAGCAGCGATGGCTGATCACAAATCTTACTGGACAAGAAGTATGGTCTATCTCGCATACAGCCCACTTAGGGACATGTTCGCCATCTCTCCACAGAAACATTTGTCAGCTGGCTATACGTCTTTTACATTGGGATATCCCTGATGAAGTGGATCCCACTAAAATTCCATTAAATCCCTTCTCTACCATAGATAATGGAAACAAATATTATGGATGTAGGGACACGCGAGCCAGATGCAGGTTGGCTAGCCTAGATTACTATGTTTGCCCGGCGGACTATCAAAGCCACAAACAGTCAAGGCTGTGTTGGGGGAAAGCCGGCTTCTTCTGTAAGTCATGAGGATGTGAGCATACAGGGACTGCTTGATGGAACCCAAACTCCTCATCAAATTCTGTACACAACATTGGCCATATTACCAATTAGATAACCAAAATTGATGGCCCCCAGAGGGGTCTCTGGATCCTCAAATTCTGCGTGACCTTTTTAACTTCTGCAAGTGCTGAAAAGGGTAAAAGGAGATTCCCCTATGTGGAGGCCTTTTCCCTCCTTTGCTCACATCCTGAACTATGCTTCTCCAATAGATCCTCACCCTCAGCCTTCTGCTCCAGTCTCTCTGCTCTTACTCTCACCTATGCAACCTGATTTCTCCCCTACAATTACTAGATCAAAAACCCAAACCTCCGCCTGTTCTAAGACCGTTGCCCCCTTCTTGAGGTAGCAGGTACTGAGGTACACCTCAACCAACTCACTCCTCTCTTCTCCTGTCATTGCCCGCACTGGGTCCCACCAGGTCCTCTTACTACCTAACACAAAGCCCAAACCAGCTGAGAAGAGCCCTCACACCCTTATCCAAGATGTAATGTAAATGGCCTTTAAAGTTGCTTTTTCATCACTGAAAACATGTTACTAAGTATTTAAAGTCCCTCAAATGCTTTTTGGGATACTAACTCCCATCTTACCCTCTGCTGTACCTGTTGTACTGCTCAAGATTTGTTCCTAGAAAAATCCAAAACCCCTTTTCCATTATTCTTTTACATTTCTCCTACCTCATTCTCAGATCCACGGAACTGCTCACAGCCATGCCTTCCCCGTCTTCCCCCTCTGTACCAGGCCCACAGAAAAGTCTTAACTGACCTTCTCCAGAAATCTCCAACATAGCTGAATTTAGGAATTTCAGCAAAAGAGTCCCAATAAAAGATTTCTAAGTAGATAAAATTCCACTTTTCATGTTGCCCTATTCTACTTGGCCACTGGCTAAAAAAATCTGCAATCCTAAGCTAGACACCCCCATACTAATTTTTCACAAAATATGTGAACAAGGCCTTGGCCTTGAGCTGAGGCTTCACATAGATGGCTACATTTGTAAGATAAAGAAGTTACCAACTGGGCTCCATGGTAACAGTTGGCAGGGGGAAAAATAAAGGGAATATAAAGCTCTCCCTCACCCAGGTGTCCTTGGAAGGTTAACTTTCCCAGAACAGAGGAAAAAAAAGAAGACAAATGGCTTCTTGTGAACTTCTTAAGACTGTGAACTTCTGAGCCCCTTCCCTTATATGTTGGGTACAAAATTCTGAAACTACCTAAACTTGGGATTCCGGGGATTTAATTGATTACAACAGAAGTAATGCCCTCTGAATATGGTTGCAAACAAATAGGACTGTTTTCCTGTCTTTGGTACTATCTTAGGTGCCTTGCCTTGTCCATCCCTACAACAGTATAATTCTATATACTTAAAACATTGTTTATGTTTTCATGAAGTGGTCAAAAGATGTGATTAATTGTGTAGTTGTGCAAATGTTTCCCAGAGTGCTCTATCATGACACAGGTTCATTTGAAGATCAAATAGGGGGGCATAAAACCTGGTTCCACTGGGAACATATATCCCTCACTTTCGCCATCCTATTAGGAATACATGTTGCTGCAGGGGTGGGCACAAGAACCACTGCCTTGGTCCATGGGACAAAACAAATGACCCAAATAGAAGCAGCAATAGGCCAAAACTTAAAGATATTAGAAACCTCCATCACAGCATTGCAGGAATCTTTAACCTATCTCTCTGAAGTTGTTTTACAGAACAGTCGAGGATTGAAATTTCTCTTCATGAGAGAAGAGGGCCTTTGTTTTGCATTGATGGAAGAATGTTGTTTTTATGCCAACCATACTGGAGTTGTAAAAAAATCTATGAGTAAATTAAAATGACGACTTGAAGAGCGTCAATGAGAGAGAGAGGCCCAAAAAGGGTGGTTTGAATCTTGGTTCACAAAGTCCCCCTTGTTAACTACGCATTTATCAACCCTGGCGGGTCCAATAATAATCCTCACATTATTGCTAACTATAAAACCCTGCTTGCTCAACCATGTAATTTATTTTCTCCAGGCTCAAATTGGACAAGTTAAACTAATGGTAATAACCCACTAGCAGACATGGAATGTGACACCACCCAATGATCATATTTATGATTAAAAGTAGCCAGAAAAAGAAGTGTCGAATGAAAGGTTAATAAAATATGTAGTTGTCACTTCCTGTTTTTCTGTACACTTAACAAAACACTGTTGAAATCTTGAGAAATTTTTGCCAATCTTGTTCCCAGAATGTGCTGTCCACAACTGCCAAACTGCAGAATGTACTCCCCCACCAGGTTGCATGCAAACTGAACACTCGCCCTGACACATCAATTAACTTCCCTCCCTGCACTCGCAAGGAAAAGTTTATAACATCTGCTTAAGCTGTTCTCAGGGCTCTCTACTCTTTTCAAGTGAACTCTGAGCCCCAGCATGCTGGACCCCCAATAAACCCATTGCTGTTACATGAGATAGACACTTGGTGGTCTCTTCTTCCGATGCTCGCCCGACCGTTACTTGGATGATTGAATGTAGAATAGAACATCCAGTCAAAAAGGGATAGTCGGTAGGATTAGGAATATAGTCCGTAGGTTTAGGAAGAAGAGTGAGTATAGGATTTGGACCAAAAGTTCTTTAGCAATAGGGTTTCGGTTAGAGAGTGAATGTAAATGTCAGCACATGTGAAGAATGAGTCACAATGATGAAATGCGGAAAATATGTAGGAAAGCAGATATCAATAGAGACATTAGGAAATCAGGCAAAGTACAAAGTGAGTGATAGGATTAGACATTATCAACAGGGTTGAGTTTCAATATATAATCTTAGGAAGAAACAAATATGTAGTCACCAATAAGATTGACATTTGAGAGCATTAGGCAACCTGGACATGGATGATTTTAGTAATCCATGTTCACTTTCCATTTAAGCTTTCGGGAGAATCCTAAGTGTGACCTTTGCATTTTGTGTTCAGAATACTACTGTGATAAAATGTATGTATAAATCAGTTGACACGAGTATTTCTTCCACCATTTCTGGGAGCAATATTTTGAAGATATACAAATTATTATTGGGCGTACACAGAGGTGTACCCTGTGTCTATGAATATAGAAGTAATGCATGAATTGACAATACTGTGAATAAATAATATAACTGATTCCACTTTAAATAATGGATTGATAGAATTGATATTTAAAAATATATAAGAAATCTTATATTTATATAGAATCATTCATTCCAATGAGTTATACATCTAATGGTAATATTAGGGTTATATTTTATCATGAAAGGTGTGTGAGTTCTGCTTCAAAAGTGAGTATGGAAATGGAAAATAATGTGTTTGGAAAGAAGTCTCATGAAAAGACCAGTCAAGAAACATAGAGGAATGCATGTGTTCTGAAGTAGGAAGTAATTGAAAGTGACAAAAATGCAAATAATTTTGCTAACTTGTGGGTGAAATATAAGTATGGAAAAAGAAATCTAGGTATGATTTGAAGCCCAGAAGGGCATTTGCCCCTTGAGTGGTTTAATTAGCTTTGACTTATGTACTGCACATATGTCTCAGATAAAGCGATATACAATGGAACAGGAATTTGCACCTTGGATGATTGAATAACGAAGAGAACATCCAGTCAAAAAGGATTTGTCGCTAGGATTAGGAAGATAGTCGGTAGGTTTAGGAAGAAGATTGAGTATAGGATTTGGACCAAAAGTTCTTTAGCAATAGGGTGTCGGGTAGAGATTGAATATATATGTCAGCACATGTGAAAAGTCAGTCACAATGATGAACTGGGGAAAATAGTAGGAAAGCAGATATCAATAGAGATTAAGAAATCAGGCAAATTATAAAATGAGTCATAGGTTTAGACATTCTCAACAGGGTTGAGATTGAAAATGTAATCTTCAGAAGAAACACATATGTAGTCACCAATATGATTGACATTTGAGAGCATTAGGCAACCTGGACATGGATGAGTTTAGTAATCCATGTTCACTTTCCATTTAGGCTTTTGGGAGAATCCTAAGTGCGACCTTTGCATTTTGTGTCCAGAATACTACTGTGATAAAATGTATGTATAAGTCAGTTGACATGAGTATTTCTTCCACCATTTCTGGGAGCAATATTTTGAAGATATACAAATTATTATTGGGCGTACACAGAGGTGTACCCTGTGTCTATCAATATAGAGATAATGCATGAATAGACCATACTGTGAATAAATAATATTACTGGTTCCACTTTACATAATGGATTAAATTGATATCTGAAAGTATACAAGAAATCTTATATTGAAATAGAATCATTCATTCCAACCAGTTTTATATCTAATGATAATATTAGGGTTATGGTTTATCATGACGGTTGTGTGAGTTTTGCTTCAAAATTGATAATAGAAATCAAAAATAATGTGTTTATAAAGAAGTCTCTTAAAAAGAGCAGTCAAGAAACATGGAGTAATCCATGTGTTCTGAAGCAGGAAGTGATGGAAAGTAAAACAAATGCGTATAAATTTGCTAAATTGTGGATGAAATATACATCCTATCATGTGCATAAACTGGAGAAATAGTAATGTACCAGTTTTGAATGAAAATGAACGTCAAAATACACATTATATCCCATAGGAATCTTCATGCATTGATGTAAAACTGGGTCAGTTACTGTAGAAATATTTGATTTTTTTTGGTGTCATAATACACTTTATTTTAGCACTAGCATGCCACAGAATGTAGAGGAAAGAGCAATAGATTTTCAGTTATAGCACTAACAATCTAACATTTAATGACTATTTTGGGGAGTCTAGAAATTGCATAAGGCTATGTAACATAATTGTTTTTTATTTAACATTCATAAAAACTTGGAATTGTGGTAATATTTCTCCTTTTTCATTTTTTATTTTTTCAGTTGTTCATAGACCTTCATTTTATTTATTTGTATGTGGTGATGAGAATATAACCCAGTGCCTCACACATGCTAGACAAGCATGTTAACACTGAGCCAGAAACCCAGCTCCTCCACTTTATCTTATCATCAAACACTCCTCACCCTCTTCATTACTCACTTTCTTAATCGTTTTCCCCCTTCTCTCTATTCTTTTTCACTTTCCCTCCTTATGTATTTTTCTCTCATGTCATTACAAACACTAGTATGCTATGAAATTTACATTTAAAACTGATTTTATAGTCATTCTTTTTTCTTGAGAAAATTTAAAAATTATAATCACCTGATAGATATATTACAATACGTTTATTATACATATGCATCTATATTCATTCACATGTATTACATATATATATACATATATATTTAAAATTACTTTGATTAGCCTGTTAGAAATAATATATACCAAGTCTTTCTTAATTTTCAAGTCTTCCAGAATTAACATCTTACAGTGAAAATCAAATAAACATGTTTAAGTTAACAGGTATCATTCTTATTTATCAATACTGATAATTTAAGGTTTTATATCACATTAAGTTGTAATATGGCATATTAACTCTTATGAATTAGAGAAATTTTTTTTTGAACAACCTATTATTTAAGGACCATATGCACTGACATTTCAAATGGCCTTCTTGTGATTTCAATTTCTATCAGTTGTGTGTTAATTAAAAAATACTTATTTTAGTAATTTTCATATTCATAATTGATATAAAGTCAATTGTTTAATCCTTTTTGTAAGTAGTTACTTATTACAGTAGGGGCAGTATTAATAATTCTAAATCTTTATAAGAAAAATGGTACAAAGATATTTTCAGGCAAAATTAAGAATAATTGCGATCTCTAAATGTTTGATTACTGATACATACAATACAGAGCTTTTGATGAGTCTCTTTCCCAGTAAAACATAAAATGCAAAGATACAGTTGGGTATGTATGTCCAAATAAAGATAAGAAAAAATACACATTATCAGTTAGAAACTATTAAATAAAAGATGAAAAGAACAATCCAACACATTGTACCAACTTGTCAGTTGAGTTAGTATTCTGGAAGAATAGCCTAAGACTAGAACTGGTCCATGACAAAATATTCACTAAAAAATGAAATATGAAAAATATAGGAAATACTATGAATTTTTCAGGAGGGTAGGTGGATTAACCTTTAATCTCAATTATGTGCATTTTTAAAACCAGTTTTCTGCTACAATAAAATTGTGATAGATACAACTAAACAAAACAAAGTTTCTGCTTAGCAAAATGAATGCATCTCAACACTTTTTTAGCTGATATCTTCCCACTCAATTTTAAACCTTTATTTATTTATTTTTTATTGGTTGTTCAAAACATTACAAAGCTCATGGTATATCATCTTTCATACATTTGACTCAATTGGGTTATGAACTCCCAATTTTCCCCAAATACGAGTTGCAGAATCACAATGGTTACACATTCATATTTTTACAAAATGTCATATAAGTGACTGTTGTATTGTGCTACATTTCCTATCCCCTACTATCTTCCCTCCCCTCCCCTCCCATCTTCCCTCTCTACCTCATCTGCTGTTTTTCACTTCTCTCCCTATTCCACCCGCCTTTCCCCTCACTACCTCTTATATGTAATTTTGTGTAACATTGAGGGTCTCCTACCATTTCCATATGGTTTCCATTCTCTCTCCCTTTTGCTTTCCTCTCTTGTCTTTGATTAATGTTAATCTTTTCCTCAAGTTCTTTCTCCCTGTTCTATTCTTAGTTGCTCTCTTTATATCAAAGAAGACATTTGACTTTTGTTTTTTAAAGAGTGGCTACCTTCTCTTATCATAATCTGCTCTAATGCCATCCATTTCCCTACAAATTCTATGATTTTGTCATTTTTTAGTGCTTCATAATACTCCATTGTGTATAGATGCCACATTTTTTTTTATCCATTCATATATTGAAGGGCATCTAGTTTGTTTCCACAGTCTACCTATTTTGAATTGTGCCACTATGATCATTGATGTGGCAGTATCCCTATAGTACGCTCTTTTAAGATCCTCAGGGAATAGTCTGAGAAGGGCAAAAGCTGGTTCAAAGGGTGGATCCATTCCCAGTTTTCCCAGGAATCTCCATTCTGCTTTCAAAGTTTGCTTCACCAATTTGCAGTCCCACCAGCAGTGTACAAGTGTACCCTTTTCCCCACATCCTCGTCAACACTTGTTGTTCTGTGACTTCATAATAGCTGCAAATCTTACTGGAGTGAGATGGTATCTTAGGGTGGTTTTGATTTGCATTTCTCTGACTGCTAGAGATGGTGAGCATTTTTTCATGTACTTGTTGATGGATTGTATGTCTTCCTCTGTGAAGTGTCTGTTCAGTTCCTTGTCCCATTTGTTGATTACATTATTTGTTATCTTATTGTTTAATTTTTTGAGTTCTTTGTATATTCTGGATATTAGGGCTCTATCTGAAGTGTGAGGGGTAAAAATTTGTTCCCAGGATGTAGGCTCTCTATTTACCTCTCTTATTGTTTCTCTTGCTGAGAAAAAACTTTATAGTTTAAGTAAGTCCAATTTGTTTATTCTTGTTATTAACTCTTGGGCTATGGGAGTCTTATTATGGAATTTGGAGCCCGACCCCACAGTATGAAGATCGTAACCAACTTTTTTTCTATCAGACGCAGTGTCTCTGATTTTATATCTAGCTTCTTGATCCATTTTGAGTTAACCTTTGTGCATGGCAAGAGAAAGAAATTCAGTTTCATTTATTCGCACATGGATTTCCAATTTTCCCAGCACCATTTGTTGAAGATGCTATTCTTTCTCCATTGCATGCTTTTAGCCCCTTTATCAAATATAAGAAAGTTGTAATTTTGTGGATTGGTTTCTGTGTCCTCTATTCTGTACCATTGGTCCACCTTAATGTTTTGGTACCAGTACCACACTGTGTTTGGTACTATTGCTTTGTAGTACAGTTTGAACTATGATATCGCTATAACTCCAGATTCACACTTACTGCTTAGAGTTGCTTTCGCTATTCTGGGTCTTTTGTTTTTCCATAAGAATTTCATGATTGCTTTATCTTTTTCTACAAGAAATGCTGTTGGGATTTTGATTGGCATCACTTTAAACCTGTAGAGAACTTTGGGTAATATTGCCATTTTGATAAGGTTATTTCTGCCTATCCATGTACAGGGTTCATTTTTCCATCTTCTAAGATCTTCTTTTATCTCTCTCTTTAGAGTTCTGTAGTTTTCATTATATAAATCTTTCACCTCTTTTGTTAGGTTGATTCCCAAGTATTTTATTTTATTTGAGGATATTGTGAATGGAGTGGTTTCCCTCATTTCCATTTCAGAAGTTTTGTTGCTGATATACAAAAATGCCTTTGATTTATGTGTGTTGATTTTATATCCTGCCACTTTGATGAATTCATTTATTTACTCAAGCCGTTTCTTTGTAGACCCTTTTGGGTCTGTTAAATATATTATCATGTCATCTACAAATAGCGATAATTTAAATTCTTCCTTTCCTATTTTTATGCCTTTATTTTCTTTTGTCTGTCTAATTGCTCTGGCTAGTATTTCTAGAACTTAATTGAATAGAAGTGGTGATAGAGGGCATCCCTGTCTTGTTCCAGATTTTAGAGGGAATTTCTTCAGCTTTTCTCTATTTAGGATGATGCTAGCCTGATTTTTAGCATATATAGCTTTTACCATGTTGAGGTAAGTTCCTTTTATCCCTAGTTTTTATAGTGTTTTGAACATAAAGGGATGCTGTAGTTTGTCGAATGCTTTTTCTGCATCAATGGAGATGATCATATGGTTCTTGTCTTTAAGTCTATTGATGTGGTGGATTACATTTATTGATTTCCATATATTGAACCAGCCTTGCATCGCAGGGATGAATCCTACTTGATCATGAAGCACAATTTTTTTGATATGCTTCTGTATTCGATTCGCCAGGATTTTATTGAGAATTTTTGCATCCAAGTTCATTAGAGATATTGTTCTGTAGTTTTCTTTCTTTAAAGTGTCTTTGTCTGGTTTCTGGATCAGGGTGATGTTGGCCTCATAGAATGAATTTGGAAGAGCTCTTTCTTTTTGTTTTTCTTGAAATAGCTTGAATAATATTGGTATTAGTTCTTCTTTGAAGGTTTTGTAGAACTCCGCTGTATACCCATCGAGTCCAGGGTTTTTTTTGGTTGGCAGTCCTTTGATGGTTCTTCTATTTCATCCTTTGTTATTGGTCTGTTTAAATTGTGTGTGTCTTCCTGACTCAATCTGGGCAGATCGTATGACTTAAGAAATTTATCAATACCTTCACTATCTTCAATTTTATTGGAATATAGTGTTTCACAATACTTTCTAACTATCTTATTTATTTCTGTAGTGTCTGTTGTGATATTGCCTTTTTCATCCCGTATTTTAGTAATTTGAGTTCTCTCTCTTCTTCTGTTCATTAGTATGGCTAAGGGCCTGTCGATCTTATTTATTTTTTCAAAAATCCAACTTTTAGTTTTATCAATTTTTTCAATGTTTTTCTTTGTTTCAATTTTGTTGATTTCTTCTCTGAATTTGATTATTTCTTGTCTTCTACTACATTTGCTGTTGTTTTGCTCTTCCTTTTCTAGGTTTTTGAGGTGTAGCATGAGTTCATTTATTTGCTGGTTTTTCTTTTTTTGAGGAAAGAACTCCAATAAATGAATTTCCCTCTTAAAACTGCTTTCACTGTGTCCCATAGATTCCGGTACATTGTGTCTGTATTGTCATTTGTCTCTAAGAATTTTTTTATCTCCTCCTTTATGTCTTCTGTTACCCATTGATCATTCAGTAGCATGTTGTTCATTTTCCATGTGATGCAGGATTTTTCCTTCCTTCTTTTATCATTGATTTCCCGTTTCATTCCATTATGATCAGATATGGTGCATGGTATTATTTCCATGCATTTATATTTACTAAGAATTGCCCTATGGCATAATATATGGTCTATCTTTGAGTAGGATCAATGTGCTGCTACTGAGAAGAACGTGTATCCACTTGATGATTGTTGATATATTCTATATATGTCTGTTAAGTCTAAGTTATCGATTGTGCTGTTGAGTTCTATAGTTTCTTTATTCAGTTTCTCTCTAGAGGATCTGTCCAATGCCAAGAGTGGTGTGTTGAATTCACCCATAATTATTGTGTTGTAGTCTATGTGACTCTTGAACTTGAGGGGAGTTTGTTTTATGAACGTTGCAATTCCATTGCTTGGTGCATACAAATTGATAATTGTTAGTCTTGTTGGTGGATGGTTCCTTCTAAAAGAATATAGTGTTCTTCTTTATCCCTTTGATTTACTTAGGTTTGAAGTTGATTTTATTCCATATGAGTATGGCCACTCCTTCTTGCTTCCGAGGGCCGTGTGAGTGGTATGATTTTTCCCAAACTTTTACCTTCAGCCTGTATATGTCTTTTCCTATAATATGGGTCTCCTGAAGACAACATATTGTTGGATTTTTTTTTTCCACGTTACTAGCCCATGTCTCTTGATTGGTGAGTTTTGGCCATTAACATTTAAGGTTACAATTGAAATATGATTTGTACTTCCAGTCATGTTTATTTATTTATTATATTTTAGTTTGGCTAGTTTTTACTTTTTTGGTTATTTTCCTCCCCCTTTACTGAAATACCTCCTGCTGTTAGTTTTGGGCACTATTTTTCAATTCTTCTTCTTGTAGTATTTTGCTCAAAATGCTTTGCAGTGCTGGTTTTCTGGCTGCATTTTCTTTTAGCTTTTGTTTATCATGAAAGACTTTAATTTCATTTTCAAATCTGAAGCTTAATTTTGCTGGGTACAGTGTTCTTGGTTGGAATCCATTATTTTTCAGCATTTGAAATACATTGTTCTAGGATCTTCTCTCTTTCAAAGTCTGTGATGAAAAATCAGTCGTTAACCTAATTGGTTTACCCCTGAATGTAATCTGCCTCCTTTCTCTTATAAGCGTTTAATATTGTCTCCTTGTTCTGTATGTTGGCTATCTTCATAATTATATGTCTTGGATTTGGTCTATTATGTTTTTGAATGTTTGGGGTCCTGTAGGCTTCCAGGATTTGGCAATCCAATCCATCTTTCATCTCTGGGATGTTTTCTAGAATTATTTCATTTAATATGTTGTCAATTCCTTTGGTTTGAATCTCTATGCCTTCTTCTATCCCAGTGACTCTCAAGTTTTTTTTTTTTGACATCAATTATCTCTTGAATAGATTTAAGCATCTTTTCTGTGTTGACTATATTCTTTTCAAGTTGATAAACTTTATCTTCATTTTCTGATTTTCTGACTTCTACTTGATCTACTCTATTTGTAATATTCTTGTTTGAGTTTTTAATTTGGTTTATAGTTTCCTGCATTTCTAGAATTACTGTTTGAATTTTTTTAAGATCTCTATTTTTTGGTAAAGCTCATTTTTTGCCATTTGAATTTGTTTGTTTAATTCATTTTCAAAATATACTTTTATTCCTTGGACTTGCTGCCTCATGTCTTCTCTAATATTTCTTTCCATCTGAGTTAAGTATGCCTTGATTTCTTTCCCTATCCCTGTTTCTGGTGCTTCTAGGTCCTCCTGTAGAATTAAGTTGTCCTGCATTGTTTGTACTCCTTTTATTCCATTGTTTCTTCATGATGTTCACGTTACTTTCCAGCTCTATTTGATTGCTGTGTTTCTGCTTTATTCTAGAGATTTGTTTTGGTGTTGTATGTCTCTGTTGTCTCTCCTTTGTGTTGGTAGACTATGCATGCTAAAGTGGATTCCGCTTGGAAGAAATTCCGAAGGCCGAGCTCCAGTGACGTCACCTCTCTGTTTCGGCAGGCCCAAGGCTCCTTGCTGAGGTGTCCGTATAGGGGGGTGGGACTGTACTGTCACTTGTTGGTTTCAGCTCCGGGTCACTGGCGGGCAGGCGGTCTCCAGCTGCCCAGTCGTGCGGTCGGTGGCCGGCGGGCAGGCGGTCTCCAGCTGCCCAGTCACTTGTGCAGCAGGTGGGCTGTCACTGGTGGGCGGGCGATCTCTAGCCACCCAGTGGTGCGGTCGGTCGCCGGCGGCAGGGCGTTCTCAAGCCGCCTAGTCACATGGGCAGCGGGTGGACTGTCGCCTGTGGGCCTGCAGTCTCCCGCTGCCCAGTCACAAGGGCCTGGCCTCTAGTCCTCTGGTTTCTCCTGCTAGTCCTGGTTTTTCCTGCAAGACCAGATTTCCCCTGAGTGATGGCTCTCGGCAGTTCAAACTGTACTCTGGGCCTGCCGTTTGTTGGTTGTGGAGGGTGTCTATTGGGAAGCCAGACACTCTATTGTTTTGATTTTTTCCACTTGCCCCTCCCCCAGCACTGGTTAGACAGGTTTTATTTTCACAGTTGATGAGAGGGGGAGTTGAAGGTCAGTTGCCTCTTGTTTTCCCCCATCTTTATGCAGGCTCGCTCTGATAATCTCTCCCCCGGAAATCCTAGGAGAGATTTTATGCGAATTCCCCGATATATGGGAGATGAGCTGAATAACACACTCCTGTTTTATTGTTGTAATCTGTAGGAGAGTGGCTGTGGTTACTTCAGCTCTCCAAGATGATGGCCATTGGTTTCCTTGGAAGAGTTTCCATTGTGGGAGATAGAACTGTACCGCTTCCTTCCCTGTCTGAAATCCTGAACTCAGCTCAGGGCTCAGTGGGGGCTCTACCGGCAGGATTCCACAGAATCCTTATCAACGTTTCTCCCTGCTTATTGGACCCATCTCGGTGGTGCCGCACCGTCTTTAGCCACTGGGTGGGCCGCACGGATCAGTCAAATGGGATCTCGGGTCGCACATTTGGCTCGTGTTTGAGACTCAATTACCGGACCATGGTGCTAGAAATCCTTCTTCTAGGTTTTGGTGCACCCCCATTTTGCTGTAATTTCCTAACAAGATAGTTTTTTTTGTCACTCTAACTCGTTATTCTCCTGTGCAGTGGTGCAGTACACTTGGTGTGATGCACTCTATTCATGGCCATCTTGCAATGACGAAATATTATGATTTGTATGCACCATTTACTGAAGTCAGTTTTCAGTTTTAGAAAACAAATATGAATTTCAGGTGTATGAATATTTCGGAGAATAATCTTGTGAAAAGTTGATTATAAATCCACATACATGAATATGAATGATTTTAGGGAGTGTATAATAAGACACATATATTTTATATTTTGAAAAATCTGGAGAGTATATATATATATATATACACACACAAACACACACACACACACAGACATTAAAAAGAAGCAGTATATATGCGAATCGAAATTCATCATGAAATATATATCTTCCACATATCCAAAAATATACATTTTACTAAAAATGGATTTATGTATAATGTTGTTCAACTTGGAAGCTCACACTTAGGTTGAATTTTCAGTTCCAACAGCGTTTAGGAGGAGTGATCTCTTCTCACAATTTGTATGTGCCAAGTCACCCACCTCAGAAGAAGGTACGTGTGATACCAGGTAGGATTCTATATGTGCATATAATAATACATGAGCTGAAAAAGGCTAAAGAGAGACAGGAATTGACATATTTCTTAACTTTAAAAACACATGGTGAACTATTTCAATAAACATTGACTTATTTATAACTCCTATCCTATATAATGAAAAAGGGAAGTCCAAATATACACCATGCCTCCTCTGAACTGCTTGTATTTCTATTCTGTTTGAGTTACTATTCTCCATCATATTAGGATTAGTAGTCAGAGTCTAGTAGGGTATGGGTTAGTGTCAGAGATTCATTATTCCGAATGGAAAATAGGAAAATAAACCCAATGTGTTTTCAAATATGTGCTACACAAAAATCTTCCCACTCTCATCCAGAACAATTCCTTGATATTACCCTCGCCTGAAGTAATGCACAATTAGAGGAGAAGAGTTAGAAAATCTGGGAATACATATCTGGAATGGAATATGCTCAGGAGTTCACAACCTTGGAGGTGGTAGAGGAGTTTCCAAAAGTAAGGGACAGGGTAAACACTCCACAAACATGGAGCTCTGCAGGCCTAAAGACATCTTGAGAAACTGCCTCTGAGTATGGGCACTTGAAATATATGTTGTTGTCAGGAGCTTTAGCTTCCTATGTAGTGAGAGCACCAAAATTGGGTCTGCATCTATGTGACCTGGAGGACATGGTATCTTATTTTTCAATGAACATGAGGCAGCAGTGCTGAATTCTCACTTTGTAGGTAAACTGTGGCAACTGCGGTGTAAGTGTCTCTCCGTGTAGACTGTGAAGCCATTTGGTCATCCTCTAGTTTTCCTGGTGTGTCTTGCTGCTTCACTGGGAGTTGGGTATTTGCTTCACGAAATACAAGGAGTTCAACTGGGACATAATGCTGGAGGGAGTTCTGTCACATGCGGTGGGTCAGGGTCTGCAGGAGAATGCACCAATCAGGCTTCTATCTCACATAGCTTGCCCCCAGGCCCATAGCAACCTGATTCTGAACATTGCCCTGACCCTCTCAATATAACAAGATGCCTTAACATATAAGGGTCTGCTAGCTGCACCATGTCAGTCACAAGCCATTTGGAAGCCAATGGCAGATCCACATGGCCCCAACACAGATGTTTTATCACACACCTGCCCACCACTGCTCTAGACCCGCTACTAAGCAGGCTCCAACTTACTGGCATCTCTGTTCTACACCATTTTTCAAGAAACCCAGTCAATCAACGAATTGTCTGGTATACTCATGATCAGCAAATGGACATCAGAAGGTTCTCCAGTGACACCTGGACATGAAAATTTCAAAAATTCCATGGTATTTATCTAGCCATTGTTCGTGGATGAATTTGGAGGCACTATGATTTTCAATTTATTCAGGAGCCATTAAATGTTGAGGAAGCTCATTTTAATGAAAGCACAGGAGAACACACACAGGCAAGTCTTCTCAAAGAGTGGCCAAATGGTCACATGAAGCCAGGCCCATTGAGGTCTACAATGTGAGGTCCATGTGTGTTTTGACTCTCAACTATGGCTGCCAAGTTTGTCAGAATAAAATCATGTGATATCCTTGCTGAAATTCCCCGTGCCTTGTGGAAAGCCTTCCTGGGCACACATCTCAATTCCAAGGGTGACTCTCATTCATGGCCTCCTAAAATCCCAACACAACTCATGGCAATACTTCTCTGAGGTCAGTTCCAGAACTCAGTCTGTAAGGAGAATTACAGCAGAGTTCAAGCCCAGGTGGAGCCAGTCATCATTTCCAACCGTCAAACTAATAACCACAATTAAAACCAAAACACTTCCGCATGGCCCTCATCTTCTTCCATATAGACACTCATTATAACCTCTGACTAGAGGTTTCCATGAGGGGCGCAGCCCAAGACAGTGTCCAAAATAAGCTCCCTTTCCCCTCATTTGCCTAATGTCGGGGTGGCCTGAACACCTTCCTGTGAACCAGGAGTAATCGAGTAGGCCATCCGTTAATACTGCTCTGTTTCTCCAACTTGATGAATACTGACTGTGGGGTTTAGATTCTTTATGTGAATTAGAAACATGAGAAAACCCAAGCACCTATGGGCTTCCCTCTTCAGGGCTTTGAAGAACTCATTTGACCCAAAGGATCCCTATTCTCACTTGATGAAGTTCAGGAACCTTACAGAGGAAGGCGAGAGACTTCATCCACAATGACTGCTCTTTTGGCCATTTTGGGTTTGGATGAAAACATGGGATCCATCAGGTGCTGAGAATCTAACCACAGCCTCACACAGGGCCAAGAGTCTGATTCAGACACATCCATTTCCGAAGCAAATAAGCAAAGAGCCACAGGTGAATCCCATTCATTTCCATTTGAAACTGTTTTCTTCAGGCTTCACAAAGGAGTGGCCTGAGGGAAAGACCTTCCTGAAATTCAGGGCAACAAACAAGAGGTAAACAAAAGGCACAAAGCAGGGTTTCTCCACTGAGACTTTCCTGGTCACACTGATATCTGAGTTTTCTGAGATGCTCGCCATTGCCGTCAGTTATCCAGAACATGGCCATATCACAGAACTTGTAGGTGGTACATATCTTGGACACAAAACCATGAGGCTATTCTGGAGAGTGGCCAGAATTCAGGAAGAAAACAGAAACTTTGGAAGATAGCAGGTGTTACCCTTCGATAAGGCAAGCCACAGTCCATTCATAAATTTGGCAGGATGAATGCCTGGAAGCTTTATACTAGACAGGACACATCCATTGATGCATTCTCTTTACTAATGTCTAAAATCACAGACAGAGTGGGATGCACAGATATAGAAGCACTTGACTTGTCAAACGACTTACTAGAAACAGTCAACGCCAATCCAAACAAACAGCCTTTCCTACCTATTCTCAGGACATGAGACAAAACCAGAAACACACATCCACACCCACAAAGGCACCTCTTTTGCCCAAGTAGGTCTGTGACTATCCGGAGTGTCCTCAGACTGATGGGCCATATTATATTGCCCCAAAATGGCCTCTCCTGTCTCAAATCTGGTCTCCTTGGCCAACTCTGTGAAGTAGTCAGGAGCCATGGGTGAGCCACTACCTGCTTTCTCAGGAAAGTCCCCTCTTCAGAGCTTTCCTGGCATTTGGCCATCCTCACATCAGTAGGAACTAAGAAAGACTGACTCTGTCCTTGGTAAATTGAAACAAGTGAGACCACTGGAACTGGGACTGCGAGTGCCTCTGGGTGTGTCTCTTCCTGGATCACAAGTTCAGAGAGTTCCATCGACAAGGAGGTGAGGTGAGGTCACTTCCTTCCGAAACTGAATGAGGTCACTGCCTTGGCAACCTCTTTGTCCTAACAGTTACTTCTAAGGGTCCCATGAGATGCAGGCTGCCCCTACTTTCTGTGACACTTTCACAAGTTAGAATGGTATATCAACCATAGGCACCTGTGAACAGCTCTTCACACAGGCCTTGTTTGGTCCATCTTCTCTATATTTAGAGGTTGATTCAGACACATCCCTTCATCATGACCAGGTTGTTTGCCATAGAATTTAACTTTTGCTTTCTCATGTCCTTCATAGCTGCCTATATCTTATCCAGGGGTCATTTCTGCATGGACCTTTGATGTTCTCAGCAGGTGGAAGATCCCCTACATTCCAGTATTGTAAGACCAACTCTGTCCCTCCTCTTTTGTAAAGTTAGATTGAGGGAACAGTGTATGTTTAGGGTTAATAACATGTTTTATTTGGGTTAAGAATCTCTCTGCCGGATGAATAATGGTATTGGGAACCTGTGATATTTACAAGAATATATAGGTGAAATATAAGTATAAAAACAGAAACCTAGGTAAGATTTGAAACGAGAAGGGCATTGGGCCCTTGAGTGGGATACTTAGGTTTTAATAATTTTCTGTATATATGTCTCAGATAAATTGAAATACAATGGCTTAGGACCTTATACCTTGGACGATTGATTGTCGAATTGAACATCGAGTCAAAATGCAATAGTCAGTAGGATTAGGAAGATAGTCAGTAGGTTTAGAAATAAGAGTGAGTATAGGATTTGGACCAAAATTTCTTTAGCAATAGGGTCTAGGTTAGACAGTGAATGTATAGGTCACCAAATGTGAAGTGTCAGACACAATGATGAACTGGGGAAAATATGTAGGAAAACAGATATCAATTGAGATATTAGGAAATCAGGCAAAGTATAAAGTGAGTGATAGGATTAGACATTTTCAACAGGCTCGAACTATAATATATAATCTTAGGAAGAAACAAATATGTAGTCACCAATAGGATTTACATCTGAGAGCATTTGGCAACCTGGACATTGTTGTTTTAGTAATCCGTTCTCACTTTCCATTTAGGGTTTGATACAATCATGATTGTGACCTTTGCTTTTTGTGTCCAGAATATTACTGTGATAAAAAATATATATAAATATATATATAGATAAGGTGATATGAGTAATTCTTCCACCATTTCTGGGAGCAATATTTTGAAGAGGTATAAATTAGTATTGGGGGGACAAAGAGGTGTACACTGTGTCTTTGAATATAGAGATAATGCATTAATAGACCATACTGTGAATAAATAACATAACTGGTTCCAACATTAAATAATGCATTGAACGGAAATGTGAAAATATACAGAAAATCTTTTATTGATATACATACATTTATTCCAACCAGCTATACATCTAATGGTAATATTAATGTTATGGTTTATCTTGAAGAGTGTGTGAGTTTAGCTTCGAAATTGATTATGGAAATCGAAAATGATGTGTTTGGAAAGAAGTCTCATGAAAAGACCAGTCAAGTAACATGGAGGAATACATGTGTTATGAAGCAGGAAGTGACTGAAAGTGAAACAAATTCCTATAAATTTGTGAACTTGTGGATGAAATATATATCTTATGATGTGCAAAAACTGAAGAAATAGTAATGTACCAGTGTTGAATTATAATGAACGTCAAAATAGAAATCATGTCCTATAGGATTCTACTTGCATTGATGTTAAACTGGGTCATTTACTCTAGAAATATTAGGATTTGTAAGCACCATTTATTGAAGTTACTTTTCAGAACTGGGAAACAAATATGTATTTCAGGTGGATGAGTATTTCTGAGAATAATCTTGTGAAAAGTTGATTATAAATCCACATACATGAACATAAATGAATTTACGGAGTTATATAAGATACATATATTTCATATTTTATAAAATGTGAAGAGTGTGAAAATATATATATATATATATATATATATATATTTGTATATATATATATATATATATATTTATATATGTATTTATATATATATTTATATATACTAAAAAACCACAAAAAATACATTAAAAAGTATCAATATCTATATGCCAATCGTAATTCATCATGTAATATAAATCATCCACAGATGCTAAATTATTTATTTTACTAAACATGGATTTATGTATAACATTGTTCTACTAGGAAGCTCACCCATTGTTTGAATTTTCAGTTCCAACAGCGTTTAGGAGGAGAGATCTCTTCTCACAATTTGTTTCTGCCAAGTCAGCCAACTCATAAAAATGTACGTGTGATACCAGGTAGAATTCTATATGTGCATATAAAAATACATGTGCTGAGTAGGCTACAGAGAATGGGAGACAGGAATTCACATATTTGTTAACTTTAAAAACACATGGAGGACTATTTCAATTAAAAATTGACTAGATTTATAAAACCTACCCTTTATCGTGCAAGAGGGAAGTCCTACTATACACCATGCCTTCTCTGAAATGCTTGCATATTCATTCTGCTTGGGTATTTTTCTCCATCATATTAGGATTAGTAGTCATATTATAGTAGGGTATGAGTTAGTGTCAGGGATTCAGTATTTCGAATGGAAAATAAGAAGAAGAATCCAATGTTTATCAAATATGTGCTTCACAAAAAATTTTTCTACTCTCATCCAGAACAATGCCTTGACATTACCTTCGCCCCAAGTAAGACACAATTAGAGGAGAAGAGTTAGAAAATCTTTAAATACATATCTGAAATAGAAAATGCTCAGGAGTTCACAACCTTGGAGATGATAGAACAGTTTCCAAAAATAAGGGACAGTGTAAAAACTCCACAAACATGGAGATTTGCCTGCCTAAAGACGTCTGGAGAAACTGCCTTTAGGTTGGGGACTTGAAATACATGTAGTTGTCAGGAGCTTTAGGTTCCTTTCTAGTGAGACCATCAAAGATGGGTCTTCATCTCTGTGATTTGGAGGATATGGTTATAATTTCCCAATGAACATGAAGCAGCAGTGCTGAATTCTCTTTGTAGTGAGAGCATCAAAGGTGGGTCTGCATCTATGTGACCTGGAGGACATGGATTCTTATTTTACAATGAAAATGAGGCAGCAGTGCTGAATTCTCTCTTTGTATGTAATCTGTGGCCACTGGGGGCTAAGTGTCTCCCCACGTGGACTGTGAAGCCATTTCATCATCCTCCACTTTTCACAGTGTTTCTTGCTGCTGCACTCGGAGTTTGGTACTTGCTTCAGGAAATACAATGCGTTCAACTGGGACACCATGCTGGAGGAAGTTCTGTCAAATGTGGTGGGTCAGGGTCTGCAGGATAATGCACCAACAGGGCTTGTATACCACATAGGTTGCCCCCTTGACCAAAGCAACCTGATTCTGAACATTGCCCTGAAACCTCTCCATATAACAAGATGTCTGTACATATAAGGGTCTGCTAGCTGCACCATGTCAGTCACAGCGATTTGGAAGCCAATAGCAGATCCACATGACCCCACAACAGATGTTTTATTACACACTTGCTCACCACTGCTCTAGTCCCACTACTAAGAAGGCACCAACTTAATGGCATCTCTGTTCTCCACAATTTTCATGAAATCCAGTCAATCAATGCACTGTCTGGTACAGTCATGATCAGCAACAGGACATCCAAAGGTTCTCCAGTGCCATCTGGTCATTGGAATTTCAAAAATTTTATGGTATTTATCTAGTCAATTTTCAAGGATGAAGTTGGAGGCACTGTGGGTTTCAATTCATTCAGGAATCATTCAATGGTGAGGAAGCTGATTTCAATGAAAGTTTTGGAGAACTCTCAGAGGCAAGTCCTCCCAAAGAGTGGCCAAAAGGTCACAAGAATCCAGGCCCACTGAGGTCTACAATTGAGGTCCATGTGTGTTTTGACTAGTAAATATGGCTTCAAAGTCTTTCAGAATAAAATTATGTGATATCTTGGCTGAGATTCCCAGTGCTCTGTGGAAAGCCACCCTGGGCCTAGTTCCCAGATTCCAAGGGCGAATCTCATGTGGGTCCTCCGAAAATCCCAACACAATTCATGGCAATACTTCTTTGATGTCTGATCCAGAACTCAGTCTTTCAGGGGAATGACACCAGAGTTCAAGCCCAGGTGGATCCAGTCATCTCTTCCAACTGCCACACGAATGACCACAATTTAAACCAAAATACTCCCACATGGCCCTCATCTTATTAAATATAGACACTCATCATAACCTGTGGCTGGAGGTTTCAAAGCGGGACACATCCCAAAAGAGTGTCCAAAAAAATCTCCCTTACCCCTCATTTGCCTAAAGTCAAGGTGGCATGGACACCCTTCCTGTGAACCTGGAGTGATCCAATAGACCTGCCGTTAATACTGCTCTGCTTCTCCAATTTGAGGCCTACTGATTCTCAGCGATAGATTTTTTATGTGATTTGGAGTCATAAGAAAACACAAGCATCTCTTCAGGGCTTCAAAGAACTCATTTGACCCAAATGATCCCTATTCTCACTTGATAGAGGTCAGGGACCTAACAGAGGAAGGCAAGAGACTAATCAACAATGACAGATTTTTGGCCATTTTGCTTTTGATTGCACACATGGAATCTATCTTTAGATTCATCATGTGCTGAGAATCTAAGCCACAACCTCATACAGGGCCAAGAGGCTGATTCAGACACATCCCTTTCCAAAGCAATTAAGCAAAGAGCCACAGGTTATGCCCATTTATTTTCATTTGAAAACTGTTTTATTCAGGCTTCACAAAGGGGTGGCCTGAGGCAAAGACCTTCCTGAAATTCAGGGCAACAGAACCATAGGTAAGCAAATGAACCAAAGAAGGGTTTCTCCACTGAGAGTTTACTGGTCACACTGATATCTGAGTTTTCTAAGATGTTCCCATTCTCTACAGCTCTCAAGTATATGGACATGTCACATATCTTGGAGATGGTACATATCTTGGACACAAAACCATGAGCCTATACTAGAGAGTGTCCAGAATTCAGGAAGAAAACATTAACTTAGGAAGTTAGTAGGTGTTGCCCATCCATAAGGCACACCACAGTCCATTCATCAATTAGGCAGAATAAATACTGGAGAGTTTTCTACTAGACAGGACACATGCATTGATGCATTCTCTTGTCTAATGTCTACAACCACAGACACAGTGGGATACACAGACATAGAAACACTACCGCTGTCAAACGACTTATTAGAAACAGTCCACTCCAATCCAAACAAAGAGCCTTTCCTACCTATTCTCAGAAATTGAGAGAAAACCACAAACTCACACCCACACGCAAAAAGGCACCTCTTTAACACAAGTAGGTCTGTGACTATCCAGAGTGTCCTCTAACTGGTGGGCCATACTCTGTTCCCCTGAAATGGCCTGTCCTGTCTCAGATCTGGTCTCCTTGGGCAACTTTGTGAAGTTTTCAGGAGCCAGTGGTGAACCAATACCTGTTTTCTCAGGAAAGGTCCCTCTTCAGAGCTCTTCTGGCATTTGACAATCCTCATATCAGTAGGTACCAAGGAAGACTGACTCTGTCCTTGGTAAATCCAAACAAGTGAGACCACTGGAACTGGGACTGGGACTGGCTCTGGGTGCCTGGCTTCCTGGATCTCAAGTCCAGAGATTTCCATCACCAAAGAAGTGAGGTGAGGTCACTTCCTTCAGGAACTGAATGAAGTCACTGCCTTGGCCACCACTTTGTACTTACAGTTGCTTCCAAGGGTCCCATGAGATGGAGGCTGCTCCTACTTCCTGTGACACTTTCACAAGTTAGAATGGTATATCAAGCATAGGCACCTGGGAACAGCTTTCCACGCAGGCATGGTTTGATCAGTCTTCTCTACAATAGGAAAGGAGAGGCTGATTCAGACACATCCCTTCATACTGACCAGGTTGCTTGCCATGGAATATGACTTTTGATCTCTTAGGTCCTTCATAGCTGCCTGCAACTTCTCCAGGGTATCATTTCTGCCTGGAACTTTGATGTTCTCAGCAGGTGGAAGACCCCCTACATTACTATTGTAAGACAAACTCTGTCCCGGCTCATCTGTAAACTTAGTTTGAGGGAACAGTGTATGTTTAGGGTAATAACAGGTTCGATTTGGGTTAGGAATCATACTGAGGAACAAACAATGGTATTGGGAACTTGCGATATTTACAAGAATATATTGGTGAAATATATGTATGAACACAGAAATCTAGATAAGATTTGAATCCAAGAAGTGCATTGGGCTGTTGATTGGAATACTTAGCTTTGAATTATATTCTGCATAGATGTCTCAGATAAATCAATATACAATGGCTTAAGATCTTGTACCTTGGATGATTGATTGTAGAAGAGATCATCCAGTCAAAAAGGTATAGTTGGTAGGATTAGGAAGATAGTCAGTAGATTTAGAAAAAAAGAGTGAGTATAGGATTTCGACCAAAAGTTCTTTAGCAATAGGATTTCGGATAGAGAGTGAATGTAAATGTCAGCACATGTGAAGAGTCAGTCACAATGATGAACTCGTGAAAATATGTAGGAAAGCAGATATCAATAGAGACATTAGGAAATCAGGCAAAATACAAAGTGAGTGATAGGATTAGTCATTTTCAACAGGGTTGAGGTTCAATATATAATCTTAGGAAGAAACAAATATGTAGTCACAAATAAGATTGATTTGAGAGCATTAGGCAACGTGGACATGGATGTTTTTAGTAAACCATGCTCACATTCCATTTAGGCATTGGTGAAAGGTTAATAAAATAGGTACTTGTCACTTCCTGTTTTTCTGTATGCTTAACAAAACACTGTTGGAAACTTGAGGACTGTTTGCTAATCTTGTTTCCAGAATGTGCTGTCCCCAACTGCCAAACTGCATAATACACACCCTCACCCGTTTGCACGCAAACCTCCCCCTTGCCCTGACCCATCAATAAACTTCCCTCCCTGCCCTCTCCAAGGAAAGTATATAAGCTCTGCTTAAGCTGTTTTCATTGCTCTCTGCTCTATTCAAGTGACCTCTGAGCCCCTGAAATCTGGTCTCCCAATAAACCCTTCACTGTTGCATGAGACATTCTCTTGGTGGTCTCTTCCTCTGTCGCTCACCCGATCTTTACATCTGGAGGCACCAGCGAGATCCAGCAGCGGCGGACGAAAGACCCCCAAGGGGCTCCTTTCAGGGTAAGTAAGGTGACTCTTTCTGGTTTCAGGTTTCAGGTTAGGGTTTTGCAATATCGCTATCGGTGTTGAGCATTAGCTCTCTCTGACGGTGGCTGACAGACGTGTCACAGAGCCACAGGCCACATCCCTGGGGGACGCCCCAGAGGACTCAGGAAATCAAGGAACAATAGTCTCCTCGACTCTGTGATATTTTGTTTCGGATTCGGTATTGCCAGCCCATCAGGTTTTGAGGGCTACTCAGTCCTTGTCTCAGTATTGGACGTCCATTGTCTGTCTTTATTGTCCTGTCTTGTCTGTGTAGTATGTCGTTGCTTTCACTGTTTGTGTATCTCTCATTTTGGGACAGAGCACTTCAACACTTCTCTCCCTGACCCTTGATCACTGGACCAAAGTCTGCTTAAGGGCCCAGAATCTTTCTTTTTCATTAAAACGCTGGACCTGGCAGACTCTCTGTGCCTCAGAATGACACACCTTTGGAGTTGGATGGCCCCCAGAAGGATGTTTCTACTTCCCACTAATTTGAAAAATCAGAGATATTGTCTTTCAGCTGAGGCCACATAGCCATCCAGATCAACAGCCATATATCTTAACTTGGCAGGACCTCTGCAAATCTCCTCCTCCATGGGCGAAGCCTTTCCTTGTCCCTGCCTACGCTCCTACTCCTTCCACCACGATTCTATCTCTCAAACCCTCTGCTCCTCCTCCTCCACCCTCTGTTCTCCCTGAGTCTCAAGATTCTACTGGACTCTCCTCCTCCTTCTTATCCCCTGCCCTTGTCCCCAACCCCCAACAACCTCTAAGTGATTCCCCTGCTGACTCTGCTTCTCTGCCATTGGAGGAAGTTAGGCCGGCCCAGTGCCCTCCAGATGACTCCCCCGCGTCACACACAGCCCCTCCTTCCCTGGAGGAAGCTGGCCCGGCTAAAAGAACTCAAAGAACTCCCTGGGGTTTTCACACTTGCTTACTTGGGATGACTGCCAACAAATCCTAGGGACTCTCTTTACGGCAGAGGAATGAGAGAAAAACCTCCTGGAAGCTAAAAAATATATTCTCGGACCAGATGTGTGACCAACACAACTTCCCAACATAATCAAAGCCAGCTTCCCCTTGAATTGACCCAACTGAAACCCCAACACCTTTGAAGGTAGGGAGCATCTGTCCACTTATTGCCAGGCCCTAAAAGTGGGTTTCCAATCGGCTGCTAGGGAACCACCTAATTTGGCCAAGGTAAGAGAGATAATTTAAGGGCCTGATAAATATCCCTCTATGTTTCTAGAGAGAATTATGGAGGCATATAGGAGATTTACTCCTATTGATCCTCAGGCAGAGGATCAAAAGGCATCTGTCATGATGGCCTTCATTGGGCAAGCTGCCCTGGATATTAAAAGAAAGTTACAACTCTTAGAGGGATCACAAGATATGACTTTGGGAGATTTAGTCAGAGAAGCCGAGAAAGTATACTATATGAGAGAAACAAAGAGAAAGAAAGGGAGCAAAGGGAAGATGAGAGATGCAAAAGACAGACTAAGGCATTGACTAAGGTCCTGGTCACAACAATAAATAGGCCAGAAATTAACAAACAGGAAGACAGGAACGGAAACCTGGGCGCACGCCAGAGGCCACCCCTGGCCTCAGATCATTGTGCCTACTGTAAAGAAAAAGGTCACTGGGCCAAAGAGTGCCCTAGAAAAGAGACAGCCACAACAGCCAGCCATTCTGACTCAAAAGGATGACTAAGAACGTCGGGGCTCAGATCCCTTCCCCGAGCTCAGGGTAACTTTTGAAGTGGAGAGGACCCAGGTAAACTTTGAAGTGGATACAGCAGCAGTATACTCAGCCCTTAAGGCCCCACTGGGCACACTATCAAATAAAATGTCTCTAGTTCAAAGGGCTAATGGCAGTAAATATCAGACATAGACAACTAAGAGGACCATGGACATGGGGAAAGGAAAAATCCATCACTCCTTCCTAGTAATCCCAGAATGCCTGGCCCCATTGATGGGCAGAGATCTGCTCAGTAAGCTCCAGGCCAAAACAACTTTTAACCCCGAAGGCCCCAAAATGAAATTTCTAAATCCTTCAGTAAAAACTCCTATAGTCTTGGCTTTATAAATGTCAGTAGAAGATGAACATCCACTCTTCACACCCCCCAAGACTGCTCAAACAAGCAAGCTACCCCAGAAATGGATAACAGATTACCCAGATACCTGGGCAAAAACGGCTAGGTTAGGCCTAGCCGTGAAACAACCTCCAAGAACAGTGGAGTTAAAAACCTCAGCCTCCCCAATCAATGTCAAACAATATCCTCTGAGCAGAAAAGCTAAAGATGGGATAAGGCCCCATATTCAGAAATATCTGGCCTTAGGGTCCTAAGGCCCTGTCAATCGGCCTGGAAGACTCCCCTGCTCCCAGTAAAAAAAGCCAGGAACCGGGGACTATCCCCCATTCAAGACCTAAGAGAGATTAATAACAGAGTGCAGGACATTCACTCCACGGTAACTAATTCGTACAATCTGCTTATCACTCTGAACACTTAGCAGAAATGGTATACTGTTCTGGACTGAAAAGATGCTATCTTTTGTTTGCCTCTGCATAAAGATAGTCAGTTGCTGTTTGCTTGCTAGTGGGTAGACACAGAAACTGGAACGTCTGATCAAGTAACTTGGACTAGACTCCCACAGGGGTTCAAAAACTCTCCCACTCTCTTTGATGAAGCCCTCCACAGAGATCTCAACAACGTCAGAACTACACACCCCAAAGTCACCCAGCTTCAATACGTGGATGACCTGCTACTGGCAGCCAACACCAAAGAAAACTGTGAGTCTGGGACCCAAGCACTATTATATGAGCTTGCTCAACTCGGGTATAGAGCTTCTGCCAAATAGGCCCAAATTTGCCAGCAAGAAGTAATCTTCCTGGGCTATTCCCTTAGGGGCAGTAAACGATGGCTCACTGAGCCCAGAAAACAAATGGTTGTGCAGATACCACCCCCATCTAGCAGCAGACAACACAGAGAGTTTCTTGGGACTACTGGGTTTTGCAGGTTATGGATTTCTGTGTTTGCGTCCTTAACTTCTTCTTTATACCCGCTGTTAAATGGAGATACCCAATTCCAATGGACCCCTGAGCACCAGAACGCTTTTGATAACATCTAACGACACTGGCACTGAATTCCTCAACTTGACTGAGCCAAGCCTGCAATTTCAGAAAGCCCTACACTACATTAAAAATGTACATTAATTCACACACCTTGGTTCAAAGAAACTGCAGGCATTCCTGAAGGATCAAGAACAGAGTTTTCCACTAACCCACTCACAGCAAAAGGAAATAACTGAACAGGTAACAAAAGTCTGTCCGGTCTGTCAATAGGTTAATGCTTATCTTTCCAAGCTTTCCGCAGGAAAGCACCTATTAGGAACCAGACCAGTACAATTCTGGGAAGTGGACTTTACTGAAATTAAGCCAGCAAGGTATTGACTTAAATATCTCCTAGTCTTTGTAGATATATTTTCAGGATGGATTGAAGCCTTCCCCACAAAAAAAGGCACAATTGGTGGTCAAGAAGATCCTGAAAGATATTTTTTCCAAGACACGGCCTGCCTAAGGTAATAGGGTCTGATAATGGCCCGGCGTTCATGGCCCAGGTAAGTCAGGGGTTAGCCAGGACACTGGGGATAAATTGGAAGTTACATTGTGCTTATAGACCCCATAGCTCAGGACAGGTAAAAAAAATAAATAGAACCATTAAAGAGACCTTAACGAAATTAAGCTTAGAGAGTGGCATAAAAGATTGGACTATGCTCCTGCCTTATGCACTGTTTCATGCAAGAAATACTCCCTCTATTTCTTTGTGTAACCTCACCACCTATGAAATTCTTTATGGAGCCCCTCCTCCAGTAAGGGACCTAACCCCAACTCTAAGACCTAGTGATCCCCTCCACAACCCCTTGTTTGACAGACTTAAAGCTCTTGAAAGAACTCAGCGATACCTGTTGAAACAGCTGGCCACTGCCTACCAACCTGGTGAAGAGGGGACTCCACATCGATATCAAATAAGAGACATCCTCTACATAAGACAACATCAGGTGTCATCCCTGTAACCCCGCTGGACAGGACCATACCAGGTGCTACTTATAAAACCTACAGTGGTAAATGTAGAAGAAATCAATTCCTGGATCCTAATTCTTATCTCAAGCCTGCGCCCTGTCCAGACTCTGGCTGAAAAACTGGAAAAGACTGGAAACCCTTTCAAATTGCATATTCGCCATGTGGATAAGGCTATAGACTCTCCCCTTGTCCAACAGTAGTCCTTACCCTCATCAGCCCGTTCATCAGCGATGGCTGATCACAAATCTTACTAGACAAGAAGTATGGTCTATCTCGCATACAGCCCCCTTAGGGACCTGGTGGCCATCTCTCCACCCAGAATTTGTCAGTTGGCTATACGTCTTTCATATTGGGATATCTCTGATGAAGAGGATCCAACTAAAATTCCATTAAATCCCTACTGTACCACAGATAATGGAAACAAACATTATGGATCTAGGGACACGCGAGCCAGATGCAGGTTGGCTAGCCTAGAATACTATGTTTGCCCGGCAGACTATCAAAGCCACAAACAGCCATGGCTGTGTGGGGGAAAAGCGGACTTCTTCTGAAAATAATGGGGATGTGAGCATACAGGGGCTGCCTGGTGGAACCCAAACTCCTCATCAAATTCAGTACACAGCATTGGCCATATTACCAATTAGACAACCAAAACTGATGGCCCCCAGAGGGGTCTCCAGATCCTCAAATTCTGTGTGACTTTTTCAACTTCGGCAAGTGTTCAAAAAGATCCATCAATTGGGAATTTCCTTCCAAGGAAATTCCCCTATGTTTATGCCTTTTCCCTCCTTTGCTCACATCCTGAACTATGCTTCTCCAATACATCCTCACCCCCCGCCTTCTGCTCCAGACTCTCTGCAGTCACTCTCACATAAGCAACCTGATTTCTCCCCTCCAATTACTAGATCAAAAACAAAAACCTCCACTGGATCTCATACCATTGCCTCCTTGCTGAGGTAGCAGGTACTGAGGTACCCTTCCACCCATTCACTCCTCTCTTCTCCTGTCAGTGCACGCACCGGGTCCCACCAGGTCCTCTTACCAGCTAACACAAAGCTCAAACCAGCTGAGGAGTGCCCTAAGATGCCTATCCAAGATGTAATGAAAATGGCCTTTAAAGTTGCTTTGTCATCACTGAAAACAGGTTACAAAGAATTTAAAGTCCCTCAAAGGCTTTTTGGGATACTCACTCCCATCCTCCCCTCTGCTCTACCTGCCAGGAAAATCCCAAACCCCTTTCCCATTATTCTTTTATATCTCTTTTTCCTCATTCTCAGAACCACGGAGCTGCTCTCACCCCCCACCTTCCTTGTCTTTCCCTCTGTTCCAATCCCACAGAAAAATCTTAAATGGCCTTCTCCAGAAGCCTTGATCATGGCTGACTTAAGGACTTTCAGCAACAGAGGCCCTATACAAGAGTTCAGTGTAGATAAACTTCCTCTTTTTGTGTTGCTTTGTTCTACTTGGCCACTGGCTGGAAAAATCAGCACTCCTAAGCTAGACACCCCCTTACTATTTTTTCACAAAATATGTGAACAAGGCCTCTGGCGTTGAGCTGGGGCTTCCAGAGATGGCTACATTTCTAAGATAAAGAAGTTACCAACTGGGCTCCATGGTAACAGCTGGCAGGAAGAAAAAAAAAAAAGAAAAAAGCTCTCCCCCTACCAGGTGTCCTTTAAAAGTTAACTTTCCCAGAGCAGAGGAAAAAAACAGAAACAAAAACTGCTTTTTGTGAACTTCTGCAGACTGTGAATTTCTGAGCCCCTTACGTTACATGTTCGGTACAAAATTCTGAAACTACCTAAACTTGGGGTTCAGGGGATTAAAAGATTACAACAGAAGCAATGCCCTCTAAATCTGGTTACAACCAAATAGGACTGTTTCCCTGTCTTCTGTGCTATCTTAGGTGCCTTGCCTTGTCCGTCCTTACAACAGTATAATTCTATATACTTAAACATTGTTTATGTTTTCATAAAATGATCAACATATGGCTGTTGCATGAGACAGTCTCTTGTGGTCTCTTCCTCTGATTAAGTATGTAATGGTGCAGATGTTTCCCAGAGTCCTCTATCATGACGCAGGATCATTTAAAGTTCCAATAGGGGCGCATACAACCTGGTTCCACCAGGAACCCGTATCCCTCACTTTCTCCATCCTATTAGGAATAGGAGTTGCTGCAGCGGTGGGCACAGGAACCACTGCCCTAGTCCATGGGACACAACAAATGACCCAATTAGAAGTAGCAATAGACCAAAACTTAAAGATATTAAAAACCTCCATCACAGCTTTACAGGAATCTTTAACCTCTCTCTCTGAAGTTGTTTTACAGAACAGGCGAGGGTTCAACCTCCTCTTATTGAGAGAAGGGGCCTTTGTCCTGCATTGAGTGAAGAATGTTGTTATTATGCCGACCATACTGGAGTTGTAAAAGAATCTATGATTAAATTAAGAAGACGCCTTGTAGAGCATCAACAAGAGAGAGAGGCCCCAAAAGGGTGGTTTGAGTCTTGGTTCACAGAGCCCCTCTGGTTAACTACGCATTTATCAGGCCTGGCTGGTCCATTAATAAACCTCATATTATTGCTAACTGTGAGACCCTGTTTGCTCAACCGTGTAGTTTCCTTTTTCCAAGCTCAAATTGGACAAGTTAAACTTATGGTAATAAGAAAACAATATACCACACTAGCAGACATAAAATGTGACACCCCCAATGATCACTTTAATGATTAAAAGTAACCAAAAGAAGAAGTGGGGAATGAAAGGTTAATAAAATAGGTACTTGTCACTTCCAATTTTTTGGTATGCTTAACAAAACATTGTGGATATCTTGAGAACTGTTTGCTAATCTTGTTCCCTGAATGTGCTGTACCAACTGCAAAACTGCAGAATGTACTCCCTCACCTGTTTGCATGCAAACTGCCCACTCGCCCTGAGCCATCAATAATCTTCCCTCCCTGCCCTCTCCAAGGAAAGTATATAAGCTCTGCTTAAGCTGTTCTCAGGGCTCTCTGCTCTATTCAAGGGAGCTCTGAGCCCCAGCATGCTGGACCCCCATAAACCCTTGGCTGTTGCATGAGACAGTCTCTTGTGGTCTCTTCCTCTGACACTCGCCTGACCATTACATTGGTAAAATAATAAGTGTGACCTTTGCTTTTCGTGTCCAGAATATTACTGTGATAAAATGTACATGTAGATAAGGTGACTTGAGTATATCTTCCACCATTTCTGGGAGCAATATTTTGAAGATGTACAAATTAGTATTGGGTGTACAAATAGGTGTACCCTGTGACTATGAATATAGAGATAATGCAAGAATAGACCATACTGTGAATAAATAATATAATGGGTTCCAAATTTAAATAATGCATTCAATTTATATCTGAAAATATAAAGGAAATCTTATATTGATACACATACATTCATTCCAACCACTGATACATCTAAAGGTAATATTAGGTTTATGGTTTATCATGAAGAGTCTGTGAGTTTTGCTTCAAAACTGATTATGGAAATTTAAAATAATGTGTTTGGAAAGAAGTCTCATGAAAAGACCATTCAAGAAACACGGAGGAATCCATGTGCTCTGAAGCAGGAAGTGATTGAAAGTGAAACAAATGCCTATAAGTTTGCTAACTGATGGATGAAATATATATCCTATGATGTGCATAAATTGAAGAAATAGTAATGTACCAGTGTTGAATAAAAATGAACATTAAAATACACAACATGTCCCATAGGAATCTACTTGCATTGAGTTTAAACTGGGTCAGTTACTGTATAAATATTAGTATTTGTATGCAACATTAACTGAAGTTAGTTTTCAGTACTGGAAACAAATATGTATTTCAGGGGGATGAATATTTCTGAGAATAATCTTGTGAAAAGTTCATTATAAATCCATATACATGAATATGAATGAATTTACGGAGTGGGTATAAGACACATATATTTCATATTTTGAAAAATCTGGAGAATATATATATATATATATATATATATATATATATATATATATATACTTCTTGTGTGTGTGTGTGTGTGTATACATATATATGTATATACACACACACACACAAACACACACACAGAGATATTAAAAAGAGCAATATATATGCCAATCGAAATTCACCACGAAATATATATTATCCACAGATCCAAAAATATTCTTTTTACTGATCATGGATTTACGTATAGTGTTATTCAACTAGGAAGCTAACCCATAGGTTGAATTTTCAGTTCCAACACTGTTTAGGAGCAGTGATCTCTTCTCACAATTTGTATCTGCCAAGTCAGCCACCTCACAAGTATGCATGTTTCATACCAGGAAGGATTCTATATGTGCATATAAATATACATGTGCTGAATAAGCTACAGAGAAACGGAGACAAGAATTCACATATTTCTTAACTTAAAAACACATAGAGACCTATTCCAACAAAAAATTGACTAGATATATAACTCCTACCCTATGAAATGCAAAAGGAAAGTCCAAATATACACCATGCCTCCTCTGATCTGCTTGTATTCCTATTCTGTTTGGGTTATTTTTCTCCCTCATATTAGGATTAGTAGTCAGAGTCTAGTAGGGTATGTGTTAGTGTCAGGGTTTCAGTATTTCGAATGGAAAATTAGATAAGGAATCCAATGTGTATGCAATATGTGCTACACAAAATTATTCCCACTCTCATCCAGAACAATGACTTGACATTACCTGTGTGGGTAAACACTCCACAAACATGGAGCTCTGTTGGCCTATAGACTTTTTGAGAAACTGCCTCCAAGTTTGGGCACTTGAAATATATGCTATTCTCAGGAGCATTAGCTTCCTTTCTAGTTAGACCATCAAAGCTGGGTCTGCATCTATGTGACCTGGAGGACATAGTTTCTTATTTTACATTGAACTTGAGGCAGCATTGCTGAATTCTCTCTTTGTAGGTAAACTGGTGCCACTGGAGGCTAAGTTTCTTCCCATGTGGACTGTGAAGCTATTTGGAATTCCTCCACTTTTCGTGGTTTTTATTGGTGCTGCACTGGGACTTTGGTATTCGCTTCATGAAATACAACAAGTTCAACTGGGAGACAGTGCTGGAGGGAGTTCTGTCATGTGTGGTGGGTCAGGATCTGCAGGAGAAAGCACCAACCAGGCTTCTATCCAACATAGCTTGCCCCCTTGTCCATAGCAACCTGATTCTGAAAATTGCCCTGAAATCTCTCCAAATAACAAGATGCCTTTACATATAAGGGTCTGCTGGCTGCACCATGTCAGTCCCAAGCCATTTAAAAGCCAATAGCACATTCACATGGCCCCACCACAAATGCTTTATCACACACTTGCACACCACTGCAATAGGCCCACTACTCAGCAGGCTCCAACTTACTGGCATCTCTGTTCTACACCATTTAAATGAAACACAGTCAATCAACGCTTTTGCTGGAACACTCAAGATCAGCAGCAGGACATCCAAAGGTTCTCAAGTGCCACCTGGTCATGGGAATTTAAAACATTTCATGGTATATATCTTCCCCGTTTTTCAAGGATGAAGTTGGAGGCACTGTGGGTTCAAATCATTCAGGGACCATTAAGTGTTGAGGAAGCTAATTTCAATGAAAGCTCTGGAGGACTCTCACAGGCAAGGCTTCCCAAAGAGTGGCCAAAGGTCACATGAAGCCAGGTACATTGAGTTCTACAATGTAAGGTCCATGTGTGTTTTGACTTTCAACTATGGCTGCCAATTATTTCAGAATAAATCATGTGATATCCTGGATGAGATACCCAGTGCTCTGTGGAAAGCCACCCTGGGCCTAGATCTCAGTTTCCAAGGGTGACTCTCATGCGTGGCCTGCTAAAATCCCAACAAAATTCATGACAATACTTCTCTGAGTTCAGTACCAGAACTCATTTTCTAAGGGGAATCACTCCAGAGTTCAAGCCCAGATGGACACAGTCATCTCATTCAACTGCCACGCAAATGACCACAATTAAAACCAAAACACTCCTTCATCGCCCTCATATTCTTCCACATAGACACTCATCATTACCTATGGCTGGAGTTTTCCATGAGGAGTGCAGCCCAAGACAGTGTCCAAAATAAGGTCCCTTTCCCCTCATTTGGCTAAAGTCATGGTGGGCTGGACACCCTTTCTGTGAACCAGGAGTGGTCAAATAGGCTTGCCTTTAATACTGCTCTGCTTCTCCAATTTGAGGCCTAATGACTTTCAGGTATAGATTCTTAATGTGATATGGAGTCATGAGAAAACCCAAGCACCTATGGGCTAGCCTCTGCAGGGCTTTGAAGAGCTCATTTGAAAGAAAGGATCCCTATTCTCACTTGATGGAGATCAGTAACCTAACAGAGGAAGGCAAGAGACTTCATCCACAATGACTGAACTTTTTGCTATTTTGGTTTTGGATGTACACATGGGATCATTCTTTGGATCCATCAGGTGCTGAGAATCTAATCCACGGCCTAACACAGGGCCAAGAACCTGATTTAGACAAGTCCCTTTCCAAAGCAATTAAGCAAAGAGCCACAGGTGATGCCTATTCAATTCCACTTAAAAACTGTTTTCTTCACGCTTCACAAAGTGGTGGCTTGAGGCAAAAACCTTCCTGAGATTCAGGGCAACAGAACAATAGGTAAGCAAAAGGCCCAAAGCAGTGTTTCTCCACTGATATTTTCCTGGTCACACTGATATCTGAGATTTCTGAGATGCTCCCCATTCCCTTCAGCTATCCAGTGCACGGCCATGTCCCAGAGCTTGGAGGTGGTACATATCTTGCACACAAAACCATGAGCCTATTTTGGAGAGTGGCCAGAATTCCTGATGAAAACAGGGACTTAGGAAGGAAGTAGGTGTTGCCCATCCCTAAGGCAAGTGACAGTCCATTCATAAATAGGGTAGGATGAATGCTGGGAAGCTTTCTACTAGACAGGACACATGCGTGATGCATTCTCTTTTCTAATGTCTACAACGAAGGACACAGTGGGATACACAGATATAGAAACACTCACCTTGTCATAAGTCATACTAGAATTTGTCCACTCCAAACCAAACAAACCGCCTTTCTTACCTATTCTCAGAACATGAGACAAAACCACAAACTCACACCCACACCCACAAAGGCACCACCTTCCCCCTAGTATGTCTGTGACTATCCAGAGTGTCCTATGACTGGTGGGCCCTACTATGTTTTCCTGAAATGGCCTGTCCTGTCTCGGGTCTGGTCTCCTTGGCCAACACTGTGAAGTTGTCTGGAGCCAGCGGTTAGCCACTACCTGCTTTCTCAGTAAAGGCCCCTCTTCAGAGCTCTTCTGGCTTTTTCCATCCTCACATCAGCAGGTACCAAGAAAGACTGACTCTTTCCTTGGTAAATCCAAACAAGTGACTCCACTGGGACTAGTACTGCAACTGGCTCTGAGTGCCTGGCTTCCTGGATCCCAAGTTCAGAGAGTTCCATCACCAAGGAAGAGATGTAGGTCACTTCCTTTAGGAACTGAATGAGCTAACTGCCTTGGCAACCACTTGGTCCTAAGAGTTGCTTCCAAGTGTCCCATGAGATGGAGGCTGCCCCTACTTACTGTGACACTTTCACAAGTTAGAATGGTATATCAACCATAGGCACCAGGGAACAGCTCTCCAAACAGGCCTGGTTTGGTCCATCTTCTCTATATTAAGAACAGAGAGACTGATACAGACAAAACCCTTCATCCTGACAAGGTTGTCTGCCATTGAAGATGACTTTTGCTCTCTCAGGTCCTTCATAGCTGCCTACAACTTCTCCAGAGTTCATTTCTACATGGATCTTTGAGTTTCTCAGCATGTGGAAGATCTCCTACATTCCTGTATTGAAAGACCAACTCTGGGCCTGCTATTCTGTAAAGTTAGATTGAGGGAACAGTGTATGGTTAGGGTTAATAACAGGTTCGATTTGGGTTAGGAATCATTCTGCGTGATGACTAATAGTATTGGGAATCTGCAATATTTACAAGAATATATAGGTGAAATATAAGTATGAAAATATAAATCTAGGTAAGATTTGAAGCCCAGAAGTGCATTGGGCCCATGATTGGTATACTTAGCTTTGAATTACATTCTGCATAGATGTCTCAGGTAAATCGATATAAAATGGGATAGGACCTTCTACCTTGGATGATTAAATGTCGAAGAGAACATCCAGTCAAAAAGGCATAGTCGGTAGGATTAGGAAGATAGCCTATAGGTTTAGAAAAAAGAGTGATTATGGCATTTGGACAAAAGTTCTTTAGCAATAGATTTTTGGGTAGTGAGTGAATGTCAGTGTCAGCACACGCGAAGGGTCAGTCACAATGATGAACTGGGGAAAATAAGTAGGAAAGCAGATATCAATAGAGACATTAGGAAATCAGGCAAAGTATAATGTAAGAGGGTTAGACATTTTCAACATGGTTGAGGTTGAATATATAATCTTAGGAAGAAAGACATATGTTGCCTCCAATATGATTAACATTTGAGAGCATTAGGCAACCTGGACATGGTTGTTTTTAGTAATCCATGCTCACTTTCCATTTTGCTTAGGTGAAAGGTTAATTAAATAGGCACTTGTCACTTCCTGTTTTTCTGTATGCTTAACAAACCACTGTTGAAATCTTGAGAACTGTTTGCTATTTTGTTCCCAGAATGTGCAGTCCCCAACTGCCAAACTGCAGAATATACTCCCTCACCCGGGTGCACGCAAACCGCACACTCGCCCTGACCAATCAATAAATTTCCCTTTCTGCCCTCTCCAAGAAAAGTATGTAAGCTCTGTTAAAGCTGTTCTCAGGGCTCTCTGCTCTATTTAAGTGAGCTCTGAGCCCCAGCATGCTGGACCCCCAATAACCTCTTTGCTGTGGCCGAGTGAAAATTGTATACTGTTCTGTACTTAAAAGATGCTTTCTTCTGCTTGCCTCTGCATAAAGATAGTCAGTTGCTGTTTGCTTTCGAGTAGGTAGACCCAGAAACCGGAACGTCTTTTCAACTAACTTGAACTAGACTCCCACAGGGGTTCAAAAACTCTCCCACTCTCTTTGATGAAGCCCTTCACAGACATCTCTACAACTTCAGAACTACACACCCCGAAGTCATTCTGCTTCAATATGTGGATGTCCAGCTACTGGCAGCCAACACCAAAGAAAACTGTGAGTCTGAGACCCAAGCACTATTATCTGAGCTTGCTCAACTCGGGTAGAGAGCTTCGGACAAAAAGGCCCAAATTTGCCAGCAAGAAGTAATCTTCCTGGGGTATTCCCTTAGGCACGGTAAATGATGGCTCACTGAGCCCAGGAAACAAACCGTTGTGCAGATACCACCCCCATTTAACAGGAGACAACATAGAGAGTTTCTTGGGACTGCTGGCTTTAGCAGGTTATGGACCTGGGTTTGTGTTCTTAGCTGCTCCTTTATACCCGCTGTTAAATGAGAATGCCCAATTCCAATGGACCCTTGAGCACCAGCAAGCTTTTGATAACATCTAAGAACACTGACAATGAACTCCTCAACTTCAGTGAGCCCAGCCTGCAATTTTAGAAAGCCCTACACTACGTTAAAAATGTACATCAACTCAATCAACTTGGTTCAAAAAAACTGCAGGCATTACTGTAGGATCAAGAACAGAGTTTTAGACTAACTCACTCACAGTGAAAGGAAATAATTGAATGGGTAACAAAAGCCTGTCAGTTCTGTCAATTGGTTAATGCTTACACTTCCAAGCTTCCTACAGGAAAGCACCTATGAGGAATTAGACCAGGACAATTCTGGGAAGTGAACGTTACTGAAATTAAGCCAGCAAGGTATGGGCTTAAATATCTCTTAGTCTTTGTAGATACATTTTCAGGATGGATTGAAGCCATTCCCACCAAAAAAAAAAAAAAATAAAAGAAAACCGGCACAAAGTGTGGTCAAGAAGATCCTGAAAGATATTTATCAAAGACACGGCCTGCCTAATGTAACATGGTCTGATAATTGAAGACCCTTCATGGGCCAGGTAAATCAGGGGATAGCCAGGACCCTGGGGATTAATTGGAAGTTACATTGTGTTTATAGACCCCAGAGATCAGGACACGTAAAAAAAATAAATAAAACCATTAAAGAGACCTTAACGAAATTAAGCTTAGAGACCGGCATAAAAGATTAGACTATGCTCCTGCCTTATGCACTGTTTCATGCAAGAAATACTCCCTTTGTTTCTTTTTGTAACCTCACCCCCTATGAAATTCTCTATGGGGCCCCTCCTCCACTAAGAGACCTAACCCCGACTCTAAGACCTAAGGATCCCTTCCACACACCCTTGCTTGACAGACTTAAATCTCTTGTAAGAACTCAGATATACCTGTGGAAACAGCTGGCTACTGCCTTCCAACCTGGGGACGAGGGGAATCCACATTGACATCAAGAAAGAGACTTCCTCTACATAAGATGACATCAGGTGTCATCCCTGGAACCCCGCTGGAAAGGACCATTCCAGGTGCTACTTATAGCACCTAAAGCAGTAAAAGTAGAGGGAATCACTTCCTCCATCCATGCGTCTCATCTCTAGCCTGTGCCATGTCCAGACTCTGGCTGGAAACTGGAAAAGACTGGAAACCCTTTCAAATTGCATATTCGCCACGTGGGTAAGGCTATAGACTCTCTCCTTGGCCACCCGTAGTCCTAACGCTCATCAGCCCCTACTGCAGCGATGGCTGATCACAAATCCTGCTAGATAAGAAGTATGGTCTCTCTTGCATACAGCCCACTTAGGGACCTGGAGGCCATCTCTCCACCCAGACATTTGCCAGCTGGCTATAGGTCTTTCCTATTAGAATATCCCTGATGAAGAGGATCCCATTAAAATTCCATTAAATCCTTTCCGTACCATAGATAATGGAAACAAACATTATGGTTGTAGGGAGAGGCAAGCCAGATGCAGGTTGGCTAGCCTATATTAGTATGTTTGCCCGGCAGACTATCAAAGCCACAAACCGCCACGGCTGTGTGGGGGAAAAGCCGACTTCTTCTGTAAGTCATGGGGATTTGAGCATACAGGGGCTGCCTGGTGGAACCCAAAATCCTCATCAAATTCAGTACACAGCATTGGCCATATTACCACTTAGACAACCCAAACTGATGGCCCCCAGAGGAGTCTCTAGATCCTCAAATTCTGTGTGACCTTTTTAACTTCTGCAAGTGCTCAAAAGGGTGAAAGGAAATTCCCCTATGTGAAGGCCTTTTTCCTCTTTCGCTCACATCCTGAACTATGCTTCTCCAATAGTTCCTCAAACTCAGCCTTCTGCTCCATACTCTCTGCTGTCAGTCCCACCTCAGCAAACCTGATTTCTCTTCTCCAATTACTAGATCAAAAATCGAAACCTCCGCCGGTTCTCAGAGCATTGCCCCCTTGCTGAGGTAGCAGGTACTGAGGTACCCATCCACCCACTCACTTCTCTCTTTTCCTGTCAGTGCCCACACCGGGTCCCACCAGGTCCTCTTACCACCTAACCCAAAGCTCAAACCAGCTTAGGAGAGCCCTCAGACCCCTATCGAAGATGTAATGAAAATGGCCTTTAAAGTTGCTTTGTCATCACTGAAAACAGGTTACTAAATTTTAAAGTCCCTCACAGGCTTTTTGGGATACTCACTCCCGTCTTCCTTTCTGCTCTACCGTTTCTACTGCTCAATTTATGTTGTTAGGAAAATCCCAAAATCCTTTACCATTATTCTTTTACATCTCTCCTTCCTTATTCTGAGATCCACGGAGCTGCTCTCACCTCCCGCCTTCCCCATCTTCCCCCTCTGTACCAGGCCCTCAGAAAAATCTTCACTGAACTTCTCCAGAAGTCTTCACCATGGCTGACTTTAGGACTTTCAGCAAAAGAGTCTCTATAAATGAGTTCAGTGTAGATTAACTTCCTCTTATTCTGTTGCCCTGTTCTACTTGCCTACTGGCTGGAAAAATCATCACTCCTAAGCTAGACACCCCCTTAATAGTTTTTCACAGAATATGTGAACAAGGCCTCTGGCCTTGAGCTGGGGCTTCACAGAGATGGCTACATTTCTAAGATAAAAAGTTACAAACTGGGCTCCATGGTAACAGTTGGCAGGGGGATAAAAGAAAAGGAAAAAAAAGCTCTCTGCCTCCCAGGTGTCCTTGAAAAGTTAACTTGCCCACAATAGAGGAAAAAACAGAAAAAAAAAAAGCTTCGTTTTGTGAATTTCTGCAGACTGTGAACTTCTGAGTCCCTTCTCTTTCATGTTGGGTACAAAATTCTAAAACTACCTAAAATTGGGGTTCAGGGAGTTAATTGATTACAACAGAAGCAATGCCCTCTGAATCCGGTTGCAACCAAATAGGACTGTTTCCCTGTCTTTGGTGCTATCTTAGGTGCCGTGCCTTGTCCGTCCCTACAACAGTATAATTCTATATACTTAAACATTGTTTATGTTTTCATGAAATGGTCAACAGATGTAATTAATTGTGTAATGGTGAAGATGTGTCCCAGATTGCTCTATAATGACCCAGGTTCATTTGAAGTTCAAACAGGGGGGCATACAACCCGGTTCCAAAAGTGATTATGGAAATTGAAAAAAATGTGTTTGGAAAGAAGTCTCATGAAAAGACCAGTCAAGAAACCTGGAGGAATGCATGTGTTCTGAAGCAGGAAGTGATTGAAAGTGAAACAAATGCATATAAATTTGTGAAATTGTGGATGAAATATATATATTATGAAGTGCAAAAACTGAAGTAATATTAATGTACCAGTGTTGAATGAAATTGAACGTCAAAAGACTCATCATGTCCCATAGGAATTCACTTGCATTGATGTTAAACTGGGTCAGTTACTGTAGAAATATTGATATTTGTAACCACCATTCGCTGTAGTGAGTTTTCTGTTATAGAAAACAAATATGTATTTCAAGTGGATGAATATTTCTGAGATAAATCTTGTGAGAAGTTGATTATTAATCCACATACATGAAAAAGAATGAAATTTGAGAGTGTATATAAGACACATGTAATTCATATTTTGAAATATTTTTAGAGTGTGTATATATATATATATATATATATATATATATATATATATATATATAAACACACACACACACACATACATCACATACATACACACAAAATACACACAGACATTAAATAGTAGCAATATATATGAAAAACGTAATTCATCATAAAATATATACCAACCACAGATGGAAAAATAATATTTATTTTACTGAAAATGGATTTATGTATAATGTTCTACTAGGAAGCTCACCCATAGGTTGAATTTTTAGTTCCAACAGCGTTTACGAGAAGTGATCTCTTCTCACAATTTGTATCTGCCAAGTCAGGCACCTCACACAAATGTACGTGTGATACCAGGTAGGATTCTATATGTGCATATAAAAATACACGTGCGGAATAGGCTAGAGAGAAAGGGAGTCAGGAATTGACATATTTGTTCATTTTTAAAACACATGGAGAAATATTTTAATAAAAAATTCACTAGATTTATAACACCTACCCTTTATCTTGCAAAAGGCAATTCTAGTATACACCATGCCTCCTCTGAAATGCTTGTATTTCAATTCTATTTGGGTTATTTTTCTCCATCATATTAGTATTAGTAGTTAGAATCTAGTAAGCTATGGGTTAGTGTCAGGGATTCAGTATTTCGAATGGAAAATTGGAAAATGAATCCAATGTATATGCAAATATGTGCTGCACAATAATCTTCCCACTCTCATCCAGAATAATGTCTTGACATTACCTTGGCCTCAAGTAAGACACAATTAGAGGAGAAGAGTTAGAAAATCTGTGAATACATATCTGGATTGGAAAATGCTCAGTAGTTCACAACCTTGGAGGTTGTAGAGGAGTTTCCAAAAGTAAGGGACACGGTTGATACACCCAACCTAAGCTTTTATTAAAATTAGGAGCCATCTTTCTACAAAACCATGAAAAGATAATTTTGGCTTTAGTATAAATTACTGCAAATTCTGAACCTGCTTGAAATGCCTGCCCGTGCCTTGAACTCCCCCATGCCTAGCTCTCTGACCAGATCGCAGCCCTCTCTGAAACTTCAGTGACACCTCATAAATAATGGCCTTCCCTGACCATACAACGACCCTCTCTGAGGCTCTAATGGTCCTCATAATTTCTGATTCTAGGGCCAGCAAAAAAAATGTAAACAAAAATTAGTGTGATGCTTATCAAAATTCTGTTTTCTGTAACGCCCCTTTTGTGTAACTTTCTGGGCTATAAAGCTTGGCTGTAGGAGAGGTGGGTTTGCTGTCTTGTTTCCACTATTTTGAGAGGAAGATGCAGCCCGGCCACTGAAAATAATAAGCTTGTCTTAATTTGAGTTTAATTGGAGTCAGTGGTTTTTTCTTGAATCGTGGTCTAACATTTTGTAGTTCCGCAGCGAGATGAACCTGCCCCAACAGATCACAAGACCAGACTGCTGGAAATTCTGAAGCTGGCCTTCCCTCCAGGGCTCCGTCCTGGAGAGGCAAGTTCCAAGGCCTTGGAGTGAGCTTTTGTTCCCGGGAGAACTGCAGTGAACCACCGCACTAAAACAATTAGCAAGCTCATGGTGGAGGAGGCCTCCATTGGTAAGTAGCACCTATATAACATTTGATATACGGTAAAGGGAGATCTCTTCTGATGACAGAGAGGTGGCCTGGGGAGGCACACATATACTCCTGTCTGGGACAGTAACGAGAATCATTCTGTCCTCTGTTCTATTCTGTAGTGAATTCCTCTGAAAGGGTAGAGAGGTGCCAACAGACACACAGAAGTTCCTATCCCGGAGCATTAGCAAGATGTTCCATTGCTCCTCTGTTTTTCTGTTTCTGCACCGAGTTTCTGTTTTTTTTCTGTTTTTTATTTTCTGTGTTCTACATGTTTTTTGTTTGTTTGTTTTTGTGTGTTTTGTTGTGTGATTTCTGTGGAAAAAACTTAAGGATATTGGACGTGAAAATGGGTAATAAAGCATGTAAGGCTGACATCCCTTTGAACTGTGTTTTAAAGAACTGTGATGAACTTTACCCCCCTTTGTTAAGCAGGATAAGAGAAGCCACTAGCTGGCTGCCTGGAGCACACACACTGCACAGGGCAATGCCTGCTGGGGACGTAAGAACTGAGTATCTCCCAGGTTAACAATTGAAACTCCTTTAAAACCCCTTGTCCCTTCAGACAAAGAGAGTTACAACCTTTGGGCAGAGACCCCTGTGTTTTTCTTTTTGTTAGCAAAGCAGTAAAACTCCCTTTTTCTTTTTCTCAAACCCTGTCCTCATTATTAAATTGGCATGAATTGACTTCAAATTCAGGAAGTGAACTTTAAGTTACAAATTTTGGTACCCCCCACCGCCCCGGAAATTTTTGAGAGCTGACTACTGAAATGTTAGGAGATGGAGCGTGCTTGGGGTGGAACGAAACCAGAAGAGCTAATCCTGTAAGTATAAGGAGGGACTGAGCGACTCCCAGCAGCTGCCAAAGCCCTGTTTTTTCAGAGAATTACCTCCTTCCTTCCCTGCACTGTAAGGATTATGCCACCTCTGTTTTTTTAAAAAAGAGAAAAAGAAAAAGGGGACACTAAATGCAGTAAAGTAACCATGGAGACCCTTGATATTACATTTCAGGTTGTCCCTCTGTGAAAACATCTGGTTCCCTTGTGGGGACATCTATGGTTCCACTGGTGTAGTTGATTTTTCTCTTATCTGCTCTGTTTTAAAGGCTTCTGTCTGTCAGCCATATTCTGGAGCTCCTTTCTGTCTGTCTTGTGTCTTTTTTTCTGGCCCTTTAAGACATGTGCAATGATATGTTGATATTATAAATTGTTTCTTGGGAATGATCTTAGCTGAATGTGTGTCTAAATGATGATGTTTTACTGTAACAATCTGGTATCTGAATGGGTTTTTAAACCATTGCACAATCTTGCAGTTAAAAGTCGGGTTTAGGTAATTGTTTAGTTTATGATTTCAGATAATTCATGTCAGAGAACTTAAATACTTAGGATGGAAAACTAAACAACACAACTTCCAAGTTGGCAAGTAACTTCCCAATCATTCAGGCTATTTTTCACCAATTTTGAACTGGGTAGCCTGGGAAAATGTCACTGTGTGTAGCAGTGCATTAAATTGGACAGGATAGTAAATCATAGTATGGTATCTGTTGACAAAAAAAAGATGTAAAGATATAAAATTTTGTGAATTGTATCTTAAACTTGTATGATAATTTTCAACATCCAAACCTGAATATTATGGTTGAAATGCCTTAGGCCTGAGGTGTCTGCTCAGATTAGCAGCTTTTCCCTGTTCCTTCTGGACCTCAGCCAGGACTTATGTTGAAATGCAAATGAAAGAAGCCTGCTAACTTAGTAGGAGACTGATCTGAGGCCTAAGAGAAAAAAAAAGTTAAATTGTATGGTATTTACTAATTAATTACCAGTCATTTTTTCTAGAACTCTTATTTTTTTCCTTAGATTCTTTATTTTTTTGAGCTCATGATTTTGATCCTACAGACCTAGGTTAATGTTTTTCTGATCAGTTCTATCTTTGACCAACTGTGGAGTTTTTAAAACATTGCAATGGATATTTCACCTGTGAAAAGCTACAAGACCTTTACTATTATTATGTGTACACACTGTTGTTATGTGTTGTATATCTATATATACATATGTCCGTATATCATATATATGATACACAAATTAACATATATAAAGTGCACTCATAAAAACAACGCTCATAAAAACAAATTTTACAAAGTGGATCTAAAGATCTTTAATTCACGTGATTTAAATTGTTGAATTTAAATTGGATAAACAGATAAAAATAAATGTCTTTAAAACTCAGTTTACAAGTTTTTCTAGGTGTTCAAAAATCTAATAAAATATTAATGTCTACAAAAATTCTAATATGACTTGGTTCTAGGACTTTTCCTTCAACAAAAAAAAATGGTTTACAATCTTCAATACATTTGTCTAATATTTTGATAAATAAGTAAAGTAAATTTGATATGGGATTACTCATTCATGAGTACTTTTGTTACATATCTGATTGATTTACTAAGGTCTGTAGAAGTATGTAATAAAGTCTGTATAAGATTGTAAAAATCAGTCATGTGTTAAAGAGACAAAAATTTCTGAAAACATAAGTTTACCCATAACATTGTGTTTTATTAAGTTTTATTTTTTCTAGAGCAAGAAACCATAAAAATTAAACAACTGATTAAATAAGAACTGTTATTTTAGAGCCCTGTACTGCCATTTCTTTAAAAGCTAAACTTGCTTAATGTAGAAACATCAATGTAATTGTGATGCTATTAATGTGCTCCTATGTTTCAGGTATACAAGTCTGTTAGGTAGAAACTTTAAAAGAGCATTATACCAAGCTGGTGTTCTGAAGTTGTATAGTAAAAAAAATATATTGGGCATTCATTTACCAGTTTTCAATAAGATATGTAAAGTTTTATGTTACTTTTTACATTGGGGAACAATTTAAATGTATTTTTATGTTAATGAGAGCTTTATCTATGCAAAGGTTAAAAACTTTCAGTGTTTATTAAATTCATGTTTTAAATGTGATATCCTATGGTGTTAGCTAATGTTCATGTGACCTCAAACAATTTATATAAAATTTGTAAAATGATATTTAAAAAAACAAAGTTCATCTTTAGAACTAAAACACTTAATATTTATAAAGAGCCCTGCCTTACCTGAGATAAGGCTCTGTGTCCCATATTACTACATGTGAGAATGACTACGAAAGCTGTAGGTAAGATTATGTTTCATTTAAAGTTATGTTCAAAAGTTGTTTTGTTTTCTGTTAAGATTACTAGGATCTCAAACAGGGGATATAATGTATAACTCAGCTAAAAAATTCAGGGGAGCTATTACACGAACTAAGTATTTTTACACTTGTTAAAAAATTTTATTTTGTAATTTCCTTATAAGTGATCTAAAGATTCCCTGTTAGTGTTTTACAGAAGTGTCGCTTTAAGAACACAGCATGGGTTAATTTAAGATGATAAGTCATCACCTACAAGACACCTACAATACAGATCCCAATTAATAAAAAGATAAATAATTATAAACTTATAGACATTAAACCCCAGTACTCTTAATATAAGGCTGTTAAAATTTATTTGCTGGATAATAAAGATTAGGATTTAAAATTAAATTTACATGAAAAGAGCCAAGAAAACCAATATTTGGCTCTTGCCCTCTGAGTCAGTCTGAATCCATTGAACAGGGGACTTCTCTAAAAGCTTTGCAACTCTGGGCCTCATAACCTCCCAATCAGGGAGATTAATGAGACCACTGGAAAACAGAAAGCCAATCAGTGCATTTTCTATGAAGAAGAGAGTCATCAGAGAAGGGAGACATCTTTGATGCTTCCGACGGAAGCCCCATGGTCAAGCAAGACCTGGACCCACCTAGCGCAAATGGCACCAGCAGAACTGAGAAGCTGCTCTCAAGTTTCCCCAGGAATGACTTTCATAAAACTCAGCTAATGTTAACAATAGATAGAAACAAAAGTCAGTTTGACAGCTTCATCTTAAACACTTAGCAAAGAGAGTTAAAACCAAAATACAGCCATTCCTGACATTTTAAATAATAATAATTAAAATAATAATAATAATAATAATAATAATAATAATAATAATAATAATATTTTAAGGTATTCACTTTATGTTATCCTCCCAAAATAAGTAAGACTGGAGGCCACAAAGAAGGATTCTCAGTCAGCAATGCCTGATAACTATAAAAAGTGACTATCAAGAGGAGCTGCCAGAGGCACAAATTTTAAGTTTAAGGCCTACAGATATTCCTAACCTACACAGGTAGGCTTGGTGTTTGCTAGTATGATTATCCAGCCCTGAGTAACAGAATTAAAGGTTTCTCTATTACACACAGAGGTCATACTAGTAAAAGAATTTTGCAAGATCAGATGACATTAAATTATTAAACTGTATCTTATGGGGAGGGACAAATGTAACACTAAAAGTTAAATATTAAGTTGACATTCTGATAACTGGGGATATTAAAGCCTGCTGAGGGAACTTCTATACAGTGACATGTTCCAGCTGCTGCAACATTTTTTCAGTACTCATGGTTTTTGTTTCTCACATAGAAGAACCCATCCCCAGATGACTTTACAACCTGTTCTTCCCCAACCAGACTTCAAACCGAACTGATTTCTAAAAGGCAACCCATGTCCCTCAACTGACTTCTAAAAGACAAGTCATGTCCCATATGCTGTGCCCACTCACGTCACCCTCTCTCAGCTCTGAAGACGCCAAAATGAGTGACGCCTCTCGTCTAACAACTATGGAGCCAAAAATAAATAGACTATCAATATAAGTAATTAATTATGTCAGGTAAAATCAGGAATCCAGGTTTGGGTGAGTTCTAAAAATTTGGAGACTGTTACCTGAGGAATTAAAATTCCCTCATTGCTCTTTTCCTACCCTATCAAAGATTTGGAAGGGGCACATTAGAAAGGGGGAATGATAGACCCAACATGATCATTTATTAAAATTGGGAGCCATCTTGCCACAAAACCATGAAAAGATAATTTTGGCTTTACTATACATTACTGCAAATTCTGAATCTGCTTTGAATGCCTGCCCATGCCTTGAACTCACCCATGCCTGGCTCTCTGACCAGATAGCAGCCCTCTCTGAAACTTTAGTGACACCTCATAAATATTGGCCTTCCCTGGCCAGACAACGACAGTCGTTGAGGCTCTAATGGTCCTGATAAATTCTGATGAGGGGCCAGCAAAAAACAAAAAATGTAAACTAGCATTAATGTGATGCTTCTCCGAGTTCTCTTATCTGTAACCCGCCTTTGTGTAACTTTCTGGGCTATAAAGGTGGGATGTAGGAAAGGTGGGGTTGCTGTCTAGTTTCCACCATTTTTAGAGGGAGAGGAAGTCAGTGGAAATAATAAGCTTGGTTTAATTTGATTTTAATTGGAGTCAGTGGTCTTTTGTCATGTCCTGGTCTAACAGGTAAACACTCCACAAATATGGAGCTCTGCCGGCCTAAAACTTCTTGAGAAACTGCCCCTGACCTTGGGCACTTGAAATATATGTTGTTGTCAGGAGCTTTAGCTTCCTTTGTAGTGAGACCATCAAAGCTGGGTCTGCATATATGTGACCTGGAAGATATAGTTTCTTATTTTCAAATGAACATGAGGCAGCAGTGCTGAATTCTCTCTTTGTTGGGAAACTGTGGCCACTGAAGGCTAAGTGCCTCCCCGTGTGGACTGTGAAGCCATTTGCTCATCTTCCACTTTTCATGGTGTTTCTTGCTGTTGCACTGGGAGTTTGGTATTTGCTTCACAAAATACAAGGAGATCAACAGGGACTCAGTGCTGGAGGAATTTCTCATACGTGTGGTGGGTCAGGGTCTGCAGGAGAATACACCAACCAGGCTTCTATCCCACATAGCTTGCCCCCTTAACCATTGCAACCTGATTGTGAACATTGCCCTGAAACCTCTCCATATAACAAGATGCCTTTATATGAAGAGGTCAAAAGTATAAGGGATTACGCGCTGCACCATTTCAGCCACAAGCCATTTGGAAGTCATTGGCAGATCCACATGGCCCCACCAGAGATGTTTTATCACACACCTGTGCAGCACAGCTCTGTGTCACTATTCAGCAGTCTCCATCTGAGTTTGCCTAGATCTCAGTTTCCAAGGGCGACTCTCATGAGTGGCCTCCTAAAATCCCAACACAATTCATGGCAATTCTTCTCTGAGGTCAGTTCCAGAACTCAGTTTCTAAGGGGAATCACACCAGAGTTCCAGTCATGGTGGCCACAGTCATGTCTTCCAACTGCCACAAAAATGACCACAATTAAAACCAAAACACTCCCACATGGCCCTCATCTTCTTCCATATAGACACTCATCAAATTCTCTGGCTGGAGGTTTTCATAAGGGGCGCAGTCCAAGACAGTGTCCAAAATATGCTCCCTTGCCCCTATTTTCCCTAATTCAGTGTGGCCTGAACACCCTTCCTGTGAACCACGAGTGATCAAATATGCCTGCCCTTATTACGGCTTCACTTCTCCAATTTGAGGCCTAATGACTGCCAGTTATAGATTCTTTATGTGAATTGGAGTCATGAGAAAACCCAAGCATCTATGGTCTAGCCTCTGCAGGCATTTGAAGAACTCATTTGTCCCAAAGGATCCCTATTTTCACTTGATGGATGTCAGAAATATTACAGAAGATGGCGAGAATCTTCATACACAATGACTGCTATTTTGACCATTTTGGTTTTGTAGCACACAGGGAATCTTTCTTTAGATCCATCAGGTGCTGAGAATCTAAGCCACAGCCTCACACAGGACCAAGAGGCTGATTAAGAAACATCCCTTTCCAAAGCAATTAATCAAAGAGCCACAGGTGATGCCCATTCATTTCCATTTGAAAACTGTTTTGTTCAGGCTTCACAAAGAGGTGGCCTGAGGCAAAGACCTTCCTGACATTCAGGGCAATGGAACAATAGGTAAGCAAATGGCCCAAAGCAAGGATTCTCCACTGAGACTTTACTGGTCACATTCATATCTGAGTTTTCTGAGATCCTCCAATTCCCTTCAGTTATCATGTACATGGCCATGTCACAGAGCTTGGAGGTGATACATATATTGGACACAAAACCATGAGCCTAGTCTCGAGAGTGGCCAGAATTCAGGAAGAAAACAGCAAGGTAGTAAGATAGTAGGCATTGCCCATCCATAAGGCGAGTCAAAGTCCATTCACAAATTGGGCAGAATGAATGCTGGGAAGCTTTCTACTAGACAGGACACATCCATTGATGCATTCTCTTTTCTAATGTCTACAACCACGGACAAAGTGGGATACACAGACATAGAAACACTCGCCTTATCAAACAACTTACTAGAAAAAGTCCACTCCAAACCAAACAAACCGCCTTTTCTACCTATTCTCAGAACATGAGAAAAAACCACAAACTCACACCCACAGGCAAAAAGGCACCTCCTTCACCCAAGTAGGTCTGTGACTATCCGGAGTGTCCTCTGACTGGTGGGTCATACTATGTTCCCCTGAAATGGACTATCCATTCTCAGATCTGGTCTCCTCGGCCAACTGTGTGAGGTTGTCAGGAGCCTGTGGTGAGACACTACCTGCTTTCTCAAGAATGACCCTGGCATTTGGTCATCCTCACATCAGTAGGTACCAAGGAAGAGTGACTCTGTCCTTAGTAACACAAAACAAGTGAGCCCACTGGGACTGGGACTGGGATTGGCTCTGGGTACCTGGCTTCCTGGAACCCAAGTTTAGAGAGTTCCATTACCAAGGAAGTGAGGTAGGTCACTTCCTTTAGGAACTGAATGAGGTCACTGCCTTGCCAAACACTTTGTTCTAACAGTTGCTTCCAAGTGTTCCATGAGCTGGAGGCTGCCCCTACTTCCTGTGACACTTTCACAAGTTAGAATGATATATCATTCATAGGCACCAAAGAACAGCTCTGCACAAAGGCCTGGTTTGGTCCATCTTCTCTACATTAAGTAGAGAGAGGCTGATTCATACACTTCCCTTCATCCTGACCAGGTTTTTTGCCATGGAAGATGACTTTTGCTCTCTCACGTCCATCATAGCTGCCTACATCTTCTTCAGGGATCCTTTCTGCATGGACCTCTGAGGTTCTCAGCAGGTGGAAGATCCCCTACATTTCTGTATTTTAAGATCAGCTCTGTCCCTGCTCTTCTCTAAAGTTAGATTGAGGGAACACTGTGTAGTTAGGGTTAATATCAGGTTTGATTTGGGTTAGGAATCATTCTGTGGGATGAATAATGGTACTGGGAATCTGTGATATTTATAAGAATATAGACATATGATTCTAGTATGAAAAACAGAAATCTAGGTAAGATTTGAAGCCCAGAAGAGAATTGGGCCCTTGATTGGGATACTTAGCATTGAAATACTTTCTGCACAGATGTCTCAGATAAATCGATATACAATGGCATAGGACGTTGTACCTTGGATGATTGAATGTCAAAGAGAACCTCCAGTCAAAAAGGGATAGTTGTTAGGATTAGGAAGATAGTCGGTAGGTTTAGAAAGAAGAGTGAGTATAGGATTTGGACCAAAGTTCTTTATCAATAGAGTTTCAGTTAGAGAGTGAATGTTAATGTCATTCCATGTGAAGAGTCAGTCACAATGATGAACTGGGGAAAATATGTAGGAAAGCAGATATCAATAGAGACATTATGAAATCAGGCAAAGTATTAAGTGAGTCATAGGATTAGGCATTTTCAACAGGGTTGAGGTTGAATATATAATCTTAGGAAGAAACAAATATGTAGTCACGAAGAGAATTGACATTTGTGAGCATTAGGCAACCTGGACAAGAATGTTTTTAGTAATCCATGCTCACTTTACATTTAGGCTTTGGTGAAATTACATAAAATAGGTAGTTGTCACTTTCTGTTTTTCTGTATGCTTAACAAAACACTGTTGAAATCTTGAAAACTTTTTGCTAATCTTGTTTCCAGAATGTCCTGTCCCGAACTGCCAAACTGTAGAATGTATTCCCTCTCCCATTTACACGCAAACCGCCCACTCGCCCTGACCCATCCATAAACTTCCCTCCCTGCCCTCTCCAAGGAAAGTATATAAGCTCTGCTTAAGCTGTTCTCAGGGCTCTCTGCTCTATTCAAGTGAGCTCTGAGTACCAGAATTCTGGACCCTTGGCTGTTGCATGAGACAGTCTCTTGGTGGTCTCTTCCTCCAACGCTCGCCCGAACTTTACATCTGAGGGCCGCAGGGAGATCCAGCAGTGGTGGATGAAAGACAGACAATGGGCTCCTCTCAGGGTGAGTAAGGTGCCTCTTTCTGGTTTCAGGTTTCAGGTTAGGGATGGGCATAATGGCTATCGTTGATGAGCATGAGCTCTCTCTGAGGGTGGCTGACAGACGTGTCACAGAGCCACAGGTCATGTCTCTGGGGGACGCCCTGGAGGTCTCGGGAAATCGAGTAACAATAGTCTCCTCGACTCAGTGATATTTTGTTTTGGATTCGGTATTGCCCGCCCATCAGGTTTTGCCGGCTACTCTGTCCTGGTCTCAGTACTGGACGTCCATTGCCTGTCTTTATTGTCTTGTCTTGTCTGTGTCGTGTGTCATTGGTTTCACTGTTTGTGTATCTTTCATATGGGACAGAGCACTTCAACGCCTCTGTCCCTGACCCTTGATCAGTGGACCAAAGTCTGCTTAAGGGCTCAGAATCTTTCTTTTTCAGTAAAACGCCGGACCTGGTAGACACTCTGAGCCTCAGAATGACCCACCTTCGGAGTCGGATGGCCCCCAGAAGGATGTTTCTACTTCTCACTAATTTAAAAACTCAGAGATATTGTCTTTCAGCCAGGGCCACTTAGCCATCCAGATCAACAGCAATATATCTTAACTTAGCAGGACCTCTGCAAATCTCCTTCTCCATTGGTGAAACCTTTCCTTGAACCTGCCCCCGCTCCTACTGCTTCCCCCACGATTGTATCTCTCAAACCCTCTGCTCCTCCTCCTCCACCCTCTGTTCTCCCTGAGTCTCAAGACTCTACTGGACTCTCCTCCCCCTCCTTATGCCCTGTCCTCGTCCCCCAACCCCCAACTCCCTCTAAGTGATTCCCCTGCTGGTGACTCAGACTCTCCACCATTGGAGGAATCTAGGCCAGCCCAGCTCTCTCCAGATGACTACCCCGTGGCACACACAGCCCCTCCTTCCCTGGAGGAAGCTGGCCCTGCCAATAGAACTCAAAGAACTTGCCGGCAGTGAGTAAATTTTGAAGTGGACACAGGGGCAGTATACTCAGCCCTTAAGACACCATTGGGCCATCTATCAAATAAAATGACTCTAGTTCAAGGGCCTAATGGCAGTAAATATGGGGCTTAGACAACTAAGAGGACCATGGTCCTGGGGAAAGGAAAAATCCATCACTCCTTTCTAGTAATCCCAGAATGCCCCCCCCCATTGATGGGCAGAGATCTGCTCAACAAGCTCCAGGCCAGGATAACTTTTATCCCTGAAGGCCCCCAAGTGAAATTTCTAAAACCTTCAGTAGAAACTCCTATAGTCACGGCTTTAACTATGTCAGTAGAAGATGAACATCAACTCGTCACCCCCCCCAAGACTGATCAAACAGGCAAGCTACCCCAGAAATGGATAACAGATTTTGCAGATGCCTAGGAAAAAACTGCTGAGTTAGGCCTAGCCATGAAACAACCTCCAATAACAGTGGGGTTAATAACTACAGCCCACCCAATCAATGTCAAAAAATATCCTCTGAGCAAGAAAGCTAAAGATGGGATAAGGCCCTGTATTCAGAAGTATCTGGCCTTAGGGGTCCTAAGGCCCAGTCATTCAAACTGGAACACACCCCTGGTACCAGTAAAAAAATCCAGGAACTGGGGTCTATCGCTTCGTTCAAGACCTAAGAGAGATCAACAACAGAGTGCAGAACATTCACCCCACGGTACCTTATCTGTACAATCTGCCTAGCACTCTGAACCCTGAGCGGAATTGCTATACTGTTCTGTACTTTAAAAAAATGCTTTCTTTTGCTTGCGTCTGCATAAAGATAGTCATTTGCTATTTGCTTTCGAGTGGGTAGACCCAGAAACCAGAACGTCTGGTCAACTAACTTGGACTAGATTCCCACAGGGGTTCAAAATTTCCCCCACTCTCTTTGATGAAGCCCTCCCCAGAGATCTCAACAACTTCAGAACTACGCACCCTGAAGACACCCTGCTTCAATATGTTGATGACCTGCTACTGGCAGCCAACACCAAGGAAAACTGTGAGTCTGGGATCCAAGCACTATTTTCCGAGCTTGCTCAACTCGGGTATAGTGCTTCTGCCAAATAGGCGCAAATTTGCCAGAAAGAAGTAATCTTCCTGGGATATTCCCTTAGGGGCAGTAAACGATGGCTCACTGAGCCCAGAAAAGAAACCATTGAGCATATACCACCCCCATCTAATAGCAGACAATTCAGAGAGTTTCTTGGGACTGCTGGCTTTTGCAGGTTATGGATACGCGGGTTTGCGTCCTTAGCTGCTCCTTTATACCCGCTGTTAAAAGGAGATGCCCAATTATAATGGACCCCTGAGCACCAGCAAGCTTTTGACAACATCTAATGACACTGAAACTGAAATCCTCAACTTCACTGAGCCCAGCCTGCATTTTCAGAAAGCCCTATGGTACGTTAAAAATGTACATCAACTCACTCACATTGGTTCAAAGAAACTTCAGGCATTCCTGAAGAATAAAGAACAGAGTTTTCCACTAACCAACTCAGAGCGAAAGGAAATAACTGAACAAGTAACAAAAGCCTGTCAGGCCTGTCAATTGGTTAATGCTTACCCTTCCAAGTTTCTTGCAGTTAACCACCTACAAAGATCCAGACCAGGACAATTCTTGGAAGTGGACTTTACTGAAATTAAGCCAGCATGGTATGGACTTAAATATCTCCAAGTTTTTGTAGGTACATTTTCAGGATGGATTGAAGCCTTCCCACAAAAAAAAGGCACAAATTGTGGTCAAGAAGATCCTGAAAGATAATTTTCCAAGATACGGACTGCCTAAGGTAATAGGGTCTGAAAATGGATTGGCGTTCATGGCCTTGTAAGTCAGGGGTTAGCCAGGACCCTGGGGATTAATTGGAAGTTACAATGTGCTTATAGACCCCAGAGCTCAGGACAGGTAAAATAAATAAATAGAAGCATTAAAGAGACCTTAACAAAATTAAGCTTAGATATCAGCATAAAAACTTGGACTATGCTCCTGCCTTATGCACTGTTTCATGCAAGAAATACTCATACTCCCTCTGTTTCTTTGTGTAATCTCACGCGCTATGAAATTCTCTATGGTCCCTCCTCCAGTAAGGGACATAACCCCAACTCTAAGACCTAATGATCCCTTCCGCACCTCCTGAGTTGACAGAGTTAAAGTTCTTGAAAGAAGACAGTGATATCTGTGGAAACAGCTGGCCACTACCTACCAACCTGGGGACGAGGGGACTCCATATCAATATCAAGTAAGAGACTTCATCTACATAAGACGACATCAGGTGTCATCCCTGGAACCCCGCTTGAAAGGACCATACCAGGTGCTACTTATAACACCTACAGTGGTAAAGGTAGAGGGAATCACTTCCGGGATCCATGCCTCTCATCTCAAGCCTGCGCCCTGTCCAGACTCTGGCTGGAAAATAGAAATGACTGGTAATCCTTTCAAATTGTGTATTCGCCATGTGCATAAGGCTATAGACTCTCCCCTTGGCCAATAGTAGTCCTAAACCTCATCAGCCTGTTCAGCAGCGATGGCTGATCACAAATCATACTGTACTAGAAGTATGCTCTATCTTGCATACAGCCCCCTTAGGGACCTGGTGGCCATCTCTCTACCCAGACATTTGTCAGCTGGCTATAGGTCTTTCCTATTGGGATATCCCTGATGAAGGGGATCCCACTAAAATTCCATTAAATCTTTTCCGTGCCATACGTAATGGAAACAAACATTATGGATGTAGGGACACGTGAGCCAGATACAGGTTGGCTAGCCCAGATTACTATGTTTGCTCAGCGGACTATCAAACCCACAAACAGCCAGGGCTATGTGGGGGAAAAGCCGACTTCTTCTGTAAGTCATGGGATGTAAGCATACAGGGGCTGCCTGGTGGAACCCAAACTCCTCATCAAATTCAGTACTCAGCATTGGGCATATTACCAATTAGACAACCAAAACCGATGGCCCCCAGAGGGGTCTCTAGATGCTCAAATTCTGCATGACCTTTTTGACTTCGGCAAGTGCTCAAATGGTGGAAGGAAATTCCCCTATGTGGAGGCCTTTTCCCTCCTTCACTCACATCCTGAAATATGCTTCTCTAATAGATCCTCACCCTCTGCTTTCTGCTCCAGACTCTCTGCTGTCACTCCCACATAAGCAAGCTGATTTCTCCCCTCCAATTACTAGATCAAAAACCGAAGCCTCTGCCGGCTCTTAGACCATTGCCCCCTTGCTGAGGTAACAAGTACTAAGGTACCCATCCACCCACTCACTCCTCTCTCCTCCTGTCAGTGCCCTCACCAGGTCCCACCAAGTCCTCTTACCAACTAAACCAAAGCTCAAAAAGCTAAGGAGAGCCCTTAGCACCCTATCCAAGATGTAATGAAAATGGCCTTTAAAGTTTTTTTTTGTCATCAGTGAAAACAGGTTACTAAAAATTTAACATCGCTCACAGGCTTTTTGGGATACTCACTCCTGTCTTCTCCTCTGCTCTACGTGTTCTACTGCTCAACATTTTGTTGCCTGGAAAATCCCAAACCCCTTTCCCATTATTCTTTTACATCTCTCCTTTCTCATTCTCAGACCATTCTCTTAAACCTCTCTCTCTGAATTTGTTTTACAGAACAGGCGAGGGTTGGACCTCCTCTTCATGAGAGAAGAGGGCCTTTGTGCTGCATTGAGGGAAGAATGTTGTTTTTATGCCGACCATACTGGAGTTGTAAAAAAATTTATGAGTAAGTTAAAAAGATGCCTTGAAGAGCATCAACAAAGGAGAGGGGCACATAAAGGTTGGTTTGTGTCTTTGATCACATAGTCCCCCTGGTTACCTACGCTTTTATCAACCCTGGCCAGTCCATTAACAATCCTCATATTAATGCTAATTGTAGGAACCTGTTTGCTCAACCGTGTAGTTTCTTTTCTACAAGCTCAAATTGGATAAGTTAAACTTATGGTAATCAGACAACAATATACCTCACTAGGAGACATAAAATCAGAGACCACCCAATGATCACTTTTATGATTAAAAGTAACCAGAATGAGAAGTGGCGAATGAAAGGTTAATAAAATAGGTACTTGTAATACCTGTTTTTCTGTATGCTTAACAAAACACTGTTGAAATCTTGAGAACTGTTTGCTAATCTTGTTCCCAGAATGTGCTGTCCCCAACTGCCAAACTGCAGAATGTACTCCCTCTCCCATTGGCACGCAAACCACTCACTCGACATGACCAATCAATAAATTTCCCTCCCTGCCCTCACCAAGTAAAGTACATAAGCTCTGCTTAAGATGTTCTCAGGGCTCTCTTCTCTATTCAAGTGAGCTCTGAGCCCCAGCATGCTGGACCCCCAAAAAGCCCTTTGCTGTTTCATGAGACAGTCTCTTCCTGGTTTCTTCCTCCAATGCTCGGCCGACCTTTACATTGGTACAATCATAAGTGTGAACTTTCCTTTGTGTGTCCAGAATATTACTGTAATAAAATGTATATGTAGATCAGGTGACAGGAGTATTTCTTCCACCATTTCTGGGAGCAATATAATGAAGATGTATGAATTAGTATTGGGGATATAAATAGGTGAACCATGTGTCTATGAATATAGAGATAATGCATGAATAGACAATACTGTGAATAAATAATATAACTGGTTCCAACTTTAAATAATGGATTGAATTGATATCTGAAAATATACAGAAAATCTTACATTGATATAATACATTTAATCCTACCCGTTATATATCTAATTGTAATATTAGGGTTATGGATTCTCATGAAGAGTGTGTGAGTATTGCTTCAAAAGTGATTATGGAAATTGAAAATAATGTGTTTGGAAAGAAGTCTCATGAAAAGACCAGTCAAAAAACCCGAAAGTGTACATGTGTTCTGAAGCAGGAAGTGATTGAAAGTGAAACAAATGCCTAAATATTTGCTAACTTGTAGATAAAATATATATCCTATGATGTGCATTAATTGAAGAAATAGTAATGTACCAGTGTTGACAAAAATTAACGTTAAATACACATCATGTCCCATAGGAATCTACTTGAATTGATGTTAAACTGGGTCCGTTACTGTAGAAATATTAGGATTTGTATGCACCATTCACTCAAGTTAGTTTTCAGTACTAGGAAAGAAATATGTATTTCAGGTGGATGAATATCTCTGAGAATAATCTTGTGAAAAGTTGATTATAAATCCACATATATGAATATTAATTAATTTAGGGAGTGTATAATAAGACTCATACATTTCATATTTTGAAAAATCTGGAGAGTGTGTGTGTATACACACACACACACACACACACACACACACTGAGACATTAAAAATAGCAATATATATATATATATATATATATATATATATATATATATATATATATATATATCAATCGAAATTCACCATGAAATATATATCATCCACAGATCCAAAAATATTCATTTTATTGAAGATAGATTTATGCATAATGTTGTTGAACTAGCAAGTTTACCCATACATTGAATTTTCAGTTCCAACAGCATTTAGGAGGAGTGATCTCTTCTCACAATTTGTATCTGCCAAGTCAGCCACCTCACAAAAATGTACGTGTGATACCAGGTAGTATTCTATATGTGTATATAAAAATGCATGTGCTGAATAGGCTACAGAGAGAGGGAGACAGGAATTCACATATTTGTTAACATTAAAAACACATGGAGAACTATTTCAACAGAAAATTGACTATATTTATAACACCTACCCTTTTTTATGCAAAAGGCAAGTCCAACTCTACACCATGCCTCCACTGAACTGCTTGCATTTCTATTCTGTTTGGGTTATTTTACTGCATCATATTAGGATTAGTAGTCAGAGTCTAGTTTGTTATGGGTTACTGTCTGGGATTCAATATTTCAAATGGAAAATACGATAATGAATCCAATGTGTATGCAAATATGTGCTACACAAAAATCATCCCACTCTCATCCAGAACAAAGCTTTGACATTCCCTTCGTCTGAAGTAAGTCACAGTTAGAACAGTAGTGTTAGAAAATCTGTGAATACATATCTGGAATGGAAAATTCTCGGGAGTTCACAACCTTGGAGGTGGTAGAGGAGTTTCCAAAAGTAAGGGACATGGTAAACACTCCTCAAACATGGAGGTCTGCTAGCCTAAAGACATCTTGAGAAACTTCCTCTGAGGTTGGGCACTTGAAATATATGTTATTTTCAGGAGCTTTAGCTTTCTTTGTAGTGGGACCATCAAAGCTGGGTCTACATCTATGTGACCTGAAGGATATGGTTTCTTATTTTCCAGTAAACTTGAGGCAGCAGTTCTGAATTCACTCTTTGTAGGTAAACAGTGACCACATGGGTCTAAGTGTCTCTCCGTGGGGACTGTGGAACCATTTGGTCATCCTCCACTTTTCGTGGTGTTTTTTGCTGCTGCACTGGGAGTTTGGTATTTTCTTCACAAAATACAAGAAGTTCAACAGGGACACAGTGCTAGACGGAGTTCTGTCACTTGCGGTGGGTCAGGGTCTGCAGGAGAATGCACCAACCAGGCTTCTTTCCCACATAGCTTGCCAACTTGTGCATAGAAACTTGATTCTTAACATTGCCCTGAAACCTCTCCATATAAAAACATGCTTTTACATATACGGGTCTCCTGCCTGCACCATGTCAGTCACAAGCAATTTGGAAGCCAATGGCAGATCTACATGGCCACAAGACAAATGTATTATCACACAACTGCACACCACTTTCTAGGCCCACTACTCTGCAGGCTCTAACTTAATGGCATCTCTGTTCTACACCATTTTCATGAAACCCAGTCAATCAAGGAATTGTCTGGTACACTCTTGATCAGCAACAGGACATCCAAAGGTTCTCCAGTGCCACCTGGTCATGGGAATTTCAAAAATTTCATTTTATTTATCTAGCCATTTTTCAAGGATGAAGTTGGAGGCACTGTGGGTTTCAATTCATTCAGGAACCATTAAATGGTGAGGAAGCTCATTTCAATGAAAGCTCTGGAGAATGATAACAGGCAAGGTTTCCCAAAGAGTGTCCAAAAGGTCACATGAAGCCAGCGCTGTTGAGGTCTACAATGTGAGGTCCATGTGTGTTTTGACTCTCAACTATGGCTGCCAAGTTTTTCAGAATAAAATCATGTGATATTCCGGCTGAGATTTTCAGAGCTCTCTGGAAAGCCACCTGGGCCTAGATCTCAGGTTCCAAGGGTGACTCTCATGCATGCCTCCTTAAATGCCAACACAATTCATGGCAATACTTCTCTGAGGTTAGTTCCAGAACTCAGTCTCTAAGGGAAATCACACCAGAGTTCAAGAGCAGGTGGACCCAGTCATCTCTTCCAACTGCCACACAAATGACCACAATTTAAACCAAAACACTCCCACATGACCCTCATCTTTATCCATATAGACATTCATCATAACCTCTGGCTGTATGTTTCCATGAGGGGTGCAGCACAAGACAGTGTCCAAAATAGACTTCCTTGCCCCTCATTTGCCTAAAGTCTGGGTGGCCTGGAAACACTTCCTGTGAAACAGGAGTGATCAAATAGGCCTGCCATAAATACTGCTGTGCTTCTCCAATTTGAGGCCTACTCACTGTCATGTATTGATTATGTATGTGATTTGGAGTCATGAGACAACACAAGCAACTATGGGCTAGACTCTGCAGGGATTTGAAGAGCTCATTTGACCCAAAGGATCCCTATTCTCACTTGATGGAGGTCAGGAACCTTACAGAGGAAGGCGAGAGACTTCATCCACAATTACTGCATTTTTTGCCATTTTGGTTATGGATGCAAACATGGGATCTTTCTTTAGATCCATCAGGTGCTGAGAATCTAAGCCAAAGCCTCACACAGAGCCAAGTGGCTGATTCAGACACATCCCTTTCCTAAGCAATTAAGCAAAGAGCCACAGGTGATGTCCATTCATTTCCATTTGAAAACTGTTTTGTTCAGGCTTCACAAAGGTGTGGCCAGAGGCAAAGGCCTTCCTGACATTAAGGGCAACAGAAGAATAGGTAAGCAATAGGCCCAAATCAGGGTTTCCCCACTCAGACTTTCCTGGTCACATTGATATCTGGGTTTTCTGAGATGCTCCAATTCCCTTCAGCTATCCAGTACATGGCTATGTCACAGAGATTGGAGGTGGTAAATAATTTGGACACAAAACCATGATCCTATTCTGGAGAGTGGCAAAATTCAGGAAGAAAAGAGAAACTTAGGAAGATAGTAGGCATTGCCCATCCATAAGGCAAGCTGAATTCCTTTCATAAATTGGGTAGGATGAATTCTGGGAAGATTTCTACTACACAGGACACATTCATTGATGCATTCTCTTTTCTAATATCTACAACCAAGGTCACAGAGAGATGGACAGACATAGAAACACTCGGCTCCTCAAAGGACTTACCAGACACAGTCAACTCCAAACCAAACAAACCACCTTTCCTACCTATTCTCAGAACATGAGACAAAATCACAAACTCACACCCACACCCACAAAGGCACCTCGTTTTCACAAATAGGTCTGTGACCATCAGGAGTGTCCAATGACTCGTGGGCCCTACTATGTTTTCCCGAAATGGCTTGTCCTGTCTCAGATCTGGTCTCCTTGGCCAACTCTGAGGAGTTGTGAGGAGCAAGCGATGAACAACTACATGCTTTCTAAAAAAGTACACTCTTCAGAGCGCTGCTGGCATTTGGCAATCCTCACATAAGTAGGTACCAAGGAAGACTGACACTGTCCTTGGTTATTTCAAAAAACTGAGCCCACTGGAACTGGGACTGGGACTCGCTCTGGGTGCCTGGATTCCTGGATCCCAAGTTCAGATATTTCCATCACCAAGAAAGTGAGGTAGGTCACTTCATTCAGGAACAGACTGAGGTCACTACCTTGGCGACCACTTTGTCCTAACAGTTCCATTCAACGGTCCCAATAGATGGAGGCTACCCCTACTTCCTGTGACACTTTCACAAGTTAGGATGGTATATCAACCATAGGCACCCAGGAACATCTCTCCACACAGGCCTGGTTTGGTCCATCTTCTCTACATTAAGAAGAGAAAGGCTGATTCAGACACAAACCTTCATCCTGACCAGGATGTTTGCCATGGAAGATGACTTGTACTCTCTCAGGTTCTTCATGGCTGCCTACAACTTCTCCAGGGATTATTTCTGCATGGACCTTTGAGGTTCTCAGCAGGTGGAAGATCCCCTACATTCCTCTTTTGTAAGACCAACTCTGATCCTGCTCTTCTGTAAAGTTAGATTGAGGGAACAGTGTATGTTTAGGGTTAATAGCATGTTCAATTTGAGTTAGGAATCATTCTGTGGGATGAATAATGGTACTTGAAACCTGTGATATTTACAAGAAAGGGGAAATATAATTATGAAAACAGAAATCTAAGTAAGATTTGAAGCCCTGAAGGGCAAATTGGGCCCTTGAGTTGGATACTTATCTTTGAATTATGTTCCGCACAGTTATCTCAGATAAATCCATATACAATGGCATAGGACCTTGTACCTTGGATAATTGAATGTAGAAGAGAACATCCAGTCAAAAAAAGATAGTCAGTAGGATTAGGATGATCGTCGGTAGGTTTAGGAAGAAGAGTGAGTAAATGATTTGGACCATAAGTTCTTTCGCAAGAGGGTTTCGAGTAGAGAGTGAATGTAAATGTCAGAACATGTGAAGAGTCAGTCACAAAGATGAACTGGGGAAAATATGTAGGAAAGTAGATATCAATAGAGATATTAGGAAATCAGGAAAAGAATAAAGTGAGTGATTGGATTAGACATTTTCAACAGGCTTGAGGTTGAGTATATAATCTTAGGAGGAAACAAATATATAGTCACAAATAGGATTTACAATTGAGAGAATTAGGCAACCTGGAGATGGATGATTTTTGTAATCCATGCTCACTTTCCATTTAGGATTTGGTACAATCATAAATGTGACTTTGCATTTTGTGTCCAGAATATTACTGTGATAAAATGTATATGTACATCAGGGAACATGAGTATTTCTTCCACCATTTCTGCAAACAAGTTTTTGAAGACATAAAAATTAATTTTGGGAGTAAAAATAGGTGTGCCCTGTGTCTCTGAATATAGAGAAAATGCATGAATAGACCATACTGTGAATAAATAATATAACTGGCTCCAACTTTAAATAATGGATTGAATTGATATCTGAAAATATACAGGAAATTTTATATTGATATACATTCATTCATTACAACCAGTTATACATCTAATGGTAATTTTAGGGTTATGCTTTATCATGAAGAGTGTGTGAGGTTTGCTTTAAAATTGATTATGAAAATCGAAAATAATGTGTTTGGAAAAAAGTTTCATGAAAAGGCCAGTCAAGAAACATGGAGGAAATCATGTGTTCTGAAGCAGGAAATGATGGAAACTGAAACAAATGCCTATAAATTTGTGAACTTGTGGATGAAATATATATATTATGATGTTCAAAAACTTAAGAAATAGTAATATACCAGTGTTGAATGAAAATGAACCTCAAAATACACACCATGTCCCATAGGAATCTACTTGCATTGATGTTAAACTGAGTCAGTTAGTGTAGCAATATTAGGATCTGTAACCACCATTCACTGTAGTGAGTTTGTTGTACTAGGAAACAAACATGTATTTCACGTGGATGAATATTTCTGAAAAAAATCTTGTGAAAAGTTGATTATAAATCCACATACATGAACATGAATGAATTCAGGGAGTGTATATAAGACACATATATTTCATATTTTGAAAAATCTGGACAGTATATATATATATATATATATATATATATATATATATATATATATACAAAACACACACACAGAGACATTAAAATGTAGCAATATATATACCAATCGAAATTCATCATGAAATATATATCCTCCAGAGATGGAAAAATTTATATTTTAATGAAAATGGATTTATGTATAATATTCCACTAGGAAGGTCACCCATAGGTTGAATTTTAAATTCCAAAAGTGTTTAGGAGGGGTGATTTCTTCTCACAATTTGTATCTGCCAATGCATGCACTCACAATAATGTACTTGTGATACCAGGTAGGATTCTATATGTGCATATAAAAATACATGTGCTGAATAGGCTACAGAAAAAGGGAGACAGAAATTCACATAGTTGTTAACTTTAAAAACTCATGGAGAACTATATCAATTAAAATTGACAAGATTTGTAACACCTACAATTTGTTATGCAAAAGGCAAGTCCAAATATATGTGATACATCCACTGAACTGCTTGTATTTCTATTCTGTTTGGGTTATTTTTCTCCATCATATTAGGATTATCAGTAAGAGTCTAGTTGGGTATGGGTTATTGTCAGGGATTCAGTATGTCGAATGGAAAATAGGAAAATGTATCCAATGTGTATGCAAATATGTGCTACACAAAAATCTTCCTACTCTCATCCAGAAAAATGCCTTTACATTACCTTCACCCCAAGTAAGACACAATTAGAGGAAAATAGTTAGAAAATATGTGAATACATATCTGCAATGGAAAATAATCAGGAGTTCACAACCTTGGAGGTGGTAGAGGAATTTCCAAAACTAAGGGACAGGGTAAACACTCCACGTACATGGAGCTCTGCCGGAATAATACTTCTTGAGAAACTGCCTCTGTGGTTGGACACTTGAAATATTTGTTGTTCTCAGGAGCTTGTCAGAAACTATGTTCCTTTGTAGTGAGAACATCAAAGCTGACCCTGCATCTATGTCCAATGAACATGAGACAGCAGTGCCGAATTCTCCATTTGTATGTAAACTGTGGCCACTGTGGGTAAGTGTCTCCCCGTGTGGACTGTGAAGCCATTTGGTCATCCTCCACTTTCCATGGTGTTTCTTGCTCCTGCACTGGGAGTTTGGTATTTGCTTCATGAAATACAAGGAGTTCATCTGGGACACAGTGTTGGAGGGAGTTATGTCACATGTGGTTTGTCAGGGTCTGCAGGAGAATGCACCAAACAGGCTTCTATCCCACATAGCTTTCTCCTTGACCATAGCAACCCTATTCTGAAGATTGCCCTGAAACCTCTCCATATAAAAAGATGCCTTTACAAGAAAGAGCCTGCTGGTTGCACCATGTCAGCCACAAGCTATTTGGAAGTCAATGGGAGATCCACATGTCTCAACCACAGATATTTTTTCACACACCTGCACACCACAGCTCTTGGCCCACTACTCTGCAGGCTTCAATATACTGGCATCTCTGTTCTACACCATTTTCATGAAACCCAGTCAAACAAGGCACGGTCTGGTACACTCATGATCAGCAACAGAACATCCAAAGGTTCTCCAGTGCAACCAGGTCATGGGAATTTCAAAAATTTCATGGTATTTATGTAGCCATTTTTCAAGGATGAAGTTGGAGGCACTGTGGGTTTCAATTCATTCAGGAACCATTAAAAGTTGAGGAAGTTCATTTCAAAGAAAGCTCTGGAGAACTCTCACAGGCAAGGCTTCCAAAAGAGTGGACAAAAGGTCACATGAAGCCAGGCCCATTGAGTTCTCCAATATGTGTTCCATGTGTGTTTTGACTCTCAACTATTGCTGCCAAGTATTAAAGAATAAAATCCTGTGATATCCTGGCTGAGATTCCCAGTACTCTGAGGAAAGCCACCCTGGGCCAAGCTCTCTGTTTCCAAGGGCGACTCTCATGCGTGGCCTCATAAAATCCCAACACAATTTATGACAATACTTCTCTGAGTCAGTTCCAGAACGCAGTCTCTAAGGGGAATCACACCAGAGTTCAAGCCCAGGTTGACCCAGTCATCTCTCCACACCGCCAAACAAATGACCACAATTAAAACCAAAACACTCCCACATGGCTTCCATCTTCTTCCATGTAGACACTCATCATAACCTCTGGTTGGAGCTTTCCATGAGGGGCATATTCCAAAGAGTGTCCAAAATAAGCTCCATGTCCCTCATTTGGCTAATGTCAGGGTGGGCTGGAAACCCTTCCTGTGAAACCGGAGTGATCAAATATTCCTGCCCTTAATACTGCTCCGCTTCTCCAATTTGAGGCCTTCTGACTGTGGGGTTTAGATTCTTTATGTGAATTGGAATCAGGAGAAAAGACAAGCCCTTCTGCAGAGATTTGAGGAACTCATTTGACCCAAAGGATCCCTATTCTCACTTGATGGATTTCAGGAACCTAACAGAGGAAGGCAATAGAATTCATTCACAATGACTGAACATTTTGCCATTTTGGTTTTGGATGCACACATGGAATCTTTCTTTAGATCCATCAGGTGCTGAGAATATAAGCCACAGCCTCACACAGGGCCAAGAGGCTGATTCAGACACATCCTATTCCAAAGAAATTAAGCAAAGAATCCAAGGTGATGCCCATTCATTTACATTTGAAAACTGTTTTCTTCAGGGTTCATAAAGGGGTGGCCTGAGGCAAAGACGTTCCTGAAATTCAGGGCAACAGAACAATAGGTTAGCAAATGACCCAAAGCAGGGTTTCTCCACTGAGAGTTTCCTGGTCACACTGATATCTGAGTTTTCTGAGATACTGGCCATTCCATTCAGCTATCCAGTACAAGGCCATGTCACAGACGTTGGAGTTGGCACCTATCTTGGACACAAATCCATGATCCTATTCTGGAGAGTGGCCAGAATTCAGGAAGAAAAAATGGGACTTAGGAAGGTAGTAGGTTTTGCCCATCCATAAGGAAAGCCACACTCCATTCATAAGTTAGACAGGATGAATTCTGGGAAGTTTTCTAGTAGACAGGACACATCCATTTGTTGCATTGTCTTTTCTCGTGTCTACAACCACGGACACAGTGGGATACACAGACATAGAAACACTCACCTTGTCAAACGACTTACTAGAAAGAGTTCACTCCAAACAAACAAACAAAAAAAAAAAAAAAAAAAAAAAAAAAAAAAAAAAAAACGCCTTTCCTACCTATTCTCAGAACATGAGAGAAAACAACAAACCCACACTCACAAAGGCACCTCCTTCCCCCAAGTAAGTCTTTGACTATCCGGTGTGTCCTCTGACTGGTGGGCCATACTATGTTCCCCCGAAATGGCCTGTACCCTCTCTTGTTTCCTTGGCCAACACTGTGAAGTTGTCAGGAAAAAGTGGTGAGCCACTACCTGCTTTATCAGGAAAGGTCCCTCTTAAGAGCTCTCCTGGCATTTTGCCATCCTCACATCAGTAGGTACCAAGAAAGACTAACTGTCCTTGGTAAATCCACACAAGTGAGCCCACTGGGACTGGGACTGGGAATGCATCTGGGTGCCTGGCTTCTTGGATACCAAGTTCAGAGAGTTCCATCACCAAGGAAATGAGGTACATCACTTTCTTTGGAACTGAATGAGGTCACTGCCTTGGCAACCCCTTTGTCCTAACAATTGCTTCCAAAGGTCCAGTGAGATGGTGGCTGTCCCTACTTTCTCTAACACTTTCACAAGTTAGAATGGTATATCAATCATAGGCACCCGGGAACAGCTCTCCACACAGGCCTGGTTTGGTCCATCTTCTCCACAATAAGAAGAGAGAGCCTGATTCAGAAACATCCTTTCATCCTGACCAGGTTGTTTGCCATGCAAATTGGCCTTTGCTCTCTTAGGTCCTTCATACCTGCCTACAACTTCTCCAGGTATCATTTCTGCATGGACCTTTGAGGTTCTCAGCAGGTTGAATGTCCCCTACTTTCCTGTATTGTAAGAACAACTCTGTCCCTGCTCTTCTGTAAAATGAGATTGAGGGAACAGTGTATGTTTAGGGTTAATAACAGGTTTGATTTGGGTTAGAAATCATTCTGCTCCATGAATAATTGTATTGGGAACCTGCGATATTTACAAGAATGTAGAGGTGAAATATAATTATGAAAACAGAAATCTAGGTATGATTTAAAACCCACAAGGGCATTGGGCCCTTGATTGGGATACTTAGCTTTGAATTATGTTCTGCACAGATGTCTCAGAAAATTTGATATACAATGGCACAGGACCTTGTACCTTGGAAGATTGAATGTAGAAGAGAACATCCACTCAAAAAAGGATATTCATTAGGATTTGAAAGATAGTCGGTAGGTTTAGGAAGAAGAGTGAGTATATGATTTGGACCAAAAGTTCTTTAGCAATAGGGATTCAGTTAGAGAGCGAATGTATATGTCAGCACATATGAAGAGTCAGTCACTATCATGAACTGGGGAAAATATGTAGAAAAGCAGATATCAATAGAGACATTACTAAATCAGGCAATGTATAAAGTGAGTGAGAGGATTAGACATTTTCAACAGGGTTGAGTTTGAATATATAATCTTAGAAAGAAAGAAATACGTAGTTACCAATAGGATTGAAATTTGAGAGCATTAGGCAACCTTGAAATAGATGTTTTTAGTAATCTATGTTCACTTTCCATTTAGGCTTTGGTAGAATCATAAGTGTGACCTTTACAATTTTTGTCCAGAATATTACTGTGATAAAATGTATACATAAATCAGGTGACATAAGTATTTCTTCCACCATTTCTGGGAGCAATATATTGAAGACGTATAAATTAGTATTGGGGGTAAAAATAGGTGTACCCTGTGTTTATGAATATAGAGATAAAGCATGAATAGACCATACTGTGAATAAATAATATAACTTGTTCCAACTTTAAATAATGGTTTGAATTGATATCTGAAAAATTACAGGAAATCTTATATGGATATACAATCATTCATTCCAACCAGTTATTCATCTAATGGTAATATTAGTGTTTTGGTTTATCATGAAGAGTGTGTGAGTTTTGCATCTAAAGTGATTATGGAAATCGAAAATAATGTGTTTGGAAAGAAGTCTCATGAAAAATCCAGTCAAGAAACCCTGACAATACATGTGTTCTGAAGCAGGAAGTGATTAAAGTTGAAACAAATGCCTATAAATTTGCTCACTTGTGGATGAAATATATATCCTATGATGTGCAAAAACTGAAGAAATAATAATGTACCAATGTTGAATAAAAATAAACATCAAATTACATATCATGTCCCATAGGAATATACTTGCATTGATGTTTGACTGGGTCAATTACTGTAGAACTATTAGGATTTGTATACACCATTCACTGAAGTTAGTTTTCACTACTAGTAAACAAATATGTATTTAAGGTGGATGAATATTTCTAAGAATAATATTGTGAAAAGTTGATTATAAATCTAAGTCCATGAACATGAATGAATTTAGGGAATTTAAATAAGACACATATATTTCATAGTTTGAAAAATCTGGAGAGTATATATATATATATATATATATATATATATATATATACACACATATACATATATACACAAAACACACACACAGACATTAAAAAGTACTAATATATATGCCAATCGAAATTCATCTTTAAATATATATCATCCACATATGTAAAAATATTTATTTTACTGAACATGAGTTTACGTATAATGTTGTTCTACTAGGAAGCTCCCTTATAGGTGGAATTTTCAGTTCCAACAGCGTTTAGGAGGAGTGATCTCTTCTCACAATTTGTACCTGCCAAGTCAGCAACCTCACAAAAATGTACCTATAATACCAGGTAAGATTTTATAAGTGCATATAAAAATACATGTGATGATGAATAGGCTACAGAGAAAGGGAGAGAGGAATTCACATAGTAGTTAATTTTAAAAACACATAGAGAACTATTTTAATTAAAAATTGACTAGATTTATAACACCTACTGTTTATCATGCAAAAGGAAAGTTCAACTATATACCATGCCTCCTCTAAACTGCTTGTATTTGTATTCTGTTTAGGTTATTTTTCTCCATCATATTAGGATGAATAGTCAAAGGCTAGTAGGGTATGGGATAGTGTCATGTATTCAGTATTTCAAATGGAAAATTGAAAAATGGATCCAATGTGTATGCAAATATTTGCTACACAAAAATCTTTTCAATCTCATCCAGAACAATGCTGTGACATTACCTTCGCCCCAAGTATGACACAGTTAGAGGAGAAGAGTTAGAAAAATCTGTGAATATATATCTGCAATAAAAACTGCTCAATTTTCACAACTTTGGGGGTGGTAGAGGAGTTTCCAAAAGTAAGGGACAATGTAAACACTCCACAAATGTCGAGACCCCTTGCCCACAAGGAAGACGCAACTCAGGAATCTTCTTTCAGCAGTTTATTCAGGCCCTTGATATTTCTTCTTCTTCCTTGTTGGATGCCCCTCCCAGCCTTAATAAATCATCCCAAGCCCCAATGCAAAGCTGCCACGTGGAACTTTCTCACAGGGTGCTGAAAAACCATGCACCAACTCTCCCAAACAAGCAGTTGTTTGTTACAGACCACAGTGGAGTCAGTGCCATCCTGCAATGGCGACCATAATCTGCAGAAGCGGCTCACCACAGTTCCCCCTTTCTGTTTTCTGAAAACAATACAGGCGAGAGTAGAGGTCCTATCCCACTGTGCAGAAGTGGCTGCATAGTATGGCTCAGTCCTAAGCAGGGCCCTTCCCCAGATCTGAAGCCATATCAGCCGACGCCTTTTTCGTGGGGCGGGGCGTGGACATCAAACCCGCATGCAATAGGACATGCTCTCCTTGAGGTCCACTTCAAGGATCACTCAAGTGCAGTGCCTTGCCTCGCATCCTGTATCATGACGAAGGTGGACGAAGGGGGACAGCTGAGGCTGAACTGTGGCTGTACACAACGGCAAACGAGTTGACAGCACCCTGAAAGAAAGGCACGGACTTTAAGGCGATAGAGAAGCATTAGTGTGGAAACCCACCTGCGTGCAATGGCACCAAGACCGGCAGAGTGCAAGGGCTTTCCAACACTAAGAGAATAACGAGGAAAGACATGCCGATCCCAGTGCAATGTTATAATAACTTGGGGTGCAACGACCATGTCAAAGATTTACTGTTTAAGATGCGCAAGCCAGACTTGAGGTGAATTGCCATTTTCTAAAGCTGCAAGAGCTTGGATGATCATAGCCTTATCGTGAGCATTGCGGGCCTTGAGGCAACAGAGAAACCACAAACAGAGAAACATACCGAAGCAACACATTGAACCAAAAATGCCTACCCCCACCCACTGTTTAAAAAAGGAAAAAGCAGAAGATATCCAATCGGTGAATTGACCCAAAGTCACGGGATCAACACGGGTGTTATTCAAGACACCTATCTGGGTTAGTTGAGACTGGATCATGTCTTCCGCTTCCATGGACCAATTTCCAGCCAAATATTCGCCAATGATGCGGGAAACATTCCTGGAATCATTAAATCTGACAGAGGTTATGCATAAATGTGCACGTTGGTCAACACAACCCAAAAGCACTAAGTCAGCCAATTCTTCTACCTGAGCTTGGAGTAAATCTATTCTTTGGTTGGCAGCTAAAATCCCTGACAAAATATGTTGATTAATTGTATTTTGGGATTCAAGTATGGTGGAAGTTTGTTGGACAACTTGATTAATGGTGGCAGCAGTTTGTACTTGATTGGCCATAGCCACTCCGGCCGTAACCGCTGCAGCAGCAGATACCGCCACGGCTGTCACTATAGCCGCTGTGATTCCAAAATCTCTGTGTACTCTAAGTAGCTCAACAATAGGGAATTTATCAGGATCCGCAGTGACCGGGATTGGGACAAAAGTTGGAATTTTCATAACCACTGCTACAGTCCAGGAACCATTCCAACACTCAGATAAGAGACTGGTAGTATGAGAACAATCCAGCATCCCCGACAAGGTGGCCTTAGCCAAAAGGAATAAGAAGTAGGATTGGACACAGACCATTGCAGGAGGCATTGTGGCATTATACAACAGAGAGTTGAATGAAACAGATGTGAGTCTATTACCTCGTTCACTTTCCCTAACAGTACCAGAAACATTAGTCAGCCAACTTTTGGCTCCTACCAACTGAGCCAATGCAGAAATATCGGCTGAAGCCCCCTTTTCATTGGAAATCAGCCATTGAAACCAGGACCAACCTACTCCTGTAGAGGAGCTGGCACTATTGTTAAAGTTATAAACATACCTCTTAAGAGAGGGGGAAAGGGAGAAACCTTTAGCAACTTGATGTTTCTCCCAAGAATGATCCTGACAAGGCGTAAATGTTGGGGGGAAACCAAGATTAGGGGAACAGTAAGGAGAGGCCTTGAAATGAGTGGCATCATGAATACTACTAGAAGAAGGAGGCACTGGGATTAGTACCTCGGAGATAATAGCCAAGGTAGTTATGTTAAAAGCAGAGCTACTGTTTGCGGGGGTTCCTGAGCCTGATTGCTTCCCCGAAGCTACCTTGCTCAATACAGCACTGATAATGCTCCCTGAGACCTGATTGGACCACAATGGGTCCTCCCAGTTAGTCAAATTTTTGGTCTTAAGGCTAATGCAATTAGCGTTTTTAAGTCTGAAACAAAAAACTCCTGTTAGATTAACTTGAGATTGATTAAAAATTCTCTCCATGTCCCCTCTAGGAGAGGCACAGGGAGCAGACATCTCACATGAGGTAGAAAAAAGAGTGGGGAGGACACTAGAATTACCATGAACCGGCATCGGCATTGGCCATGCCCGTGCCTCTGCCCACCACCGCATTGGTGTCGCCTGTGCCATCGGCACCAGCACCAGAGCCAGAGCACTTAGCAGAATGAAGATCCTCATCACAGAATTGTTGTGGTATCTCTTGTTGCTGGTCAGTTGATGTCGAGACTCTTCTTGTCAAGCGTTCAGGGACCCACAAAGGTTCCGTACGATCCTGGGGAAAAACACATACAGATCCTCGTGCCCATGTCAGCACGGGGTCAGGGCCGTTCCATTGGCCCGTAAGAACATCCTTCCACTTAACATAGCCAATCACAGAGGGCTGAGGGGACACATGTCTATCGGCCGCAAAGCCACCATGAATATCCAAATTCGAAAAATTAATGGTAAAGAGAGCTAAGGACAGGCGTTCTTTAGGAGTGTGTTCAGCTCCTATTCCCCCTTTTTGTTTTTGTAAAGTTTCCTTTAAGGTGCGATGAGCACACTCAACAATGCCTTGTCCTTGAGGATTGTAAGGCAAACCATGAGTAAGTTGCACTCCCATAGTAGAACAAAAAGCTGTAAATTGTCTGCCAGTATAAGCAGGTCCATTATCAGTCTTAAGGGATGCAGGTGCACCCCATGCTGCCCATGCCTCTAAACAGTGAGTAATGACATTACGTGCCTTTTCTCCTGATAAAGCAGAAGCATGGATAATTCCAGAGCACGTATCAACGGAAACATGCACATACTTGAGGTTACCAAAGTCAGGTATATGTGTCACATCCATTTGCCAAACAACCAATGGCTTTAATCCCCGTGGGTTTACTCCATAATTAGGGGGATGAAGAAATGTGACACAGTGGGGACATTGCAATACTATCTGCCGAGCATCCGCTCTTGAAATGGAAAAATGCCTGTGCAGCGTTAATGCATTAACATGGAAGATTTGGTGAAACAACTTAGCCCCCTCTAAGGAGGAAGCCAAGCATATCAATTGACCTCTAGTGGCTAAGTCCGCACGCACAGGCATTACCCTGGGATAACGTACCAGGAAGAGAGGTGTGAGCCCTGATGTGCATTGGATAAAAAGAAGCAGTGCGGTTAGAGATAAGCTGTTGAAGCTGAGTAAAGTAAGCACACACATTGTGGGCATCACTAATAGCTCCCACGGCCTCCAGGACTTTTAGTGCTTGTACCACATACCTGGAGTCCGAAATAAGATTAAAAGGAAAAGAACACTGTTTAAAAACTTCAATAACAATTTGTAGTTCTATCCATTGTGGATTTCCAGAGCAAATTGATGCTGGATAGGGGGAGAGTCATTAATTACATAAGCTCCCATTCCAGACTTGGAACCATCAGTAAAAATGTTAACAGCCCCCGGAATTGGACTGGATGAAGTTACCTTAGGGAAAATGATGGGATGTTCTTTAACAAAATGGAGTAATGGATGAGAAGGGTAGTGATTATCAATACCCCCTTGAAACGAGCAACACAGAATAGCCCAGTTGTCTAGAGTAGCACATAAAACATTAAGTTGAGCTTTAGTGTAGGGTATGATAAGAGAAGAAGGTGATTGGCCGAAAAATTGAATGCTTTGTTGAATCCCTTTAAGTGCCAACGCTGCAACAGCATCAGGATAATATTCTAAGGATTTTCCTGGGGATACATGTGGGTGGATCCATAGTAAAGGCCCATCTTGCCACAGTACTCCAGTAGGCTGCCGCATAGTGGCAAGCACACATAACTGCAAAGGTTTATCACTCTGGAGCCTGCATAGAGTGGCATGCTGTATAGCTTTTTCTACTTTTATAAGGGCCGCTCTAGCCTCAGTAGTGAGGCTACGAAGGGAAGCAAGATCTGGATGACCGTTAAGAGTAGCATACAAAGGCTGGAGCACAATATTAGGAATATGTAAATATCCTCTTATCCAATTAATGTCTCCCAGCAATTTTTGAAAATCATTTAGAGTTTGGAAATCTTGAGTCTTGATGGTAATTTTTTGTGGTTTTAATTTGTCATACCCAATTGTCGCTCCCAAATACCTGATAGAATCCCCTGTTTGAACCTTTTCAGGTGCGATGTGCAGTCCATGTTGAGCCAACAGCATCACGAGTTCTTTATAAGCCTCATTAACTGTCTGTTCTAATTTTGCGGCCAATAACACATCATCCATATAATGAATGATCTTGGTGGAGGAATACTTATGTCTGAGAGGTGCGAGTGCCTTCCCCACATACATTTGGCACATCGTGGGACTGTTAGCCATCCCCTGTGCCAACACCACCCACTCAAACCTTTGATCTGGTTCCTCGTGATTACACGAGGGAAGGGTGAAAGCAAAACGTTGTGAATCTTTAGGATGCAAAGCAATGGAAAAGAAACAGTCTTTAATGTCAATAACAATTATATCCCAGCCTTGAGGAACAGAGGAGAGCAGAGGCAGCCCTCTTTGAATGGGTCCCATAAGTTGCATCTGAGCATTAACTGCTTGTAGATCATGCAGTAGGCGCCACTTCCCTGATTTTTTCTTAATGACAAATATGGGAGTATTCCATGGAGAAGTAGAAGGTTGGATGTGACCCAAATCAAGTTGTTCTTTGACTAGATCATGGGCTGCTGCCAGTTTAGCCGAGGGAAGAGGCCACTGAGGCACCCAAACAGGCTCCTCGGTGAGCCATGTTATGGGTATTTGAGCCCCAGTGGCCCCTAGGAAAAACCCAGACCAAACCTGTTAAGCTTTTGATGAGCTAGCACAGGATGCTTACGCCCCTGTAGGTGCCTATTAGGGTCCCCAAAAATCTTTCCAGCGGCCTCCACCATCCTTGCTACAAAATCTGAAAAGGGTTCTGTAGAGCCCTGCAGAATCTTAGTCAAGTAACCAGACACCTCTCCTCTATTTGGAAGTGACTTCCATGCCCGAATGCAAATGTTGTTAATTTGATCATATGCCTCAGGAGGGAATCCTGTCTGTTGATTAGCAAATCTGCCTTGTCCTAAAAGCATATCCTTGTCCCAATGGGGGTGTCCCGCGGCATAGTTTTGGGCGGCCTGCTCAACAGCGCCCTCTAGCAGAAAGGCTCTCCAGTCCAAATATTTACCTGGAGAAACACAAGCCCGAACAAGGCTAGCCCAATCTGAAGGAGTCATACAAAATCTAGCAAGTCCCTCCACCTGAGTAAGGGTGAAAGCGGCATCCACGCCATAAGTGCGGAAAGATTCCGCCAAGGTTTTAATTTTCTTAAAGTCTAAAGGCTCATGATATCTTCCCCTGTTATTGTCCTGAAATACAGGGTATGCAAGTCCCATATCTGTATTAACTGTCCTCCAAACTTGCGCATGAAAATATCTCCCGGAATTTTGGCTCCCCCCCACATACGGGGGTGGGGCAACCGGCACCATATCTTCTTTGAGATATTCTACCTCCTCCTCCTCAGAGTGTTGTTGACCGATATTGGATCCCGTCCCCTTTTTACAGTAGGCCTGCGTGCCCTCTATCCCTTTTTTCTTTTTCTTCACTTTTATCTTTCGTAGTTGTTGTAACAATATATCAAGGTCCTCAGAACTCTCTGAGCCGCTTGTGTTCTCAGGCGTTTTTAATTCAGCCAAGTCTGGGTAGAGCCTTCTCCTATTTTTAGTTTCAGGCTCTTTTGCCTTCTCACTACTCTTACTCCCAATGTTCTCTGCCACTTCACTATGTGATCCTTCAGACTTTTCCTCATGTAGTTGCTCAAAAACTTCTTGTCCTTTAGTAAGTGCTTCCTGACATCTGCCATCTGCGAGGCAACTACGGATCATCTTCCAAAGGGGTATCACCCCACCCTCTAATATGCCCTGCTCAGAAGCAAAGTCAAGATCTGTGCCTAACTTATCCCAGCTAGGTATAGTAAAGCTGCCCGAGAACGCAAACCACAGTGCAGCAATATCTGTCTTCCGTAAAAATCTCTGTAAAGTACTACGTTTCACTTCTAGGCCCTTGCAACGTAACAGGTTATCTAGGGCCAGGAGAAGCGGACTTGAAGATACGGCACTCATGACACAACAAAAGACACACAAAAAACAAAAGTGAAAGTAAGAGCGAAAGTACACAGTGCAGCTGCAATAAGATGTAATGCTCTCTCTGGCTTTACAGAGGAGCTGCTGCTTTGATAGCGGGCCCAACTTACCTGGGACTAATCCCCGCTTTGACCGCGGGTCCCACTTACCTGGGACTAACCTCCGCTTTGACCGTGGGTCCCACTTACCTGGGACTAACCGGTGCACCACCCCTGACTGCTGAAAGTTCTGGTTCCCTGGTTTTCAGCACCACTTGTCGCGACCCCTTGCCCGCAAGGAAGACGCAACTCAGGAATCTTCTTTCAGCAGTTTATTCAGGCCCTTGATATTTCTTCTTCTTCCTTGTTGGATGCCCCTTCCAGCCTTAATAAAGCATCCCAAGCCCCAATGCAAAGCTTCCACGTGGAACTTTCTCACAGGGTGCTGAAAAACCATGCACCAACTCTCCCAAACAAGGAGTTGTTTGTTACAGACCACAGTGGAGCCAGCACCATCCTGCAATGGCGACCATAATCTGCAGAAGCGGCTCACAACACACAAACATGGAACTCTGCTGGCCTAAAGTCTTCTTAAGAAACTCCCTCTGAGGTTGGGCACATGTAATATATGTTGTTCTCAGGAGCTTTAGCTTCCATTGTAGTGAGACCATCAAAGGTGGGTCTGCATCTATGGGACCTGGAGGACATGGTTACTTATTTTAAAATGAACATGAGGAAGCATTGCTAAATCCTCTCTTTGTAGGTAAACTGTGGCCACTGGGAGATAAGTGTCTCCCCATGTGCACTGTGAACCCATTTGTTCATACTCCATCTTTCGTGGTGTTTCTTGCTGCTGCACTGGGAGTTTGGTATTTGCTTCACGAAACAAGGTGTTCAACTGGGACACAGTGCTGGAGGGAGTTCTGTCACGTTTGGTGGGTCAGGGTCTACAGGAAAATGCACCAACCAGGCTTCTATCCCACAAGCTTGCCTCTTTGAGCATAGTAACCTGATTCTGAACATTGCCCTGAAACTCCTCAATATCACAAGATGCCTTTACATAGAAGGGTCTGCTGGCTGCACCATATCAGTCTTAATCCATTTGGAAGCCAATGGCATATCCACATGGCCACACCACAGATTTTTTATCACACACCTGCCCACAATTTCTCTAGGTCCACTACTCAGCAGCCTCCAACTTACTAGCATGTCTTTTCTATATTATTTTCATGAAACCCAGTCAATCAAGGCACCTTCAGGTATACTTATGATCAGAAACAGGACATCCAAAGGTTCTCCAGTGCCACCTGCTCATGGGAATTTTAAGCATTTCATGGTATTTATCTAACCATTTTTCAAGGATGAAGTTGGAGGCACTGTGGGTTTCAATTCATTTAGGAACCATTAAATGGTGAGAAAGCTCATTTCAATGAAAGATCTGGAGAACTCTCACAGGCAAGGCTTCCCAAAGAGTGGCCAAAAGTTCACATGAAGCCAGGCCCATTGAGGTCTACAATGTGAGGTCCTTGTTTGTTTTGACTCTCAACTATGGTTGCCAAGTCTTTCAGAATAAAATAATGTGATATCCTGGCTGAGATTTCCAGTGCTCTGTGGAAAGCAACCCTGGGCCAAGACTCATTTTCCAAGGGCGACTCTTATGCGAGGCCTCCTAAAATCCCAACACAATTCATTGCAATACTTCTCTGAGGTCAGTTCCAGAAATCAGTCTCTAAGTGGAATCACACCAGAGTTGAAGCCCAGGTGTAACCAATCATCTCTTCCAACCGCCACACAAGTGATCACATTTAAAACCAAAACACTCCCACCTAGCCCTCATCTTCTTCCATAAAGACACTCATAATAACCTCTGGCTGGAGCTTTACTTGAGAGGCACAGCCCAAGACAGTGTCCAAAAGAAGCTCCCTTACCCCTCATTTGCCTAAAGGCCCGGACTCCCTTCCTGTGAACCAGGAGTGATTAAATATGCCTGCTGTTAATACTACTTCACTTCTCCAATTTGTGGCCTACTGACTGTGGAGTTTAGAGTCTTTATGTGAATTGGAGTTATGAGAAAACCCAAGCACCAATGGGCTAGACTCTACAGAGCTTTGAAGAACTCATTAGACCCAAGGAATCCCTATTCTCACTTGACTGAGGAAGGAACATTACAGAGGAAGGTGAGAGACTTCATGCACAATGACTGCTCTTTTGGCCATTTTCGTTTTGGATGCACACATGGGATCTTTCTTTAGACCCAACAGGTGCTGAGAATCTAAGCCACAGCCTCACACAGAACCAAGAGGCTGATTCAGACTCATCCCATTCCAAAGCAATTAAGCAAAGAGCCCAAGGTGATGCCCATTCATTTCCATCTGAAAACTGTTTTCTTCAGGCTTCACAAAGGGGCGACCTGAGGCAAAGACCTTCCTGACATTCAGGGCAACGGACAAATAGGTAAGCAAAAGACCCAAAGCAGGGTTTCTTCACTGAGACTCTCCTAGTCACACTGATATCTGAGTTTTCTGATATGCTCCCATTCCCTTCAGCTATCCAGTACATAGCCATGTCACAGAGCTTGGAGGTGGTACATAACTTGGAAACAAAATCATGAGCCTATTCTAGAGAGAGGCCAAAATCAGGAAGAATACAGGAACTTAGGAAGATTGTAGGTGTTGTACATCTATAAGGCAAGCCACAGTCCATTCATAAATTAGGGAGGATGAATGTTGAGAAGCTTTCTACTAGACATAACACATCCATTGATGCATTCTCTTTTCTAATATCTACAACCACAGACACAGTGGGATACACAGACATAGAAACACTCGCCTTGTCAAAGGACTTACTAGACACAGTCCATTCCAAACCAAACAAACTGCCTTTCCTACGTATTCTTAGAACATGATACAAAACCACAAACTCACACCCATACCCACAAAGATACCTCTTTCCCCCAAGTAGGTATGTGACTATCCAGAGAGTCCTCTGACTGGTGGGCCATTTTTTGTTCCCCCGAAATGGCCTGTCCTGTCTAAGATCTGGTCTACTTGGCCAACTCTGTGAAGTTGTCAGGGCCCAGCAGTGAGCCACTACCTGCGTTCTTAGGAAAGGCCGCTCTTCAGAGCTCTCCTGGCATTTGGCCATACTCACATCAGTATTTACCGAGAAAGACGGACTCTGTCCTTGGTAAGTCTAAACAAGTGAGACCACTGGGACTGAGACTGGGCCTGCCTCTGGGTGCTTGGCTTCCTGGATTCCAAGTTCAGAGAGTTCCATCACCAAGGAAATTAGGTAAGGTCACTTCCTTCAGAAACTGAATGAGGTCACTGCCTTGGCAACCACTTTGTCCTAACAGTTTCTTCAAACGGTCCTTTGAGATGGAGGCTGCCCCTATTTCCTGTGACAATTTCACAAGTTAGAATGTTATATTAACCATAGGCACTTGTAACAGCTCTCCACACAGGCCTGGTTTGGTTTATCTTCTCTACATTAAAAAGATAGAGGCTGATTCAGACACATCCCTTCGTCCTGACCAGGTTTTTTTTTGCCATGTAATAGGACTTTCGCTTTCTCAGGTACTTCATAGTTCCCTACATCTTCTCCAGGGATCATATCTACATGGACCTTTGAGCTTCTCAGCAGGTGAAAGATTCCCTATATACCTGTATTGTAAGACCAACTCTGTGCCTGCTCTTTTGTAAAGTTAGATTAGGGAACAGTGTATGATTAGGGTTAATAACAGGTTTGATTAGGGTTAGGAATCATTCTGCTGGATGAATAATGGTATTGGTATTCTGTGATATTTAATAATATAGAGGTGAAATATAAGTATGAAAACAGAATTCTTGGTAAGATTTGAAGCCCAGAAGGGCATTGGTCACTTTAGTGGGATACTTACCTTTGAACTATGTTCTGCACAGATGTCTCAAATAAATAGATAAACAATGGCAAAGGACCATGTACCTTGGTTGATTGAATGTCTAAGAGAACATCCAGTCAAAAAGGCATAGTCGATAGGATTAGGAAGATAGTGTTGGTTTAGATAGAAAAGTGAGTATAGGATTTGGACCAAAAGTTCTTTAGCAATAGAGTTTTGGTTAGAGAGTGAATGTAAATGTCAGCACATGTGAAGAGTCGGTCACAGTGAGGAACTGGAAAAAATATGTAGAAAAGCAGATATCAATAGAGACATTAGGAAATCAGGCAAAGTATATAGTGAGTGATAGGATTAGACATATTCAACAGGCTTGAGATTGAATATATAATCTTAGGAAGAAACAAATATGTAGTCACCAATAGGATAGACATTTGAGAGCATTAGGCAACCTGGACATGGGTGTTTTTAGTAATCCATGCACACTTTCTATTTAGGATTTGGTACAAACATAAGTGTGACATTTGCTTTTTTTGTGTCCAGAATATTACACTGATAAAATATATATGTAGATCAGATGACATGAGTATTTCTTCCACCATTTCTAGGAGCAATATATTGAAGACATATAAATTAGTATTGGGGGTACAAATAGGTGCACCCTTTTTCTATGAATATAGAGATAATGCATGACTAAACCATACTGTGAATAAATAGTATCACTGTTTTCAACTTTAAATAATGGATTGAATTGATATCTGAAAATATACAGGAAATTTTATATTTATGTACATACATTCATTCAAACCAGTTATATATCTATTGGTAATATTAGGGTTATAGTTTATCATGAAGTGTGTGTGAGTTTTGCTTCAAAATTGATTATGGAAATCGAAAAAAATGTGTTTGGAAAGAAGTCTAATGAAAAGACCAATCAAGACACCTGGAGAAATACATGTGTTCAAAAGCAGGAATTGATTGTAAGTGAAACAAATGCCCATAAATTTGTGAATTTGTGGATGAAATATATATCCTATGATGTCCATTATATGAAGAAATATTAAGTACCAGTGTTGAATAAAATTGAACGTCAAAATACACACCTTGTCCCATCGGAATCTACTTGCATTGATGTTAAACTGGGTCAGTTACTGTAGAAATATTAGTTTTTGTATGCACCATTCATTCAACTTAGTGTTCAGTACTAGGATACAAATATGTTTTTCAGGTGGATAAATATTTCTGAGAATAATCTTGTGAAAAGTTGATTATAAATCCAAGTCCATGAACATGAATGAATTTAGGGAATTTAAATAAGACACCTATATTTCATAGTTTGAAAAATCTGGAGAGTGTGTATTTGTATATATATACACATATTTATATATACACAAAACACACACAGAGACATTAAAAAGTAGTAATATATATGCCAATCAAAATTCATCAATAAATATATATTATCCACAGATGACAAAACATATATTTTACTGAACATGGATTTATGTATATTGATGTTCTACCAGGGGACTCAACCATAGGTTGAATTTTTGTTTCCAACAGCGTTTAAGAGGAGTGATCTTTTTTCAGAATTTGTATCGGCCAAGTCAGCCACCTCACAAAAATGTACCTGTGATACCAGGTAGGATTCTATAAGTGCATGTAAAAATACATGTGATGAATAGGATACAGAGAAAGGGATACAGGAATTCACATATTTGTTAATTTTAAAAACACATGAAGAATTATTTCAATTGAAAATTTACTAGATTTATAAAACCTAGCGTTTATCATGCAAAAGGCAAGTCCAACTATACACCATGCCTCCACTGAACTTCTTGTATTTCTATTCTGTTTGCATTATTTTTCTCCATCATCTTAGGATTAGTTGTCAGACTCTAGTAAGGTATGTGAATATTTCTCAGAATAATCTTGTGAAAAGATTATTATAAATCCACATTCATGAATATAAAAAATTTAGGAAGTGTAAAATAAGACACATATATTTCATATTTTGAATAATCTGGAGAGTGTGTGTGTGAGTGTGTGTGTGTGTGTGTATATATATACACACTCATGCACACACACACACACACACACACATATACACAGACATTAAAAAGTAGCACTATATGTCAATTGAAAATCACCAAGAAATATATATCATGCACAGATTCAAATAAATTCATTTTACTGAACATGGATTTATGTATAATGTTGTTCAACTAGGAAGCTCACACATAGGTTGAATTTTCAATTCCAACAGCGTTTAGGAGGAGTGATCCCTTGTCAGAATTTGTATCTGCCAATTCAGCCACCACACAAGAATGAACGTGTGGTAACAGGTAGGATTCTATATGTGCATATAAAAATACAGGTCCTGAATAGGCATTAAAAACATATGGAGAACTATTTCCAAAAAAAATTGACTGGATTTATAACTCCTACCCTATATTATGCAAAAGGCAAGTCCAACTATACACCATGCCTCCTCTGAACTGCTTGTAGTTCTATTCTTTTTGGGTTATTTTTCTCCAACATATTAGGATTAGTATTCAGAATCTAGTAGAGTATGTGTTAATGTAAGGGATTCAGTATTTTGAATGGAAAATTGGAAAATTTATCCAATGTGTATGCAAATATGTGCTACACAAAAATCTTCCCACTTTCATCCAGAACAATGCCTTGACATTACCTTCACCCCAAGTAAGACACAATTAGAGGAGAAGTGTTAGAAAATCTGTGAATACTTATCTGGAATGGAATATGATAAGGAGTTCACAACCATGGACGTGGTAGAGGAGTTTCCAAAAGTAAGGGACAGGGTAAACACTCCACAATAATGGAGCTCTGCTGGCCTAATGACTTCTTGAGAAACTGCCTCTGAGTTTGGGCACTTGAAATATATGTTGTTGTCAGGAGCTTTTGCTTTTTTTCTAGTGAGATGATCAAAGCTGGGTCAGCATCTATGTGACCTGGAGGACATAAATTGTAATATTCCAATGAACATGAGGGAAGAGTGCTGGATTCTCTTTTTGTGGGTATACTGTGGCCACTGGTGGCTAAGTGTCTCCCTGTGTGGACTGTATAGTCATTTATTGCTCTTCCACTCTCCATTGTGTTTCTTGCTCCTGCACTGGGAGTTTGGTATTTGCTTCACCAAATACATGGAGCTCAACTGGGACACAGTGTTGGTGGGAGTTATGTCACGTGTGGTGGGTCAGGTTCTGCAGGAGAATGCACCAACCAGGTTTCTAACCCACATAGTTTACCCCCTTGAACATAGCAAGCTGATTCTGAACATTGCCTTGAAACCTCTCCATATATCAAGATGCCTTTAAATAGAAATTTATGCTGGCTGCACCATGTCAGTCCCAAGCAATTTGGAATCCAATGGTAGATCCTCATTCCCCTACCACAGATGTTTTATCACACATATGCCCACAACTTCTCTAGGCCCACTACTCAGCAGGATCCAACCTATAGGCTTCTCTGTTCTACACCATTTTCAGGAAACCCAGTCAATCAAGGCACTCTCTGGTATACTCATGATCAGCAACAGGACACCCAAAGTTTCTCCAGTGCCACCAGGTCATTGAAATTTCAAAAATTTAATGGTATTTATATAGCCATTTTTCAAGGATGAAATTGGAGGCACTGTGGATTTCAATTAATTTAGGAACCCTTAAATGGTGAGAAAGCTCATTTCAATGAAAGATCTGGAGAACTCTCACAGGCAAGGGTTCCCAAAGAGTGGCCAAAAGGTCATATGAAGCCAGGCCCATTGAGGTCTACATGTGAGGTCCATGTGTGTTTTGACTCTCAATTATGGTTGCCAAGTCTTTCAGAATAAAATCATGTGATATCCTGGCTGAGATTTCCAGTCTCTGTGGAAAGCGACCCTGATCGCATTTTCCAAGGGCAATTCTCATGCGAGGCCTCCTAAAATCCCAACACAATTCATGGCAACACTTCTCTGAGGTCCGTTCCAGCACTCAGTCTCTAAGGGGAATCACACCAGTGTTCAGGCCCAAGAGGACCCAGGCATCTCTTCCAACCGCCACACAAATGACCGCAATTAAATCAAAACACTCCAACATGGGCCTCATATTCTTCCATATAGACACTCATCATAACCTCTGGCTGAAAGTTTCCATAAGGGGTGCAGCCCAAGACAGTGTCCAAAATAAGCTCTTTTGCCCCTCATTTGCCTAACATCAGGGTGGACTGTACACCCTTCCTTTGAACCAGGAATGATCAAATAGCCCTGCCGTTAATACTGCCCTGCTTCTCCAATTTGAGGCCTACTGACTGTGAGGTATTGATTCTTTCTGTGATTTGGAGTCATGACAAAACCCAAGCCCCTATGGACTATCCACTGTAGGGCTTTGAAGAACTCTTTTGACCCAAAGGATCCCTATTCTCACTTGATGGAAGTCAGGAACTGAAAAGTTCGGACGAACGTCTTAGGAAAAGACCACCAAGAGACTGTCTCATGCCACCGCAAAAGGGTTTATTGTGGGTCCAGCATGCTGGGGCTCAGAGCTCACTTCAGAGGAGCAAAGAACAAAGAGCCCCAGAACAACTTGAGCAGAGTTTATATACATTCTATGGAGAGGGCAGGGTTTTTACATACATCATAGCCTCTTTTAGAAAATCATCTTATACCCCAGCAAAATCAAATAACAACTCTAAAACATGATTAGCACATTCATTGGCGGGAACAGGTCGTGCAGTGGGTGTTTGGTCAGCCCTGAGAAGGGGTTAACATTTAAACTGATTGGTTGAAGCCCTGAGATGTATACGTGCAGATCTGCATGGTTTCTGGGAAGGGGTGTTAAGTATCTAGCTGGTCAGGGAAGATTTCAACACACATCTAATAGGAAGATCTGGGAATTGTCTTAAGTGCCACAGGAATTTCAGGTTCTGAGTGGAGCTTGAAAGCTTTACAAAACCTGGTTCTTTACATTTCAATTTCAATATATTTTATTCTTTCATTTCCCACTCCTTTTTCTGACTACTTTTAATCTTAAAAGTAATGTTTCATAATTATTCTGGCGTCTCAAATTCTATTTCTGCCTGTGGAGCATATTTCTGTCTGATTAGCATGAGTTTTACCTACCCAATCTGAGCCTGGAATAAGGAAACTATGCGGTTAAGCAAACAAGGTCCCACAGTTAGCAACACCTTAAGGATGATCAGGGGTCAAGCTAAGTCTGATAGGAGTGTAGTTAACCAGGGGGACTGGGTAAACCATGACTCAAACCACCCTTGTTGAATCTCCCTTTCTCTCTGGCGCTATTCAAGTTATTTTCTTAATTTACTCATGGATTATTTTGCAACTCCAGTAGGGTCAGCATAAAAACAACAGTATTCTCTCAGTGCCACACAGAGACCCCCTCCCTCATGAAGAGGAAATCTAGTCCTCCCCTGTTCTGTAAAACAAATGCAGAGAGAGAGAAAGGTTAAGGATTCCTACAGCACTGTGATAGAGGTTTCTAACATCTTCAAGTCTTGATCTATTGATGTTTCTAATTGGGCCAATTGTTGTGACCCACGGATCATAGCAGCTGTTCCCATACCCACTCCTGCAGGACCTCCTATCCCCAATAGGATGGCTAGAGTAAGGGACAATGGCTCCTGGTGAAATTGGGTTGTTTGTCCCCCAAGTAGACCTTCGAATGATTCTGCATCATGATAGAGCACCCTGGGGAGTATCTGCATCATTACACAATAATTTACAGAGCTGTCAAATACCTGGGCTGAAAAGCAATGAGTTCTGACTGTGTGGAGTTCAGTACCATAAACATTCCTTTAATTAGTTCCCAGGGGGTGGAGTCAGCTGTACTCTGGACTGGGGAAGTAGGCAAAGACGGAAACCGGGAATTATGAGATGGTAGAGGGGTTCTGGTAGATCTAGGCATGGGAGGTTTAGGAGGCTTAATTCCTGGCTTGAGGGGATTGGGCCCTATTGCTGTGGGATTTTCTTTCTTTTTAAGCTGGAGGGTGAACCAGAGACCAAAGTCATAACCGGGGCCATAAATATAGAATTGCATTCCCCACATATTTCTCATAGGCCATTTTGTTCTGAGGTAGCCCCTTCCTTTGGAAGTGAAAGTTATATTGAGGGGGTAACATAGACTATTCTTTCCACAGCGAGTTTTTGACACCACTTGGCTAGCGGCACATTTCTTGGGATCAATCCAGGTGTCATTTCATCCTACCCAAATCTTGCTGTCTGGGGAGTTTGGGTTCCACCATGCAGCTTCCGTTTGTTCACAACCCCAAGATCTAAAATAAAAGTTACTGGGTCCTCCACAGGTTTGGGCCTGTTTGCGACTTTGGAAATCTGCTGGGCACACATAATAGTCTTGACTGGCTAGTTTACACATAAGCTTGGGGAGATGATATCCATAATTCATGGGGTAAAGTGGTCTATGTTGCCCTGGTTTGCATTTGAGTGGGATCTGTGTGGGGTCCTCTATGTCAGGGAGATCCCAGTCAGAGAGGCCTATGGGAAGCTGACAAATGTCCGGGGGGAGAGATGGCCACCAATTCCATAAGGGGGCTGTATGTGAAATACACCACCCTACTTGCCCAGTAGGATTTATAACTTGCCATCGTTGCTGAACAGGCTGATGGGGATTAGGACTGCTGATGGTCAGGGGAAGAATCCATAGCCCTACCCACACGACGGACACGCAACTTGAGATGGTTACCAGTCTGTTTCAGTTTCCAGCCAGAGTCTGTACAGGGTGCAGGCATGAGATGGGTGGTATGGATCTATGAAGTGATCTCATCCACTTTCACCACTGTGGGTGTTATAAGCAGCACCTGGTATTGTCCTTTCCAGCGGGGTTCCAGGGATGACACCTGATGCCATCTCACGTAGATGAACTCTCCCACTTGATATCGATGTGGGGTTCCCTCATCTCCAGGCTGATTAGCAGAGGCCAACTGTTTCCACAGGTATTGCTGGGTGCTGGTTTTGTTCAAGGGCTTTAAGTCTGTCAAGCAAGGGGGTGTGAAAGGAATCATTAAGTCTCCTATTTGGGGTTAGGTCCCTTACTGAAGGAGGGGCACCATAGAGAATTTCATAAGGGGTGAGGTTACACAAAGAGGAAGACTTGGTATTTCTTGCACAAAACAGTGCATAACTTAGGAACAGAGTCCAATTTTTCATGCCAGTCTCCAAGCTTAATTTCGTTAAGGTCTCTATGATGGTTCTATTCATCCTTTCTACCTCTCCTGAGCTCTGGGGTCTATAAGCACAATGTAACTTCCAATTAATCCCCAGGGTCCTGGCAAATCCCTGTCTTACCTGGGCCATGAATACCGGTCACTTATCGGACCCTATTACCTTAGGCAGGCTGAACCTTGGAAAATGTCTTCTAGGATCTTTTTGACCACCTGCTGAGCCGTTTCTTTCTTCATGGGGAAGGCTTCGACCCATCCTGAAAAAGTATCTACAAAGACTAGGAGACATTTAAGTCCAATCCTTGCTGGCTTTATTTCAGTAAAGCTCACTTCCCAGAATTGTCCTGGTCTGATTCCTCATAAGCGCTTCCCTGAAGTAAGCTTTGATGGGTAAGTATTAACTAATTGGCCAACTTGACAAGCTGTAGTCACCTGCGCAGTTATTTCTTTCCTCTGTGAGTCAGTCAATAATAATTCCTTCCTTTGGTCCTTTAAGAGTGCCTATAACTTCTTAGAGTCTAAGTGGGTGAGCTGGTGTATGTCTTTGAGATAAAGGTGGGCTTTTGAAAATTGTGTACTTGGCTCTGTAGGTTCCCAGAGTTCTGTATCTGTCTCCTCAGATGATAAGTTGCCTGAATGTTCCGGTGCGGCCAAGTCTCCTGATTGTTGTTCCCCCCGGTGTGGAAAAAGTGAACAGAGGCACTCCGTTTAGGGCTGCCAATAAGCTTCCTCATCTGCCCTTCTGTTTCCAACCGCCACGGGGTCGTTTCCCTTCTTGTGCCCTGGACAGTGCACTATGCCTAGGTCCGTAGGGCCCTGCACTGCTGAGAGAAGGTGGAGGATCATATCTTTGTTCTTTATTTCTTTATTTCTTTATTTCTTTCCCAGCGGAGGTTAATAGCTGCCTTTGCTGGTAAATAGCCCCGTGCACATTTGCAGTGGCAAATGCATAGCGGCTATCAGTGTATATGGTGGCCCTTTTGCCTGTTGCTAGTACCAATGCTTTCGTAAGGGCAATCAGTTCTGCCTTTTGGACTGATGTCTCTTCTGTGAGACCAGAGAAACAGATGACATTAGTTTTGCTAACTACTGCTGCTCCAGCCCACCACGTACCATCTTGGAGGAAGCTGCTCTCGTTCGTAAACCATACGACTTCAGGGTGAGGCAGTGGCTGGATCCTTCAAGTCTCGTCCTATACTGGTTTCTCTGCCTCTTTTTGGGGCACTCTTTGTCCAAGTTTTCTTTTTCTTTACAGTAGGCACATTGATCTGAGGCCAGGGGCAGCCTTTGGCATGGGCCCATGTATCCCTTCATGTCTCCGTGCTTTTTAACTTCTGGTCTATTTGCTGCTCTGACCAAAACCTTAGCCAATGATTTAGTCTGCCTTTTGCTCCTTTCATCCTCCTTTTGTTCCCTTTCCTTCTCTCTCATCTGTTCCCATTCCTCCTCAGTTTCTCTCTTATAATATACTTTCTCAGTTTCTCTGACTAAATCTCTTAAGGTCATATCTTGTAATCCATCTAGACGTTGTAACTTTCTCTTAATATCTAGGGCAGCCTGCTGGATAAAGGCCATTGCAACAGAGGTTTTTTTGTCCTCTGCCTGAGGATCAAAAGGAGTATATTTTCTATTTGCTTCCATAATTCTCTCCAGAATCATAGAAGGAGACTCATTAGGACGTTGGATTATCTCTCTTATCATGGCCAAATTAGTCGGCCCTCTGGCGGCCACTCGGAGCCCTGCTATTAGAGCCCGGTGATAAGTGGACAAATGCTACCAACCTTCAAAGGTGTTGGGGTCCCAGTTTTGTCGGTTCATGGGCCCATAAGGACGAAGAGGGAGCATCACAGTGGCTTCTGAGTTTTCTATTTTCCGTAGCTGGCGGGTTTCTTCAGGTGGCCCAGCTTCCACCAGAAAAGGAGGGGCTGCTGCTGCTGCAAAGAAGTCCCTTGGAGGGCTTGGGTCTGGCCCAATTGCCTCTAGTGGCGGAGAGGCTGAGTCAGTGGTGGGAGAATCATCTGGAATGTGTTGGCGGTTGGGGAGCGAGGGTAGAGGATAAGGAGGGGGAGGATTGTCCAGTCTTGTGACTCAGGAAGAATGGGGGGAAGATGGGGAGGGAACGGAAGGTTTGAATGATAGGATCCTGGGGAAGGGGTATATGGCTGTTGATCTGGGTGGCCACGTGGTCCCGGCTGAAAGACAATATCTCTGACTTTTTGGATTAGAGGGAAGTAGAAGGATCCTTCTGCGGGCCACCCGACTTTGAGGATGGGCCATTCTGAAGCACAGAGAGTCTGCCAGGTCTGACATTTAACTGAAAAATAATGATTCTGGGCCCTTGAGCGGACATCAGTCCAATGATCAAGGGTCAGCGACAGAAGCATGAAAGTGCTTTGTCCCATAATGGGAGTTACTCAAAAAGAGACAGTGAAGACACAAACGCAACACAGACAAAGACAAACAGTAAACGTTTAACATGGGTCCAAGACAAATATTAGAACTCAGTAACTGGCAAAACCTGATGGGTTAGACAATAAAGACAGACAGTAAACTCAACATGAGTTCGGGACAATGAACAAAACTGTGTAGCCAGCAAAACCTGATGGGCTGGCAAACCGAATCCTGAAGCAAAATATAACCGAGTTTAGGAAACTAATATTCCTTGATTTCCCTCATCCTCTGGAGTGTCCCCCAGGGACGTGGCCAGTAGCTCTGTGACACGTCTGCCAGCCACCGTCAGAGAGAGCTAATGCTCTTCACCGACAGCCACTTTGCCAAGCCCTCACCTGAAACCCGAAACCAGAAAGAGGCGCCTTTCTTACCCTGAGAGGAGTCCCTTGGGGTCTTTCGTCCGCTGCGCCGGATATCTCACCTGGGGCCTCCAGATGAAAAGGTGGGGCGAACATCGGAGGAAAAGACCACCAACAGGCTTTCTCATGCAACACCAAAGGGTTTATTGGGGGTATAGTGTGCTGGAGCTCAGGGCTCACTTCAGAGGAGCAAAGAACAAAGAGCCCTAAGAACCACTCGAGCGGAGTTTATATACATTCTTTAGAGAGGGTAGGGACTTTACACACATCATAGCCTCCTTTAGCAAATCATCATATTCCACGGGAAAATCAAATAACAACTCTAAAACATGATTAGCACATTCATTGGCGGGAACAGGTTGGGCAGAGGGTGATTGGTCAGCCCTAAGAAGGGGTATACATTTAAATTGATTGGTGGAAGCACTGTGATGTATACGTGGTGAGCTGCATGGTTTCTGGGGAGGGGCTGTTAAGTAACTAGGTCCTCAGGGAAGATTTCAACACACATCTAATGTGCAAATCCGGGAATTGTCTTAACTGCCACAGGAATTTCAGGTGCCGAGTGCAGCTTGGAAACTTTACAAAACCTGGTTCTTTACATTTCAATTTCAATTTCTTTTATTCTTTCAGAACCTTACAGAGGAAGGCGAGAGAGTTCATCGACAATTACTGCTATTTTGGCTATATTGGTTTTGGATGCACACATGGGATCTTTCTTTAGATCCATCTGGTGCTGATAATCTAAGCCATAGCCTCAAACAGGCCCAAGAGGCTGATTAAGACATATCCATTTCCAAAGCAATTACTACTCTGAAGTCAGTTACAGAACTCAGTCTCTTAGGAGAAACACGCCAGTGTTAAAGCCCAGGTGAACACAGTCATCTCATCCAAAAGCCACACAAGTTACCACAATTAAAATCAAAACAATCCCACATGGCCCTCATCTACTTCCATATAGTCACTCATCATAACCTCTGGCTGGAGGTTTCCTTAAATGGCACAGCCCAATAGAGTGTCCATAATAAGCTCCCTTCCCCTCATTTGCCTAAATTCAGGGTGGCCTGGACACCCTTCCTGTGAACCAGGATTGATCACATAGTTCTGCCATTAATACTGCTCTGTTTCTGCAATTTGAGGCCTACTGACTGTCAGGTATAGATTCCTTATGTGATTTGGAGTCATTATTAAACCCAAGCACCTTTGCAGGGATTGGAAGAACTCATTTGACCCAAAAAATCCCAATACTCCCGTGATGGAGGTCAAGAACCAAACAGAGGAAGGCAAGAGACTTCATCCACAATGACTGATTTTTTGCCATTTTGGTTTTGGATGCACACATTGGATCTTTCTTTAGATCCATCCGATGCTGATAATCTAAGCCACAGCCTCACACAGGGCCAAGAGGCTGATTCAGAGACATTCCTTTCCAAAGTAATTAAGCATAGAGCCACAGGTGATGCCCATTCATTTCCATTTTAAAACTGTTTTCTTCAGGCTTCACAAAGGGTGGCCTGAGGCAAAGACCTTCCTGACATTCAGGGCAACAGAACAATAGGTAAGCAAAAGGGCCAAACCAGGGTTTCTCCACTGAGACTTTCCTGGTCACACTGATATCTGAGTTTTCTAAGATGCTTGCCATTCCCTTCAGCTATGGATTACATGGCCATGTCACAGAGTTTGGAGGTGGTACATATTTTGGACACAAAACCATGAGCCTATTCTGGAGAGTGGCCAGAATTCAGGAAGAAAACAGGAACTTAGGAAGACAGTACATGTTGTCCATCGATAAGGCAACCTGCAATCCATTCCTAAAATGGGTAGGATGAATGCTGGGAAGCTTTCTACTAGACAGGACACATCCATTGATTCATTCTCTTTTCTAATGTCTACAACCACGGACACAGTGGGATACACAGACATAGAAACACTCGCCTTGTCAAAAGAATTTCTAGAAACATTCCACTCCAAACCAAGCAAGCCGCCTTCCCTACCTATTCTCAGAATATAAGACAAAACCACAAACTCACACCCACACTGAAAAAGGCACCTCCTTCCCCAAAGTAAGTCTGTGACTATCCAGAGTGTCCTCTGAATGGTGGGCTATACTATGTTCCCCAGAAATGGCCTGTCCTTTCTCAGATCTGGTCTCCTTGGCCAACTCAGTGAAATATCAGGAGCCCGCGGTGAGCCACTTCTTGCTTTCTCTGGAAAGGCCAGTCTTCAAACTTTCCTGGCATTTGGCCATCCTCACATCAGTAGGTACCAAGAAAGACTGACTCTGTCCTTGGTAAATTTAAACAAGTGATCCCACTGTACTGGGAATTGGACTGGTTCTGGATGCCTGACTTCCTGGATCCCAAGTTCACAGAGTTCCATCACCAAGGAAGTGAGGTGAGGTCACTTCCTTCAGGAACTGAATGAGGTGACTGCCTTAGCAACCACTTTTTCCGAACAGTTGCTTCCATACTTCCTCTGACACTTTCACAAGTTAGATAGGTATCTCAACCATAGGAACCCAGGAACAGCTCTCCACAAAGGCCTTGGTTGGTCCATCTTTTCTACATTAAGGAGAGAGGGTGAATGAGACACAACCCTTCATCCTTACCAGGTTGTTTTCCATGGAATATGACTTTTGCTCTCTCACGTCCTTCATAGTTGCCTACATGTTCTCCAGGGATCATTTCTGCATGGACCTTTGAGGTTTTCAGCAGGTGGAAGATCCACTACATTCCTGTATTGTAAGACCAACTCTGTCCCTGCTGTTCTGTAATGTTAGATTGAGGGAACAGTGTATGGTTAGGGTTAATAACACGTGTGATTTGGGTTAGGAATCATTCTGCTGGATGAATAATGGTATTGGGAACCTGCGATATGTATGAGAATATATAGGTGAAATATATGTATGAAAACAGAAATCTAGGTAAGATTTGAAGCCCAAAAGAGCATTGGGCCCTTGATTGGAATACTTAGCTTTGAATTAGGTTGTGCACAGATGTGTCAGATTAATCAATATACAATGGCATAGGACCTTGTACCTTCGATGATTGAATGTCGAAGAGAACATCCAGTCAAAAAGGGATAGTCGGAAGTGAAAGGTTAATAAAATAGGTATTTGTCACTTCCTGGGAAGAATTTTGTGTTTATTCCGAGCATAATGTAGTTGTAAAAAAAAATGATTAAATTAAAAAGACACCTTGAAGAGCGTCAATGAGAGAGTGAGAGGACCAAAAAAAGTGGTTTCAGTCTTGGTTCACCTAGTCCCCCTGTTTGACTACTTTTTTATCAACCCTGGCCTGTCCGATAATAATCTCCATATTATTGCTAACTTTAAAACCCTGTTTGCTCAACCGTGTAATTTCTTTTCTCTAAGCTCAAATTGGACAAGTTAAACTTATGGTAATACCCCACTAGCAGACATAGAATGTGACACCCCCCAATGATCACTTTTATGATTAAAAGTAGCTAGAAGAAGAAGTGGGGAATGAAAGATTAATAAAATATGTACTTGTCACTTTTTTTTCTGTATGCTTAACAAAACACTGTTGAAATCTTGAGAACTGTTTGCTAGTCTTGTTCCCAGAATGTCCTGTCTTCAAATGCCAAACTGCAGAATGTACTCCCTCACCCGTTTGAATGCAAACCGCCCACTCTCCCTCACCCATCAATAAACTTCGCTCCCTGCCCTCCCCAAAGAAAGTATATAAGCTCTGCTTAAGCTCTTCTCAGGGCTCTCTGCTCTATTCAAGTGAGCTCGGACCCCCTGCATGCTGACCCCCTATAAACCCTTTGCTGTTGCATGAGATAGTCTTTTGGTGGTCTCTTCCTCCGAAGCTCGCCCAATGTTTACTTTGATGATTGGGTGTAGAAAAGAACATTCAGTCAAAAAGGGATAGTCGGTAGGATTAGGAAGATAGTTGTTAGGTTTAGGAAGAAGAGTGAGTATAGGTTTTGGAAAAAAAATATTCTTTATCAATAGGGTTTTGTTTAGAGTGTGAATGTAAATGTTAGCCCATGTGAAGAGTCAGTCAAAATAGTGAACCGGAGAAAATATGTAGGAAAACAGATATCAATAGAGATATTACGAAATAAGGCAAAGTATAAAGTGGGTGATAGGATTAGACATTTTCAATAGGGTTGAATTTGAATATATGATCTTAGGAGAAACCAATATGTAGTCACTAATTGGATTGATATTTGAGAGCATTAGGCAACCTGGACATGGCTGTGTTTAGTAATCCATGTTCATTTTCAATTTAGGCTTTGGTACAATAATAAGTGTGAACCTTGCATTTTGTGTCCAGAATATTACTGTGATAAAATGTATATGTAGATCAGGTGACATGAGTAATTTTTCCATCATTTCTGGGAGCAATATTTTGAAGATTAATAAGTTAGTATTGGGGGTACAAAGACGTGTACCTTGTGTCTATGAATATAGAGCTAATGCATGAATAGACCATACTGTTAATAAATAATATAACTGGTTCCACTTTATATAATGCATTGGATTCGTATCTTAAAATATATAAGAAATCTTATATTGATATACATACATTCATTCCAACTAGTTATACATCTAATGGTAAAATTAAGGTTATGGTTTACCATGAAAAGCGTGTGAGTTTTGCTTCAAAAGTGATTATGGAAATCAAAAATAATGTGTTTGGAAAGAAGTCTCATGAAAAGACCAGTCAAGAACCATGAAAAAATACATGTGTTCTGAAGCAGGAAGTGATTGAAAGTGAAACAAATGCCTCTAAATTCGCGAACTTGTGGATGAAATATATATCCTATTATGTGCATAAACTGAAGAAATAGTAATGTACCAGTTTTGAATAAAAATGAACGTCAAAATACACATCATGTCCCATAGGAATCAATTTGCATTGATGTTAACCTGGGTCAGTTACTGTATTAATTTTAGGATTTGTAGGCACCATTCACTGAAGATAGTTTTCAGTACTAGGAAACAAATACGTATTTCAGGTGGATGAATACTTCTGACGATAATCTTGTGAAAAGTTGATTATAAATTCACATATATGAATATGAATGAATTTAGGAAATGTATAATAAGACACATGTATTTCATATTTTGAAAAATCTGGAAAGTTTGTATATATATATATATATATATATATATATACACACACACACATGCACACAGACATTAAAAAGTAGCAATATATATGCCAATTGAAATTCACCATGAAATATATATCATCCACAGTTTCAAAAATATTCATTTTACTGAACATGGATTTATGTATAATGTTGTTAAACTAGGAATCTCACAGAGAGTTCGAATTTTAACTTCCAACAGCATTTAGGAGAAGTGATCTCTTCTCACAATGTGTATCTGCCAAGTCAACCACTTAACAAGAATGTATGTGTTGTACCTTGTAGGATTCTATATGTGCATATAAAAATACATGTGCAAATAGGCTACAGAGAAAGGGAGACAGGAATTCACATATTTGTTAACTTTAAAAACTAATGGAGAACAATTTCAACAAAAGTTGACTAGATTTATAACTCCTACACTACATAATGCAAAAGGCAAATTCAACTATACACCATGCCTCCTCTGAACTGCTTGTATTTCTATTCTGTTTGGATTATTATTCTCCATCATATTAGGATAAGTAGTCAGAGTCTAGTAGGCTATGGGTTAGTGTCAGGGATTCAGTATTTCGAATGGAAAATTGGAAAAGGTATCCAATGTGTATGTAATTATGTGCTATGAAAAATCTTCCCACTCTTATCCAGAACAATGCCTTGACATTACCTTTGCCCCAAGTAAGACACAATTACAGGAGAAGTGTTTGAAAATCTGTATATATATATATATATATATATATATATATATATATATATATATATATATATATATATATATATATGGAATGCAATATGCTCAGTTGTTCACAAACTTGGAGGTGGTAGATGAGTTTACAAAAGTAACGAACAGGGTAAACCCTCCACAAAAATGGAGCTTTGCTGGCCTAAAGACTTCTTGAGAAACTGCCTCTGAGGTTGGGAACTTGAAATATATGTTGTTGTCAGGAGCTTAAACTTCATTTGTGGTGAGACAATTAAAGCTGGATCTGCATCTATGTGACCTGAAGGATCTTGTTTCTTATTTTCCAATGAACATGAGACAGCAGTGCTGAATTCTCTCTTTGTAGATAAACTGTGGCCACTGGGGGCTATGTGTCTCCCTGTGAGGACTCTGAAACCATTTGGTCATCCTCCAATTTTCGTGGTGTTTCTTGCTGCTGCACTGGGAGTTTGGTATTTGCTTCGTGAAATACAAAGATTTCAACTGGGACACAGTGCTAGAGGGAGTTCTGTCATGTGTGGTGTGTCAGGGTCTGCAAGAGAATGCACCAACCAGGCCTCTATCTCACATAGCTTGCCCCCTTGACCATAGCAACCTGATTCTGAACATTGCCCTGAAAACTCTCCATATAACAAGATGCATTTACATATAAGGGTTTGCTGGCTACACTATGTCAGTCACAAGCTATTTGGAAGCCAATGGCAGGTCCACATGACTCCACCACAGATGTTTTATCACACACCTGCACACCACTACTCTAGGCCCACTACTCAGGAGGCTCCAACTTACTGGCATCACTGTTCTTCAACATTTTCATGAAACCCAGTCAATCAAGGCACTGTATTGTATACTCATGTTCAGCAACAGGACATCCAAAGTTTCTCCAGTGCCACCTGGTCATGGGAATTTCAAAAATTTGATGGTATTCATCTAGCCATTTTTCAAGGATGAAGTTGGAGGCACTGTGGGTTTCAATTCATTCAGGAACCACTAAATGGTGAGGAAGTTCATTTCAATGTATTCTCTGGACAACACTCACAGGAAAGGCTTCCCAAAGAGTGGCCAAAAGGTCACATGAAGCCAGGCCCATTGAACTGTACAATGTGAGGTCCATGTGTGTTTTGACTCTCAACTATGGCTGCCATGTTTTTCATAATAAAATCATGTGATATCCTGGCTGAGATTCCCAGTGCTCTGTGGAAAACCAACCTGGGACTAGATTTCAGATTCCAAGCGTGAATCTCATGCGTGGCCTCCTAAAATCCCAACTCAATTCATGGCAATACTACTCTGAGGTCAGTTCCAGAACTCAGTCTATAAGGGAAATCACCCAAGAGTGAAGCCCTGGTGGACCGAGTCATCTCTTCCAACTGCCACAAAAATGAACACAATTATAACCAAAACACTCCCACATGGCCCTCATTTTCTTCCATATAGACATCCATCATAACTTCTGGCAAGAGGTTTCCATAAGTGGCGCAGCTCAAGACAGTGTCCAATATAGACTTCCTTGTCCCTCATTTGCCTAAAGTAAGTGTGGCCTGGACACTCTTCCTGTCAACCAGGAGTGATCAAATAGGCCTGCCATTAATACTGCTCTGCTTCTACTATTTGAGGCCTACTGACTGTCAGGTATAGATTCTTTATGTGGTTTGTAGTCATGAGAAAACACTACCACATCTGCAGGGCTTTGAAGAACTCATTTTACCCAAGGGTCCATAATCACACTTGATGGAGGTCAGGAACCTAACAGAGGAAGGTGAGAGACTTCATCCACAATGACTGATCTTTTTGAATTTTGGTTATGGATGCACACATGGGATCTTTCTTTAGATCCATCAGGTGCTGACAATCTAAGCACCAGCTTCACCGAGAGCCAAGAGGCTGATTCAGACACATCCATTTCCAAAGAAATTAAGCAAAGAGCCACAGGTGATGCCCACTCATTTCCATTTGAATACTGTTTTCTTCAGGCTTCACAAAAAGGTGGCCTGAGCCAAAGACTTTTCTTACATTTAGGGCAACAGAAAAATAGGTAAGCAAATGACCCAAAGCAGGGTTTCTCCACTGAGACTTTCCTGGTCACAATGATATCTGAGTTTTCTGACATGCTCCCCTTCCCTTCAGCTCTCCAGTACATGGCCATGTGACAGAGCTTGGAGGTGCCACATAGCTTGGACACAAAACTCTGAGCCTATTCTGGAGAGTGTCCAGAATTCAGGAAGAAAACAGGAACTTAGAAAGATAGTAGGTTTTGCCCATTGATAAGGCTAGCCGCAATCCATTCATAAATTGGCAGTATGAATGCTGGGAAGCTTTCTACTAGACAGAACACATCCATGATGCATTCTTTTTCTAATACCAAGACCACAAACAGAGTGGGATACACAGTAATAGAAACACTCACCTTGTCAGAGGACATACTAGATAAAGTCCTCTCCAAACCAAACAAGTCGCCTTTCCTACATATTCTCAAACTCACACCCACACTCAAAAAGGCACCACCTTCCCCAAAGTAGGTCTGTGACTATCCGGAGTGTCCTATGATGGGTGGGATATACTATATTTCCACGAAATGCACTGTGCTGTCTCAGTTCTGGTCTCCTTGGCCAACTCTGTGAAGTTGTCAGAAGTCACTGGTGATCCACTACCTGCTTTCTCAGGAAAGGCCCCTCTTCTTAGCTTTCCTGGCATTTGGCCATCCTCACATTACTAGGAACCAAGAAAGACTGACTCTGTCCTTGGTTTACCCAAACAAGTGAGACCACTGGAACTGGGACTGGAACTGGCTGTGGTCTCCTGGCTTCCTGAATCCCAAGTTTAGAGAGTTCCATTACCAAGGAAGTTATGTGAGGTAACTTCCTTCAGGAAGTGAATGAAGTCACTGCCTTGGTAAACACTTTGTCCTAACAGTTGCTTCCAAGGGTCCCATGAGATGGAGGGTGCACCTACTTCCTGTGACATTTTCACAAGTTAGAATGATATATCAACCATAGGCACCTGGGAACAGCTCTCCACACAGGCTTGGTTTGGTCCATCTTCTCTACATTAAGAAGAGAGAGGCTGATTCAGACACATCCCTTCACCCTGACCTGGTTGTTTACGATGGAAGTTGACTTCTCCTCCCTCAGGTCCTTCATTGCTGCCTACATCTTCTCCATGGATTATTTCTGTATTGACCTTTGAGATTCTCAGCAGGTGGAAGATCCCCTACACTCCTGATTGTAAGACCAACTCTGTCCTGCTTTTCTGTAAAGTTAGATTGAGGGAACAGTGTATGGTTAGGGTAATAACAGGTTCGATTTGGGTTAGGAATCATTCTGCATGATGAATAATGGCAATGGGAACCTGTGATATTTACAAGAATATATAGGTGAAATATAAGTATGAATACAGAAGTCTAGGTAAGATTTGAAGCCCAGAAGAGCATTGGGTCCATGATTGGGATACTTAGCTTTGAAATACCTTCTGCACAGATGTCTCAGATAAATCGATAAAAAATGGCATAGGACCTTGTAAATTGGATGATTAAATGTAGAAGAAAACATCCACTTAAAAAGGGTAGTTGGTAGGATTGGAAAGATAGTCAGTAGGTTTAGGAAGAAGAGTGAGTATAGGATTTGCTCCAAAAGTTCTTTAGCAATAGGGTTTCTGGTAGAGAATGAATGTAAATGTCAGCACATGTGATGAGTCAGTTACAATGATTAACTGGGGAAAATATATAGGGAAGCAGATATCAATAGAGACAGGAAGAAATCAAGCAAAGTATAAATTGAGTGATAGGATTAGACATTTTCAGCATGGTAGATGTTGAATATACAATCTTAGAAAGAAACAAATATTTAGCAACAATAGGATTGACATTTGAGAGCATTAGGCAATCTGGACTTGGATGTTTTTAGTAATCCATGCTCACTTTCCATTTAGGCTTTGGTACAATCATAAGTGTGAACTTTGCATTTTGTGTCCAGAATATTACTGTGATAAAGTGTATATGTAGATCAGGTGACATGAGTATTTCTTCCACCAATTATGTGGTCAATATTTTGAAGATGTATAAATTAGTATTGGGTGTACAAATAGGTCTACACTGTGTCTACAAATATTGATAAAATGAATGAATAGACAATACTGTGAATAAATAATATAACTGGTTCCAACTTTAAGTTATGGATTGAATTGATATCTTAAAATATACAGGAAATCTTATATTGATATACATACATTCATTACAACCATTTATAGATCTAATGGTAATATTAGGGTTATGATTTGTCATGAAGAGTGTGTGAGGTTTGCTTCAACATGATTATTGAAATCTAAAATGAAAAGTATTCTCATGAAAAGACCAGTCAAAAAACATGGAGGAATACATGTGTACTGAAGCAGGAAGTGATAGAAAGTGAAACAAATGCCTATAAATTTGCAAACTTGTGAATGAAATATTTATCCTATGATGTGCATAAACTGAAGAAATTGTCATGTAACATTGTTGAATAAAAATGAACGTCATAATACACATCATGTACCATAGTAATCTACTTGCATTGATGTTAAAGTGGGTCAGTTACTGTAGAAAAATTAGGACTTCTATGCACCATTCACTGAATTTAGATTTCAGTACTAGGAAACAATATGTATTTGAGGTGGATGAATATTTCTGAGAATAATTTTGTGAACATTTGATTATAAATCCACATACATGAATATGAATGCATTTAGGGATTGTATAATAAGACACATATATTTTATATTCTGAAAAATCTGGAGAGTGTGTGTGTATACACACACACACACACACACACACACACACACACACACACGCACATGCACAGACATTAAAAGGTAGCAATATATATGCGAATCGAAATTTATCATGAAATATATATCATTCACAGATCCAAAAATATTCATTTTACTGAACATGGATTTATGTATTATCTTGTTCAACTAGGAAGCTCACCCATAGTTTTAATTTTCAGTTCCAACAACGTTCAGGAGGAGTGATCTCTTTTTACAATTTGTATCTGCCAAGTCTGCCACCTCACAAAAGTGTACATGTGTTACCAGGTAGGATTCTATATGTGAATACAAAAATACATGTGCTGAATAGGATACAGATAAAGGGAGACAGGAATTCACATATTTGTTATCTTTAAATCACACGGAGAACTACTTCAATTTAATATTGACTTGATTTATAACACCTACCCTTTATCATACAAAAGGTAAGTCCAGCTATACACCATGCCTCCTCTGAACTGCTTGTATTTCTATTCTGTTTTGGTTATTTTGCTCCATCAATTTAGGATTGCCACAGTCTGGCTGGGCACAATTCAGGAGCCACTTGTCAAAAGCTAACTTTATTTTTAGAACCACACACTCCAAAAAATAGCTCCTCGGGAAAAACACTCAGAGCACAACTGCCACCACCGGCTTCCCACAAGCTCTCAACCTCCTCACTCCTCCTGCTCTTGAGGTCGATTGCCTGGGTTGTTTGAGCAGAGCCAAAATAGTCCCCCAAGAAGCAGCTCCATAATTTGAAAGGGTGGGGAAACAGCCCAATGGGCATCACCGCAGAGGAGCCAATCAGCTAGATGTTGCTGGGGCCGCTGTGAGCCAACCATCAGCTGGCAGTCTGAAAGTTTGCTTTGGCCCCTTGGGCTGTGGCTCTCAACATCTAACCCTCTCTGTTTAAACAACAAGCATGTGGCTTAGGGACCGTGCCTGCCTTAGGTTGTCCAATAGTACATATGGTCCTTACCCATTATCGAATGAGCTGACCTCAAGGTGTCAGCCTCCTGTCTTAGATTGGTACCATTGTAATTGGATCTTACCCATCACTGACTACAGGTCCAGTATACATCCACACCTGTGGAGAGGTCTTTGTACCAGGGGCGGGTGAGGTTCTTTGCCTCATCTCTGTTGGCACCCAAATTTTAGCTGAACGACCATGACAAGCAGAAGGGAGGAAGATACACCAAGGCAATTGATGGCTCTTTTTGAAAAAATTGTACCACCGATGACATCATCAGAGAAATACCCCAACACTACCACAAGTCGCTGCACCAACAGATAGTTCACAATGCATGCAGGTGAGTTCACAATGCATACAAGTGATACATAGTCCATGCAAGTTCTGCAAGCAGTTCAGTGATGGCTATTGCAGAAGCTGTAGGTTGGTTTTATCTTTGTCTTCACATGCACTGGGATGAAGTTAGAAATTCTGGCAACAATGCCTAAAGAAAGAATTATGTAACATTCCAAAAGGCACTAAAAGAAAACAATTTTCTTAACAATTTACATTGTCTCGAAGAGAATTATTAAATATAATGCAAAGAAAAGGTGGATCCAACATGGCGGCGGGCAGAGAGGCTGCGCTTTTAATGCACTCACAGTGATGGGGTCATAAAGTCGCAAAGATAACTCTTGGATTCTACCATCGGAGATTCTCCTAGCAAAATTCCACTGAAGGGAGACCGCCCGGGAGCTACTAGAATTTTTTTGAAGCGTCTGTGTGACCCGGACGAGCGGGACCCTGCCACTAGACGCGGAGTTCGAGATTCACCAGCCACAGTCCGCGCACCGCGGGCACAGCTGCAGATCCATCCACCCGCCCGCAGCCAAAGTGACTGGGTCCTGCTAGACGCTGAGACACAGCTTGGCAGGAAGAAGTCTTTAGCCAAGCCTCCACGCGCCAAGAGCTGAGGCGAACTGGGCCGGGCCAGTCCCACCCCTCCCCTCGGTCAATCCGGCAAGAAGCCCGGGGCCCGCCATAGCAGAGAGTTGACGTCATCGGAGTTCGGCTGGTGAAATTCCTTCCCAGCAGAATCCACTTTAGCAGGTGCGTGACTCCCCATACTGATACAAGCAGCCAGGAAACTTCATTGACTTCTCAGGGGTCATGTCCGTAGGGAAGCAGAGGGGAGCCCAGACCCCAAGGCCCCCATATCACCAGCGGTGACCCCTAAGGTCTTAGCCGCCAGTTTACCACAGCACTGAGGCTTAAAAGGGACACTCGGTGGGGCTGCAAGTGTAACTAGATCTCTGGAGAATCACTTCTGGGAAACAGGACCTGGCTGGCAGGCTGACAGGAGGAAGGGGGTTAAGAGCTGGAGAAGTGAAATGGCTCTGGACTGACAAGTCTGAGAAACCCCCAGAAGACGCCGTACAGGGATAGCTCTCGGCAGGTAGAGAGCAGACACTCCGCTTGGAAGGCACAGCTCTGCCTACTGGAAGAGAAGAAGGTGGATCTCTAAGACTTTAATTTTTTTTTGTTGTTGTTGTTGCTGTTGTTGATATTTTTTTCTCTCCTTCTTCTCTCCCTGTTCCTTTACCCCCTTTTCCTTCTCTCTTTCTATCCCATTTCAAGTTTTATTGTTCTTTTCATTCCCCTCTAATCTCTCTCTCCCTCTATCATTTTTTCTTTTTAAGAGCACCTTCATTCTCGTACCGCCCAACTCTCATCCCAAGCATTACATCTTCCATTGTGTGTAATTGTCTAAATGCAAATAGGTGAATGTCTCGAGGCTGTCTATAAGACTCCTAAATACGTAGCTACTACCAACACCCTGATCCAATTGCCTGGTAGTATCCACCTTCAGTGGAGCAATCTTCTAAAGTAGCCAAGTCATACTAACCATTGTACCACCAGAGCACCCAACCTAAACATATAGTCCTAAGAACAAACAGCAAATCATTATATGCATACAGAACCTAGAAGCCTTATATGAATTGAATGAATCAGCTTTAAAGTAAAACAAAGCCCAAAATTTCTAGGCATAATCTCCCACCACAAAAGAGAGACAACAGAGATATACAAAGCCAAAACAAATGTATAGGAGAAAGCAGTTACAAAGCAGTCAAACAGAGCTGGAAAACAACGTGAACAATATGAAAAAACAAGGGAAAAAAGGGTTACGAACAATGCAGTACAATCTAAATATACAGGAGGACCTAGAAGAATCAGAAATATGGACAGGGAAAGAAATCAAGGCATTCCTAATTCAGATGGAACGGAATATTAGAGAAGACATGAGACAGCAAATCCAAGCATTGAACGTATGTTTTGAAGAGGAACTAACCACACAAATTAAATCCACAAAGAATGAGCTTTATCAGGAGATAGAGGTGTTAAAAATAATCAAGTTGTAATCATAGAAATGCAAGAAACCGTAAATCAGATTAAAAGTGCTAATGAGAATATTACAAACAGACTAGATCAAGTAGAAGTCAGAACATCAGATAATGAAGACAAAGTATATCAACTTGAAAAGAATATAGTCAACACAGAAAAGATGCTGAAATCAAACATATAACACAAAACACAAGTGTGCACACATAATATAATACATACAACACATGACATAATATTAAAGGCCTTATGACTTTTTACAGGTGAAATCTCCATTGCAATGTCTAAAAACTCTATTGTCCAAAAATAGAACTGATCAGCAAAACATTAACCTAGGTCTGTATGAGCTAAAAAAAAAAAAAAAAAACAAAATAAAACTTCATGATATGAGAAAGGGCAATAATAAAATAGATGTTGAAAAAAACATTCTGGTTCTGTCACAGATGTAAGAACAGCCAAACTGGAGTTCTGGATATCAGCTCTTATTGATTTGAGCCAAATCATCTTATTTTTGGTCTGTAGAAATCTCTTTAGTTAATCTCTCTGGAATCCAAATTGGCTACTCTTCTCCCTGTAGAAACACAAAAACAGACCCCGGACTCCAGACAATTCCTGGGTCAGGACCTTTCCATTGTTCTGTTAGAATATCCTTCCAAAGTACCTTGGGCTTATGTACATTATTTGGACATATATGCCTTTCTGCAGCACTAAGCCCTGATGAACCCAAATTTAAAAAGTTTAGAGTAAAAGGGTTATTTTAAGTTTATCTTTGGGGAATATATACCCCTTCCCAATTCCTTCTTTTTGCTTTAATATGTATGTTTTAATAGTTTGATGTGATCTTCCAACTATGCCTTGTCCCTGTGGATTGTATGGGATTCCTCTTATATGAGTAATGCCAAATGATGAGCAAAATTGTTTAAAAGAGGTAGAAATATAACCAGGGGCATTATCTGTTTTTAACTCTTTTGGAACGCCCACAGTGGCAAAATTTTGTAAGCAATGAGCTATAACATCTTTAGTTTTTTTCTCCAGCAAGAAGGGAGACCATCAAAAATCCAGAAGAAGTATCAACTGTAACATGCAAATATTTTAATTTTCCAAATTCTGGCAAGTTTGTGACGTTCATCTGCCAAATATGGTTAGGTATCAATCCTCTAGGATTGACTCCAAGATTAACTTGTGGTAAAAAGGTCACACAATTTTGACATTGTTTTATTATTTGTCTAGCTTGTTCCTTAGTTATTTTGAAATGCTTTTGTAAAGTATTAGCATTGACATGGAAATTTTTATAAAAATTTATAGCTTCTTCTAGTGTAGAGAAAATATGTATGTATGTCACGTGTTGTTTTATCTACTAAATAATTGCCCAAACTAAGGGCTCCAGGCATTCCTGTATGTGTCCTGAAATGTCCTATAAAGAACGGATCTTTCCTGTCCCAGATTAGACTTTGTATAGTGGAAAGCAAAGAGAAAAGAGTAGAGGAAGGGGAAATCCTTCCACCATCTTCAAGTGATACTATAGCAATAACTATATACTGATTATCGGAAAATAAATTAATTACAGATGCTTTAAGCATCACAAAAGCTTGTAATACTGCATTAAGCTCTACATTTTGAGCTAATTGTTTTCGTACTAAAAATGTAAAAGTTTGATCAGGTGTAACTATTACTGCTATACCATTATTTGACCCATCAGTGAATATATTTGTAGCATTTATAATAGGTGTTTTTCTTCTCATTTTTGGAAAAATTACATGATGTGATGACCAAAAAGACAATAAAGGATTAGATGGTAAGTGGTTATCAAATGAAACATTAGATTTGCACATGATTATTGCCCAAGTATTTAACTAATTATCTAACTCATCAATTTGATTCATAGTATATGGAGTAATAATTTTATTGGAAGACATTCCAATCAGTCCCTTTGCTGCCTTTATTCCTTTGAGTATTAATTGTCCTAAAGCCTCAGTATACCTAGTAAGAATAGTGTTAGGAGAACAAGATAAATGTATTCATAATAATGGACCTTCTTGCCAAAAATACTTCTGTAGGAATATTTTTTTGGTGGTAGTACAATAAATAATAAAGGCATTCTTAAAACAATTCTATCCAAATGAATAATTTCCATACATTTTTCAATGATTTTTAATGCCTTTCTTGCTTCAGGTGTTAACATTCGGGGTGCATTTGGATCTGATAGACCTTTTAGGATATCAAATAAAGGTTCAAACTCTCCTGTTGGTATACCTAGATAAGGCCTTATCCAATTTATGTCTCCTAATAACTTTTGAAAGTCATTAAGTGATTTGAGTTGATCTATTCGTATTTGAATTTTTGGTGGATGGACCATGATTGAGGATAAAAGAACTTCTAAATAATTAATTGAAAAATTTAATTGTACTTTATCTATTGCTATCTCTAGTTTATAATTTTTTAATAAGTTTGTAAGTGTGGCATAACATTCTAGCAATGCGTTTTTAGCTTTCTGTGCTAATAATACACCATCCATATAGTGAAATATTTGTAGTTCAGGATTTTGATTTCTAAGTGGCTGGATTAATTTGTTAACATAAATTTGACACATAGTTGGACTGTTAGCCATCCCTTGAGGGAGTACTTTCCATTTGGATCTCTGATCAGGACCTTCATGATTCAGTGCAGGGATAGTAAATGCAAACCATGGACTATCCTCAGGATGAATTGCAATTGAATAAAAACAATCATTAATATCTATAATTAAAACATACCAGGTTTTTGGCAAAGCAGAACATTGAGGAATTCCCAAATGAGCAGGTCGCATAATAACCGTCTCATTATTAATGGCTCTTAAATCTTGCAATAATCTCCATTTACCAGATTTCTTTTTGATGACAAAAATGGGAGTATTATGGGGAGATACAGACGGTTGTATATGTCCTTCCGCTAATTGTTGTTTTACCAGGTCATGGGTTGCTTGTACCTTTTCTTTAGTCAGGGGGCACTGAGGAACCCATACTGGTATTTCTGATTTCCAAGTAGTTTTTATTGTCTTAGTGGCCCTTTCTTAAAATCCAACCCATGTCTGTCTGTTCTTTGATCTATTTGTATTGGGGCTGCTATACCTTGTTCTTGTTTTTCTAATCTTTTTCCTTTCCTAAAACCTTGTCTAACCATAATTGTGGGTACATTTTGATTGATGTTATTTGTTAATGTCAAACCTAATCGATCTAGGACATCTCATCCCCATAAATTTATGGGAAGATGATCCATACATATGGCTGTTTAGTTCCTTCACATCCTTCAGGATCCTTCCAATCTAATACCATTGCTCTTCTATGGGGATTAGTCACCAATCCTAGGCCTTGAAGCATTTGAGTGTATTGTTGTAATGGCCAATGTTTTGACGAGAGATGATGCTAAGTTCTTGATGAGAGATGATGCTAAGTTCTGCATCTGTATCCAATAGCCCATTAAATTCATGTCCTTGAATATTTAGTTTTAGCATGGGGCGAGAATCTAAATTTAAAGAAACATAGCCCAATCTACACGTGTGGAGCCTAATCCCTTGGAACCTCTTTCTACAGCATGACTGAAAAATTTATCATGTAGGCTTGGTATTATTAGTAACTGTGCTATTCTGTCTCTTGGTGAAATTACAGATATACCCTTTGGAGAACTGGCTATAATTTTTAATTCACCTTCTATGGTCTACAAGCACGGACACAGAGAGATAAACAGACATAGAAACAGTTGCCTTGCCAAAGGACTTACTAGACACAGTTCACCCCAAACCAAACATTCTGCTTTTCCTACCTATTGTCAGAACATGATACAAAACCACAAATTCACACCCATACCCACAAGTCACCTCCTTCCCCAAAGTAGGTCTGTGACTATCCAGAGTTTCCTCTGACTGGTGCGCCATAATATTTTCCCACGAAATGGCCGGTACTGTCTCAGATCTGGTCTCCTTGGCCAACTCTGTGAAGTTTTCAGGAGCCAGCTATTTCCTGCTTTCTCAGGAAAGGCTCCACTTCAGAGCTCTCCTGGCATTTGGCCATCCTCACATCAGTATGTACCAAAAAAGAATGACACTGTCCTTAGTAAATCCAAACAATGAGCCCAATGGGACTGAGACTGGGACTGGCTCTGTGTCCCGGGCTTCCAGTTCAGAGAGTTCCATCACCAAGTAAGTGAGGTAGGTCACTGCTGGCTTGTGGGAAGCCGGTGATGGCAGTTGGGTTCTGAAGGTTTTCCTCAGGAGCTGTTTTGTTTGACATGTGTGGTTCTTAAAATAAAGTTCGTTTCTTTTGTCAAGTGGCTCCTGAATTTTGCCCAGCCAGACTGTGGCATTTGGAGGGCTGCAAGGGGAATGAGTGAGGGTAAGTGATAAGGTAAACTGCTCACCTCTGAAGGCAGGGCGAGAGGATGGGAAGCCATTTTAAAATTCCTCTTTTGTTTTGCTTCACTTTTGTTTTAAGTTGCCTGTCCCTGGAGATGGGTAAGATGGAAGAAAAACCACTCACATCTGAGGAACTGATTGAGAGAAAAAAGAGATGGACATTTCAGGAGGATAGAAAAGCTATTATAATGATTTTCTGTTGTTCCACTTTTGTTTCATTCTGGTTCAGTTTTGTTTGGCGATATCTTCTTGGGTTGTATTATAGTTATAGTAGAAATATTCAAGTAAAAGAGAAGGTCTCTCAAGCTAGTCAGACAGAGATAAAAATTCAATTAAAAGAGAAGGTCTCTCTAGCTAGTTAGACAGAGGAAAAAAACAGGTGATTGATCCTGATAATGTGTCTGAATCAGCCTCTTGGACCTGTGTGAGGCTGTGGCTTAGATTCTCATCACCTGATGGATCATTCCGTGTGTGAATCCATACCCAAAATGGCCAAATGAGCAGTCCCTGTGGATGAAGTCTCTTGCCTTCCTCTGTAAGGCTACTGACCTCCATCAAGTGAGAATACGCATCCTTTGTGTCAAATGAGTTCTTCAAAGCCCTGGAGAGTCTAGCACATAGGTTCTTTGGTTTTCTCATGACTCCAATTCACATAAAAATATCTATACCTGACAGTCAGTAGGCCTCAAATTGGAGAAGCAGAGGTGTATTAAGGGCAGGCCTATTTGATCACACCTGGTTCACAGGAAGGGTGTCCAGGCCACCATGACTTTAGGCAATGAGGGGCAAGAGAGCTTATTTTGGACACTGTCTTGGACTTCGCCACTCATGTAAACCTCCAGACAGAACTTAGTATGAGAGTGTATATATGGAAGAAGATGAGGACCATGTGGGAGTGTTTTGGTTTTAATTGTGGTCATTTGTGTGGTAGTTGGAAGATATGACTGGGTACACCTGGGCTGAACTCTGGTGTGATTCCCCTTAAAGACTGAGTTCTGGAACTGATTTAGAGAAGTGTTATCATGAAATATGTTGGGATTTCAGTTGGTCACGCATGAGAGTCGCCCTTGGAAACCGAGATCTAGGCCCAGGTTTGCTTTCCACAGAGCACTGTGAATCTCAGCCAGGATATCACATGGTTTTATTCTGAAAGACATGGCAGCCATATTTGAGAGTCAAAACACAAATGGACCTCACATTGTAGACAGCAATAGCCCTGGCTTCCTGTGAAATTTTGGCCACTCTTTGGAAGCCTTGCCTGTGAGATTTCTCCAGAGATTTCATTGAAATGAGCTTCCTCACCATTTAATTGTTCCTGAATGAAGTTAAACACACAGTGCCTCCAACATCATTCTTGAAAAATGGCTAGATAAATACCATGAAATTTTTGAAATTCCCATGACCATTAAAATGGTGTAGAACAGAGATGCCAGTAAGCTGGAGCCTTATGTGAAGTGGGCCTAGAAAAGTCGTGTGCAGGTGTGTGATAAAATATCTGTGGTGGGGCCATGTGGATCTGCCATTGGCTTCCAAATGGCTTGTGACTGACATGGTGCACCCAGCAGACCCTTCTATGTAAAGGCATCTTGTTATATGGAGAGTTTTCAGGGCAATGTTCAGAATCAGATTGCTATGGTCAAGGATGGGATTGAAGCCTGGTTGGTGCATTATCCTGCAGACCCTGACACACCACACGTGACAGAACTCCCTTTAGCACTGTGTCCCAGTTGTACTCCTTGTATTTTGTGAAGCAAATACCAAACTCACATTGCAGCAGCAAGAAACACATCGACAAGTGGAGGATTGCCGGATGGCTTTACAGTCCACACGGAAAGATTTTCCCCCCAGTGGCCACAGTTTACCTACAAAGAGAGAATTCAGCACTGCTGCCTCATGTTCATTAGAAAATAAGAAACCATGTCCTCCAGGTCACTTAGATACATACCTAGCTTTGATGGTCTCTCTACAAAAAAAGCTAAAACTCCTGACAACAACAAATATTTCAAGTGCCCAAACTCAGAGGCAGTTTCACCAGAAGTTTTAGTCCAGCAGAGCTCCATTTTTGTGGAGTATTTACCTGTCCCTTACTTTTGGAAACTCCTCTGCCACCTTCAAGGTTGTGAACTCTTGAGCATATTACATTCCAGATATGTATTCACAGATTTTCTAACTCTTCCACTCTAATTGTGTTTTACTTGGGGTGAAGGTAAAGTCAAGGCATTGTTCTGGATTAGAGTGCGAAGATTTTTGTGAAGCACATATTTACATACACATTGGATTCATTTTCCTATTTTCCATTCAAAATGTTGAATGGCTGACACTAACCCATACCCTACTAGACTCTGACTACTAATTCTAATATGATGGAGAAAAGTAACCCAAACCGAATAGAAATACAAGCAGTTTAGACGAGGCATAGTGTATTGCTGGACTTGCCTTTTGCATTATACAGGGTAGGACTTATAAATCTAGTCAATATTTTGTTGAAATAGTTCTCCATGTGTTTTTAAAGTTAACAAATAGATGAATTCCTTTCTGCATTTCTCTGTAGCCAATTCAGCACATGTAATTTCATATGCACATATTGAATCATTCCTGTTATCACATGTACATTCTTGTGAGGTGGCTGACTTTGCAGATTCAAATTGGGAGAAGAGATCACTCCACCTAAACACAGTTGGAAGTGAAAATTCAACCTATGGGTGAGCTTCATAGATGAACAACATGATAAATAAAATCATGTTCAGTATAATGAATATTTTTGGATCAGTGGATGATATACATTTCATGATGAATTTCGATTTCCATATATATTGCTACTTTTTAATGTCTGTGTGTGTGTGTGTGTGTGTGTGTGTGTGTGTGTGTGTACACTCTCCAAGTTTTTCATAATATTAAATATATGGGTCTTAATGTACACTCCCTAAATTCATTCGTATTCATGTATGTGGATTTATAATCAAATATTCAAGAGATTATTCTCAGAAATATTCATCCACCTAAAATACATATTTGTTTCCTAGAACTAAAAACTAACTTCTGTGAATGGTGCATACGAATCCTAATATTTCTACAGTAACTGACCCAGTTTAACACCAATGCAAGTAGATATTTATGGAACGTGATGTGTATTTTGATGTTCATTTTTAGTCAACACTTGTACATTACTATTTCTTCAGTTTATGCACATCATAAGATATATATTTCATACACAAGTTAGCAAATTTATAGGCATTTGTTTCACTTTCAATAACTTCATTCTTCAGAACACATGTATTCCTCCATGTTTTTTGACAAGACTTTTCATGAGACTTCTTTCTAAACACATTATATTCGATTTCCATAATCACTTTTGAAGCAAAACTCACACACTCTTCACGATGAAATATCACCCTAATATTACCATTAGAAGTATAACTGGTTGGAATGAATGATTTAATATCAATATAAGATTTTCTGTATATTTTCAGATATCAACTCAGTCCATTATTTAAAGCGGACCAATTATATTATTTATTCACAGTATGGTCTATTCTTGCATTATCTCTATATTCTTAGACAGATACTACACCACATTCTACCCCCAATACTCATTTATACGTCTTCAAAATATTGTTCCCAGAAATGGTGGAAGAAATACTCATGTCACCTGATCTACATATACATTTTATCACAGTAATATTCTGGAAAATAAAGCAAAGGTCACACTTATGATTGTACCAAAGTCTAAATTTAAAGTGAGCATGGATTTCTAAAAACATCCATGTCCAGGTTGCCTAATTCTCTCAAATGTCAATCCAATTGTTGACTACATACTTGTTTCTTTCTAAGATTATATATTCAAACTCAACCCTGTTGAAAATGTCTAATCCTATCACTCACTTTAAACTTTGCCTGATATCCTAATGTCTCTATTGATATAGGCTTTCCTTCATAATTTCCCAGTTCATCATTTTGACTGTTCATTTGTGCTGACATTTACATTCACTCTCTACCTGAAACCCAATTGCTAAATAACTTTTGGTCCAAATCCTATACTCACTCTTCTTTCTGAATCTACCGACTATCTCCCAAATCCTACTGACTATCCTTTTTTGAATGGATGTTCTCTTCGACATTCAATCATTCAAGGTACAAGGTCCGATGCCATTGTGTATTGATTTATCTGAGACATCTGTGCAGGACATAATTCAAAGCTAATTCTCCCAATCAAGGGCCCAATCCCTTTCTGGGCTTCAAATATTACTTAGATTTCTGTTTTCATACATATATTTCACCTCTATATTTTTATAAATATTGCAGATTTCCAATACCATTATTCATCCAGCAAAATGATTCCTAACCCAAATCGAACAAGTAATTAACCCAAACCATATACTATTCCCTCATTCTAACTTTATAAAAGAGCAGGGAAAGTCTTGGTCTTACAATATAGGAATGTAGGGGATATATCACCTGCTGAAAACCTCAAAGGTCCATGCAGAAATAATCCCTGGAGAAGATGTAGGCAGCTATTAAGGACCTGAGAGAGCAAAAGTCATCTTCCATGGAAAACAACCCTGTCTGGAGAGGGGTTGTTTCTGACTCAGTGTCTCTGTTCCTAATGTACAGAAGATGGACCAATCCAGGCCTGTGTGGAGAGCTGTTCACGGGTGCCTATGGGTGATATACTATTCTAACTGGTGAGAGTGTCACGGGAAATAGGGACAGCATCTATCTCATGGGACCCTTGAAAGCAACTGTTAGGAAAAAGTGGTTGCAAAGGCAGTGACCTCATTCAGTTCCTGAAGGAAGTGACCTCATCTCTATTCCTTGGTGATGGAACTCTCTGAAATTGTGATCCAGGAATCCAGGCACCCAGAGCCAGTCCTAGTCCCAGTCCCAGTGGGCTCACTTGTTTGGCTATTCCAAGGACAGAGTCAGTCTTTCTTGGTATCTATTGATGTGAAAATGGCCAAATGCCAGGAAAGCTTTGAAGACTGGCCTTTCCAGAGAAAGCAAGTAGTGGCTTACCACGGGCTCCTGACAATTTCACAGAGTTGGCCAAAGAGACCAGATCTGAGACAGGACAGGCCATTTTGGAGGTACATAGTAAGGCTCACCAGTGAGAGTACACTCCGAATAGTCACAGACCTACTTGGGGGAAGGCGATGCCTTTGTGGTTTTTGTTGTGTGTTTGTGGTTTTATCTCATGTTCTGAGAAAAGGTAAGAAAGGTGGTTTGTTTGGTTTGGAGTGAACCGTTTCTAGTAAGTGATTGGACAAGGCAAGTGTTTCCATGTCTGTGTATCCCAATGTGTCTGTTGTTGCAGACATTAGAATAGAGAATGCATCAATGTATGGGTCCTGTCTAGTAGAAAGCTTCCCAGCATCAATCATGCCCAATTTATGAATGGACTGTGGCTTGCATTATCGAATGGCAACACCTACAAACTTCCTTAGTTCCTGTTTTCTTCCTGAATTCTGACTACACTCAAGAATAGGCTCATGGTTTTGTGTTCAAGATATTTACCACCTCCAAGCTCTGTGATATGGCCATGTACTGGATAGCTGAAGGGAATGGCGAGCATCTCAGAAAACTCAGATATCAGTGTGACCAGTAAAGTCTCAGTGGAGAAACCCTGCTATGGGCCTTTTGCTTACCTATTGTTCTTTTGCCCTGAATGTCAGGAAGGGCTTTGCCTCATGCCACACATTTGTGAAGCCTGAAGAAACCAGTTTTCAAATGGAAATGAGTGGGCATCACCTGTGGCTCTTTGCTTAACTGCTTTGGAAAGGGATGTGTCTTAATCAGTCTCTTGGCCCTGTGTGAGGCTGTGGCTTAGATTACCAACACCTGGTGGATGTAAAGAAAGATCCCATGTGTGCATACAAAATCAAAATGGCAAAAATTGCAGTCATTGTAGATGAAGTCTCTCGCCTTTCTCTGTAAGGTTCCTGACCTCCATCAAGTGGGAATAGGGATCCTTTGGGTCAAATGAATTCTTCAAAACCATGCAGAGGCTAGTCCATAGGTGCTTCGGTTTTTTCTTGACTCCATTTCACATAAAGAATCTAAATGCCAAAGTCAGAATGCCTCAAATTGGAGAAGTGGAAAAGTATTAATGGCAGACCTGTTTGATCACTCCTGGTTCACAAGAAGGGTGTCCAGGCCACCGTGACTTTAGTCACACACACACACACACACACACACACACACACACACACATATATATATATATATATATATATATATATATATATATATACTCTCCAGATTTTTCAAAATATGAAATATGTGTCTTATTTTACACTCACCAAATTCATTCATATTCATATACGTAAATTTATAATCAACTTTCCAAAGATTATTCTTAGAAATATTCATTCACCTGAAAAACATATTTCTTTCCTATACTGAAAAGTAACTTCAGTGAATGATGCACACAAATCCTAATATTTCTACAGTACCTGACCCAGTTTAACATCAATGCAAGTAGATTCCAATCGGACATGATGTGTATTTTGACGTTCATTTTTATTCACCACTGGTAGATTACTATTTCTTCAATTAATGCACATCATAGGATATATATTTCATCCACAAGTTAGAAAATTTATAGGCATTTGTTTCACTATCAATCACTTCCTGCTTCAGAGCACATGCATTCCTCCATGTTTCTTGACTGGTCTTTTCATGAGAAAAGGGATGGACAAGGCAAGGTAAGGCAACTAAGATAGCACCGAAGACACGGAAACAGTCCTATTTGGTTACAACCGGATTTAGAGGGCATTGCTTCTGTTGTAATCATTTAATCCCCTGCACCCCAAGTTTAAATTGTTTCAGAATTTTGTACCCAACATGTAAGGGAGGGGCTCAGAAGTTCACAGTCTGCAGAAGTTCATAAAAAGCAGTTTTTGTTTCTGTTTTTTTTTTCTCTGTTCTGGGCAAGTTAACGTTTTAAGGACACCGGGAATGGGGCAGAGCTATTTTCTTCTCTTTTTTTTTCTCTCTGCCAGCTGTTACCATGAAGCCCAGTTGGTAACTTCTTTATCTTAGAAATGTAGCCATCTCTGTGAAGCCCCAGCTCAAGCTCAGAGGCCTTGTTTACATATTGCCAGCATTGTGACTGACTCTTTCCAAACACATTATTTTTGATTTCCATAATTACTTTTGTAGCAAAACTAACATATCTTCATGATAAACCGTAACCCTAATATTAATATTAGATGTATCATTGGTTGGCATGAATGATTGTATATCAATATAAGATTTCTTATATATTTTCATATATCTATTCAATCTGTTATTTAATGTGGAACCAGTTATATTATTTATTCATTTATGGTCTATTCATGCATTATCTCTATATTCAATGACACAGTGTACACCTTTTTGTACCCCCAATACCCATTTATATGTCTTCAAAATATTGCTCCCAGAAATAGTGGAAGAAACACTCATGTCACCACATCTACATATACATTTTATCACAGTAGTATTCTGGAGACAAATGTAAAGGTCACACTTGTGATTGTACCAAAGCCTAAATGGAAAGTGAGCATGAATTACAAAAAACATCCATGTCAAAGTTGCCTAATGCTCTCAAATGTCAATCCCATTGGTGACTACATTTTGTTTCTTCTTAAGATTATATATTCTAACTCAATTCTGTTGAAAATGTCTAATTGTATCACTCACTTTATACTTTGCCTGATTTTATAATGTCTTTATTGATATCTGCTTTCCTACATATTTTCCCCACTTCATTATTGTGACTGTTCACATGTGCTGACATTTACATTCACTCTCTAACCGAACCCCTATTGCTAAAGATATTGTTTTCCAAATCCTATACTCACTCTTTTTCCTAAACCTACCGACTATCTTCTTAATCTTACCGACTATCCCTTTATGACTGGATTTTCTCTTCTACATTCAAACATCCAAGTAATGTTCCTGCAAGCGTTGGAGGAAGAGATCACCAAGAGAGTGTCTCATGCAACAGCAAGGGGTTAATTGGGGGTCCAGCAAGCTGGGGCTCAGAGCCGACATGAATAGAGCAGAGAGCCCTGAGAACAGCTTAAGCAGAGCTTATATACTTTCCTTGGAGAGGGCAGGGACGGAAATTTATTGATGGGTCAGAGCGAGTGGGCGGTTAGTGTGAAAGTGGGTGAGGGAATACATTCTGCAATTTGGCAGTTGGGGACAGCACAATCTGGGAACAAGATTACAAACAGTTCTCAAGATTTCAACAGTGTTTTGTTAAGCATACAGAAAAACAGGAAGTTACAAGTACCTTTTTTATTAACCTTTCATTCCGCATTTCTTCTTCTTGCTACTTTTAATCATAAAAGTGATTATTGGGGCGTGTCACATTCTATGTCTGCTAGTGGGGTATTACCATAAGTTTAACTTGTCCAATTTGAGCTTGGAGTAAAGAAATTACATGGTTGAGCAAACAGGGTTTTATAGTTAGAAATAATATGAGGATTATTATTGGACAGGCCAGGGTTGATAAAAGCGTAGATAACCAGGGGGACTGTGTGAACCAAGACTCAAACCACCCTTTTTGGGCCTCTCTCTCTCATTGACGCTTTTCAAGGCATCCTTTTATTTTACTCATAGGTTTTTTTTTACAACCTCAGTATGGTCGGCATCAGAACAACATTCTTATATCAATGCAGCACAAAGGCCCCCTTCTCTCATGAAGAGGAGGTCCAACCCTCAACTGGTGTGTAAAACAAATTCAGATACAGATGTTAAAGATTCCTGCAAAGCTGTGATGGAGGTTTCTATTATCTTTAAGTTTTGGTCTCTTGCTGCTTCTATTTGGGTCATTTGTTGTGTACCATGGAGCAGGGCAGTGGTTCCTGTGATTACCCCTGAAGCAACTCCAATTCCTAATATGATGGCTAAAGTGAGGGATATATGTTCCCAGTGGAACCGGGTTGTATGCCCCCCTGTTTGAACTTCAAATGAACCTGGGTCATTATAGAGCAATCTGGGACACATCTTCACCATTACACAATTAATCAAATCTGTTGACCATTTCATGAAAACATAAACAATGTTTAAGTATATAGAATTATACTGTTGTAGGGACGGACAAGGCACGGCACTTAAGATAGCACCAAAGACAGGGAAACAGTCCTATTTGGTTGCAACCGGATTCAGAGGGAATTGCTTCTGTTGTAATCAATTAACTCCCTGAACCCCAAGTTTAGGTAGTTTCAGAATTTTGTACCCAACATGAAAGAGAAGAGACTCAGAAGTTCACAGTCTGCAGAAATTCAAAAAAAGAAGCTTTTTTTTCTGTTTTCTCCTCTATTGTGGTCAAGTTCACTTTTCAAGGAAACCTGGGAGGCAGAGAGCTTTTTTTTTCCTTTTCTTTTATCCCCCTGCCAACTGTTACCATGGATCCCAGTTTGTAACTTTTTATCTTAGAAATGTAGCCATCTCTGTGAAGCCCCAGCTCAAGGCCAGAGGCCTTTTTCACACATTCTGTGAAAAACTATTAAGGGGGTGTCTAGCTTAGGAGTGCTGATTTTTCCAGCCAGTAGCCAAGTAGAACAGGGCAACAGAAAAAGAGGAAGTTAATCTACACTGACTCATTTATAGAGACTCTTTTGCTGAAAGTCCTAAAGTCAGCCATGGTGAAGACTTCTGGAGAAGTTCAGTGAAGATTTTTCTGTGGGCCTGGTACAGAGGGGGAAGACGGGGAAGGCGGGGGGTGAGAGCAGCTCCGTGGATCTGAGAATAAGGAAGGAGAAATGTAAAAGAATAATGGGAAAGGGTTTTGGGATTTTCCTAGCAACATAAATTGAGCAGTAGAACCGGTAGAGCAGAAAGGAAGACAGGAGTGAGTATCCCAAAAAGCCTGTGAGGGACTTTAAAATTTAGTAACCTGTTTTCAGTGATGACAAAGAAACTTTAAAGGCCATTTTCATTACATCTTCGATAGGGGTCTGAGGGTTCTCCTAAGCTGGTTTGAGCTTTGGGTTAGGTGGTAAGAGGATCTGGTGGGACCCGGTGTGGGCACTGACAGGAAAAGAGAGAAGTGAGTGGGTGGATGGGTACCTCAGTACCTGCTACCTCAGCAAGGGGGCAATGCTCTGAGAACCGGCAGAGGTTTCGGTTTTTGATCTAGTAATTGGAGAAGAGAAATCAGGTTTGCTGAGGTGGGAGTGACAGCAGAGAATATGGAGCAGAAGGCTGAGTTTGAGGAACTATTGGAGAAGCATAGTTCAGGATGTGAGCGAAAGAGGAAAAAGGCCTTCACATAGGGGAATTTCCTTTCACCCTTTTGAGCACTTGCAGAAGTTAAAAAGGTCACACAGAATTTGAGGATCTAGAGACTCCTCTGGGGGCCATCAGTTTGGGTTGTCTAAGTGGTAATATGGCCAATGCTGTGTACTGAATTTGATGAGGATTTTGGGTTCCACCAGGCAGCCCCTGTATGCTCAAATCCCCATGACTTACAGAAGAAGTCGGCTTTTCCCCCACACAGCCGTGGCGGTTTGTGGCTTTGATAGTCTGCCGGGCAAACATACTAATATAGGCTAGCCAACCTGCATCTGGCTTGCCTCTCCCTACAACCATAATGTTTGTTTCCATTATCTATGGTACGGAAAGGATTTAATGGAATTTTAATGGGATCCTCTTCATCAGGGATATTCTAATAGGAAAGACCTATAGCCAGCTGGCAAATGTCTGGGTGGAGAGATGGCCTCCAGGTCCCTAAGTGGGCTGTATGCAAGAGAGACCATACTTCTTATCTAGCAGGATTTGTGATCAGCCATCGCTGCAGTAGGGGCTGATGAGCGTTAGGACTACGGGTGGCCAAGGAGAGAGTCTATAGCCTTACCCACGTGGCGAATATGCAATTTGAAAGGGTTTCCAGTCTTTTCCAGTTTCCAGCCAGAGTCTGGACATGGCACAGGCTAGAGATGAGACACATGGATGGAGGAAGTGATTCCCTCTACTTTTACTGCTTTAGGTGCTATAAGTAGCACCTGGAATGGTCCTTTCCAGCGGGGTTCCAGGGATGACACCTGATGTCATCTTATGTAGAGGAAGTCTCTTTCTTGATGTCAATGTGGATTCCCCTCGTCCCCAGGTTGGAAGGCAGTAGCCAGCTGTTTCCACAGGTATATCTGAGTTCTTACAAGAGATTTAAGTCTGTCAAGCAAGGGTGTGTGGAAGGGATCCTTAGGTCTTAGAGTCGGGGTTAGGTCTCTTAGTGGAGGAGGGGCCCCATAGAGAATTTCATAGGGGGTGAGGTTACACAAAGAAACAAAGGGAGTATTTCTTGCATGAAACAGTGCATAAGGCAGGAGCATAGTCTAATCTTTTATGCCGGTCTCTAAGCTTAATTTCGTTAAGGTCTCTTTAATGGTTCTATTTATTTTTTTAATGTGTCCTGAGCTCTGGGGTCTATAAGCGCAATGTAAATTCCAATTAATCCCTAGGGTCCTGGCTAACCCCTGATTTTCCTGGCCCATGAAGGCTGTTCAATTATCAGACCATGTTACATTAGGCAGGCCGTGTCTTTGATAAATATCTTTCAGGAACTTCTTGACCACAATTTGTGCCGGTTTTCTTTTATTTTTTTGGTGGGAAAGGCTTCAATCCATCCTGAAAATGTATCTACAAAGACTAGGAGATATTTAAGCCCATACCTTGCTGGCTTAATTTCAGAAACGTCCACTTCCCAGATTTGTCCTGGTCTGGTTCCTCATAGGTCCTTTCCTGCAGGAAGCTTGGAAGGGTAAGCATTAACCAATTGACAGAACTGACAGGCTTTTGTTAACCATTCAATTATTTCCTTTCACTGTGAGTGAGTTAGTCTAAAACTCTGTTCTTGATCCTACAGTAATGCCTGCAGTTTTTTTGAACCAAGTTGATTGAGTTGATGTACATTTTTAACATAGTGTAGGGCTTTCTGAAATTCCAGGCTGGGCTCACTGAAGTTGAGGCGTTCATTGTCAGTGTTCTTAGATGTTATCAAAAGCTTGCTGGTGCTCAAGGGTCCATTGGAATTGGGCATTCTCATTTAACAGCGGGTATAAAGGAGCAGCTAAGAACACAAACCCAGGTCCATAACCTGCTAAAGCCAGCAGTCCCAAGAAACTCTCTATGTTGTCTCCTGTTAAATGGGGGTGGTATCTGCACAACGGTTTGTTTCCTGGGCTCAGTGAGCCATCATTTACCGTGCCTAAGGGAATACCCCAGGAAGATTACTTCTTGCTGGCAAATTTGGGCCTTTTTGTCCGAAGCTCTCTACCTGAGTTGAGCAAGCTCAGATAATAGTGCTTGGGTCTCAGACTCACAGTTTTCTTTGGTGTTGGCTGCCAGTAGCTGGACATCCACATATTGAAGCAGAATGACTTCGGGTTGCATAGTTCTAAAGTTGTTGAAATGTCTGTGAAGGGCTTCATCAAAGAGAGTGGGGGAGTTTTTGAACCCCTGTGGGAGTCTAGTCCAAGTTAGTTGAAAAGACGTTCTGGTTTCTGGGTCTACCTACTCGAAAGCAAACAGCAACTGACTATCTTTATGCAGAGGCAAGCAAAAGAAAGCATCTTTTAAGTACAGAACAGTTTACCATTTACACTCGGCCACAGCAAAGAGGTTATTGGGGGTCCAGCATGCTGGAGCTCAGAGCTCATTTGAATAGAGCAGAGAGCCTGAGAACAGCTTTAACAGAACTTATATACTTTTCTTGGAGAGGGCAGAAAGGGAAATTTATTGATGGGTCAGGGTGAGTGTGCGGTTTGCGTGCACCCGGGTGAGGGAGTATATTCTGCAGTTTGGCATTTGGGGACAGCACATTCTGGGAACAAAATTAGCAAACAGTTCTCAAAATTTCAACAGTGGTTTGTTAAGCATACAGAAACACAGGAAGTGACAAGTACCTATTTAATTAACCTTTCACCTAAGCAAAATGGAAAGTGAGCATGGATTACTAAAAACAACCATGTCCAGGTTGCCTAATGCTCTCAAATGTCAATCCTATTGGAGGCAACATATGTCTTTCTTCCTAAGATTATATATTTAACCTCAACCATGTTGAAAATGTCTAACCCTATTTCATTATACTTTGCCTGATTTCCTAATGTCTCTATTGATATCTGCTTTCCTACATATTTTCCCCAGTTCATCATTGTGACTGACTCTTCATATGTGCTCATATTTACGTTCACTATCTACCCAAAACCCTATTGCTAATGAAACTTTTGTCCAAATCCTATATTCACTCTTTTTTCTGAACCTACTGACTACCTTCCTAATCCTGCTGACTGTTCCTTTTTGACTTAATGTTCTCTAGGACATTTAATCATCCAAGGTACAAGGTCCTCTGCCATTGCACATCGATTTATCTGAGATATCTGTGCAGAACATAATTCAAAGCTAAGTATCTCACTAAAGGGCCCAATGCCCTTCTGGGCTTCAAATCGTACCTAGATTTCAGGTTTCATACTTATATTTCACCTATATATTCTTGTGAATATCGCAGGTTCCCAATACCATTATTCATCCCGCAGAATGTTTCCTAACCCAAATAGAATATGTTATTAACCCTAACCATACACTGTTCCCTCAATCTAACTTCACAAAAGAGCAGGGACAGAGTTGGTCTTACAATACACGAATGTACGGGATCTTCCACCTGTTGAGAATCTCAAAGTTTGATGCAGAAATGATCCCTAGAGAAGATGTAGCAGCTATGAAGAACCTGAGAGAGCAAAAGTCATCTTCCATTGCAAACCACCTGTTCAGGATGAAGTGATGTGTCTGAATCAGCCTCTCTCCTACTGATATAAAGAAGATGGACCAAACCAACCCTGTGTGGAGAGCTTCTCCTGGGTGTCTATGGTTGATATACCATTCTAACTTCTGAAAGTGTCACAGGAAGTAGGGGCAGCCTCCATCTCAAGGGACCCTTGGAAAGAAGTGTTAGGACAAAGTGGTTGCCAAGGCAGTGACCTCATTCCCTTCCTGTTGGAATTGACCTACCTCACTTCTTTGGTGATATAACTCTCTGAACTTGGGATCCAGGAAGCCAGGCACACAGAGCCAGTCCCAGTTCCATTCCCAGTGGACTTACTTGTTTGGATTTACCAAGGAGAGAGTCTGTCTCTCTTGGTACCTAATGGTTTGAGGATGACAAAATGCAAGTAGAGCTCTGAAGATGGGCCTTTAATGAGAAACAGGTAGTGGTCAGCACAGGCTCCATACAACTTCACAAAGATGGACAAGGAGACCAGACCTGAGACAGGACAGGCCATTTTGGGGGAACATAGTATGGCCCACCAGTCAGAGGACACTCTGGATAGTCACAGACTTACTTGGGGGAAGGAGGTGACTTTTTGAGTGTGGGTGTGAGTTTGTGGTTTTGTCTCATGTTCTGAGAATAGGTAGGAAAGGCGGTTTGTTTGGTTTAGAGTGGACTGTTTCTAGAAAGTCCTTTGACAAGGCGAGTGTGTTTCTGTCTATGTATCCCACTGTGTCCTTGGTTGTACACATTAGAAAACAGAATGGATTAATGGATGTATCCTGTCTAGTAGAAAGCTTCCCAGCATTCATCCTGCCCATTTTAGGAAAGGACTGCTGGTTGCTTTTCGAAGGGCAAAACCTACTATCTTCCTAAGTTACTGTTTTCTTTCTGAATTCTGGCCACTCTCCAGAATAGGCTCATGGTTTTTTGTCCAATATATGTACCACCTCCAAGCTCTGTGACATGGCCATGTACTGGATAGCTGAAGGGAATTGTAAGCATCTCAGAAAACTCAGATATCAGTGTGACCAAGAAAGTCTCAGTGGAGAAACCCTGCATTGGGATTTGCTGACTTATTGTTCTGTTACCCTGAAGTCAGGAAGGTCTTTGCCTCAGGCCACCCCTTTGTGAATTTTGAAGAAAACAGTTTTAAAATGGAAGTGAATGGGCATCACCTGTGGCTCTTTGCTTAACTGCTTTGGAAAAGTATGTGTCTGAATCAGCCTTGTGGCTCTGTTTGAGGCTGTGGCTTAGATTATCAGCGACTGATGAATCTAAAGAAAGATCCAATGTGTGCATTCAAAACCAAAATGGCAAAAAGATCAGTCATTGAGGATGAAGTCTCTCGCCTTCCTCTGTAAGTTTCCTCACCTCCACCAAGTGAGAATAGGGATCCTTTGGGTCAAATGAGTTCTTTGAAGCGCTGCAAAGTTACTGTGGTTTAATAATTACTCCAAATCACATAAGGAATCTATACCTGACAGTCAGTAGGCCTCAAATTGGAGAAGCAGTGCAGTATTAAAGGAAGAACTATGTGATCAATCCTGGTTCACAGGAAGGGTGTTCAGGCCATCCTGAGGTTAGGCAAATGAGGGGCAAGGGAGCTTATTTTGGACACTCTCTTGGGCTGCGCCATTCATGGAAACCTCTAGCCAAAGGGTATAATGAGTGTATATATGTAAGAAGATGAGTGCCATGTGAGAGTGTTTTGGTTTTAATTGTGGTCATTTGTGTGGCGGTTGGAAGAGATGACTGGGTCCACCTGGTCTTGAACACTGGTGTGATTCTCCTCAGAGACTGAGTTCTGAAACTGACCTCAGAGAAGTATTTGCTTTGGAAAGAGATGTGTCTTAATCAGGCTCTTGGCCCTGTGTGAGGCTGTGGCTTAGATTATCAGCAACAGACGGATCAAAAAAATGATCCCATGTTTGCATCCAAAACCAATATAGCCTAAAGAGCAGTCATTGTGAATGAAGTCTCTCACCTTCCACTGTAAGGTTCTGAAAGAATAAAAGAAATTGAAATTGAAATGTAAAGAACCAGGTTTTGTAAAGTTTCCAACCTGCACTCAGAACCTGAAATTCCTGTGGCAGTTAAGACAATTCCTGGAACTGCCCATTAGATGTGTGTTGAAATCTTCCCTGACCACCTAGTTACTTAACAACCCCTTCCCAGAAGCCATGCATCTCACCACGTATTCATCTCAGGGCTTCAACCAATCAGTTTAAATGTACACCCCTTCTCAGGGTTGACCAATCACCCCCTGCCCCAAATTTTCCCGCCAATGAATGTGCTAATCATGTTTTAGAGTTGTTACTTGATTTTCCCGTGGTACATGATGATTTCCTAAAGGAGGCTATGATGTATGTAAAGTCCCTGAGCTCTCTAAAGAATGTATATAAACGCTGCTCAAGTTGTTCTCGGGGCTCTTTGTTCTTTGCTCCTCTAAAGGGAGCTCTGAGCCCTAGCATTCTGGACCCCCAATAAACCCTTTGCTGATGCATGAGAAAGCCTCTTTGTTGTCTTTTCCTTTGACGTTCGCAGCACCTTTTCATCTGGAGGCCCCAGGTGAGATATCCGGCAGCGGTGGACGGAAGACCTCAAGGGACTCCTCTCGGGGTAAGTAAGGCGCTTTTTTCTGGTTTCGGGTTTCAGGCTAGGGCGTGGCAAAGTGGCTGTTGGTGAAGAGCATTAGCTCTCTCCTATGGGGTGACAGACGTGTCACAGAGCCAAGGTCACGTCCCTGAGGGACACTCCGGAGGACTACGGAATTCAAGGAATAGTAGTTTCCTCAACTCGGTTATGTTTTGCTTCAGGATTCAATTTGCCAGCCCATCAGGTTTTGCCGGTAATTCAGTTTTGGTCATTGTTCTGAACTCATGTTGAGTTTACTGTCTGTCTTTATTGTCTAACCCATTGCCAGTTACTCAGTTCTAATCTTTGTGTTGGACTCATGTTAAACGTTTACTGTTTGTCTTTGTCTGTGTTGTGTTTGTGTCTTCACTGTCCCTGTTTGAGTAACTCCCATTATGGGACGAAGCACTTCCTCTTCTCTGTCCCTGACCCTTGATCATTTGACTGATGTCCACTCAAGGGCCCAGAATCTTTCTTTTTCAGTAAAACACTGTACCTGGCAGACTCTCTGTGCTTCAGAATGGCCCATTCTTGAATTCGGATGTCCCCAGAAGAATCCTTCCACTTTCCTCTTATCTGAAAATTCAGAGATATTGTCATTCAGCCGGGGCCACTTGGCCAACCAGATCAACAGCCATATACCCCTTCCCCCACATTCCTATCATTCAAACTTTCCGCTCCTCTCCCTCTTCCTTCCATTCTCCCTGAGTCACAAGACTGGACACTCCACCCCCTCCTTATCGTCTACTCTCCCTCCCCAACCCCCAACACAGTTCCTGATGATCCTCCCACCGCTGACTCAGCCTCTCCACTGCTAGAGGCAATTGGGCCAGACCCAAGCCCTCCAGGGGACTTCCCCGCAGCAGCAGCAACCCCTCCTCTCCTGAAGGAAGCTGGGCAACCTAAAGGAACCCACCGGCGACGGATAATAGAAAACTCAGAAGCCCCTGTGATGCTCTCTCTCCATTCCTATGGGCCCATGAACCGACCCAACTGGGACTCCAACACCTTTGAAGGTGGGAAGCATCTGTCCACATATCTCCAGGCTCTAATAGCGGGTCTCTGAGTGGCCGCCAGAGAGCCGACCAATTTGGCCAATGTAAGAGAGATTATCCAAGGGCCTAATGAGTCTCCCTCTATGTTTCTGGAGAGAATTAAGGAAGCATATAGAAAATATACTCCTTTTGATCCTCAGGCAGATGACCAAAAGGCATTTGTTACAATGGCCTTTATTGAGCAGGCTGCCCAAGATATTAAGAGAAAGTTACAATGTCTAGATGGGTTACAAAATACGACCTTAAGAGATTTAGACAGAGAAGCTGAAATAGTATATTATAAGATATATATTATAAGTATATAGTATAAGTATATAAGTATATTATAAGAGAGAAACTGAGGAGGAGAGGGAACAGAGGAGAGAGAAGGAAAGGGAACAAAAGGAGGATGAAAGGAGCAAAAGGCAGACAAAAGCATTGGCTAAGGTTTTCTTCACAGCAGCAAATACGCCAGAAATTAAAAAGCAGGGAGTCAGAAAGGGATACTTGGGCCCACGCCAAACGCTGTCCCTGGCCTCAGATCAATGTACCTACTGTAGAGAAAAAGAACACTGAGTCAAAGAGTGCCCCAAAAAGAAGAAGCCACGTCAGCCCGCCATGCTGACTCTAGAAGAGGACTTGGAATGTCAGGGCTCGGATCCCCTCCCCAAGCTCAGGGTAACATTTGAAGTGGAGGGGACTCCAGTGAACTTTGAAGTGGATACAGGAGCAGTATACTCAGCCCTTAAGGCTTCACTGGGCCCCATATCAAATAAATGGTCCCTAGTTCAAGGGGCTAATGGCACTACATATCGGGCTTGGACAACTAAGAGGATTATGGAAGTAGGAAAATGAAAAGTCCACCACTCTTTCCTAGTAATCCAAGAATGCCCAGCCCCATTGATGCACAGGGATCTGCTTACCAAACTCGGGGATAGAGTAACTTTTAACCCTGATGGTCCCCAAGTGGATGTTCTAAAGCCTTCAGTAAAAACTCCCATAGTCAGAGAATTGACTATGTCTGTAGAAGATGAACATCAACACTTCGTGCCCCCTAGGACTGATCAAAGAGGCAAACTACAACAGAAATGGATAAAAGATTATCCTAATGCCTGGGCAGAAACTGCTGGGTTAGGTCTAGCCGTAAAACAACCTCCAATAGTAGTAGAATTAAAAGCCTCGGCCTCTCCAATCAGTGTTAAACAATATCCTCTAAGCAAAGAAGCTAAGGATGGGATAAGTCCCCATATTCAGAAATAATTGGCCATTGGGGTCCTAAGGCCCTGTAAATCAGCCTGGAATACCCCCCTGCTACCAGTAAGAAAGCCAGGAACTAGGGACTACAGTCCTGTTCAAGACCTAAGAGAGATCAACAACAGAGTGCAGGACATTCACCCCACAGTACCCAATCCATATAATTTGCTTAGCACTCTGAATCTGGAGCGGGAATGGTACACTGTGCTGGACTTAAAAGATGCTTACTTCTGCTTGCCTCTACATAAGGACAGTCAGTTGCTGTTTGCTTTCGAGTGGATAGACCCAGAAACTGGAACATCTGGCCAACTAACATAGACTAGACTCCCACAGGGGTTCAAACCCCCCCACACTCTCTTTGATGAAGCCCTCCACAGAAACATAAACGACTTCAGAACTGCACACCCCGAAGTCACCCTACTCCAATATGTGGATGATATGCTACTGGCAGCGGACACCAAGGAGAACTATAAGTCTGGGACCCAAGCACTATTATCCGAGCTTGCTCGGCTTGGATATAGGGCTTCTGCCAAAAGGCCCAAATTTGTCAGCAAGAAGTAATCTTCCTGGGTTATTCTCTTAGGGGTGGCAAATGATGGCTCACTGAGAACAGAAAACAAACCATTGTGCAGATACCACCCCCATCTAATAAGAGACAACTCAGAGAGTTTCTTGGGACTGCTGCCTTTTGCAGGTGATGGATTCCTGGGTTCACCTCTCTGGCTGCCCCTTTATACCCGCTGATAAAGTGTAATGCCCAATTCCAATGGACCCCTGAGCACCAACAAGCTTTTGATAATGTCAAAAAAAGTGCTGCTATCTGCTCCGGCCTTAGCACTCCCAGATATAGATAAACCCTTCACTCTCTACATCGAGAAAAAGAAAGGAATAGCACGGGGAGTGTTCACTTAGAATTTGGGACTTTGGAAAAGGTCGGTAGCATTCTTATCAAAAAAACTGGACCCAGTGGCTACTGGGTGGTCCCGTTGCTTAAGAGCTATAGCAGTGGCAGCGCTTCTAATAAAAGATGCTCATTAATGAACGTTGGGACAGAAGCTATCCATGATAGCCCCCCATGCCCTGGAGAGCATCATCTGTCAACCTCCAGAGAGGTGGCTATCAAACTCCAGAATAAACCACTACCAGAGCCTCTGGATTAGCAAAGACAGAATAACTCTTGGACCTTTTGCTCCACTCAACCTGGCTGCCAGAAGAATCATCAGGACCTGTCGCTCATGAGTGTCAACACATACTGTCAGAGGAAACCAGTATAGGACGAGACTTGAAAAATCCAGCCACTGCCTCACCCTGAAGTCGTATGGTTTACGAAAGAGAGCAGCTTCCTCCAAGATGGTATGTGGCGGGCTGGAGCAGCAGTAGTTAGCAAAACTAATGTCATCTGATCCTCTGGTCTCCCAGAAGAGACATAAGTCCAAAAGGCAGAACTGATTGCCCTTACGAAAGCATTGGAACTAGCAACAGGCAAAAGGGCCACCATATACACTGATAGCCGCTATGCATTTGGCAATGCTAATGTGCACAGGGCTATTTACCAGCAAAGGGGGATATTAACCTCCACTGGGAAAAAAAATAAAGAACAAAGTTGAGATTCTCCACCTTCTCTCAGCAGGGCAGGGCACTAAGGAACTAGCTATAGTGCACTGTCCAGGGCATCAGAAGGGAAACGACCTCGTCGCAGTTAAAAACAGAAGGGCAGATGAGGAAGCTTAATTGGCAGCCCTAAACGGAGTGACTCTGTTAACTTTTTCCACACCAGGGGGATCAACATTCAGGAGACTTGGCCACACTGGAACATTCAGGCAACTTATCATGTGAGGAGACAGATACAGAACTCTGGGACCCTACAGAGCCAAGTTTAAAATTTCAAAAAGCCCACCTTTATGTCAAAGACGTACACTAGCTCACCCACTTAAGCTCAAAGAAGTTATAGGCTCTCTTAAAGGACCGAAGAAAGGATTTATTAATGACTGACTCACAGAGGAAAGAAATAGCTTAGCAGGTGACTAGAGCTTGTCAAGTCTGCCAATTAGTTAATGCTTACCCATCCAAGCTTCCTGCAGGGAAGCGCTTACGAGGAACCAGACCAGGACAATTCTGGGAAGTGGACTTTTCATGAAATTAAGCCAGGAAGGTATGGACTTAAATATCCCCTAGTCTTTGTAGATACTCTTTCATGATTGGTTGAAGCCTTCCCCATGAAGAAAGAAACGGCTCAGACGGTGCTCAAAAAGATTCTAGAAGACATTTTTCCAAGGTTCGGCCTGCCTAAGGTAATAGGGTCCAATAATGGACCGGCATTTGTTGCCCAGGTAAGTCAGGGATTCACCAGGACCCTGAAGATTAATTGGAAGTTACATTGTGCTTATAGACCCCAGAGCTCAGGACAGGTAGAAAGGATGATTAGAACCATCAAAGAGACTTTAAAGAAATTAAGCTTGGAGACCGGCATAAAAAATTGGACTATGCTCCTACCTTAAGCACAGTTTCGTGCAAGAAGTACACCCTCTTCCTCTTTGTGTAAACTCACCACTTATGAAATTCTCTATGGTGCCCCTCCTCCAGTAAGGGACCTAACCCCAACTCTGAGACTTAATTATTCCTTTCACACCCCCTTGCTTGACAGACTTAAAGCCCATGAACAAACACAGCACGCAGCAATACCTGTGGAAACAGTTGGCCACTGCTTATAAGCCTGGAGACGAGGGAACCCCACATCGATATCAAGTGGGAGTCTTCGTCTATGTGAGACGGCATCAGGTATCATCCCTGGATCGCCGCTGGAAAGGACCATACCAGGTGCTGCTTATAACACCTACAGTGTTGAAAGTGGATGGAATCACTTCCTGGATCCGTGCCACCCATCTCAAGCCTGCGCCCTGTCCAGCATCCGGCTGGAAACTGGAACAGACTGGTAACCCCCTCAAGTTGCGTGTCCGTCGTGTGGGTAGGGCTATGGATTCTTCCCCTGACCACCAGCAGTCCTAATCACCATCAGCCTGTTCAGCAACAATGGCAGCTATAAATCCTACTGGGCAAGTAGTGTGGTCTATTTCACATACAGCCCTCTTATGGACTTGGTGGCCATCTCTCTACCTGGACATTTGTCAGCTTGCCATAGGCCTCTCTGACTAGGATCTCCCTGACATAGAGGACTCCACACAGATCCCACTCAAACCCAAACCAGGGCAACATAGACCACCTTACCCCATTAATTATGGATATCATCTTCCCCAGCTCAGGTGTAAACTAGCCAGTCTTGATTTTTATGTGTGCCCAGCTGATTTCTGAAGTCGCAAACAGGCCCAAACCTGTGGAGGACCCAGTGACATTTATTTTAGATCTTGGGGTTGTGAACAAACGGGAGCTACATGGTTGAACCCAAACTCCCCAGACAGTATCATTCAGGTTGGAAAAAATGACACCTGGATTGATCCCAAGAAATGTGCCGCTAGCCAAGTTGTGTCAAAAACTCGCTGTGGAAAGAATAGTCTATGTTACCCCCTCAATATAACTTTCACTTCCAAAGGAAGGGGCTACCTCAGAACAACATAGTCTATGGAAAATACGTGGGAAATGCGATTCTATATTTATGGCCCTCGTTATGACGTTGGTCACTGGTTCACCATCCTGCTTAAAAAGGAGGAAAATCCCACAGCAATAGGGCCCAATCCCCTCAAGCCAGGAATTAAGCCTCCAAAACCTCCCATGCCTAGATCTACCAGAACCCCTCTACCATCTCATACTTCCCAGTTTCCATCTTTGCCTACTTCCCCAGTCCAGAGTACAGTTGACTCCTGCCCCTGGGAACTAATTAAAGGAACCTTAATTGTACTGAACTCCACACAGTCAGAACTCCTTGCATTTCAACCCATGTATTTGACAGCTTTGTAAATTATTGTGTAATGGTGCAGATACTCCCCAGGGTTCTTTATTATGATGCAGAATCATTTTAAGGTCTACTAGGGGGACAAACAACCTGATTTTGCTGTAATCCAGTGTCCCTTACTCTAGTTATCCTATTGAGGATAGGAGCTGCTGCAGGAGTGGGTACGGGAACAGCTGCTATCATCCATGGGTCACAACAAATGGCCTGATTAGAAACAGCAATAGATCAAGACTGGAAGACATTAGAGACCTCCATCACAGTGCTGTAGGAATCCTTAAACTCTCTCTCTGAAGTTGTTTTACAGAACAGGCCAGGATTAGACCTCCTCTTCATGAGGGAGCAGGGCCTCTGTGCTGCACTGAGAGAAGAATGTTGTTTTTATGCTGACCATACTGGAGTTGTAAGAGAATCCATGAGTAAATTGAGAAAATGCCTTGAAGAGCGCCAGAGAGAAAGGGAGATTCAACAAGGGAGGTTTGAGTCATGGTTTACCCAGTCCCCCTCGTTAACTACACTCCTATCAGGCTTAGCTTGACCCCTGATCATCCTTATGGTGTTGCTAACTGTGGGACCTTGTTTGCTTAACCGCTTAGTTTCCTTTCTCCAGGCTCAAAATGGGCAGGAAAAACTCATTGTAATCAGACAGAAATACGCTCCACTGGCAGAAATAGAGTGTGAGACCCCGCAATAATTATGATTCATTACTTTTAAGATTAAATGTAGTAAGAAAAAGGAGTGGGAAATGAAAGAATAAAAGAAATTAAAATTGAAACATAAAGAACCAGGTTTTGCAAAGTTTCCAAGCTGCACTCAGAACCTGAAATTCCTGTGGCAGTTAAGACAATTCCCGGAACTGCCAATTAGATGTGTGTTGAAATCTTCCCTGACCACCTAGTTACTAAACAACCCCTTCCCAGAAACCGTGCAGCTAATCACGTATACATCTCAGGGCTTCAACCAATCAGTTTAAACGTATACCCCTTCTCAGGGCTAACCAATCACCCCCTGTCCGACCTCTTCCTGCCAATGAATGTGCTAATCATGTTTTTGGGTTGTTATTTGATTTTCCCGTGGTATGTTGATTTGCTAAAGGAGGCTATGATGTATGCAAAGTCCCTGCCCTCTCTAAAGAATGTAAATAAACTCTGCTCAAGTTGTTCTTGGGGCTCTTTGTTCTTTGCTCCTCTGAAGTTAGCTCTGAGCCCCAGCATGCTGGACGCCCAATAAACCCTTTGCTGTGGCATGAGACAGTCTCTTGGTGGACTTTTCCTCCGACTTTTGACCGACCTTTTTACCTATGAAGGACCTGAGAGAGCAAAAGTCAAATCCATGTCAACTTCCATGTCAAACAACCTGGTCAGAATGAAGGAATGTGTCTAAATCAGCCTCTCTCTTCTTAATGTAGATTAAATGGACCAAACCAGGCCTGTGTACAGAGCTGTTCCCGGATGCCTATGGTTGATATACCATTCTAACTTGTGAAAGTGTCACAGGAAGTAGGGGCAGCCTCCATCTCATGGGACCATTGGAAGCAACTGTTAGGACAAAGTGGTTTTCCATCGCAGTGACCTCATTCAGTTCCTGAAGGAAGTGACCTACAACACTTCCTTGGTGATGGAACTCTCTGAACTTGGGATTCAGGAAGCCATGCACCCAGAGCAAGTCTTAGTTTCAGTCCCAGTGGTCTCAATTGTTTGAATTTACCAAAGACAGAGTCAGTGTTTCTTGGTACCTACTTATGTGATGATGGCCAAATTTCAGGAGAGCTCTGAAGAGCGGCTTTTTCTGAGAAAGCAGGTAGTGGCTCAACCATGGCTCCTGACAACTTCAAAAAGTTTGCAAAGAAGACCAGATCTGAGATAGGACAGGCCATTTCGTGGGAACATAGTATGGCCCACCAGTCAGAGGACACTCAGGATAGTCACAGTCATACTTGGGGGAAGGAGGTGCCGTTGTGGGTGTCGGTGTGAGATTGTGGTTTTGTCTCATGTAGGTTTGGACTGGAAAGTCTCTAGAAAGTCGTTTGACAACATGAGTGTTTCTATGTCTGTGTATCCCACTGTATCCGTGGTTGTAGACATTTGAAATGCGAATGCATCAATAGTTGTGTCCTGTCTAGTATAATGCTCCCCAGCATTCTTCTCACCCAATTTAAGAATGGAGTGCGGCTTGCCTAATGGAAGGTGAACAGCTACTATCTTCCTAAGTTCCTCTTTTCTTCCTGAATACTGGCCACTCTCCAGAGTATCCTCATGGTTTTGTTTCCAAGATATGTACCACGTCCAAGCTCTGTTACATGGCCATGTACTGGATAGCTGAAGGGAATGGGAGCATCTCAGAAAACTCAGATATCAGTGTGACCAGTAAAGTCTCAGTGGAGAAACCCTGGTTTGGGCCATTTGCTTACTTATGTTTCTATTACCCTGAATGTCAGGAAGGTCTTTGCCTCAGGCCAACCCTTTGTGAAGCCTGAAGAAAACAGTTTTCAAATGGAAATGAATGGGCATCACCTGTGGCTCTTTGCTTAATTGCTTTGGAAAGGGATGTGTCTGGAACAGCCACTTGGCCCAGTGTGGTGGCAGTGGCTTAGATTCTCAGCACCTGATGGATCTAAAGAAAGTTTCCAAGTGTGCATCCAAAACCAAAATGGCCAAAAGAGCAGTCATTGTGGATGAAGTCTCTCACTTTCCTCTGTAAGCTTCCTGAGCTAAATCAAGTGAGAATAGGGATCATTTGGGTCAAATCATTTCTTCAAATCCCTGCAGAGGCTAGCCGATAGGGGCTTGGGTTTTCTATGATACCAATTCACATAAAGAATCTATACCAGACAGTCATTAGTCCTCAAATTGGAGAAGCAGATCAGATATAGGGCAGGCCTATTTGATCACTCTTGGTTCACAGCAAGGGTGTCCAGGCCACCCTGACTTTAGGCAAATGAGGGACAAGGGTGCTTATTTTGAACAGTGTATTGGGCTGTGCCCTTCATGGAAACCTCCAGCCAGAGTTTATGATGAATGTCTATGTGGAAGAAGATGAGGAGCATGTGGGAGTGTTTTAGTTTTAATTGTGGTCATTTGTGTGGTGGTTGTAAGAGATGCCTGGGTCCACCTGGGCTTGAACTCTGGTGTGATTCTTCTTAGAGAATGCGTTATGGAACTGACTTCAGAGAAGTATTGCCATGAATTGTGTTGGGATTTTAGGAGGCCACACATGAGAGTCGCCCTTGGACACTGAGATTTAAGCCCAGAGTGGCTTTCCACAGAGCACTGGGAATCTCAGCCAGGATATCACATGATTTTATTCTGAAAGACTTGGAAGCCATAGTTGAGAGTCAAAACACACATGGACCTTACATTGTAGACCTCAATGGGCCTGGCTTCATGTGACCTTTTGGCCAGTCTTTGGGAACCCTTGCCTGTGAGAGTTCTCTAGATTATTCATTGAAATGTGCTTCCTCTAAATTTAATGGTTCCTTAATGAATTGAAACCCACAGTTTCTCCAACTTCATCTTTGAAAATGGCTAGATAAATACCATGAAATTTTTGAACTTCCCATGGCCACCTGCCACTGGAGAACCTTTGGATGTACAGTTGCTGATCCTGAGTGTACCAGACAGTGCCTTGATTGACTGGGTTTTATGAAAATGGTGTAGAACAGAGATGCCAGTATGTTGGGGCCTGCTGAGTAGTGGGCCAAAAGCTGTTGTGTGCAGGTGTGTGATAAAACATCTGTGGTCGGGACATGTGATTCTGCAATTGACATCCAAATGACTTGTGGCTGACATGTTACAGACAGGAATCACTTATATGTCTGAAACCTCTCCATAAAAGGCATTTTGTTATATGGAGACGTTTCAGGGCAATGTTCAGAATCAGGTTGCTATGGTCAAAGGGTCAAGCTATGTGGGATAGAAGCCTGGTTGGTGCATTCTCCTGCAGACCCGGACCCACCACACGTGACAGGACTCCCTCCAGCACTGTGTACCAGTTGTACTCATTGTATTTCATGAAGCAAATACCAAACTCCCAGTGCAGTAGAAAGAAACACCATGAAAATTGGAGGATGACCAAATGGCTTCACAATCCACATGCGGAGACACTTAGCTTTCAGTGGCCACAGTTTACCTACAGAGAGAAGTCAGCACTGCTGCCTCATGTTCTTTGAAAAAATTGAAACAATGTTTTCCAGGTCTCATAGATGTAGACCCAGCTTTGATGGTCTCATTTGAATGGAAGCTAAAGTTTCTGACAACAACATATATGTCGAGTGCGCATCGTCAAAGGCATTTTCTCAAGAAGTCTTTAGTCCGGCAGAGCTCCAGGTTTGTGTAGTGTTTACCTTTTAGACCAGGTCGCAAGAAAAGACCACTGACTCCAATTAAAACCAGATTAAAGCAAGCTTATTATTTCCACCACCCTGGCTGCCTCTCCCTCCCAAAACGTCGGGAACAGAAGAGCAGCCCAGCTTTATAGCCCAGAAAGTAACACAAAAGTGGGGTTAAAAATAACAGAATTCTGACAAGCATCACACTAATGGTAGTTTACATTTTTGTTTGCTGGCCCCAACATCAGAATTTATGAGGACCATTAGAGCCTCAGAGAGTGTCGTCTGGCCAGGGAAGGCCAATATTTATGAGGTGTCAACAAAGTTTCAGAGAGGGCTGTTATCTGGTCAGATAGCCAGGCATGGGTGAGTTCAAGGCACGGGCAGGCATTCCAAGCAGGTTCAGATATTGCTGTAATTTATAGTTAAGCCAAAATTATCTTTTCACGGCTTTGTGGCAAGATGGCTCCCAATTTTAATAAAAGATAAGGTTGGGTCAATCATTCCCCCCTTTTCTAATGTGTTCCTTTCATATATTTGATTGGGTAGGAAGAGCACTGTGGGAATTTTAATCCCTCAGGTAATAGTCTCCCGATTTTTTGAACTCACCCAAAAACACGTCTCCCTGATTTTACCTGACTTAATTAATTACTTATATTGATATTCTATTTATTTTTGTCTCCATTGTTGTAAGAAGAGAGGCGTCACTCATTTAGACTTCTTCTGAGCTGAGAGAGGGTGACGTGAGGGGGCACCGCCTGAGGGACATTAGTCGCCTTTTAGAAGTCAGTTAGGTTTGAAGTCTGGATTGGGAAGAACAGGTAGTAAAGTCATCTGGGGATGGGTTCTTCTATGAGAGAAACAAAAAAACATGAGTACTTAATAAATGTTGCAGCAGCTGGAACATGTCACTGTATAGAAGTTTCCTCACCAGTCTTAAATATTCCCAGTTATCAGGACTGTCAACTTAATATTTAACTTTTAGTGTTACATTTGTCCCTCCCCATATTATTCAGTTTAATAATTTAATGTCATCTGATCTTGCAAAATACTTTTACTAGTATGACCTCTGTGTCTAATAGAGAAACCTTTAATTCTCTTACTCATTGCTGCATAATCATACTAACAAATACCAAGACTATGTGTTTAGGTTAAGAATATCTGTAGGCCTTAAACTAAAAACTTCTGCCTCTGGCAGATAATCTTGATAGCCTCTTTTTATAGTTATCAGGCATTCCTGTCTGAGAATCCTTCTTTGTAGCCTTTAGTCTTACTTATTTTGGGAGGCTAACATAAAGTGTATACCTTAAAATATTATTATTACTATTATTATATAAAATGCCCAGGAATGGCTGTAATTTGTTTTTAACTGTCTTTTCTAAGTGTTTAAGATGAAGCAGTCAAACTGACTTTTGTTTCTATCTATTGTGAACAGTCAGCTGAGCTTTTATGGGAGTCATTCCTGGGGAAACTTGAGAGCAGCTTCTCAGTTCTGCTAGTGCCATTTGTGCTAGGTGGGTCCAGGTCTTGTTTGACCATGTGGCTTCCCTCGGAAGCATCAGGGATGTCTCCCTTCTCTGATGACTCTCCTGTTCGTAGCAAATGCACTGATTGGCTTTCTGTTCTCCAGTGGTCTCATTAATCTCCCTGATCAGGAAGTTATGTGGTTCAGAGTTGCAAAGCTCTTTAGAGAAGTCCGCTGTTCCCTGGATACAGACTGACTCAGAGGGCAAGAGCCAAATATTGGTTTTCTTGTCCCTTTTCATATAACTTTAATTTTAAATCCTAATCTTAAACATCCATCAAATAAATTTTAACAGACTTATATTAAGAATACTGGGCTTTAATGTCTATAATTTAAAATTATTTATATTTTTATTATTTGGGATCTGTATTATTCTGTATGTCTTGTAGGTGATGGCTAATTATCTTAAATTAACCAATGTTGTGTTCTTAAAGCAACACTTCTGTAAAACACTAACAGGGAATCTTTATATCACCCATAAGGAAATTACAAAATAAAATTAACAACAGTAAACAAACTTAGTTCGTGTAATAGCTAAGTTATACATTGTATCCTCTGTTTGAGATGCTAGTAATGTTGACAGGAAAAAAAAAACTTTTGAAAATATCTTTAAATGAAATAACATCTGATCTACTGCTTTCGTAGTCATTCTCACATAATAAGATTGGACACAGAGCCTTATCTCAGGTAAGGAAGGGCTCTTTATTAATCTTAAGTGTTTTAATTCTAAAGCTAATCTTTGTTTTTTAAATATCATTTTACAAAGTTTACATAAATTGTTTGAGGTCACATGAACATTAGCTAACAACATATGATATAGCATTTAAAACATGAATTAAAAAAAGGCTGAAAGTTTTTAACCTTTACATAGATTAGGCTCTCATTAACTTAAAATACATTTAAATTGTTCCCCAATATAAAAAGTAACATAAAAGTTTACATATATTATTGACAACAGGTAAATAAATCCCAATATATATATATATATATATATATATATTTTTTAACCATACAACTTCAGAACACCAGCTTGATATAATGCTCTTTTAAAGTTTCTACCTTACAGACTTGTATACCTGGAAGATATGAGCACATTAATAGCATCACAATTGCATTGATTTTTCTACATTAACCAAGTTTAGCTTTTAAAGAAATGGCAGTACAGTGCTCTAAAATAACAGTTCTTATTTAATCAGTTGTTTAATTTTTATGGTTGCTTGCTCTAGAAAAATAAAACTTAATAACCACAATGTTATGGGTAAACTTATGTTTTAAGAAATTTTTGTCTCTTTAACACATGACTGATTTTTACAATCTTATACAGACTTTAGGACAAACTTATACAGACCTTAGTAAATCAATCAGATATCTAACAAAAGTACTCATGAATGAGTAATCCCATATCAAATTTACTTTACTTATTTATCAAAATATTAGACAAATGTATTGAACAGTGTACCATTTTTTGTTGAAGAAAAAGTCCTAGAACCAAGGCATATTAGACCTTTTGTCGGCATTAATATTTTATTAGATTTTTGAACACCTAGAAAAACTTGTAAGGTTAAATTTAAAGACATTTATTTTTATCTGTTTATCCAATTTAAATTGTACCAATTAAATCACGTGAATTAAAGATCTTTGGATCCACGTTTTAAAATTTGTTTTTATGAGTGCTTTTTTTATGAGTGCTCCTTATATGTGTTAATTTGTATAACATATATATGATATAGGGATATATGTATATATAGACATACAACACATAACAAAAGTGTGCACACATAATAATAGTAAAGGCCTTGTAGCTTTTTGCAGTTGAAATCTCCATTGCAATGTTTCAAAAACTCCACTGTTGGTCAAAGATAGAGCTGATCAGAATAACATTAACCTAGGTCTGTAGGATCAAATTCATGAGCTCAAAAAAGAATACAGAAGCTAAGGAAAAAAAATAAGAGTCCTAGAAAATATGACTGGCCAGTAATTAGTAAATACCATACAATTTTCCTTTTTTCCTGCCTTAGGCCTCAGATCAGTCTCCTACTGAGCTTGCAGGCTTCTTTCATTTGCATTTCAACAAAAGTCCTGGCTGAGGTCTGAAAGGAGCAGGGAAAAACTGCTATTCTGAGCAGACACCTCAGGCCTAAGGCATTTTAACCATAATTTTGAGGTTCGGATGTTGAAAATTATGATACAATTTTAAGATGAAATTCACAAAATTTTATATCTTTACATCTTGTTTTGTCAACAGATACCATACTATGATTTACTATCCTTGTCCAAATTAATGCACTGGTACACACTGTGATATTTTCTCAGTCTACCCAATTCAAAATTAGTGACAAATAAAACTGAATGTTTGGGAAGTTACTTGCCAACTTGGAAGTAGAGTGCTTTAGTTTTCCATCCTAAGTATTTAAGTTATCTGGCATGAATTATCTGAAATCATAAACTAAACAATTACCTAAACCCGACTTTTAACTGCAAGATTGAGCAATGCTACAAAAACCCATCCAGATACCAGATTGTTACAATAAAACATCATCATTTAGACACACATTGAACTCATATAATTCCCAAGAAACAATTTATAATATCAGCACATTATTGCACATGTCTTAAAGGGCCAGAAACAAAGACACAAGACAGACAGAAAGGAGGTCCAGACTATGGCTGACAGACAGAAGCCTTAAAAACAGAGCAGATAAGAGAAAAATTTCCTACACCAGTGTCAGGATAGATGTCCTCACAAGGGGATCAGATGTTTTCACAGAGGGCAACCTGAAATGTAATATCAAGGGTTTCGATGGTGACTTTACTGCATTTAGTGTCCCCTTTTTCTTTTTCTTTTTTTTAAGAAGACAGAGGTGGCATAATCCTTACAGTGCAGGGAACAAAGGAAGGAATTCCTTGAAGCAGCAGGGCTTTGGTAGATGCTGGGAGTCCCTCAGTCCCTCCTTTTACTTATGGGACTAGCTCCTCTGGTTTGGTTCCACCCCAATCTCGCTCCATCTCCTAACATTTCAGTAGTCAGCTCTCAAAAAGTTCCAGGGTCGGGGGGTTATCAAAATTTGTAACTTAAATTTCGGTTTCTGACCTTGAAGCGAATTAATACCTATTTAATAATGAGGACAGGGTTTGAGAAAAATAAAAAGGGAGGTTTGCTGCTTTGCTAACAAAGCAGAAAGACAGGGGACTCTGCCCAAAGGTTGTGACTCTCTTGAACTGGAGCAACAAGGGGTTTTAAAAGAGTTTCCATTGTTAACCTGGGAGATACTCTGTTGCTTGGTGGCCAGCAGGCATTGCCCTCTGCAGTGGGTGAGTTCCAGGCTGCCAGCTAAGGGCTTTTCTCATCCTGCTTAACAAAGGGGGGTAAACTTCTTCACAGTTTTTTAGAACACAGTCCAAAGGGTGTAAGGCTTACTTGCTTTATTACCCATTTTTACGTCCAATATCCTTAAGTTTTTACCACAGAAATCAAACAACAAAATGCACAAAAACAAACAAACAAAAAACATACAGAACACAAAACAAAACACAAAGAAACAGAAACCTGGTGAAGATACAGAAAAACTGAGGAGCAATGAAATGTCTTGCTGAAGCTCCGGGGTAGGAGCTCCTGCGTGCCCGGCTGCACCTTTCTACCCTTTCAGAGAAATTCCATACAGAACAGAACAGAGGACAGAACAATTATTGTTACTGTCCTGGACAGGAGTACATGTGAGCCTCCCCAGGCCACCTCTCTGTAATCAGAAGACATCTCCCTTAACCAGATATCAGATGTTATAAAGGCACCACCTACCAATGGAGGCCTCCTCCACCAGGTGCTTGCTAATAGTTTTAGTGTGATGGTTCACTGCAGTGCTCCCTGGACCGAAGGCTCACTCCAAGGCTTTGGAACTTGGCTCTCCAGCCCTGAGCCCTGGAGGAAAGGCCAGCGTCAGAATTTCCAGCAGTCTGGTTTTGTGATCTGGTCACGTCATCTCGCTGGGGAACTCCAAAATGTTAGACCAGGATGCAAGAAAAGACCACTGACTCCAATTAAAATCAAATTAAGGCAAGCTTATTAGTTCAACCGGCTAGGCTGACTCTCCTTCTCAAAACGGCGGGAAAAAGACAGCATCCCCACCTTTCCTACACCCCAGCTTTATAGCCCAAAAAGTTACACAAAAAGGGAGTATCAGAAAACAGAACTTTGACAAGCATCACACTAAGTGTAGTTAACATTTTTTATTTGCTGGCCCCAGCATCAGAAATTATGAGGACCATTAGAGCCTCAGAGAGGGTCGTTGTCTGGCCAGGGAAGGCCAATATTTATGAGGTGTCAGTAAGGTTTCAGAGAGGGCTGTGATCTGGTCAGTAAGACAGGCATGGGTGAGTTCAAGGCATGGGCAGGCATTCCAAGCAGGTTCAGAATTTGCAGTAATTTATAGTAAATCAAAAATTATCTTTCCATGGCTTTAAGGCAAGATGGCTCCCAATATTAATGAAAGATCAGGTTGAGTGATCACCCATGTCCCTTCCTTTTGGAAACTCCTCTACCACCTCCAAGGTTGTGAACTCCTGATCATTTTCCATTCCAGATAAGTATTCACAGAATTTCTAACTCTTATCCTCTAATTGTGTCTTACTTGGGGCAAAGGTAATGTCAAAGCATTGTTCTGGATGAGAGTGGGAAGATTATTGTATATCACATATTTGCATACACATTGGATTCATTTTCCAATTTTCCATTTGAAATACTGAATTCCTGACACTAACCCATACCCTACTAGACTCTGACTAATAATCCTAATATGATGGTGAAACATAACCCAAGCAGAATAGAAATACAAGCCGTTCAGAGGAGGCATGGTGTGTAGTTGGAATTGCCTTTTGCATTATATAGTATACGAGCTATAAATCTAGTCAATTTTTTGTTGAAATAATTCTACATGTGTTTTTAAAGTTAACAAATATGGGAATCCTGTCTCCCTTTCTCTGTAGCACACGTATTTTTATATGCACATAGAGAATCCTACCTGGTATCACACGTACATACTTGTGAGGTGGCTGAATTGGCAGATACAAATTGTGAGAAGAGATCACTACTCCTAAACGCTGTTTGAACTGAAAATTCAACCTATGGGTGAGCTTCCTAGTTCAATAACATTATACATAAATCCATGTTCAGTAAAATGAATATTTTTGCATCTGTGGATTATATATATATATATATATATATATATATATATATATATATATATATATATATATATATATCATGATGATTTTCGATTGGCATATACATGGCTACTTTTTTTTTCTTTTTTGGTTGTTCAAAACGTTACAAAGCTCTTGACATATCATATTTCATACATTAGATTCAAGTGGGTTATGAACTCCCATTTTTACCCCAAATAAAGATTGCAGAATCACATTGGTTACATATCCACATTTTTACATAATGCCCTATTAGTTACTGTTGCATTCTGCTACCTTTCCTATACTCTATGATCCCCCCTCTTTTCCCCTCCCATCTTCTCTCTCTACCCCATCTACTGTAATTATTTTTTCTCCTTGTTTATTTTCCCATTCCCTTCACAACCTGTTATGTGTAATTTTGTATAACAATGAGGGTCTCCCTCCATTAACATGCAATTTCCCTTTTCTCTCCTTTTCCCTCCCACCTCATGTCTCTGTTAATGTAAATCTTTTCTTCCTGCTCTTCCTCCCTGCTCTGTTCTTAGTTGCTCTCATTATATCCAAGAAGACATTTGGTATTTGTTTTTTAGGGATTGGCTAGTTTCACTAAGCATAATCTGTTCTATTACCATCCATTTCCCTTAAAATTCCATGATTTTGTCATATTTTAGTGCTGCGTAATACTCCATGGTGTATAAATGCCACATTTTTGTTATACATTCATCTATTGAAGGGCATCTAGGTTGGGCCCACAGTGCAGCAATTGTGAATTGTACTGCTAAGAACATCGATGTGGCAGTATCCCAGAGGTACACACTATTTTAAGGTCTTCAGGAAATAGTCCGAGAAGGGCAATAGCTGGGTCAAATTGTTGTTCCATTCCAAGCTTTCCCAGGAATCTCCATACTGCTTTCCAAATTGGCCACACCAGTTTGCGGGAACAGCTCTCCTCATAGGCCTGGTTTGGTCCATCTTCTCTACATTAAGAAGAGAGAGGCTTACTCAGACACAACCCTTCATCCTGAACAGGTTGTTTGCCATAGAAGATGACTTTTGGTCTTTCAGGTCTTTCATAGCTGCCTACATCTTCTCCAGGGATCAAATATGCATGGACCTTTGAGGTTCTCAGTAGGTGGCAGATCCCCTACATTGCTGTATTGCAAGACGAACCCTGTCCCTTCTCTTTTGTAAAGTTAGATTGAGGGAACAGTGTATGGTTAGGGTTAATAACATGTTCAATTTGGGTTCGGAATCATTCTGATGGATGAATAATGGTATTGGGAACCTGTGATATTTATAAAACTATAGAGGTGAAATATAAGTATGAAAACAGAAATCTAGGTAAGATTTGTAGCCCAGAAGGGAATGAGGCCCTTGATTGGGATACTTAGCTTTTAATTATGTTCTGCACGGTTGTCTCAGATAAATTGATAATCAATGGCATAGGACCTTGTACCTTGGAAGATTGATTGTAGAAGAGAACATCCACTCAAATTGGGATAGTGGGTAGGATAAGGAAGAGAGTCGGTAGGTTTAGGAAGAAGAGTGAGTATAAAATTTGGATCAAATGTTCTTTAGCAATAGGGTTTCATTTATACAGTGAATGTAAATGTCAGCACATGCGAAGAGTCAGTCACAATGATGAACTGCGGAAAATATAGGAAAGAAGATATCAATAGAGACATTACAAAATCAGGCAATTGTAAAGTGAGTGATAGGTTTAGACATTTTCAACAGGATCGAGATTGAATACATAATTTTAGAAAGAAACAAATATGTAGTCACCAATAGAAATGACATTTGAAAGCATTAGGCAAACTGGAAATGGAAGTTTTTAGTAATCCATATTCAACTTCCATTTAGGATTTGGTACAATCATAAGTGTGACCTTTGCATTTTGTGCCCAGAAAATTATTGTGATAAAATATATATGTAGATCATGTGACATGAGTATTTTTTACACCATTTCTGTGAGCAATATTTGAAGACATATAAATTAGTATTGGGGGTACAAAGTGGTGTACCCTGTGTCTATGAATATAGAGATAATGCATGAATAGAACATACTGTAAATAAATAATATAACTGGTTACACTTTAAATAATGGATTGAATTGTTATCTGAAAATATATAAGAAATCATATATTGACATACAATCATTAATTCCAACCAGTTATATATCTAATTGTAATCTTAGGGTTATTTTCTATCATGAAGTGTGTGTGAGTTTTGCTTCAAAAGTGATTATGGATCGAAAATAATGTGTTTGGAAAGAAGTCTCATGAAATTACCAATCAAGAAATATGGAGGAATCCATGTGTTCTGAAGCAGGAAGTGATTGAAAGTGAAACAAATGCCTATAAATTTGCTAAATTGTGGATGAAATATATATCCTGTGATGTGCATAAACTGATGAAATAGTATGTACCAGTGTTGAATAAAAATGAACGTCAAAATACACATCATGTACCATAGGAATCTACTTGCATTGATGTTAAACTGGGTCAGTTACTGTACAAATATTAGGATTCGCGTGCATCATTCACCGAAGTTAGTTTTCTTTTTTTTTTTAAATTCTTATTTATGCTTGTTCAAAACATTACATAGTTCTTGATACATCATATTTGTCACTTTGATTCAAGTGGGTTATGAACTCCCATTTGTACCCCGTATACAGATTGCAGAATCACATCAGTTACACATGCATTGATTCATATATTGCCATACTAGTGTCTGTTGTATTCTGCTGCCTTACCTATCCTCTACTATCCCCCCTCCCCTCCCCTCTCCTACCATCTTCTCTCTCTACCCCCTCTACCTTAATAAATTTCTCCCCATGTATTATTTTTCCCTTTCTTCTCTCTTCCTCTTGTATGTAATTTTGTATAACCCTGAGGGTCTCCTTCCATTTCCATGCAATATCCCTTCTCTCTCCCTTTCCCTCCCACCTCTCATCCCTGTTTTAATGTTAATCTTCTTCTCATCCTCTTCATACCTATTCTGTTCTTAGTTAATCTCCATATATCAAAGAAGACAATTGGCATTTGTTTTTAAGGGATTGGGTAGCTTCATTTAGCATAATCTGCTCTAGCGCCATCCATTTCCCTGCAAATCTATGATTTTTTGTCATTTTTTAATGCAGAGCAATACTCCATTCTGTATAAATGCCACATTTTTTTTATCCATTCATCTATTGAAGGGCATATAGGTTGGTTTCACAGTCTTGCTATTGTGAATTGTGCTGCTATGTACATCGATGTAGCAGTGTCCCTGCAGCATGCTCTTTTTAGGTCTTTAGGGAATTGACCGAGAAGGGGAATAGCTGGGTCAAATGGTGGTTTCATTCCCAGCTTTCCAAGAAATCTCCATACTGCTTTCCAAATTGGATGCACCAATTTGCAGTCCCACCAGCAATGTACAAGTGTACCTGTTTCCCCACATTCTCACTAACACTTGTTGTTTGACTTCATAATGGCTGCCAATCTTACTGGAGTGAGATGGTATCTTAGGGTGGTTTTGATTCACCTTTCTCTGACTACTGGAGATGGTGAGCATTTTTTCATGTACTTGTTGATTATATGTCCTCCTCTGAGATGTCTGTTGAGGTCCTCGACCCATTTGTTGATTGGGTTATTTGTTATCTTATTGTTTAATTTTTTGAGTTCTTTGTATACTCTGGATATTAGGGCTCTATCTGAAGTGTGAGGAGTAAAGATTTGTTCCCAGAATTTAGGCTCCCTATTTACCTCTCTTATTGTTTCTTTTGCTGAGAAACAACTTTTTACTTTGAGTAAGTCCCATGTGTTGATTCTAGTTATTAACTCTTGTGCTATGGATGTCCTATTGAGGAATTTGAAGCCCGACCCCACAGTATGTAGATCGTAGCCAACTTTTTCTTCTATCAGACGCCATGTCTCTGATTTGATATCAAGGTCCTTGATCCATTTTGAGTGAACTTTTGTGCATGCAAGAGAAAGGGATTCAGTTTCATTTTGTTACATATGGATTTCCAGTTTTCCCAGAACCATTTGTTGAAGATGCTATCCTTCCTCCATTGATGCTTTTAGCTCCTTTATCAAATAGAAGATTGTTGTAGCATTGTGGATTAATCTCTGTGTCCTCCATTCTGTACCTTTGGTCCACCCGCCTGTTTTGGTACCAGTACCATGCTGTCATTGTTACTATTGCTCTGAAATTTAGTTTGAAATCTGGTATCGCTATACCGCCTGATTCACACTTCCTGGTTAGAATTGCTTTTGATATTCTGGATATTTTATTTTTCCAAATGAATTTCATGATTGCTTTCTCTATTTCTACAAGAAATGCCGTTAGGATTTTGATTGGCATTGCATTAAACCTATAGAGAACTTTTGGGAATATCACCATTTTGATGATGTTAGTTCTCCCTATCCATGAACAGTGTATATTTTTCCATCTTCTAAGATCTTATTCTACTTCTCTTTTTAGGGTTCTGTAGTTTGCATTGTATAAATCTTTCACCTCTTTTGTTAGGTTGATTCCCAAGGATTTTAGTTTTATTTTTTGAGGATATTGTGAATGGAGTGTTTTTTTTTCTCATTTCCGTTTCAGAAGTTTTGTCACTGATATACAGAAATGCCTTTGACTTATGAATGTTGATTTTATATCCTGCCACATTGCTGAAATCATTTCGTAGTTCTAGTAGTTTTTTTTTTTTTTTTGGTAGACCCTTTTGGGTCTTCTATATATAGAATTATGTCAGCTGCAAGTAGTGATAATTTAAGTTATTCTTTTCCTATTTTCATGCCTTTAATTTCTTTCATCTGTCTAATTGCTCTGGCCAGTGTTTCGAGAACTATATTGAATAGAAGTGGTGGTAGAGGACATCTCTGTCTTGTTCCAGATTTTAGAGGGAATGCTTCAATTTTTCTCCATTCAGAATAATGCTAGCCTGAGGCTTAACATAGATAGCTTTTACAATGTCGAGGTAAGTTCCTGTTATCTCTAATTTTTCTAATGTTTTGAACATAAAGGGATGCTAAGGGTCTATTGTTCTTATCTATTTTTCGCAGAACCAAGCTTTAGTTTTGTAATTTTTTCAATAGTTTCTTTTGTTTCAATTTTGTTGTTTTCCGCTCTGATTTTAGTTATTTCTTGCCTTCTGCTACATTTGCTGTTGTTTTGCTCTTCCTTTTCTAGGGCTTTGAGATGAAGTGTGAACTCATTTATTTGTTGTTCTTTCCTATTTTTGAGGAATGACGTCAAGGTGGTGAATTTCCCTCTTAAAACTCCTTTCATTGTGTCCCATAGATTCCGATATGTTGTGTCTGTATTTTCATTTATCTCGAAGAATTTTTTGATTTTCTCATTTATGTCTTCTGTAACACATTAATCATTCATTAAAATGTTGTTCATTTTCAATGTGATGTAGGATTTTTCCTTCCTTCTTTTTCATTGGTTTCCAGTTTCATTCCATTATAAGCAGATAAAATTCATGGTATTATGTCCACCACTTTATATTTATTGAGGGTTGCTCTATGGCATAATATATGGTCTATTTTTGAGAAGGATCCATGTGCTGCTTAAAAAAAAAGTATATCCACTTGATGATGGTTGATATATTTTATATATGTCAGTTAAGTCTAGGTTATTGATTGTGATATTGAGTTCTATAGTTTCTTTTTTTAACTTTTATTTGGAGGATCTGTCCAATGGTGAGAGAGGTGTGTTGAAGTCACCCATAATTATTGTGTTGTGGTCTATTTGATTCTTGAACTTGAGGAGAATTTGTTTTATGAACGTTGCAGCACCATTTAATGGTGCGTAAATATTGATAATTTTTATGTCTTGTTGGTGAATGGTTCCTTTTAACAGTATATAATTTCCTTCATTATCCCTTTTGATTAAATTAGTCATGAAGCCGATTTAATTCAATTTGAGGATGGCCACCCCTGCTTGCTTATGAGGACCGTGTGCATGGTATATTTTTTCCCAACCTTTCACCTTCAGCCTGTGTATGTCTTTTCCATTCAGATATGTCTCCTGGAGGCAACATATTGTTGGATTTGTTTTTTGAATCCAAGTTACAAGCCTATGTTGCTTTATTGGAGAGTTTAAGCCATTAGTGTTTAGAGCTACTATTGATATATGGTTTCTACTGCCATCCATGTTTGAATATTTATCGTTTTTTTAAATTTACTTTGTTTCTCCATGATTAGCTTTTCCCCCGCCCTCTGTCATTACTGAGGCACTTCCCACTGATGGTTTTGGTTGTTGTTTTTCATTTCTTCCTCGTGTAGTGTTTTGCTCAAGACACTTTGCAATGATGGTTTTCTTGCTGCAAATTCTTTTAGCTTTTCTTTATCATGAAAGATTTTTATTTCGTTGTCGTACCTGAAGCTGAATTTTCCTGGATACAGAATTCTTGTTTGGCATCCATTGTCTTTCAATGTTTGAAATACGTTGTTCCAGGATCCTCTCACTTTCAGTGTCTGTGATGAAAAATAGGTTGTTAACCATATTGGTTTACCCCTGAATGTAATCTTCCTCCTTTCTCTTGAAGCTTTTAATGTTTTCTCTTTGTTCTGTATATTGGATATCTTCATAACAATGTGTCTTGGCGTTGGTCTACTGTGATTTTGTGTGCTCTGTGTCCTGTAAGCATCTTCAATTTGTATATCCGTTTCCTTTTTTATTTCTGGAAAATTTTCTGTAATTATTTCATTCAACAGGTTACTCATTCCCATGGTTTGAATCTCTGCACCTTCCTCTATCCAGATGACTCATAAGTTTGGTTTTTTTATGTTATCCCATATCTCTTGGATGTTTTTCTCGTGATTTTTTACCAGCCTTTCTGTGTTGGCTAGACTCTTTTCAAGATGATATATTTTGTCTTCATTATGTGACATTCTGTCTTCTACTTGCTCCACTCTGTTAGTGATACTCTCAATTGAGTTTTTAATTTGGTTTATCGTTTTCTTCATTTCTAGAATTATTTTTTGAATTTTTATAATCTCTATCTCCTGATAAAGAAGATTAACTTCTTCTTTTATCTGTTTATGTAATTCATTTTCAATGTGTCCTTTCACTGTATTTATTTGCTCTCTCGTATCCTCTTTAAGGTTTCATTCCATCTGTCTAAGGTATTCCTTGAGTTTTTTATATGACCATTTTTCTGATGATTCTAGGTCCTCCTGAATATTTAGGTTATCCTTCATTGTTTGTACTCCTTTTCTTTCTTGCTTTTTTATGCTGCTCATGTTAATTCTTGTTTGTTTGAGTGCTGAGTTACTGCTTATTCTTATAAATTTATTTGAAGCTTGGAAGGAAAGATATTAGAAGGGATGGGAAGAAGTCACTAAAGAGAATGAGAATAGGCAGGTGGAATTCAAGGATGAGGGAATAAGAAAATTGAAAAGAAATGAAAAGACAAAAGAAAAAAATAGAAAATAAAGAAAGAAATAATTTTTTAAAATAATAATGATAATTGAAAATGAAAATTAAAATTTAAAATAATAATAATAATAGTAAAATTTAAAAAATAAAAACATTAAAATAAGTTAAAGAACAACAACAAAAAATGAAAATGAAAGAAAAAAAGTAAAAATAAAATAATAATAATAATAATACATGCAGTCATAGAGTTCAATTAACTTCTCTTCCAGTAGGTGGAGCTGTGCTCACTGGGCCAAGCGTCTCCTCTCAATAGGTGGGAACCAATCACTGTGCAGCAGCTCTTCCTCCCAGACTGGGCAGGTCTCCAATCCTGAGTGCCTAGGACCTTCTCTAGTGTTTCCTCAAGCCAGGCTCCGCTCAACTGTGACACTCACCACAATACTTGCTACACGTCAGGTCTCTGTTCCTGGTAGTCCTGTTTTCATCAACGCCTGCCACTCTCTCCCTGTTTGCCTCCCTCAGACCCTAAGTTTGTAGAGCTTGGGGCTGGGAACCCCCAGCGAATTTGCTTGCTCTCTGGTATCCATGCCCACATTAGCTGGTGTAAGAGACCTCAGTTGTCAGCACTGGTGGGAGCGGTAGCCGGGAATTCCATGCCACGAGTCCCACAGCACACATGATTCCCTCGGTCTGGCCATCTTTCTCACGGGAGACCTGGGAGGGCCCCTTAAAGGAGAGCTGGAAGGGGCCCTTAATGTTTCCCCGCTGTGTGGAGAGAGATGCATAGGGAATTACACACCTGTCGTACTGGTTTCAATGAAGTTATCTCCTCTGCCCATGACGTCAGTTCTCTTCCATGGTGGTATCCCATGGAAATGGTGACCGTTCATTCCTTTTGCCAGGTGACCAATGCAACGGATGGGTCCTGACTGTGTCTCCGAAGCCCCATTTCAATTCAGTGGCCTTTTACCTCTGTAAATTCAGAAGGGCCGACCAGTTATTTCAGAGGGAATGTTAGTTCTGAGACACAAGAAGCAGGCAAATCTGAGCTTCTATGCAGCTGATCCGGGCTCTGTGTGTTTTCTGAGGGGCCCAGACTGTTCGCACCAGATCCATGTCAGGTCAGCATTGCCTAGTGATTCTGAACAAACAGCATTTAGACAGTTTATGACTCCCTATGCCTGCGCAGCTTAAGAGGTCAGAGACTTGATTTCTCCATGTTCACCACCATGTTGGATCTCCTATATTGCTACTTTTTAATGTCTGTGCGTGTGCGTGCATATATATATATATATATATATATATATATATACTCTCCAGATTTTTCAAAATATGAAATATATGTGTCTTATTATACGCTCCCTAAATTCATTCATATTCATATATGTGGATTTATAACAAACTTTCCACAAGATTATACTCAGAAATAATCATCCACCTGAAATATATATTTCTTTCCTAGTACTGAAAAGTAACTTCATAGAATGGTGAATACAAACTCTAATATTTCTACAGATACTTACCCAGTGTAACATCAATGCAAGTAGATTCCTAGGGGACATGATGTGTATTTTGACGTTCATTTCTATTCAACACTGGAACATTACTATTTCTTCAGTTTATGCACATCATAGGATATATATTTCATCCACAAGTTAGAAAACGTATAGGCATTTGTTTAATGATCAGTCACTTCCTGCTTCAGAACACATGTATTCCTCCATGTTTCTTGACTGGTCTTTTCATAAGACTTTGTCCAATCACAATATTTTCATTTTTCATTATCTCTTATGAAGCAAAACTCAAACACCCTTCATGATAAACCATAATCCTAAAATTACCATTAGATGTATAACTGGTTGGAATGAATGATTATATATCAATATAAGATTTCTTATATATTTTTAGATATCAATTCAATTCATTATTTAAAGTGGAACCAGTTAAATTATTTATTCACAGGATGGTCTATTCATGCATTATCTCTATATTCATAGACACAGGGTACACCTCTGTGTACCCCTAGCACTAATGTATATGTCTTCAAAATATTGCTCCCAGAAATGGTGGAAGAAATACTCATGTCACCTGATCCACATATATATTTTATCACAGTAAAATTCTGAACATAAAATGTAAAGGTCACACTTATGATTGTACCGAAGTCTAAAAGGAAAGTGAACATGGATAACTAAAAACATCCAGGTGAAGGTTGCCTAATGCTCTCAAATGTCAATCCTATTGGTGACAACATATTTGTTTCTTCCAATGATTATATATTCAAACTAAACCCTGTTGAAAATGTCTAATCCTATAACTCACTTTATACTTTGCCTGATTTCATAATGTCTCTATTGATACCTGCTTTCCTACTTATTTTTCCCAGTTCATCGTTGTGACTGACTCTTCACATGTGCTGAAATTTTCATTCATTCTCTAACAGAAACCCTATTGCTAAAGAACTTTTGGTCCAAATCCTATACTCACTCTTCTTCCTAAACCTACCGACTATCTTCCTAATCCTACCGACTATCCATTTTGACTGGATGTTCTCTTCTACATTAAATCTACCAAGGTACAAGGTCCTGTGCTTCAAATCATACCTAGATTTCTGTTTCCATACTGATATTTCACCTCTATATTCTTGTAATTATCGCACGTTCTCAATACCATTATTCATCGCCCAGAATGATTCCTAACCCAAATTGAACCTGTTATTAACCCTAAACATACACTGTTCCCTAAATCTCATTTTACAGAAGAGCAGCAACAGAGTTGTTCTTAAAATACAGGGAATTAGGGGACATTCCACCTGCTGAAAACCTCAAAGGTCCATGCAGAAATGATACCTGGAGAAGTTGTAGGGAGGTATGAAAGACCTGAGAGAGCAAAAGTCCTATTCCAAGTCAAACAACCTGGTCAGGATAAAGGGATGTGTCCGAATCAGCATCTCTCTACTTATTTTAGAGAAGATGGACTAAACCAGACCTGTGTGGAGAGCTGTTCCCAGGTGTCTATGGTTGATATACCATTCTAACTTGTGAAAGTGTTCCAGGAAGTAGGAGCAGCCTCCATCTCATGGGACCCTTGGAAGCAAGTGTTAGGACAAAGTGGTTGCCAAGGCAGTGGCCTCATTCAGTTCCAAAGAAAGTGACATACCTCATTTCCTTGGTGATGGAACACTCTGAACTTGCTATCCAAGAACCAAGACACCGAGAGGCAATCCCAGTCCATGTCCCTGTGGGCTCACTTGATTGGATTTTCCAAGGACAGAGTCAGTCTTTCTTGGTACCTCCTGATGTGAGTATAGCCAAATACCAGGAGAGCTCTGAAGAGATACTTTTCCTGCGAAAGCAGGTAGTAGCTGGCCACTTTTTCCTGACAACTTCACAGAGTTGGTCAAGGAAACCAGATCTGATAGAGGACACGCCATTTTGGGGGAATATAATATGGCCCACCAGTCAGAGTTAACTCCGGAGAGTCACAGACCTACTTGAGGGAAGGAGGTGCATTTGTGAGTGTGGGTTTGTTGTTTTGTCTCATGTTCAGAGAATAGGTACGAAAGGCGGTTTGTTTGATTTGAAGTGAACTGTTTCTAGTAAGTCGTTTGACAAGATGAGTGTTTCTATGTCTGTGTATCCCACTGTGTCCGCGGTTGTAGACATGAGAAAAGAGAATGCAACAATGGATGTGTGTCCTGTCTAGTAGAAAGCTTCCCATTATGCATCCTGCCTAATTTATGAATAGAGTGCGGCTTGCCTTATGGATGGGCAATACCTACTACCTTCCTAAGTCTCTGTTTTCTTCTGAATTCTGGCCACTCTCCAGAATAGGCTCATGGTTTTTTGTCCAAGATATGTAACAACTCCAAGGTCTGTGACATGGCCATGAACAGGATAGCTGAAGGGAATGGCCAGCATCTCAGAAAACTCAGATATCAATGTGACCAGGAAAGTCTCAGTGGATATACCCTGCTTTTGGCCTTTTGCTTACCTATTGTTCTGTTGCCCTGAATATCAGGAAGGTCTTTGCCTCAGGCCACCCCTTTGTGAAGCCTGAAGAAAACAGTTTTCAAATGGAAATGAATGGGCATCACTTGTGGCTCTTTCTTAATTGCATTGGAAAGGGATGTGTCTGAATTAGCCTCTTGGCCTTGTATGTGGCTGTGACTTTGATTCTCAGCAGCTGATGGATCTAAAGAATGATCCCATGTGTGCATCCAAAACCATAATTGCCAAAAGATCAGTCATTGTGGATGAAGTCTCTCGTCTTCCTCTGTTAGGTTCCTGACTTCCATCAAGTGAGAATTGGTATTCCTTGGGTCAAATGAGTTCTTCAAATCACTGCAGAGGTGCTTAGGTTTTTGCATGACTCCAAATCACATAAAGAATCTATAATTGAAAGTCAGTAGGCCACAAATTGGAGAAACAGAGCAGTATTAACGGGAGGCTTATTTGATCACTCCTGGTTCACAGGAAGGGTGTCCAGGCCAACATGACTTTAGGCAAATGAGGGGCAAGGGAGTTTATTTGGACACTGTCTTTGGGTGAGCCATTCATGGAGACCTTCAGCCAGAGTTTACGATGAGTGACTATATGGAAGAAGATGAGGACCTTGTTTGAGTGTTTTGGTTTTAATTGTGGTCATTTGTGTGGTGGTTGTAAGAAATATCTTGGTCCACCTGGGCTTGAACTCTGGTTGGATTCCCCTTAGAGACTGCGTTCTGGAACTGAACTCAGAGAAGTATTGCCATGAATTGTGTTGGGATATTAGGAGGCCACGCATGAGAGTCGCCCTTGGAAACTGAGATCTAGGCCCAGGGTGGCTTTCCACAGAGCACTGAGAATCTCAGCCAGGATAACACATGATTTTATTCTGAAAGACTTGGCAGCCATAGTTGAGTGTCAAAACACACATGGACCTCACATTGTAGACCTCAATTTACCTGGCTTCATGTGACCTTTTGGCCACTCTTTGGGAAGCCTTGCCTGTGAGAGTTCTCCAGAGCTTTCATTGAAATGAGCTTCCTCACCATTTCATGGTTCCCGAATGAATTGAATGCCACAGTGCCTCCAACTTCATCCTTAACAATGGCTAGATGAATACCATGTAGTTATTAAAATTTCCATGACCAGGTGGCACTGGAGAACCTTTGAATGTCCTGTTGCTGATCATGAGTATACCAGACAGTGCCTTGATTGACTGGATTTCATGAAAATGTTGTAGAAAAGAGATGCCAGTACGTTTGAGTCTGCTGAGTAGTGGGCCTAGAGCACTGGTGGGCAGGTGTGTGAAAAAACATCAGTAGTAGGGCCATGAGGATCTACCATTGGATTCCAAATGGCTTGTGACTGACATGGTGCAGCCAGCAGATCCTTATTTGTAAAGTCATCTTTTTATATGGAGAGGTTTCAGGGCAATGTTCAGAATAAGGGTCATATGGACAAGGGGGCAATGGGGCAAGCTATGAGGGATAGAAGCCTGGTTGGTGCGTTCTCCTGCACACCCTGACCCACCACACGTGACATAACTCCCTCCAGCACTGTGTCTCAGTTGGGCTCCTTGTATTTTATGAAGCAAATACTAAACTCTCAGTGCAGCAGGAAAAACACCACAAAAAGTGGAGGAGGACAAAATGGCTTCACAGTTCACATGGGGAGACATTTAGTCACCAGTGGTCACTGTTTACCAACAAAGAGAGGATTCAGGCCTCCTGCTTCATGTTAATTGGAAAATAAGAACCCATGTCCTTCAGGTCAAAGTGATGGAGACCCACCTTTGATGTTCTCACTACAAAAGAAGATAAAGCTCCTGAAAACAACCTAAATTTCAAGTGCCCAACCTCAGAGTGAGATTCTCAAAAAGTCCTTAGGCCAGAAGAGCTCCATGTTTGTGGAGTGTTTACCCTGTCCCTTACTTTTAGAAAGTCCTCTACCTCCACCAAAGATGTGAAATCTGGAGCATTTTCCATTCCAGATAGTTATTCACAGATTTTCTAACTCTTCTCCTATAATTGTGTCTTACTTGAGGCGAAAGTAATGTTAAAGCATTGTTCTGGATGAGAGTGGGAAGATTTTTGTGTAGCATATATTTATATGATGAATTTTGATTGACATATATGTTGCTATTTTTTTTTCTGTGTGTGTGTGTGTTTTGTGTCACTCACCTGTTCTGTAAAACAACTTCAGAGAGAGAGGTTAAAAATTCATGCAAAGCTCTGATGGAGGTATCTAATATCTTAGTTTTGGTCTATTGCTTCTTCTAATTGGGTCATTTGTTGTGTCCCATGGACGAGGGCAGTGGTTCCTGTGCCCACCCCTGCAGCAACTCCTATTCCGAATAGGATGGCTAAAGTGAGGGATATATGTTCCCAGTTGAAACGGGTTGTATGCCCCCCTATTTGATCTTCAAATGAACCTGCATCATGATAGAGGACTCTGGGAAACATCTGCACCATTACACAATTAATCACATCTGTTGACCATTTCATGAAAACATAAACAATGTTTAATTATATACAATTATGCTGTTGTAGGGACGGACAAGGCAAGGCACCTAAGATAGCAAAGAAGACAGCGAAACCGTCCTATTTGGTTGCAACCATATTCAGAGGGCATTGCTTCTGTTGTAATCAATTATTCTCCTGAAACTCAAGTATAGGTAGTTTCAGAATTTTGTACCCAACATGTAAGGGAAGGGGCTCAGAAGTTCACAGTCTGCAGAAGTTCAAAAAAGCCGTTGTTGTTTCTGTTTTTTCCTCGGTTCTGGGCAAGTTAACTTTTCAAGGACACCTGGTAGGGAAAGAGCTTTTTCCTACCTTTCTTATTTTTCGCCCCTGACAGCTGTTACCATGGAGCCCTGATGGTAACTTCTTTATCTTAGAAATATAGCCATCTCTGTAAAGCCCCAGCTCACGGCCAGAGGCCTTGTTCATATATTTTGTGGAAAACAAGTAATGGGGTCTAGCATAGAAGTGCTTATTTTTTTAGCCAGTGGCCAAGTAGAACAAGGCAACACTAAAAGAGGAAGTTTATCTACATTGAACTCTTTTATAGGGACTCTTTTGCTGAAAGTCCTAAAGTCAGCCATGGTGAAGACTTCTGTAGAAAGTCAGTTAAGAATTTTCTGTAGGCCTGGTACAGAAGGGGAAGACAGGGAAGGTGGGGCTGACAGCAGCTCCGAGGATCTGAGAATAAGGAAGGAGAGATGTAAAAGAATAATGGGAAAGGGGTTTGGTATTTTCCTAGTAACAAAAACTTGAGCTGCAGAACAGGTAGAGCAGAGGGGAAGACAAGAGTGAGTATCCCAAAATGCATGTGAGGGACTTTAAATTTTTAGTAAACTGTTTTCAGTGATGACAAAGCAACTTTAAAGGCCATTTTCATTACATCTTTGATAGGAGTCTGAGGGCTCTCCTCTGCTAGTTTCAGCTTTGTGTTAGCTGGTAAGAGGACCTGGTGGGACCCGGTGCGGGCACGGACAGGAGAAGAGAGGAGTGAGTCGGTGGATGAGAACCTGAGTACCTGCTAACTCAGCAAGGGGGCGATGGTCTGAGAACCGGGAGAGGTTTGGGTTTTTGATCTAATAATTGGAGGGGAGAAATCAGGTTGCTGAGGTGAGAGTGACAGCAGAGACTCTGGAGCACAAGGCTGAAGGTGAGGATCTATTGGATAAGCATAGTTCAGGATATGAGTGAAGGATGGAAAAGGCCTGCCCATAGGGGAATCTCCTTTCACCCTTTTGAGCACTTGCAGAAGTTAAAAAGGTCACACAGGGCTGGGGATGTGGCTCAATTGTAGCACGCTCGCTTGGCATGCGTGCGGCCCGGGTTTGATCCTCAGCACCACATACAAACAAAGATGTCATGTCCGCCAAAAACTAAAAAATAAATATTAAAAATTCTCTCTGTCTCTCTGTCTCTCGCCTCTCTCTTTAAAAAAAAATGGTCACGCAGAATTTGAGGATCTAGAGACCCCTCTGGGGGCCATCGGGTTTGGTTATCTAATTGGTAATATGGCCAATGCTGTGTACTGAATTTGATGAGGAGTTTGTGTTCCATCAGGCAGCCCCTGTATGCTCACATCCCCATGACGTACAGAAAAAGTCAGCCAGGCATTCTGGAATTACTAAAAAGGAGTGATGGATTTTTCCTTTCCCCAGGTCCATGATCCTCTTAGTTGTACAAGTCCGATATTTACTGCCATTAGCCCCTTGAACTAGAGACCTTTTATTTGATAGAGGGCCCAATGGGGCCTTAAGCGCTGAGTTTATTGCCCCTGTATCCCCATCAAAGTTTACTGGGGTCTCCTCCACTTCAAAAGATACGCTGAGCTCAGGGAGGGGATCTGAGCCCCGACTTTCGTATTCATGCTGAAGAGTCAGAATGGCTGGCTGGCTTGGCTGCCTCTTTCTAGGGCACTCTTGAACCCAGTGTCCTCTTTCTTTACAGTAGGCACATTGATCTGAGGTCAGGGGTGGCCTCTGGCGTGGGACCAGGTATCCCTTCCTGTCTCCCTGTTTCTTATTTTCTGGCCCTTTTGTTGTTGTGACCGGGACCTTAGTCAACTCCTTAGTCTATCTTTTGTTTCTTTTATCGTCCTTTTGCTCCCTTCTCTTCCTCAGTTTCTCTCTTATAGTATACTTTCTCGGCTTCTCTGACTAAATCTCTCAAAGTCATATCTTGTAATCCATCTAAGCATTGTAACTTTCTTTAAATATCCAAGGCAGCATGCCCAATAAAGCCATTGTGACAGATGCCTTTTGATCCTCTGCATGAGGATCGAAAGGAGTATATCTCCTATATGCCTCCGTAATTCTCTCTAGAAACATAGAGGAAGATTCATCAGGCCCGCAGGCGTGGTAGCCACGTCACCCCAAATGGAGTAGGGAAATAGCAGTGCCGCTGCCTGTGCCCGGATAAGGCCCAGTCACCAGCTGGTGTGGTAGTCACGTCACCCAAATTGTAGTAGGGGCCAAGCAGGCCTCCGCCCACGCCCGCAACAAAAGCAGACCTGTGACTGACCTGCGGAACAGGCACAGCGGCCTGCCACCATGGTATACATGACACCCCAATTGGAATAGTGGCAGAGCAGAGCTTTCTCCCGCGCCCAGTACAAGCACAACGGCCAACCGGCGTGCTAATCACGTCAACCCAATTGGAGTAGGGGCAGAGCAGAGCCTTTGCCCGCACCCAGAACAGGCCCAGCGATCTGCCAGCATGGTAGTCACGACACCCCAATGGCAGTAGGGCCAGAGCAGAGCCACCACCCGCTCCCGCAAGGTAGGCAGACCTGCAACCAACAGGCGGAACAGGCCCAGCGGCCTGCAAGCGCGGCAGACACGTCAACCCATTTGGTTCTTTGAAAAAATAAAAAATATCGACAGAACATTAGCCATGCTAACGAAGACAAGAAGAGAGAGAACTCAAATTACTAGCATATGGGATGAAAAAGACAACATCATAACAGATATTTCAGATATACAGAAGATAATCTGAAATTATTTTGAATCTTTGTACTCTAATAAAATAGAAGACGGTGAAGGCATCGATAAATTTCTTAAGTCATATGATCTGCCCAGATTGAGTCAGGAGGATATAGACAACCTAAACAGACCAATATCAATTGAGGAAATAGAAAAAAACATCAAAACACTACCAAGTAAGAAAAGCCCAGGACCTGATGGGTATATAGCAGAGTTTTACAAAACATTTAAAGAGGAACTAATACCAATACTTTTCAAGTTATTTCAGGAAATTGAAAAAGAAGGAATTCTTCCAAATTCATTCTATGAGGTCAACATCACTCTGATTCCTACACCAGACAAAGACACTTCAAAGAACTAAAACTACAGACCAATATCTCTAATGAACCTAGAGGCAAAAATCCTCAATTAAATTCTGGCAAATCAGATACAAAAGCATATCAAAAAAATTGTGCACCATGATCAAGTAGGATTCATCCGTGGGATGCAAGGCTGGTTCAATATACGGAAATCAATAAATGTTATTCATCACATCAATAGACTTAAAAATAAGAACCATATAATCATCTCGATAGATGCAGAAAAAGCATTTGACAAAGTACAGCATTCCTTTATGTTCAAAACTCTAGAAAAACTAGGGATAACAGGAACATACCTCAATATTTTAAAAGCAATCTATGCTAAGTCTCAGGCTAGCATCATTCTGAATGGAGAAAAATTGAAGGCATTCCCCCTAAAATATGGAACAAGACAGGGATGCCCTCTTTCACCACTTCTGTTCAACATAGTTCTCGAAACACTGGCCAGAGCAATTAGACAGACAAAAGAAATTAAAGGCATATAAATAGGAAAAGAAGAACTTATATTATCACTATTGCAGATGACATGATTCTATACCTAGCAGACCCAAAAGGGTCTACAAAGAAACTAATAGAGCTAATAAATGAATTCAGCAAAGTGGCAGGATATAAAATCAACACTCATAAATCAAAGACATTCCTGAATATCAGTGACAAATCCTCTGAAACGGAAATGAGGACAACCACTCCATTCACAATATACTAAAAAAAAATAATAATTGGGAATCAACCTAACAAAAGAGGTGCAAGTTTTATACAAGGAAAACTACAGAACCCTAAAGAGAAAAAAAGAGGAAGATCTTAGAAGATGTAAAAATGTAGCCTGTTCATAGATAGACAGAACTAACATCATCAAAATGGCGATATTTCCAAAAGTTCTCTATATGTGTAATGCAATGCAATTCAAAATCCCAACGGCTTTTCTTGTAGAAATAGAGAAAGCAATCATGAAATTCATTTGGAAAAATAAAAGACCCAGAATAGCAAAAACAACACTAAGCAGGAAGTGAGAATCAGGCCGTATAGCGATACCAGACTTCAAACTATACTACAGAAGAATAGTAAAAAAAATAGCATGGTACTGGTACCAAAACAGGTGGGTGGACCAATGGTAAAGAATAAAGGACACAGAAACCAATCCAAAAAAATACAACTATCTTATATTTGATAAAGGGGCTAAAAGCATGCAATGGATGAATGATAGCATCTTCAACAAATGGTGCTGGGAAAACTGGAAATCCATATGTAACAAAAAGAAACTGAATCCCTTTCTCTTGCCATGCACAAAAGTTAAATCAAAATGGAACAAGGAGCTTGATATCAAATCAAGACATGGTGTTTGATAGAAGACAAAGTTGTCTACGATCTACATACTGTGGGGTCGCCTCCAAATTCCTCAATAGGACACCCATAGCACAAGCGTTAATAACTAGAATCAACACATGGGACTTACTCAAACTAAAAAGTTTTTTCTCAGCAGAAGAAACAGTAAGAGGGGTAAATAGGGAGCCTACATCCTTGGAACAAATCTTTCCTCCTCACACTTCAGATAGAGCACTAATATCCAGAGTATACAAAGAACTCAAAAAATTAGTCAATAAGATAACAAATAACCCAATCAACAAATGGGCCAAGAAACTGAACAGACACTTCTCAGAGGAGGACATACAATCAATCAACAAGTACATGAAAAAATGCTCACCATCTCCAGCAGTCAGAGAAATGTGAATCAAAACCACCCTAAGATACCATCTCACTCCAGTAAGTTTGGCAGCCATTATGAAGTCAAACAACAACAAGTGCTGGCGAGGATCTGGGGAAACAGGTACACTTGTACATTGCTGGTGGGACTGCAAATTGGTGCAGCCAAATGGGAAAGCAGTATGGAGATTTCTTGGAAAGCTGGGAACGGAACCACCATTTGACCCAGTTATTCCCCTTCTAGGTCTAAAACCTAAAGACCTAAAAAGAGCATGCTACAGGGACACTGCTACATCGATGTTCATAGCAGCACAATTCACAATAGCAAGACTGTGGAACCAACCTAGATGCCCTTCAATAGAAGAATGAATAAAAAATGTGGCATTTATACACAATGGAGTATTACTGTGCATTAAAAAATGACAAAATCATAGAATTTGCAGGGACATGGATGGCATTAGAACAGATTATGCTAAGTGAAGCTAGCCAATCCCTAAAAAAACAAATGCCAAATGTCTTATTTGATATAAGGAGAGTAACTAAGAACAGAGTAGGGACGAGGAGCATGAGAAGAAGATTAACATTAAACAGGGATGAGAGGTGGAAGGGAAAGGGAGAGAGAATGGAAACTGCATGGAAATGGAAGGAGAACCTCAGGGTTATACAAAATTACATACAAGAGGAAGTGAGGGGAAAGGGAAAAATAATACAAGGGGGAGAAATTTATTACTGTAGAGGGTGTAGAGAGAGAAGAGAGGAGGAGAGGGGACGGGAGGGGGGATAGTAGAGGATACGAAAGGCAGCAGAATACAACAGACACTAGTATGGCAATATATGAATCAATGGATGTGTAACTGATGTGATTCTGCAATCTGTAAACGGGGCAAAAATGGGAGTTCATAACCCACATAAATCAAAGTGTGAAATATTATTTATCAAGAACTATGTAATGTTTTTAGCAACCATATATAAAAATTAAAAAAAAAAAGACAACTAAATTCGGTGAATAATGCACGAGAATCCTAATATTTCTACAGTAACTGACCCAGTTTAAAATCAATGCCAGTAGATTCCTATGGGACATGATGTGTATTTTGACGTTCATTTTTATTCAACAATGGTACATTACTATTTCATGAGTTTATGCACATCATAGGATATATATTTCATCCTCAAATTAGCAAATTTATAGGCATTTGATTCAATTTCAATCGCTTCCTGCTTTACAACATATGCATTCCTCCAGGTTTCCTGACTGGTCTATTCATGAGACTTCTTTCCAAACATATTATTTTCGATTTCCATAATCACTTTTGAAACAAAACTCACACACTGTTCATGATAAACCAAAACACTAATATTACCATTAGATGTATAATTGGTGGGAATGAATGATTGTATATCAATATAAGATTTCCTGTAATTTTTAAGATATCAGTTCAATCCATTATTTAAAGTTGGAACAAGTTATATTATTTATTCACTGTATTGTCTATTCATACTTTATCTCTAAATTCATAGACACAGGGTGCACCTCTTTGAAACCCCAATATTAATTTTACGTCTTGAATATATTGCTTCCAGAAATGGTGGAAGAAATACTCATGTCACCTGATCTACATATACATTTTATCACAGTAGTATTCTGGACAAATAATGTAATGGTCACGGTTATGATTGCACGAAGGACTAAATGGAAAGTGAACATGGATTACTAAAAACATCAATGTCCAGGTTGCCTAATGCTCTCAAATGTCAATCGTATTGGTGACTACATATTTTTTTCTTCCTAATATTATGTATTCAAACTCAACCCTGTTGAAAATGTCTAATCCTATCACTCACTTTATACTTTGCCTGATTTCGTAATGTCTCTATTGATATCTGCTTTTCTACATTTTTTCCCAGCTCATCATAGTGACTGACTCTTCATATGTGCTGACTTTAACCATCACTCTGTAACCGAAACCCTATTGTTAAGGAACTTTTGTTCCAAATGGTATACTCACACTTCTTCCTAAACGTACTATCTTCCTATTTCTATCAACTATCCCTTTTTGACTGGATGTTCTCTTCTACATTCAATCATTATAGTAAATGTCCGGCGAGCTTCACAGGAGGAAACCACCAACAGACTATCTCATGCAACAGCAAAGGGTTTATTGAGTGTCCAGCATGCTGGTGCTCAGAGCTCACTTGAATAGAGCAGATAGCCCTGAGAATAGCTTAAGTAGAGCTTATATACATTACCTGGAGAGGGCAGGGAGGGAAGTTTATTGATGGATCGGGGTGAGTGGGCGATTTGCGTGCAACTGGGTGAGGGAGCACATTCTGCAGTTGGGCAGTTGGGGACAGCACATACTGGGAACAAGATTTGCAAGCATTTCTCAAGATTTCAACAGTGTTTTGTTAAGCATACAGAAAAACAGGAAGTGACAAGTACCTATTTTACTAACCTTTTATTCCCCACTTCTTCTTCTGGCTACTTTTAATCATAAAAATGATCATTGGGGGGTGTCACATTCTATGTATACTAGTAGGGTATTACCATAAGTTTAACTCGTCCAATTTGAGCCTGGAGAAAAGAAATTACACGGATGAGAAAACAGGGTTTAATAGTTAGCAATAACATGAGGATTACTATTGGACCGGCCAGGGTTGATAAAAACGTAGTTAACCAGGAAGACTGTGTGAACCAAGACTCAAACCACCTTTTTTGGGCCTCTCTGTCTCGTTGATGCTTTTCAAGGCATCTTTTTAATTTACTCTTAGATTTTATTACAAGTCCAGTATGCTCGGCATACAAAGAACTTTCTTTTCTCAATGTAGCACAAAGCCCCCTTCTCTCATGACGAGGAGGTCCAACCCTCGAGTGGTCTGAAAAACAACTTCAGAGAGAGAGGTAAAAGACTCATGCAAAGCTCTGATGGAGGTTTCTAATATCTTAGTTTTGGTCTATTGCTGTCATTTGTTGGGTCATTTGTTGAGTCCCTTGGACAAAGGCAGTGGTTCCCGTGGCCACCAGTGCAGCAATTTCTATTCCTAATAGGATGGCTACATTGAGAGATATATATTTTCAGTGGAACCGGGTTGAATGCCCCCCTATTTGATCTTCAAATGAATCTGCGTCATGATAGAGCACTCTGGGAAACATCTGCACGATTACACAATTAATCACATCTGTTGACCATTTCATGAAAACATTAACAATGTTTAAGTATATAGAATCATGCTGTAGTAGGGAAGGACAAGGCAACGCACCTAAGATAGCACTGAAGACAGGGAAACAGTCCTATTTGGTTACAACCAGATTCAGAGGGCATTGATTCTGTTGTAATCAACTAATCCTCTGAAACCCAAGTTTAGGTAGTTTCAGAATTTTGTACCCAACATGTAAGGGAAGGGTCTCAGAAGTTCACAGTCTGCAGAAGTTGAAAAAAGCAGTTTTTGTTTCTGTTTTTTCCTCGGTTCTGGGCAAGTTAACTTTTCAAGGACACCTGGGAGGGAAAGAGCTTTTTCTTCCCTTTCTTATTTTCCCATTGCCAGCTGTTACTACGGAGCCCAGTTGCTAACTTCGTTAACTTAGAAATGTAGCCATCTCTGTGAAGCCCCACGTCAAGGCCAGAGGCCTTGTTCACATATTTTTGTGAAAAACTAGTAAGGGGGTGTCTGGATTAGGAGTGCTGATTTTTTTAGCCAGTGGCCAAGTAGAACAGGGCAACATGAAAATAGGAAGTTTAACTACATTGAACTTTTTTATAGGGACTCTTTTGCTGAAAGTCCTAAAGTCAGCCATGGTGAAGACTTCTGGAGAAGGTCAGTTAAAGACTTTTCTGTGGGCCTGGTATAGAGGGGAAAGACGGAGAAGGTGGGGCTGAGAGCAGCTCCGAGGATCTGAGAATGAGAAAAGAGAGATGTAAAAAAATAATGGGAAAGTGGTTTGGAATTTTCCTAGCAACAAATATTTGAGCAGTAGAACAGGTCAAGCAGAGGGGAAGATGGTAGTGAGTATCCCAAAACGCAGAGGGACTTTAAATTTGTAGTAAACTGTTTTCAGTGATGACAAAGCAACTTTAAAGGCCATTTTCATTACATCTTGGATAGAGGTCTGAGGGCTCTCCTCAGCTGGTTTGAGCTTTGGGTTAGTTGGTAAGAGGACCTGGTGGGACCCAGTGCGGGCACTGTCAACAGAAGAGAGGAGTGAGTGGGTGGAGGGGTACCTCAGTACCTGCTACCTCAGCAAGGGGGCAATGGTCTGAGAACCAGCAGAGGTTTGGGTTTTTGATCTAATAATTGTAGTGGAGAAATCAGGTTGCTGAGGTGGGAGTGACAGCAGAGACTCTGGAACAGAAGGCTGAAGGTGAGGATCTATTGGATAAGCATAGTTCAGGATGTGAGCGAAGAAGGGAAAAGGCCTCCACATAGTGGAATCTCCTTTCACCCTTTTGAGCACTAGCAGATGTTAAAAAGGTCATGCAGGATTTGAGGATCTAGAATCCCCTCTGGTGGCCATCAGTTTTTGTTATCTAATTCATAATATGGCCAATGCTGTCTACTGAATTTAATGCAGGGTTTGGGTTCCATCAGGCAGCCCCTGTACGCTAACATCCCCATGACTTACAGAAGAAGTCGGCTTTTCCCCCACACAGCCATGGCTGTTTTTGGCTTTGACAGTCGGCCGGGTAAACACAGTAATCTAGGCTAGCCAACCTGCATCTGGCTCGTGTGTCCCTACATCCATAATATTTGTTTCCATTATCTATGGTAAGGAAGGGATTTAATGGAATTTTAGTGGGATCCTCTTCATCAGGGATATCCCATTAGGAAAGACCTATAGCCAGCTGACAAATGTCTGGGTGGAGAGATGGTCACCAGGTCCCTAAGTGGGCTGCATGCAAGATAGATTATAATTCTTTTCCAGTAGAATTTGTGATCAGCCATCGCTGCTGAACGGGCTGATGAGGGTTAGGACTACTTGTGGCCAAGGGGAGAGTCTATAGGCTTATCCACACAGTGAATATGCAATTTGAAAGTGTTACCAGTCTTTTCCAGTTTCCAGCCAGAGTGTGGACAGGGCGCAGGCTTGAGATGAGAGGCATGGATCCAGGAAGTGATTCCGTTTACCTTTACCACTATAGATGTTATAAGTAGCACCTGGTATGGTCCTTTCCAGTGGGGTTCCAGGAATGACACCTGATATCATCTTACGTAGATGAAGTCTCTTACTTGATATCGATGTGGAGTCCCCTCGTCCCCAGTTTGGTAGAGAGTGGCCAGCTGTTTCCACAGGTATCACTGAGATCTTTCAAGAGCTTTAAGTCTGTCAAACAAGGGGGTGTGAAAGGGATCGTTAGGTCTTAGAGTTGGGCTTTGGTCCGTTACTGGAAGAGAGGCACCGTAGATATTCACAGGGGGTGTGGTTACTCAAAGAAACAGAGGGCATATTTCTTGCACGAAACATTGTATAAGGCATGAGCATAGTCCAATCATTTATGCTGGTCTCTAAGCTTAATTTCGTTGAGGTCTCTTTAATGGTTCTATTTATTCTTTCTACCTGTCCTGAACTCTAGGGTCTGTAAGCACAATTAAACTTCCAATGAATCCCCAGGTTCCTGGCTAACCCCTGACTTACTTGGGCCATGAACGCCGGTGCATTATCAGACCGTATTACCTTTGGCAGGCCGTATCTTTGAAAAATGTCTTTAAGGATCTGCTTGACCACCATTAGCACTGTTTCTTTTTTTTTCTTTTAGTGGGGAAGGCTTCAATCCATCCTAAAAATGTATCTACAAAGACTAGAAGATATTTATGTCCATACCTTGCTGGCTTAATTTCAGTAAAGTCAACTTCCCAGAATTGTCCTGGTCTGGTTCCTCGTAGGTGCTTTCCTGCAGGAAGCTTGGAAGGGTAAGAATTTACCAATTGATGGACTCAACAGGCTTTTTTTACCCATTCAGTTATTTCTTTTTGCTGTGAGTCAGTTAGTGGAAAACTCTGTTCTTGATACTTCAGAAATACCTGCAGTTTCTTTGAACCAAGGTGAGTGAGTTGATGTGCATTTTCTACTGACGTATTTAGAGCTGTGACTATAGGAGTTTTTACTGAAGGATTTAGAAATTCCACTTGGGGGCCTTCAGGGTTAAAAGTTATTTTGGACTGGAACTTGGTGAGCAGATCTCTGCCCATCAATGGGGCTAGGAATTCTGGGATTACTAGGAAGGAGTGATGGATTTTTCCTTTCCCCAGTTCCATGATCCTCTTAGTTGTCCAAGCCCGATATTTACTGTCATTAGCCCCTTGAACTAGAGACCTTTTATTTGATAGAGGGCCCAATGTGACATTAGGGGTGAGTATATTGCCCCTTTATCCACTTCAAAGATTACTGGGGTCCCCTCCACTTCAAAAGTTACCCTGAACTCGGGGAGGGGATCTGAGCCCCGACTTTCATACTCATCCTCCAGAGTCAGAATGGCTGACTGGCGTGGCTGTCCCTTTCTAGGGCACTCTTTGGCCCAGTGTCCTTTTTTTTTTACAGTTGGTACATTGATCTGAGGCCAGGGGTGGCCTCTGGCATGGGACCAGGTATCCCTTCCTCTCTCCCTGTTTCTTAATTTCTGGCCCTTTTGTTGTTGTGACCAGGACCTTAGTCAACGCCTTAGTCTGTCTTTTGTTTCTTTTATCCTCACTTTGCTTCTTTCTCTTCCTCAGTTTCTCTCTTAAGGTATATTTTCTTGGCTTCTCTGACTAAATCTCTCAAAGTCATATCTTGTAATCCATCTAAGCATTGTGACTTTCTTTTAATATCCAGGGCAGCTTGCCCAATAAAGGCCATCATGACAGATGCCTTTTGATCCTCTGCCTGTGGATCGAAAGGAGTATATCTCCTACATGCCTCCATAATTCTCTCTAGAAACATAGAGGGAGATTCATCAGGCCTTTGAATAATCTCTATTACCTTGGCCAAATTAGTTGGTCGCCTAGTGGCCACTTGGAGGCCCACTATTAGAACCTGGCGATAAGTGGACAGATGCTTTCTAACTTCAATGTTGTTGGTGTCCCAGTTGGGTTGTTTCAAGGGAAAACCAGCTTTGATTAAGTTGGGAAGATGTGTCCATCTCCAATCTGGTCGGAGGACATTTTTTTATAGCTTCCAGGAAGATTCTCTTTTGTTCCTCTGTCGTGAAGAGAGTCCCTAGGAATTGTTGACAGTCATCCCAAGTAGGCAGGTGTGAAAACATCAATGACTCAACCAGACCTATGAGCCCGATGGGGTCCTCGGAAAAAGGGGGATTGTTATTTTTCCAGTTATATAGGTCGGAAGAGGAGAAAGGCCAATATTTGTAGGCTTGCATTTTCCCCCCATGGCCTTCGTCAATCAATGGTCCGTAGGGACATAGGGGGAGCATCACAGGAGGTCCAGGGTTTTCAATCATTCGCCACCATCAAGTTCCCTTAGCTGGGCTAGCTTCCTCCTGTGGAGGAGGGGCTGTGTGTGCTGCGGGGGAGTTATCTGGAGGGCGCTGGGCCAGCTTAGATTCCTCCAATGGTAGAGAGGCTGAGTCAGCTGCAGGAGAATCACTTAGAGGGTGTTGGTGGTTGGGGGACGAGGGCAGGGTATAATAAGGGGGAAGAGAGTACAGTAGAGTCAAATCTTGTGACTCAGGGATTACAAAGGGTGGAGGAGGAGGAGGAGCAGAGGGTTTGAGAGATCATGGGGGAAGGAGTAGGAGCAGGGGAAGGGACAAAGAAAGGCTTCACCCATTGAGGAGGAGATTTGCAGAGGTCCTGCAAAGTTAAGATATATGGCTGTTGATCCGGATGGCTATGTGCCTGGGTGAAAGACAATAACTCTGACTTCTTAAATTAGTGGGAAATAGAAAGATCCTTCTAGGGGCCATCCAAATTCAAAGGTGGGCCATTCTGAGGCACAGAGATTCCGAAAGGTCCAACGTTTTACTAAAAAAGAAAGATTCTGAGCCCTTAAGCGGACTTTGGTCCAGTGATCAAGGGTCAGGGACAGGGGCATTGAAGTGCTGTGTCCCATAATGAAAGATACACAAAGAGTGAATGCAAGACACACGACACAGACAAGACAAGACAAGACAATAAAGACATTCAATGGACATCCAAAACTGAGACCAGGACTGAGTAGCCAGCAAAACCCAATGGCCTGGCAATTCCGAATCCGATACAAAATATTACTGAGTCGAGGAGACTATTGTTCCTCGATTTCCCGAGTCTTTGGGAAGTCCCCCAGGGACGTGGCCTGCGGCTCTGTGACACGTCTGTCAGCCACCATCGGAGAGAACTCACGCTCTTCATCCACAGCCATTTTGCCAAGCCCTAACCTTAACACTGAAACAAGAAAGAGGGGCCTTACTTAACCCGAGAGGAACCCGTTAGGGTCTTTTGTCCGCCGCTGCCAAAACTCGGTGGAATCTCCATATGTAAAGGTCGGGCGAGCATGGAAGGAAGAGACCACTAACAGACTGTCTTATCCAACAGCAAAGGGTTTATTCTGGGTCCAGCATGCTGGGGCTCGGAGCTCACTTGAATAGATCAGAGAGCCCTGAGAACAGTTTAAGCAGAACATATATATTTTCCTTGGAGAGGGCAGGGAGGGAAGTTTACTGATGGTTCAGGGCGAGTGGTCGGTTTGCGTGCAACCGGGTGAGGGAGTACATTCTACACTTTGGCACTTGGGGACAGCACATTCTGGGAACAAGATTAGCAAACAGTTCTCAAGATTTTAACAGTGTTTTGTTAAGCATACAGAAAAACAGGAAGTGACAAGTACCTATTTTATTAACCTTTCACTACCGACTATCCTTTTTGACTGAATGTTCTCTTCTACATTCTATGATCCAAAGTACAAGGTCTTATGCCATTGTATATCAATTTATTCAAAGCTAAGTATCCCAATCAAGGGCCCAGTGCCCTTCTGGGCTTCAAATGTTAGATTTCTGTTTTTATACATATATTTCACCTATATATTTTTATACATATTGCAGGTTCCCAATACCATTATTTATTCAGCATAATGATTCCTAACCCAAATCAAACATGTTATTAACCCTAACCATACATGGTTCCCTCAATCTAACGTTACAGAAGAGCAGGGACAGAGTTGGTCTTACAATACAGGAATATAGGGAATCTTCCACCTGCTGATAACCTCAAAGGTCCATGCAGATATAATCTCTGGAGAAGATGTAGGCAACTCTGAAAGACCTGAGAGTGCAAAAGTCATCTTCCATGGAAAACAACCTGGTCAGGGTGAAGTGTTCTGTCTGAATCAGCCTCTCCATTCTTAATGTAGAGAAGATGGACCAAATGAGACCTGTGTGGAGAGCTGCTCCTGGGTGCCTATGGGTGATATACCATTCTAACTTGTGAAAGTGTCACAGGAAGCAGGGGCAGCCTCCAACTCATGGGAAGCTTGGAAGCAACTCTTAGGACAGATTGGTTGCCAAGGCAGTGAACTCATTCAGTTTCTGACGGAAGTGACCTCACCTCACTTCCTTGGTGATGGAACTCTGTGAACTTGCGATCCAGGAAGCCAGTCAAACATTGACAGTCCCAGTCCCAGTCTCAGTGGTTATACTTTTTGAATTTCCCAACGACAGAGTCAGTCTTTCTTGGTACCTACTAATGTTAGGATGACCAAATGGCAGGAAAACTCTGAAGAGGGGCCTTTCCTGAGAAAACAGGTAGTGGCTCACCGCTGGCTCCTGACAACATCAGAGAGTTGGCAAAGGACACAAAATCTGAGACAGGACAGACCATTTCGGGGGAACGTAGAATGGCCCACAGTCAGAGGACACTCCAAATAGTCACAACCTACTTGGAGGAAAGAGGTGCCTTTGTGGGTGTGGGTGTGGGTTTGTGGTTTTGGCTCATGTTCTGAGAAGAGGTAGGAAATGAGGTTTGCTTGGTTTGGGGTGAATTGTTTCTAGTAAGTCATTTGACAATGCGAGTGTTTCTGTGTCGCTGTATCCCGCTGTGTCCGTTATTGTAGATATTAGAAAAGAGAAAGCATCAATGGATGTGTCCTGTCTTTTAGAAAGCTTACCAGCATTCATGCTGCCCAATTTATAAATGGAATGCGGCTTGCCATAATGATGGGCAACACCTACGATCTTCCTTAGTTCCTGTTTTCTTCCTGAAATCTGGCCACTCTCCATAATAGGCTCATGGTTTTGTATCCAAGATATGTACCACCTCCATGCTCTGTGACATGGCCATGTACTGAATAACTGAGTGAATTGCGAGCATCTCAGAAAACTCACATACCTGTTTAACCTGTAAAGTCTCATTGGAGAAACCCTGCTTTGGGCCTTTTGCTTACCTATTGTTCTGTTTCCCTGAATGTCAGGAAGGTCTTTGCCTCAGGACAACGCTTTGCGAAGTCTAAAGAAAACCTTTTTCAAATAAAAAAGAATGGGCATCAGCTGTGGCTCTTTGCTTAATTGCTTTGCAAAGAGATGTGTATGAATCAGCGTCTTGGCCCTGTGTTAGGCTGTAGCTTAGATTCTCAGCAACTGATGGATCTAAAGAAAGATCCCATGTGTGCATCCAAAACCAAAATAGCAAAAGAGCAGTCATTGTGGATGAAGTCTTTCGCCTTCCTCTGTAAGGTTTCTGACATCAATCAAGTGAGAATAGGGATCCTTTAGTTCAAATGAGTTCTTCAGTTCCCTGCAGAGGCTAGCCCATAGGTGGTTGGGTTTTCTCATGACTCCAATTCATATAAAGAATTTAAACCCCACAGTCAGTAGTTCTCAAATTTGAGAAGTGGATCAGTATTAACGGCAGGCCTATTTGATCACTCCTGGTTCACAGGAAGGGTGTCCAGGTCACGCAGAATTTAGGTAAATGTGGGGCAAGAAAGCATATTTTGCACACTCTCTTGGGCTGCATTCCTCATGAAAATCTCCAGTCAGAGGTTATGATGAGTGTCTATATGGAAGAAGATGAGGGCCATGTGGGAGTGTTTTGGATTTAATTGTGGTTATTTTTGTGGCAGTTGGAAGGGATGACTGAGTCCACCTGGGTTTGAACTCTGGTGTGATTCCCCTTAGAGGCTGAGTACAGGAACTGAACTTAGAGAAGTATTGCCATGAATTGTGTTGGGATTTTAGAAGACCAAGCATGAGAGTCACCCTTGGAAACTGAGATCTAGGCCCAGGGTGGCTTTCCAGAGACCATTGGGAATCTCAGGCTTGATATCACATGATTTTATTCTTAACGACTTGGCAGTCTTAGTTGAGAGTCAAAACACACATGGACGTTACATTGTAGACCTCAATGGGCCTGGATTTATGTGACACTTTGGCCAATCTTTGGGAAACCTTGCCAGTGAGAGTTCTCCAGAACTTCATTTGAAATGAACTTCCACAACATTTAACGGTCCCTGAATGAATTGAAACCCACATGCTGCGAACTTCATCCTTGAAAAATTGCTAGATAAATACCATGAAATTTTTGAAATTCCCATGACCAGATGGCACTGGAGAAACTTTGGTTGTCCTGTTGCTGAACATGATTATTCAGGACAGTGACTTGATTGACTGAGTTTCATGAAAATGGTGTATAACAGAGATTCCAGGAAGTTGGACCCTGCAGAGTAGTGGGCCTAGTGCAGTGAAGGGCAGGTGTGTGATAAAAAAAATCTGTGGTGGGGCCATGTGGATCTGCCATTGTCTTCCAATTGGCTTGTGACTGACATGGTGCAGCCAGCAGACGCTTCTATGTAAAGGTATCTTTTTATATGGAGAGGTTTCAGGCCAATGTTCAGAATCCTGTTGCTATGGTCAAGGAGGCAAGCTATGTGGAAGAGAAGCCTGGTTGGTACATTCTTCTGCAGGCCCTGACCCACCACAGGTGACAGAACTCCCTCCAGCACTGTGTCCCAGGTGAATTCCTTGTATTTCTTGAAGCAAATACGAAACTCCCAGTGCAGTAGCAAGAAACACCAGGAAAACTGGAGGATGACCAAATGGCTTCAGAGTCCACAAGAGTAGACAATTAGTCCCCAGTGGCCACAGTTTACCTACAAACAGAAAATTAAAGGCAGCTTCCTCATGTTTATTGGAAAATAAGAAATCATGTATTCCAGGTCACATAGAAGCATACCCAGATTTGATTGTCTCACTACAAAGGAAGCTAAATCTCCTGACTACAACACATATTTCAAGTGCCCAACCTCAGAGGCAGTTCCTCAAGAAGTCTTTAGTCCAGCAGAGCTCCATGTTTGTGGAGTGTTTACCCTGTCCCTTACTTTTGAAATCTCCTCTACCACCTCCAAGTTTGTGAACTCGTGAGCATATTTGATTCCAGATATGTATTCACAGATTTTCTAACTCTTCTCCTCTAATTGTGTCTAACTTGGGGCCAAGGTAATCTCAAGGCATTGTTATGCATGAGAGTGGGAAGATACTTTTGTAGCATATATTTGCATAAACATTGGAATCATTTTCCAAATTTTCATTTGAAATACTGAATCCCTGACACAAACCCATGCCAACTAGACTCTGACTACTAATTCTAATATGATGGAGAAAATTAACCCAAACAGAATAGAAATACAAGCAGTTCAGAGGACGAATGGTGTATCATTGGAATTGCCTTTTGCTTTATATAGGGTAGGAGTTATAAATCTAGTCAATTTTTTGTTGAAATGGTTCTCCATGTGTTTTTCAAGTTAACAAATATGTGAATTCCTGTCTACCTTTCTCTGTATCCTATTCAGCGCATGTATTTTTATATGCACATATAGAATCCTACCTGGTACCACACGTACATTCTTGTGAGGTGGCTCACTTGGCAGACACAAATTGTGAAAAGAGATCACTCCTACTAAACGCTGTTGAAACTGAAAATTCAAACTATTGATGAGCTTCCTAGTACAATAAAATTATACAAGAATCCATGTTCAGTAAAACGAATTTATCTGGATCTGTGGATGACATATATTTCGTGGTGAATTTCAATTGGCTTATATTGCTACTTTTTAATGTCTGTTTGTGTGCGTGCCTGTGTGTGTGTGTGTGTGTGTGTGTGTGTGTGTGTGTGTGTTTATATATATATATATACACACACACTCTACAGATTTTTCAAAATATGAAATATATGTGTCTTATTATACACTCCGTAAATTCATTCATATTCATGTATGTGGATTAATAATCAACTTTTCACAAGATTATTCTGAGAAATATTCATCCACCTGAACTACATATTTGATTCCTAGTACTGAAAACTAACAGTAAATGCTGCATACAAATCCTAATATCTCTGCAGTAACTGACACAGTTTTATATCAATGCAAGTAGATTCCTATGGGACGTGATGTGTATTTTGTCTTTCATTTTTATTCAATACTGGTACATTACTTTTTCTTCAGTTAATGCACATGGTAGGATATATATTTAATCCACTAGTTCAGAAATTTATAGGCATTTTGACTTACTTTCCATCACTTCCTAATTCAGAAAACATGTTTTCCACAGGGTTTCTTGACTGGTCTTTTCATGAGACTTCTTTCACAAAATGCAAAGGTCACACTTATGTTTGTACCGAAGTCTAAATGGAAAGTGAGTATGGATTAATAAAAACATCTATGTCCAGGTTGCCTAATGCTATCAAATGTCAATCCTATTGGTGACTACATATTTGTTTCTTCCTAAGATTATATATTCAACCTCAACACTGTTGAAAATGCCTGATCCTATCACTTACTTTATACTTTGCCTGATTTCCTAATGTCTCTATTGATATATGGTTTCCTACATATTTTCCAGAGTTCATCAATGTGACTGGCTCTTCACATGTACTGATATTTACATTCATTCTCTACCCGAAACCCTACTGTTAAAGAACGTTTGGTTCAAATCCTATACTCACTCTGCTTTCTAAACCTACTGAATATCTTCCTAATCCTACTGACTATCCTTTTGACTGGATGTTCTTTTCGACATTCAATCATCCAAGGTACAAGGTCCTATGCCATTGTATATCAATTTATCTGAGACATCTGTGCAGAATATAATTCAAAGCTGAGTATCCCAATCAAGGGCCCAATGCACTTCTGGGTTTCAAATCTTACCTAGATTTCTGTGTTCATACTTATATTTCACATATATATTCTTGTAAATATCGCAGGTTCCCAAAACCATTATTCATCGCACAGAATGATTCCTAACCCAAATCAAACCTGTTATTAACCCTAAGCATACACTGTTCCATCAATCTATCTTTACAATAGAGCAGGGACAGAGTTGGTCTTACAATACAGGAATTTAGGGTATCTTCCACCTGCTGAAACCTCAAAGGTCCATGCAGAAATGATCCCTGGAGAAGACTTAGGCAGCTATGAAGGACCTGAGAGCGCAAAATCATCTTCCATGGCAAAAAAACCGGTCAGGATGAAGTATTGTGTCTGAATCAGTCGCTCTGTTCTTAATGTAGAGAAGATGGACAAAACCAGGCCTGTGTGGAGAGCTGTTCCATGGTGCCTGTGGTTGATATACCATTCTAACTTATGACTGAGTCAGAGAAAGTAGGGGCAGCCTCCATCTCATGGGACCTTTGTAAACAACTGTTAGGACAAAGTGGTTGCCAAGGTATTGACCTCATTCAATTCCTGAAGGAAGTGACCTACCTCACTTCCTTGGTGATAGAACTCTCTGAACTTGGGATCCAGGAAGCCAGGCACCCAGAGCCAGTGCCAGTCCCATTCCCAGTGGGCACACTTGTTTGAATTTTCCAAGGACAGAGTCAGTCTTTCTTGGTACCTCCTGATGTGAGGATGACCAAATGCCAGGAGAACTCTGAAGAGGGGCCTTCCCTGAGAAAGCAGGTAGCGGCTCATTGCTGGCTCCTGACAACTTAACAGAGTTGGCAAAAGGGACCTGATCTGATACAGGGCAGGCCATTTGGGGGGAACATAGTATGGTCCACCAGTCAGAGGACACTCCGGATAGTCACAGACCTAGTTGTGGGAATGAGGTGCCTTAGTGGGTGTGGGTGTGAGTTCGTGGTTTTGTCTCATGTTCTGAGAATAGGTAGCAAAGGTGGTTTGTTTGGTTTGGAGTCGACTGTTTCTAGTAAGTCGTTTGAGAAGGCGAGTTTTTCTATGTCTGTGTATCCACTGTGTCCGTGGTTGTAGTTATTAGAAAAGCCAATACATCAATGGAGGTGTCCTGACTAGTAGGAAGCTTCCAGGCATTTATTCTGCCCTTTTTATGAATGGACTGCAGCTTGCCTTATGGATAGACAACACCTACTATCTTCCCAAGTTCCTGTTCACCTCCTGATTTCTGGCCTCTCTCCAGAATAGGCTCATGGTTTTGTGTCCAAGATATGTACCACCTCCAAACTCTGTGACATAGCCATGTACTGGATAGCTGAATGGAATTGGAACATCTCAGAAACCTCAGAGATCAGTGTAACCAGAAAAGTCTCAGTGGAGAAACCCTGCTTTGGGCAATTTGCTTACCTATGGTTCCCTTGCCCTGAATGTTAGGAATGTCTTTGCCTCAGGCCACCCGTTTGTGGAGCCTGAAGAAAACAGTTTTCAAATTGAAATGAATGGGCATCACCTGTGGCTCTTTGCTTAATTACTTTGGAAAGGGATGTGTCTGAATCAGCCTCTTGGCCCTGTGTGAGGTTGTGGCTTTGATTCTCAGAACCTGATAGATCTAAAGAAAAATCCCATGTGTGAATCCAAAACCAAAATTGCCAAAAGAGCAGTCATTGCTGATGAAGTCTTTCACCTCCCTCTGTAAGTTTTTTGACCTCTATCAAGTGAGAATAGGAAAGATACACCAAGTCAATTGATGGCTCCTATTGGAAAAATTCTATCACTGATGACAGCATCAGCATAAGTACCCCAACACTACGACAATTCGCTGCAGCAGCAGATAGTTCACAATGCATACAAGTGAGTTCACAATGCATACAAGTGATACATAATCCAGGCAAGTTCTGCAAGCAGTTCAGTGATGGCTATTGCAGAATCTGTAGATTGGTTTTATCTTTGTCTTCACTGGCACTGGGATGAAAATAGGAATTCTGGCAGTAATGGCTAAAGAAAAAAATATGTAACATTCCTGAGGGCACTAAAAGAAAACAATTTTCTTAACAATTTACATTATCTTGAAGAGAATAATTAAATATAATGAAAAGGAAAAGTGAAAGTAAACAAGCACGTCTGTTAACCTCCTATTTTTTCACATATTAAGACAATCCTGAACAGTTGTTTTCCCAATTTAAATTAAACAATTTAATTCACGTGAATAAAAAAAAAATGGATATATTATTTCATTAGCACTCATCATATGTGATATATGGACATACGCACATTCAAATATATAACACAAAACACAAGTGTGCACACATAATAAATACATACAACACATAATATAATAGTAAAGGCCTTATAACTTTTTACATGTGAAATCATCATTGCAATGTTTAAAAACTCTATAGTCAAAAAATAGAACTGATAAGCAAAACATTATCCTAGGTCTGTATGAGCTCAAAAAAAACAAAAGAGAACTTCATGATGTGGGAAAGGGCAATAATAAAATAGATATTGAAAAAAGCATCCCTGTTCTGTCGCAGATGTAAGGATAGCCAAACTGGAGTTTTCGATATCAGCTGTTATGGATTTGAGCCAAATCATCTTATTTTCGTCTATTGAAAGCGCTTCAGTTAATCTCTCTGGAATCCAAATCGGCTGCTGTTCTCCTTGTGGAAACACATAAACAGACCCCCGACTCCAGGCAATCACTGGGTCGGGACCTTAGTTAATCTCTCTGGAATCCAAATCGGCTGCTGTTCTTCCTGTGGAAACCCAAAAACAGACCTCCAACTCCAGAAAATTAATGGGTCAGGACCTTTCCATTTTCCTGTTAGAATATCTTTCCAAAGTACCTCGGGCTTATACACATTTTTTGGACACTTATGCCTTTCTGCAGCACTAAGTCCTGAAAATCCAAATTTAAAAAGTTTAGATTAAAAAGGGTTATTTTAATTTTATCTTTGGGGAATTTATATTCCTTCCCAATTCTGTCTTCTTACTTTAATGAGTACATTTTAATAGTGTGATGTGCTCTTTCAACTATGGCTTGTCCCTGTGGATTGTATGGGTTTCCTGTTATATGAGTAATGCCAAATGATGAGCAAAATGGTTTTAAAGAGGTAGAAGTATAACCGGGGGCATTATCTGTTTTTTACTGTTTTGGAATGACCACAGTGGCAAAATTTTGTAAGCAATGAGCTATAACATCTTTAGTTTTTTTTTCCCCCATGAAGGGAGCCCATCAAAAATCCAGAAGAAGTATCAACTGTAACATGCAAATATTTTACTTTTCCAAATTCTGGCAAGTGTGTGACTTCCATCTGCCATATATGGTAAGGTATCAATCCTCTAGGATTGACTCTAAGATTAAAATGTGGTAAAATGGTCACACAATTTTGACATTGTTTTATTATTTGTCTAGCTTGCTCCTTAGTTATTTTAAAATGCTTTTGTAAAGTATTAGCATTGATATGGAACTTTTCATGAAAATTTATAGCTTCTTCTAGTGTAGAGAAAATATGTATGTATGTCATGTGTAGTTTTACCTGCTAAATCATTGCCCAAACTAAGGGCTCCAGGCAATCCTGTATGTGCCAAGATATGTCCTATTAAGAATGGATCTTTTCTGTCCCAGATTAGACTTTGTATACTGGAAAGCAAAGAGAAAACAGTAGAGGAAGGGGAAATCCTACCAGCATCTTCAAGGGATACTATAGCATTAACTATATACTGACTATTGGAAAATAAATTAAACACAGAATCTTTAAACATCACAAAAGCTTATAATACTGCATTAAGCTCTACCTTTTGAGCTGATTGTTGGGGTGCTAAAAATGTAAAAATTTGATCAGGTGTAACTATTGCTGCTGTACCATTATTTGACCCATCAGTGAATATATTTGGAGCATTCATGATAGGAGTTTTCTTGTAATTTTTGGAAAAATTACAGGATGCAATGACTCAAAAGACAATAAAAGATTAGATGGTAAGTGGTTATCAAATGAAACATTAGATTTACACAGGATTATTGCCCAAGTATTTAACTCATTAGCTAATTCATCAATTTGATTCATAGTGTATGGAGTAATAATTTTATTGGGAGAAATTCCAAACACTCCCTTTGCTGCTTTTATTCCTATTAGTATTAATTGTCCCTAAGCCTCAGGATACCTAGTAATAATAGTGTTAGAAGAATAAGATAAATGTATCCATAATAATGGACCTTCTTGCCAAAATACTCCTGTAGGAATATTTTTTTGTTGGTAGCACAATGAATAATAGAGGCATTATTTTATCAAATCTATCCGAATGCATATTTCCCATATATGTTTCAATGATTTTTAATGCCTTTCTTGCTTCAGGCATTAACATTCTGGGTGAATTTGGATCAGATGGACCTTTTAGGATATCAAATATAGGTCCCAACTCTCCTGTTGGTATACCTAGATAAGGCCTTATCCAATTAATGTCTCCTAATAACTTTTGAAAGTCATTAATTGATTTGAGTTGATCTACTCGTATTTGAATTTTTGGTGGACTGACCATGGTTGAGGATAATAGAACTCCTAAATAATTAATTGGAAAATTTAATTGTACTTTATCAATTGATATCCCTAGATTATAATTTTTTAATAAGTTTGTAAGTGTGGCATAACATTCTAGCAATGGGTTTTTAACTTGTGTGCTAATAACACATCATCCATATTGTGAAATATTTGTAGTTCAGGATTTTGATTTCTAAGTGGCTGGATTACTTTGTTAACATAAATTTGACAAATAGTTGGGCTGTTAGCCATCCCTTGAGGGAATGCTTTCCACTCATACCTCTGATCAGGACCTTCATGATTCAGTGCAGGCATAGTAAATGCAAAACTTGGACTATCCTCAGGAAGAATTGGAAATGAAAAAAAAAACAATCTTTAATATGTATAACTAAAACATACCAAGTTTTTGGCAAAGCAGACAATTGAGGAATCCTTGATTGAGCAGGTCCCAAAATAACCATCTCATTATTAATGGCTCTTAAATCTTCCAATAATCTCCATTTACCAGATTTCTTTTTGATGACAAAAATGAAAGTATAATGGGGAGATACAGAAGGTTGTATATGTTTTCCCGCTAATTGTTGTTTGACCAGGAACTGGGCTGCTTGTATCTTTTCTTTAGTCAGGGTCCACTGAAGAACCCATACTGGTCTTTCTGATTTCCAAGTAATTTTTATTGTCTCAGTGGCCCTTTCTGAAAATCCAACCCATGTCTGTCTGTTGCTTGGTCTATTTGTATTGGTGCTGATATACATTGATCTTGTTTTTCTAATCTTTTTCCTTTCCTAAAACCTTCTCTAGCCATAATAGTGGGTGCATTTTGATTGATGTTATTTGTTAATGTCAAACCTAATTGATCTAGGACATCTCATCCCCATAAATTTACGGGAAGATGATCCAATACATATGGCTGTATAGTTCTTTCACATTCTTCAGGATCCTTCCAATCCAATGCCATTGCACTTCTATGGGAATTAGTTGCCACTCCTAGGTCTCAAAGTATTTTAGTGTACTGTTGTAATGGCCAATGTTTTGGCCATTCTTGATGAGAGACGATGCTAACATCTTCACCTGTATCAAGTAGCCCATTAAATTCATGTCCTTGAATATTTAGTTTTAGCCTGGGGCGAGAATCTAAATTTAAAGAAAGCATAACCAAATCTACACCTGTGGAGCCTAATCCCTTGGAACCTCTTTCTACAGCACGACTGGAAAATTGATCATGCAGACTGAGTATTATTAGTAACTGTGCTATTCTATCTCCTGGTGAAATTACTGATATGTCCTTTGGAGAACTGGGTATAATTTTATTTCACCTTCATAATCGGGATCAATTACCCAAGGACTCATCATAAGTCCTTTTAGATTAGAAGAGCTGCGTCCCAATAAAAGCCTACCGTTCCTTTGAGAAGAGGTCCTCTCACCCTGTGTGAATGATTTGAACCCCCATCTCTACAGTTAGTACTGATCTGACGGAGGTGCAGATATCTAACCCTGCGCTCCCTCTGATTTGTCTGATCAGGCGTCTGATGGACAATGTGTCCTGGGCACTACACTGATGGGGTTGCTGGGTTCCTCCAGTGCTCTGTATATTTGTGGTTTTGGGCCCCAGAGCATTGGGCTCCCCTGTCCATTTTTTGGCAATGGAGCCCGATGCCTTTCTCCATGATATCGTGGATAAACAGCTAGTCCTTGTTCATTTTTGATAATGAAGTACCCTCTATGGTGGTTTGAGAACGGCATTCATTAGCCCAATGTCTCCCTCTATGGCATCGTGGGCAAATACCCACGTATTCTACTCCTTTGGTACCTAGTTTTGTTAAACCCTCTTCCTATGGAGCAATTCCTTTTAAAATGTCCTGTTTGTTCACAATTGTAGCATGTTCCTGGTCTGGCATCTAAAGCCTGTTTTACTGCAGCTGCCACAAATTGCCCTTGTTCATTGATGTCTCTGGCATCTAAAGCCTGTTTTACTGCAGCTGCCATGACTTTCTCTTATTCATTAATGTCTTTACATAATTTAATATATGTGTTTAAATCTTCATGTTTCCATGGTCTAGTGATATCTCTGCACCAACGATTCGCTTGGTCATAAGCCAGTTTTTTATTAATGGCATTGCTTGTTCTGTATTCCCCAAAACTCTGGTAGCTGTTTGAATAAGCCTATCTACAAATTCAGTGTAAGATTCATTAGCTCCTTGTATTACCTTAGATAATTGACCTTGTAAACCTCCATGTCGTTGTAAAGTCTTCCATGCCCTAACCGCCTCTGCAGCAATTTTTGCGTATACGCCAGGATCATATGCAATTGGTTGCTGCTGATCCTCATAAGGTCCCTTTCTAACAACATATCTAGATTTCTCTGAGGATAACCAGTTTCTGCATTACGCCTAGCCGTCTCCTTGCAAAATTCCTCATTGGCAACCTTCCATAAAAGGTATTGACCTCCATTTAGCACAGCTTTACACATATTAGCCCAATCTACTGGCATCATATTCAAGTTGTTAATGGATTCGACCAAGCTTACAATGAAGGGTGCTTGAGGACCATAGGTTGTTACAGCCCCTTTTAGCTGCTTCACTATTTTGAAATTTAAAGCATGGTGAATTCGCTGCCCTCCTACCTCAAAATCAGGGCATGTTCATACTTGAGATCCTGTCTCAGGATCCGAACTATCAACTGTGGGGTTTGGGGGCCTCCCAGCATATGGAGGTGGCCTTGTTATTTGGACATTTACATCCTCTGGTGATAGAAAGGTGTTAGTAACAGTCTCCTGTAGAGGAGGCGCTGTTGGTTGGACATTTACGCCCTCTAGTGATAGAAAGTTGTTAGTAGCAGTCTCCTTTTGTAACTTTGCCCCTGATGGCTTTTTCTGCCCTAAGCTTTGTTCTTCTATCTTTGTCTGAACTGAAGTCTTTGGACTAAGCAAACCAGATATGAACGTCCTCAATGGCAATGTGCCAACTGGCAGAGTCCCTGGGCTGTTCTTTTACCCCCTTTTAAATCTTCACCATGATGGTTCCATTATGGTATATTTAACAACTCCTTAAAAATCCATGGGCTACATTTTTGTATTGTATCAACGTATGCCCTGACTGTTCTTGACTTTACTGAGATGCCTCCTTCCTCTAACAATTTACTTAACACTCTTTCAGTTTGTTTTTTTTTTACTAATTTCTGATCCCGTATTTCTACTATAATACAACCCAACAAGACGATGCCAAACAAAACCGAGACAGAATAAAATAAAAAGGGAACAACAAAAAGTCATTATAGCCTTTATATCCTACTGACATGTGCATCTGTCCTTTCTCCCTATCTGTTCCTCAGAAGTAAATAATTTTTTCTCAGATGTGAGCGGTTTTACATCCATCTCACTCATCTCCATGGACAGGCAACAAAAGTGAAGCAAAACAAAAGAGGAATCTTAAATGGCTACCCATCCTCTCGCCCTTCGCTCAGGGGCGAGCAGTTTACCTTATCACTTACCCTCAGTGGCTCCCCGTGCAAGCCATAAAAATGCTGCAGTCTGGCTGGGCACGATTCAAGAGCCACTTTTCAAAAGAAACAAACTTTATTTTTAGAACCACACATGCCAAACAAAACAGCTCGTCAGGAAAAACCCTCAGAGCCCAACTGCCACCACTGGCTTCCTTGCAAAGTTTCTGTCACACCCACAAGCCTCTCCACCTCCCACAATCCTCCTGCTCTTGAGGCTATTTAGCTGGGTCAGGTGGGTGGAGCCAAAAAAGTCCCACAATGAGCAGCTCTGTGGTCTGAAAGGGCAGGGAACCTGCCCAATGAGCATCACTGCAGAGGAGCCAATCAGCTAGATGTTGCTGGGGCCGCTGTGAGCCAATAATCATCTGGCAGGGGAATGTTGCTGGTAGCTGGAAGTTTAATGGGGCCCCTTAAGCTGTGGCTTTCAACAAATTGGTGTCTCCTTTCTCTGTAGACTATTCAGCACGTGTATTTTTATATGCACATATAGAATCCTACCTGTTATCACACGTACATTTTTGTGAGGTTGCTGACTAGGCAGATACAAGTTATGAGAAGAGATCACTCCTCTTAAATACTGTTGGAATTGAAAATTCAACCTATGGGTGAGCTTGCTAGTAGAACAACATTATATATAGATCCATTTTCAGTGAAATCAATATTTTTGCACCTGTGGATGATACATATTTCATGATGAATTTCGATTGGCAAATATATTGCTAGTTTTAATGTCTGTCTGTGTGTGTGTGTGTGTGTGTGTGTGTGTGTGTGTGTGTATATATATATATATATATATATATATATATATACTCTCCAAATTTTTCAAAATATGAAATATATGAATCTTATTATACACTCCTTAAAATCATTCATATTTATGTATGTGGATTTATGATCAACTATTCACAAGATTATTCTCAGAAATATTCATCCACCTTAAATACAGATTTGTTTCCTAGTACTGAAGACTAACTTCAGTGAATGGTGCACACAAATCCTAATATTTCTACAGTAAATCCTAGTTCAACATCAATGTAAGCATTTTCCTATGGGACATGATGTGTATTTTGCAGTTCATTTTTTTTCAACACTGGTACATTACTATTTCTTCAGTTTATGCACATCATATGATATATATTTCATCCACAAGTTCACAAATTTATAGGCATTTGTTTCAATTTCAATCACCTCCTGCTTCAGAACACATATATTCCTCCAGGGTTCTTGACTGGTCTTGTCATGAGACTTCTTTCCAAACACATTATTTTTGATTTTCATAATCATATTTGAAGCAAAACTCACACACTCTTCATGATAAACCATAACCCTAATATTACCGTTAGATGTATAACTGGTTGTAATGAATGTATGAATATCAATTTAAGATTTCCAGTATATTTTCAGATATCAAATCAATCCACTATTTAAAGTTGGAACCAGTTATATTATTTATTCACAGTATGGTCTATTCATACATTATTTCTATATCCATTGACACAGGGTACTCCACTTTTTTCCCCCAATATTTATACGTCTTCAAAATATTGCCCCCAGTAATGGTGGAAGAAATGCTCATGTCACCTGATCTACATATAAATTTTAACACAGTAATATTCTGGACACAGAAAGCAAAAGTCACTCTTATGATTGTAGCAAAGCCTAAAAGAAAAGTGAGCATGGATTACTAAAAATATCCATGTCCCGGTTTCTTAATGCTGTAAAATGTAAATCCTATTGATAAATCCTATGTATTTGTTTCTTTCTAAGATTATATATTCAAACTCAACCCTGTTCAAAATGTCTAATCCTATCAATCACTTTATACATTGCCTGATTTCTTAATGTCTCTATTGATATCTGCTTTCCTACATATTTTCCCCATTTCATCATTGTGTCTCACTCTTCACATGTGCTGATATTTACATTCACTCTCTTATTGAAAACCAATTGCTAAAAATCTTTTGGTCCAAATCCTATACTCATTGTTGTTTCTAAACCTAGAGAATATCGTCCTAAACCTACGGACTTTCCCTTTGTGACTGGATGTTCTCTTCAACTTTCAATCATCCAAGGTACAAGGTCCTATGTCATTGTATATCGATTTATCTGAGACATCTGTGCAGAACATAATTCAAAGATAAGTAACCCACTCAATGGCCCAATGCCCATCTGAGCTTCAAATCCTGCATAGATTTCTGTTTTCATACTTTTATTTTACCTATATATTCTTGTAAATATTGCAGATTCCCAGAACGAATATTCATCCTGCAGAATGATTGCTAACCCAAATCGAACGTGTTATTAACCCTAACCATACACTGTTTCCTCAATCTAACTTTACAGAAGAGCAGGGACAGTGTGACCAGGAAAGTCTCAGTGGAGAAACCCTGCTTTGGGCCTTTTGCTTACCTATTTTTCTGTTGCCCTGAATGTCAGGAAGTTCTTTACCTCAGGCTAACCCTTTGTAAAGCCTGAAGAAAACAGTGTTCAAATGGAAATGAATGGGCATCACCTATGGCTCTTTGCTTAATTTCTTTGGAAAGGGATGTGTCTGAATCAGCCTCTTGGCCCTGTGTGAGGCTGTGACTTAGATTCTCAGCACCTGATGGATCTAAAGAAAGATCCCATGTGTGCATCCAAAACCAAAATGGCAAAAAGTTCACTCATTTTGGATGAAGTATCTTCCCTTCCTCTATTAGATTCCTGACCTCCATCAATTGAGAATTTTTTGGGTCATATGAGTTCTTCAATCCCTAAAGAGGTGCTTGGGTTTCTCATGATTCCAATTCACATAAAGAATCTGTACCTATCAATCAGAAGTAGTCAGTCAATATTGCTCCCAGAAATGGTGGAAGAAATACTCATGTCACCTGATCTTCATATACATTTATTCACAGAAATATACTGGACACTAAATTCAAAGTTCACATTTACGATTGTACCAAAGCCAAAATGGAAAATTAACATGGATTACTAAAATCATCCATGTCCAAGATTACTTATGCTCTCAAATGTCAATCCTATTGATGACTACATATTTGTTTCTTCCTAAGATTGCATATTCAAACTCAACCCTTTGAAAATGTCTAAGCCGATCTCTCACTTTTTACTTTGCCTGATTTCATAATGTCCCTATTGATATCTGCTTACCTACATATTTTTCCCACTTCATCATTGTGACAGACTCTTCACATGTGCTGACATTTAAATTCATTTTCTAACCGAAACCCTATTGCTAAAGAAATTTTGTTCCAAATCATACACTCACCCTTTTTTCTATACCTACCTACTATCTTCCTATTCCTACTGACTATCCCTTTTTGCCTGGATGTTCCCTTCTACATTCAATCATCCAAGGTACAAGGTCCCATGCCATTGTATATTGATTTATCTGAGACATCTGTGCAGAATGTAATTCAATGCTAAGTACCACAATCAAGGGCCCAATGCCCTTCTGGGCTTCCAATCTTACTTGGATTTCTGTTTTCATACACACTGTTCACCTCTATATTCTTATAAATTTTGCAGGTTGCCAATACCATTATTCATCCACAAAATGATTCCTAACCCAAATTGAACCTGTTATTAACCCTAAACATACATTGTTCCCTCAATCTTACTTTACAGAAGAGCAGGGACATAGGTGGTCTTATAATACTGGAATGCAGGGATCCTCTACCTGCTGAGAACTTCAAAGATCCATGCTGAAAGGATCCCTGGAGAATATGTAGGCAGTTATGAAGGACCTGAGAGAGCACAAGTCATCTTCCATGGCAAACAACCTGGTCAGGATGAAGGGTTGTGTCTTAATCAGCCTCTCTCTTCTTAATGTAGAGAAGATGGACCAAATCAGGCCTGTATGGAGAGCTGTTCCCAGGTGCCTATGGTTGATATACCATTTTAACTTGTGAAATTGTCACATTAAGTAGGGGAAGCCTCCATCTCATGGGACCCTTGGAAGCAACTGTTAGGACAAAGTGGTTGCCAAGGCAGTGACTTCATTCAGATCCTGAAGGAAGTAACCTCACCTCACTTCCTCGGTGATGGAAATTGACATCTAGGAAGCCAAGCACACAGAGCCTGTCCCAGTCCCACTCCCAGTGGTGTCACTAGTTTTGAATTACCAAGGACAGAGTCAGTCTATCTTGGTACCTACAGATGTGAGAATGGCCATATGCCAGGAAAGCTCTGAAGAGGGGGCTTGTATGAGAAAAGAGATAGTGGCTCACCACTGGCTTCTGACAAGTCTCAGTGAAGAAACCCTGCTTTGGTACTTTTAATTACCTATTGTTCTGTTGCTCTGAATGTCAGGAAGTTTTTTGCCTCAGGCCACCCCTTTGGGAAGCCTGAAGAAAAGAGTTTTCAAATGGAAATGAATGGGCATCATCTGTGGCTCCTTGCTTAATTGCTTTGAAAAGGGATGTGTCTGAATCAGCCTCTTGGCCCTGTGTGAGGCTACGGCTTAGATTCTCAGCACCTAATGGATCTAAAGAAACATCCCACGTTTGCATCCAAAACCAAAAAAGCCAAAAGAGCAGTCATTGTGGATTAAGTCTCTCACCTTCCTCTGTAAGGTTCCTGACGTCCATCTATGAGAATAGGGATCCTTTGGGTCCAATGAGTTCTTCAAAGCCCTGCAGAGACTAGACCATACGTTCATAGGTTTCTCATGACTCCAATTAACATAAAGAATCTAAACCCCACAGTCATTAGGCCTCAAAATGGAGAATCAGAGCAGTATTAAGGGCAGGCCTCTTTGATCACTCCTGGTTCACAGGAAGGGTGTCCCAGCCACACTGACTTTAGGCAAATGGGGGCAAGGGACCTTATTTTGGATACTGTCTTTGGCTGTGCCCCTCATGAAAAACTACAGCCTGAGGTTATGATGAGTGTCTATATGAAAGAAGATGAGGGCCATGTGGAAGTGTTTTGCTTTTAATTGTGGTCATTTTTGTGGCTGTTGGAAAAGATGATGGGTCCACCTGGTCTTGAACACTGGTGTGATTCCCCTTAGAGACTGAGTTATGGAATGGACCTCAAAGAAGTATTGCCATGTATTGTTTTGGGATTTTAGGACGCCACGCATGAGAGTTGCCCTTGGAAACTGAGATCTAGGCCCAGGGTGGCTTTCCACAGAGCACTGGGAATCTCAGGAAGAATATCACATGATTTTATTCTTAAAGAATTGGCAGCCATAGTTGCAAGTCAAAACACAAATGGACCACACATTGTAGACCTCAAACGCCTGGCTTAATGTGACCTTTTTGCCTGTCTTTGGGAAGCCTTGCCTGTTAGAATTCTCCAGAGCTTTTATTGAAATGAGCTTCCTCTCCATTTAATGGTTCCTGAATGAATTGAAACCCACAGTGCCTCCAACTTCATCCTTGACAAATGCCTGATAAAAAACATGAAATTTTTGAAATTCCCATGACCACTTCACACTGTAGAATCTTTGGATGTCCTATTGATGATCACGAGTGTACCAGACAGTGCCTGATTGACTGGGTTTCATGAAAATGGTGTAGAACAGAGATGGCAGTAATTTGGAGCCTGCTGAGTAGTTGGCCTAGAAAAGTGGTGTAAAGGTGTGTGTTAAAACATCTGTGGTTGGGTGATGTGGATCTGCCATTGGCTTTCAAATGGTTTGTGACTGACATGGTGCAGCCCCCAGACCCTTGTATGTAAAGGCATGTTGTTATATGGAGAGGTTTCAGTGCAATGTTTAGAATCAGATTGCTAAGGTGAAGGGGGCAAGCTATGTGGGATAGAAGCCTGATTGGTGCATTCTCCTGCAGACCCTTACCCACCACATGTGACAGAACTCTTTTCAGTACTGTGTCCCAGTTGAACTCTTCGTATTTCATGAAGCAAATACCAAACTTCCAGTGCAGCTGCAAGAAACACAACAAAATTGGAGGATGAGCAAATGGCTTCCAAACTGGAAGACACTTAGCCCCCAGTGACAACAGTTTACCTACAAAAAGAGAATTCAGCACTGCTGCCTCATGTCCTTTGGAAAATAAGAAACCATGTCCTCCAGGTAACATACATGCAGACCCAGCTTAATGGTCTCACTACAAAGGGAGCTAAAGCTCCTGACAACAACATATATTTTAAGTGCCCAACCTCAGAGGCAGTTTCTCAAGAAGTCTTTAGTCCAGCAGAGCTCCATGTTTGTGGAGTTTTACCCTCTCCCTTACATTTGGAAACTCCTCTACCACCTCCAAAGTTGTGAACTCCTGAGCATTTTCCATTCTTGATGTGTATTCACAGATTTTCTAACTCTTCTCCTCTAATTGTGTCTTAGTTGGGGTGAAGGTAATGTCAAGGCATTGTTCTGAATGAGAGTGTGAAGATTTTTGGGTAGCACATATTTGCATACACATTGGATTCTTTCTCCAATTTTTCATTTGAAATACTGAATCCCTGACTGTAAGGGGTAGAAGGAATTCTTTTTCAAAGAATAGCCTGACACATACAAGAAACAGCCCCCAGGGAGACATCCTGTCTGGGAGACATCCTGTAGTCATCTGTGTTCCTGAGACATCCTGTGGCCATCTGTCTTCCTGAAATATTCTGAGGTTATCTCACCTTGTGAAGACATCCAGGAACTGCCGATAAGAGAGCTTTCAAATCTCCAGCATATAAATTCCCCTGTGTGAACAATAAAAGTTTGCATCTTGATCAGAACTTTTGTCTTGCTGTCATCTCTCATGTCTCTTGTCCCTTCATTCCTCCCCATCGAGGTTCGCTACCCACGTTGATGTGTCCTGCAGGCTGGGACAACTGGCACCCAACGACTGGGGCTCGAGCCTTTGACTGAGGGGGAACCCCGTCCTCCTGGAAGATTTGGACAAGTGGAGCTCACGATTGCCTCAGCAGACACCACTGAGAGACAGATCCAGGAGGAGAGTGGGGATGACGCACAGTGAGTGACCCACCATGGGAAAAGCAATTTCGTCACATGATTTGTTTTTGTCAGGCCAAAAGGAATCCTTAAATACATGGGGGCACGTGTTAAGAAAAATGACTTAAAATTTTTCTTTTCATACATTGAAAAATTGTTTCCATGGTTTCCCCTTGAAGGGACCATTGATGGTAAAAGATGGCTTAGAGTAGGAGACATTTTAAAAGATTATTATGAATCCTTTGGCCCAGAAAAAGTGTCTGTTCCTACCTTTTCTTTCTGGAAATAAATTAGTGAAATTCTTAAAATTTCACCCTTTGACAATGGTACCTTAATACTTGTCAGGATTGGGGAAGAGACTATGCAAAAGACCTCTCGTCCCTTCTCGGCATGCCCATCAGTTAGTATAGACATAGACCCTTCTTAGTCTCCCCAGGACCCTGGGAACCTTCCTGATCTTCCTCAAAATCCCACCCTAATGAATAAGGCTCCAATGGTTTCCAACAGCCTTTATGCAGTTTTAAATCCCAGAGAAACATTGACCCCTGGGGAGGAGGCTACCTTGGAGAAGGAAGCAGCTCGCTACCATTCAGAAGACCCGCCACCTCTCAGGACCCTGCCACAGCCTATAGGACTTACACATTCCCCTCCCTCCTATATCCCTCCTGCCTTTTGTGCTCTGGCCCTTAAGGGGCCAAATGTCCCCCCAGATATTTTTTCCCCACTTCCCTTGCCTAATCCGGATCCCTTGAGAGAGTCTCTCCAACATGGATGGGAACAGATCCAATTTTTAAAAGAATAAAGATCCCTTGACTCTGAGCTCTCTCCATTAGCCTTAGGAATGGAGTCAACACAAGCTGACCCACAGTGGTCTAATACAAAGGCGAAGCCGCTCCATCGGCCTGTGCTCGCCTTCCCAGTCACCAACAGTCAGATAGATAAGCCTGCTCAGGCTGAGGTCAAAGACTTAGAAGAGGATCAAGAGGAGGAAGCGGAGGAAATGGATCAAGGAGATCAGGACTTAGAGGATGAGAAGTTCACCCCTAGGCAGGAAGGAACCCAGAGTGTCTACAAAAAATTTAGCCTCCATTTTCTTGAAAAACTTAAAAAGGCTTGTGCTCACTATGGCCCCACTGTGCCCTACACGTTGGCTTTATTAGAAAGCCACAACACACAATTTCTTACTCCCAATGATTGGAAATTTTTAGACCGAGCTGCCCTCAGTGCCGGAGACTTCCTACTATGGAATGCAGATTTCAAAGAGCCCTGTCAGAAACTGCTCAAAAAAATTTAACAAAGGCCTCCTCTAAATCCTGGACTTATGTTAAGCTAGTGGGCAATGCAACTTTTGACACTAAAACTAAACAGGCACGTTTCCCTGCTGGACTTTTTGCGCAGATTTAGATGGCTGGCTTACATACTTGGAGACGCCTCCCTGAAAGGGCCTCGGCTATCACTTCCCTGGCCAGAATTCGACAAGGGCCCGACGAGCCTTATAGCGACTTTGTTCCCCGGCTTAACCTAGCTGCGGAATGCTTGCTTGGACCAAGCGAAAGCGAAAGCACCTTTGTAAAACATCTTGCCTTTGAAAACGCCAACCCAGCATGTCAGGATGTTCTTCGACATCATAAGGATAAAGGGAAACTTTCTGACTTTATTAGAGTCTGTGCAGGGGTGGGTGCAGCCCATGCCATGGGTCTCACTTTAGTGCTCCCTTTACCAAGGCCTTTTACAATCCTGGCTCACGTATTTGCTTTACTTGTAAACAACCAGGCCATTTTGCACGCAAGTGTCTGACAGGCAAACAAAGAGTAAGAATAGCGTCTCCTCAAACTGGAGCTAAACCGCCCCCAGCTACACTTTGTCCTTGATATGGTAAAGTTCATCACTGGGCCAGTGAGTGTAGATCAATGACAAATGCCCTCGGACAGCCTATTTCTTCCTGCTTCTCAGGAAACTCCCTGGGGCAATAAGGTTTGTTCCCTTCCAAACTCCCAACCTACCTCAAAATCCTTCTCCACAATTGGCTCCCTCCAACTACCCACTCCAGGCAGTGCAGGATTGGACCTCTGTACCACCACTGATACAACATTAGACTCAATGCAAGGGCCCCAGATAATACCAACTGGAATTATGGGTCCCCCTCCATCTCATACGTGTGCCCTTCTTCTTGGAAGAGCCTCTACTACCTTAGAAGGTGTTCAGGTCTTCCCTGGCATTAATGATAATGATTTCACTGGAGAAATAAAAATACTGGCCACAGTTATTAATAGAGTTGCGGCCATCCCAGGAGGAAAAAGTCTTGCACAATTAATACTCCTTCCCTTAGATTAAGGGGCACTTCCACCACCCAAACCTACTGTGGGGGACTGCCTCCTTGGGCTCCTCTGAGGTATATTGGGTTCATCCCATTTCTCATAATAAACACACCCTTACCTTACTTATTGAAGGAAAGGAATTCCAAGCAATTTTAGTTACTGGAGTTGATGCGACAATTATTTCTCAAAAATACTGGCAATCAGGTTGGCCCCTCACCCCATCCTTGACTGACCTTAAAGGGATAGGAAAGTCAAAAAATCCTCTGGTCAGCTCTACTGCTCTTAGCTGGACTGATAAAGAGGGTAATAAGGGAACTGTCACTTCTTTCGTTGTTCCTGACCTCCCTGTTTACCTATGGGCCTGAGATATTTTGAGTCAAATGGAAGTTATTCTTGCCAGTACCAATTCCATGGTGACTCATCAAATGCTCCGTATGAATTTTGTCCCTGGTACAGGCCTTGGGAGGCTGAGACAAGGACTGGTGGGGCTTATACAACCCATAAAAAAAAATACATATGGACTTGGATATTTGGATTTTTAGTGTCGGTCCCTGACCCTCCTGTACCCCATGCAGATAAAATTATTTGGGAGACTCAGACTCTTGTGTGGGTGGATCAGTGGCCCCTTACCCATGAAAATTTGGAGCCTGCCTCCATGTTAGTGAGGGAACAGGTGGCAGCCCGCCATGTAGAGCCCTCAACCTCACCATCGTACACTCCTATTTTTGTTATCAAGAAAAAATCAGGCAAGTGGTGCCATTTACAAGATTTGTGTGCCATTAATAAAGTTATACTCCCGATGGGAGCACTACAGCCAGACATTCCCACACCAGTGGCTATTCACAAAAACTATTGTAAAATGGTTATGGACTTAAAAGTTTGCTTTTTTATCATTCCTTTACATCCTGAGGATAGACCCTATTTTGCCTTTAGTCTTTCTTGCATTAATATTCAGGGCCCTATGCAGAGACTTCAATGGAAGGTTCTTCCCCAAGGTATGGCCAACAGCCCTACTCTTTGCCAAAAATAGGTTGCTCAAGCAGTAGACCCTGTGAGAGAGTGAGGGCCACAAATTTATATTTTACATTATATGGATGATTTGTTAATTGCTGCACCTAATACCCATGACCTTAATAATTGTTACTTGGACTTTTACAAAATCCTCACTACCTTTGGACTACAGATAGCTCCTAATAAGGTTCAAACACAGGACTCTTATAAGAGTTTGGGCCTTAAAATTCTTGAAAATCAGATCCAAATTTCTAAAATACAAGGACGTGTGGACCATCTTCACACCCTTAAAGATTTTCAGAAATTACTGAGGGATATTCAATGTCTAATAACATATTTAAAATTATGCACTTGTGTACTTTTGACCCTTAATGATATTTTGAGAAGTAATTTCCACCCCTCCTCCCCTCAAAATCTTACTCCCAAGGCATGACAGGCATTAAACCAAGTAACAGAAGCCATTGCCCAACAATTTGTTACAAAAATTTCTTATAACCTTCCTCTGGTTCTGGTTATTTTACACACTCCTCATACACCCACAGGAATATTTTGGCAGCGAGATCCACATTTTAAAAATAAAGACTGCCCCTTGTTTTGGGTCCATTTACCCACCACATCCTCGAAGGTTATTACTGTTTATCTTGCTCAGGTAGCTTCTATTATTTTTAAAGGTCATTTGATTTCTCTACAACATTTTGGCAAACACCCTGATAATATTTTTATTCCATATACTAAGGACCAAACCCAATTTTTACTAGAGACAAGGGATGAATGTGGTATTGCCCTATCAGGCTTTTGGGAACAATTGATCACTACCTCCCCAAAGACCCCCTTTTACATTTTGTCCAGTTACATCCATTTACTTTTCCTGAAATTACTCAAAAGGCTTCCATTCCTCAATCCCTTACTGTCTTTACAGACGGTTCCTGTAATGGCCAAGCGGTCTTTGTTGTCAATAACAAGCCTACCACCTTTGATACTGTCTATCAGTCACCACAGTTTGTGGAATTGTTTGACATAACACAAGTTTTTATAACATTTTTTATAATCCTGTTAATATTTATAAAGACAGTGCCTACATTGCTCATTCTGTGCACCTGCTGGTGATTTCACCCCCATTAAGGCTTCTAACAATGCGGCCTTTCTGTTTCACCAGCTTCAGCAGCTAATTCAGGCCAGACAACACCCATTTTTCTTAGGACACATCAGGGCACACTATGATCTTCCCAGCCCTCTAATTTAAGGTAATGCCCAAGCTGATGCAGCAACACGTTCCATCTTTCCAATTTTTGTTGGCTCCATTCAAAAGGCCATGGAGTTACACAATATACACCATTTAAATTTCCAGAGCCTTTGACTACTTTGTAAAATTATCAGCAACAGGCACGAGAAATAGTAAAAGCATGCCCTGGTTGTGCTGTCTCCCTCCCCATTCAACACTTGGGAGTTAACCCCCGAGGATTACTGCCCGATCAGTTTTGGCAAATGGATGTTACTCATTTTCTTGAATTTGTAATAACCAAATATATACACGTTTCTGTAGATACCTTCAGCGGCTTTATTTTTGCATCACCACATTCTGGAGAGGCTACCAAAGATGTCCTTTCTCATCTTGTTTCAGCCTTTTCTTTTATGGGTAAACCAATACATATTAAAACAGATATTTATCCTACATTTACCATTGCCAAGTTTAAACACTTTTGTGCTACCTTGCAAATTTGTCATACTACTAGAATTCCATACAACCCTCAGGGCCAAGGCATTGTGGAACTTGCCCACCTTAACTTAAAAACTTGGCTATCCCTCCTTAAGGCTTCCTCCCTTGTATTTACCACACCCAGGCATCGCCTTAACAATGCATTATTTGCCCTTATTTTTCTTACCCTAGACAATGAAGGCGATTCGGCAGCAGACAGACACTGCCATCCCTCGTCCAATTCTGTTCGCCCACCTGTTATGTGACACAATCCACTTACAAATAAATGGAAAGGCCCAGATCCTGTCCTCATCTGGGGAGGAGGCTCAGCTTGTGTTTTGGACCAAGATCAAACAGCCCCAAGATGGTTACCAGAACTCCTGGTTAAACAGGTTAATGACTTACCTCAAAACAGGGACAGAGGCACTCCTCATGAGGACAAAATTTCCTCTTTTTCAGATGCAGCCAACAATCTGCCAGCCTTGGAATAACAGTTCCTGTGGGCACAGGTACACTGGCTTAGGCACGTCTATTCACTCTTACCATCGCCTCTCTCAACAAATTATAAACTCTATCAGGAACAACTGATAAAAACTCTATCAGGAACCATTAAAGATTTGCAGGACCAAATAGACTCCCTGGCAGAAGTGTTCCTTCAAAAAAGACGAGGCTTAAATTTGCTGACAGCTAACCAGGGAGGTATTTGCTTGGCCTTAGGGGAACGATGCTGCATTTATGCCAATAATTCTGGCATAGTATGCGCTAAAATTAAGCAGCTTCAAGAAGATCTAGAAAAGAGATGAAGGGAAATATTTGAAAATCCCCTCTGGACTGGGCTTAATGGATTTTTACCCTACCTTCTTCCCCTATTAGGCCCTTTGTTGGGTTTACTTTTAATGGTGTCCCTAAAACCCTGCATTATAAACAGGCTGGTACAATTTATTAAAGAACAGATTAATATTTTGGCCTCTAAGCCCATACAGGTCCACTATCATTGCCTGGATATGGAAGACCGTGCTGCCAACATTTAAAAGGATGTTCTACCCTCCTCACAAGCTTATTTCTTAAGTTTACATGCCCACAGATCTCGCTTTCTTACATAAAACTCTAAGTAACAGCTCTGACCAACGATCTTCTGCACTTGCCATAAGGGTTCGTCCTCCATGGGCCGCTCCACTTGGGGGAGGACGCACCCATGGAGTGAGGACGTTAGGGCATAATAACGGAGGGTGCAGGAAGGACTGCAGGAGGATGGATCCATGGTTCCCAAAATCCAAGTCTTCTGAGTGACACGCTCTGGTGCATGGCAGTTGGCATGCTTCCCCCTCATAGCCGTCTCCTCAAAAAACATGCCAAGGCCACCACGAAATCTAGTAAACATGCTCGATCACATCAGGAGATATTCTAAGGCCTGCTAGAGAAACAGAGCCTCTATAACCCCCTAAAACATTGGCCTGTAAGGTATGGTCAAATATTTTATATAAGAAAGGGAGGAGATGTCAGGGGCTAGAAGGAAGTTCTCCTTCAAAGAATAGCCTGACACTTACAAGAAATAGCCCCCTGCGAGATATCCTGCCTGGGAGACATCCCAAAGCCATCTATCACCCTGAGACATCCTGCAGCTATCAGTCTTCCTAAAATATCCTGAGGTTATCTCACCCTGTGAAGACATCCAGCAACTGCCGATAAGAGAGCTTTCTCATCCGCAGCATATAAATACACTGTGAGAACTATAAAAGTTTTCAGCATGATCAGAACTGTTGTCTTGCTGTCATCTCTCATGACTCTTTTCCCTTCATTCCTCCCCAACAAGGTTCAACGCCCACGTTGAAGTGTCCAGCCGGCCCGGACACCTGACACTAAACCATAACCTACTAGACTCTGACTACTAATACTAATATGATGGAGAAAAATAATCCAACAGAATGGAAATGCAAGCAGTACAGATGAGGCATGGTGTATAGTTGGACTTGCCTTTTGAATGATATAGGGTAGGTGTTATAAATCTAGCTAATTTATAATTGAAATAGTTCTCCACATGTTTTTAAAGTTAACAAATATGTGAATACCTGTCTCCCATTCTCTGTAGCCAATTCAGCACATGTATTTTTATATGCACATATAGAATCCTACCTGGTATCACACGTATATTCTTCTGAGGTGTCTGACTTGGCAAATACAAATTGTGAGAAGAGATCACTCCTCCTAAACTCTGTTGGAACTGAAAATTCAACCTATGGGTGAGCCTCCTAGTAGAAAATTCAACCTATGGGTGAGCCTCCTAGTAGAACAACAAGCCATACATAAATCCATGTTGAGTAAAATAAATATTTTTGCATCTGTGGCTGATGTACATTTCATGAAGAATTTCGATTGGCATATATATTGCTACATTGTATTGTCTGTTTTTGTTTTTTTAATATATATATATATATATATATATATATATATATATATATATATATATACAATCTTCAAATTTTTCCAAATATAAAATATATGTGTCTTATATACACTATCTAAATTCTTTCATGTTCATGTATGTGGATTTATAATCAACATTTCACAAGATTATTCTCAGAAATATTCATCCACATGAAATACATATTTGTTTCCTATTACTGAAAACTAACTTCAGTGAATGGTGCATACAATCCTAATATTTCTACATTAACTGACCCTGTTTAACATCAATGCAAGTAGATTCCTATGGGACATGATGTTTATTTTGAAGTTTCTTTTATTCAACACTGGTACAATACAATTTCTACAGTTTATGAACATCATAGGACATATATTTCATCCATAAGTTCAAAAATTTATAAGCATTTGATTCACTTTCAATCATTTACTGATTCAGAACACATGTATTCCTCCAGGTTTCTTAACTGGTCTTTTCATGAGACTTTATTTCAAACACATTATTTTCAATTTCCATAATCATTTTGAAGCAAAACCCACACACTCTTCATGATAAAACATAACCCTAATATTACCATTAGATGTATTACTGGTTAGAATGAATAATTGTATATCAATATAAGATTTTCTGTATATATTCAGATATCAATTCAATCTATTATTTAAAGTTGGAACCAATTATATTATTTATTCACAGTATGGTCTATTCATGAATTATCTCTACATTCATAGACAAAGGGTACATCTATTTGTAACCCCAATACTAATTTATTCGTCTTCAAAATGTTGCTCCCAGAAATGGTGGAAGAAATACTCATGTCACCTGATGTACGTATGCATTTATCACAGTAATATTCTGGACACAATAAGCAGAGGTCACACTTATGATTGTACCAAAGCCTAAATGGAAAGTGAGCATGGATTACTAAAAACATTCATGTCCAGGTTGCCTAATGCTCTCAAATGCCAATCCTATTTATGACAACATATTTGTTTCTTCCTAAGACTATATATTCAACCTCAACTCTGTTCAAATGTCTAATCCTATCACTCACTTTATACTTTCCCTGATTTCCTAATGTCTCTATTGATGTCTGCTTTCCTAAATATTTTCACCAGTTCACCATTTTGACTAACACTTCACATGTGCTGACATTTACGTTCACTGTCTATGTGATACCCTATTGCTAAAGAACTTTTGGTCCAATTCCTGTACTCACTCTTCTTCTGAAACCTACAGAATATCTTCCTAATCCTACCGACTATCACAGTTTGAGTGGATACTCACTTCTACATTCAATCATCGAAGGTACAAGGTCCTATGCCATTGATTTATCTGAAACATCTTTGCAGAACATGTATCAAAGCTAAGTATCCCAATGAAGAGTGCAATGCCCTTCTGGGATTCCAATCTTACCTAGATTTCTGTTTTCATACTTATATTTCACCTATATATTCTTATAAATATCACAGGTTCCCAATACCATTATTCATCAAGCAGAATGATTCCTAACCCAAATCAAACCTGTTATTAAGCGAAACCATACACTGTTCCCTCAATCTAACTTTACAGAAGAGCAGGGACAGTGTTGGTCCTAAAATAGAGGAATGTAGGGAATCTTCCACCTGTTGAAAAACTCAAAGTTTCATTCAGAAGTGATCCCTGGAGAAGATATAGGCACCACTGAAGGACCTGAGAGAGCAAAAGTCAACTTCCATGGCAAACAACCTGGTCAGTATGAAAGGTTGTTACTGAATCAGCCTCTCTGTTCTTTTTTTTATTATTGGTTGTTCAAAACCTTACAAATCTTTTGACATAACATATTCATACATTAGCATACATTAGCTTCAAGTGATTTATGAACTCCCATTTTTACCCTAGATACAGATTGAAGAATCACATCGGTTACACATCCACATTTTTACATAATGCCATACTAGTAATTGTTGTATTCTGCTACCGTTCCTATCCTCTACTATCCCCCCTCCCCTCCCCTCCCATCTTCTCTGTCTACCCCATCTACTGTAATTCATTTCTCACCTTGTTATTTTCCCATTCCATTCACAACCTCTAATATGTAATTTAGTATAACAATGAGGGTCTCCCTCCATTTCCATGCAATTCCCCTTTTCTCTCTCTTTCCCTCCCACCTCATGTCTCTGTTTAATGTTAATCTTTTCTTCCTGCTCTTCCTCCCTGCTCTATTCTTAGTTGGTCTCATTATATCAAAGAAGACATTTGGTATTTGTTTTTTAGGGATTGGCCAGCTTCACTAAGCATAATCTGCTCTAGTGCCACTCATTAGAATATGGACCCAAACAGTCCTGTTTGGAGAGCTGGTCTTGGGTGCCTATGGTTGATATACATTCTAACTTGTGAAAGTGTCACAGTACGTAGGGGCAGCCTCCATCTCATGGGACCCTTGGAAGCAACTGTTAGGACAAAGTGGTTGCTAAGGCAGTGACCTCATTCAGTTCCTGAAGGAAGTGACCTCACCTCACTTCCTTGGTGATGGAACTCTAAGAACTTGTTATCCAGGAAGACAGGCACCCAGAGCCTGTCCCATTCCCAGTCACAGTGGTCTCACTTGTTTGTATATACCAAGGACAGAGTCAGTCTTTCTTGGTACCTACTGATATGAGAATGGCCAAATTCCAGAAAAGCTCTGAAGAGGGGCCTTTCCTGAGGAAAGCAGATAGTGGTTCACCACTGGCTCCTGACATCTTCACAGAGTTGGTTAAGGAGACCAGATCTGAGACAGGACAGGCCATTTCTGGGGAACATACTATGGCCCACCAGTCAGAGGACACTCTGGATAGTAACCGACCTACTTTGGGGAAGGAGGTGCCTCTGTGGGTGTCGCTGTGTGTTTGTGGATTTGTCTCATGTTCTGAGAATAGATAGAAAAGGCGGTTTGTTTGGTTTTGAGTGAACTATTTCTAGTAAGTCATTTGACAAGGCGAGTGTTTCTATGTCTGTGTATCCCACTGTGTCCATGGTTATAGACATTAGAAAAGAGAATGCATCAATTGATGTGTCCTGTCTAGTAGAAAGCTTCCCATCATTTATTCTGCCAAATTGATGAATGGATTTTGGCTTGCCTTATCGATGGGCAACACGTGCTATTTTCCAAAGTTCCTGCGTTCTTCCTGAATTCTGGCCACTCTACAGAATAGGCTCATGGTTTTGTGTCCAAGATATGTACCACTTCCAAGCCCTGTTACATGGCCATGTACTGGATAGCTGAAGGGAATAGCGAGCATCTCAGAAAACTCAAATATCAGTGTGACCAATAAAGTCTCAGTGGAGAAACCCTGCTTTGCTTACCTATTGTTCTGTTGCCCTGAATGTCAGGAAGGTCTTTGCCTCAGTCCACCCCTTTGTGAAACCTGAAGAAAACAGGTTTCAAATGGAAATGAATGGGCATCACCTGTGCCTCTTTGCTTAATTGCTTTGGAAAGGGATGTGTCTGAATCCGCCTCTTTGCCCTGTTTGAGTCAATGGCTTAGATTCTCAGCACCTGATGTATCTTAAGAATGATCCCATGTGTGCATCCAAAACCAAAATGGCCAAAAGAGCAGTCATTGTGGATGAAGTCTCTCCCCTTCTTCTGTTAGGTTCCTGACCTCCATCAAGTGAGAATAGGGATCCTTTGGGTCAAATGATTTCTTCAAACCCTGCAGAAGCTAGCCGATAAGTGCTTGGTTTTCTAATGACTCCAATTCACATAAAAAAATAAACCCCACAGTCAGTAGGCCTCAAATTAGAGAAGCAGAGAAGTATTAACAGCAGGCCTATTTGATCACTCCTGGTTCACAGAAAGTGTGTCCAGGCAACCCTGATTTTAGGCCACTAAGGGGCAAGGGAGATTATTTTGGAGACTGTCTTGGGCTTCGCCCCTCATGGAAACATCCAGCCAGAGGTTATGATGAGTGTCTATATGAAAGATCATGAGGGCCATGTGGGAGTGTTTTGGTTTTAATTGTGGCCATTTGTTTGGTGGTTGGAAGAGATGACTGGGTCCACCTTGACATGAACTCTGGTGTGATTCCCCTTAGAGACTGAGTTCTGGAACTGAACTCAGAGAATTATTGCCATGAATTGTGTTAGGATTTTAGGAGGCCATGCATGAGAGTCCCCCTTGAAAACTGAGATCTAGGCCCAGGGTGGCTTTCAACAGAGCACTGGGAATCACAGCCAAGATATCACGTGATTTTATTCTGAAAGACTTGGCAGCCATAGTTGAGAGTCGAAACACACATGGTCCTCATTTTAGACCACAATGGGCCTGGCTTCATGTGACCATTTGGCCACTTTTTGAGAAGCCTTGCCTGTGAGAATTCTCCAAAGCTTTCATTGAAATGTGCTTCCTCTACATTTAATGGTTCTGGAGTGAATTTTAACCCACAGTGCCTCCAACATCATCATTGAAAAATGGCTACAGAAATACCATAAAATTTTTGAAATTCCCATGACCAGGTGGCAATGGAGGACATTTGGATGTCCTGTTGCTGGTCATGAGTATACCAGACAGTGCTTTGATTGACTGGGTTTTATGAAAATCGTGTAGAACAGAGATGCCAATAAGTTGGAGCCTGCTGAGTAGTGGGCCTAGAGCCGTGGTGGTCAGGTGTGTGATAAAACATCTGTGGTGGGGCCTTGTGGATCTTCCATTGGCTTCCAAATGGCTTGGAACTGACATGGTGCAGCGAGCAGTCCCTTCTATGTAAAGGCATCTTGTAATATTGAGAGATTTCAGGGCAATGTTCAGAATCATGTTGCTATCGTCAATGGGGCAATATATGTGGGCTAGAAGTATGTTTGGTGCATTCTCTTGCAGAAACTGACCCACCACATGTGACAGAACTCTCTCCAGCACTGTGATCCACTAAAACTCCTTGTATTTTTGAATCAAATAGCAAACTCCTAGTGCAGCAGCAAGAAACACCATGAAATTTGGAGGATGACCAAATGGCTTCACAGTCCACAAGGGGAGACACTTAGACCCCAGTGGTCACAGTTTACCTACAAAGAGCAAATTCAGCACTGCTGCCTCATCTTCACTGGAAAATAAGAAACTATGTCCTCCAGGTCACATAGATGCAGACCCAGCTTTGATGGTCTCACTACAAATGAAGCTAAAGCTCCAGAAAACAACATATTTTTCAGGTGCCCAACCTCAGAGGCAGTTCTTCAAGAAGTCTTTAGGCCAGCAGAGCTCCATGTTTGTGGAGTGTTTACCCTGTCCCTTACTTATGGGAACTCCTCTACCACCTCCAGTGTTGTGAACTACTGAGCATATTCCATTCCAGATATGTATTCACAAATTTTCTAACACTTCTCCTCTAATTGTGTCTTACTTGGGGCAAAAGTAATGTCAAGCCATAGTTCTTGATGAGAGTGGGAACATTTTTTGTGTAGCACATATTTGCATACACATTGGATTCATTTTCCAATTTTCCATTTGAAATACTGAATCCCTGACACTAACCCCTACCCTACTAGACTCTGACTACTAATCGTAATATCATGGAGAATAATAACCCAATCAGAATAGAAATACAAGCAGTTCAGAGGAGGCATGTTTGGTATTGTTGGACTTGCCTTTTGCATTATATACGGTAGGAGTTATAAATCTAGTCAATTTTTTTGTTGAAATAGTTCTCCGTGTGTTTTTAAAGTTAACAAATATGTGAATTTATTTCTCCCTTTCTCTGTAGCCTAGTCAGCAGATGTATTTTTATATTCATATATAGAATCCTACCTGGTATCACACGTACATTTTTGTGAGGTGGCTGACTTGGCAGATACAAATTGTGAGAAGATATCACTCCTCCTAAACGCTGTTGAAACTGAAAATTCAACCTATGGGTGAGCCTCCTATTTGAACAACATTATACATAAATCCATGTTCAGTAAAACTAATATTGTTGGATCCGTGGATGATATGTATTTCATGATAAATTTCGGTTGGCATACATAATGCTACATTGTAATGTCTCTCTGTGTGTGTATATATATATATATATATATATATATATATATATATATATATTCTCCAGATTTTTCAAAATATGAAATATATGTGCCTTATTGTGCACTCCCCAAATTCATTCATATTCATGTATGTGGATTTATAATCAACTTTTCAAAAGATTATTCTCAGAAATATTCATCAACCTGAAATACATATTGGTTGCCTAGTACTGAAAACTATCTTCAGTAAATGGTGCATACAAAACATAATATTTCAACATTGCAAGTTGGCCGCAAATACAGTGCATTACACCCAGTGTACCACGCCACATTGCAGGTGAATAACGAGTTAAAATGACAAAAGACTATCTTGTTAGGATCTTATAGAAAAATGGGTGTGCACCGAAACCTAAAAGAATGATTTCCACCAACGAGGTCCGGTAATTGAGTCTCAAACGTGAGCTGAATATGCAACGGGAGATCCGGGCTTATTGATCCCTGTGGCCCGCCCCATGGCTGCAGACATCGAGGCACCACCGAGAAGCGACTAGCATCCAGGGAGAAACGTTGCTGCAGATTCTGTGGAATCCTGCCGGCTGACACCGCACTGAGCCCCAGGCCGAGTTCGGGATTTCAGTCAGGGAAGGAAGCTCTACAGTTCTATCCCCCACAACGGAAACTCCACCAAGGAAACCAATGGCCACCATCTTGGAGAGCTGAAGTAACCACCGCCACTCTCCGACAGATTGCAACAATAAAACAGTTGTGTGTTTTCCGCTCATCTCCCATACAGTAGGAAATTTGCATAAAATCTCTCCTAAGCTTTCCAGGGGAGGGATTTTCAGAGAGAGCCTGCATAAAGATTGGGGGGGGGGAAACTAGAGGCACCTGACCTTCAACTCCCCCTCCCATCAGTGGTGAAAACGAAATCTGTCTAGCCAGGGATGGGGGAAAGGGCAAACGGAAAAAATAATAAAAATAGAGTGCTGGGGTTCCCAATAGACACAATCCACACCCAAGAAACGGCAAGCCAGAGTACAGTTTGAGCTGCCGAGGGCATTACTCAGGGGAAATCTGGTCTAGCAGGAGAAACCAGGACTAGCAGGAGAAACCAGGGGACTAGAGGCCAGGCCCGCGTGACTGGGCGCCTGGAGAACGCTCGCCCGCCGGCAACAGCCGGCCCGCTGCAGGTGCGACTGGACGGCTGGAGACTGCCTGCCCACCAGCGACCAATCGCCTGCCATATGCCCGCCCTAATGGGTGGCTAGAGATCGCACAACCGCCGGTGACAGCCCACCAGCTGACTGCGCGACTGGACAGTTCGTGACCACCTGCACGCCGGCGACCGGGAGCTGAAACCAAACAGAGACAGTACAGTCCCACACCCCCATGCGAACACCCGGGCAAAGAGCCTGGGGCCCACCATAGCAGAGAGGTGACATCACTGGAGCTCGGCCGTCGGAATTCCTTCCCAGTGGAATCCACTTTAGCATTCACAGTCTACCAACACAAAGGAGAGTCAATAGAGATATATAAAACCAAAACAAATATATAGAAGAGAGCAGAAACACAGCAATCAAATGGAGCTGGAAAGTAATGTGAACTTCATGAAAAAACAAGGGAAAAAGGTGTACAAATAATGCCGGACAACTTAATTTTACAGGAGGACCTAGAATCATCAGAAACAGGGATAGGGAAAAAACTCAATGCATCCCTAACTCAGATGGAAAGAAATATTAGAGAAGACATGAGGCAGCAAGTCCAAGCAATAAAAGAATATTTTGAAAATGAATTAAACAAACAAATTCAAATGGCAAAGAACGAGCTTCACCAAAAGACAGAGATCTTAAAAAAAAAATCAAACAGTAATCCTAGGAATGCAGAAAAATATAAACCACATTAAAAATTCAAATGAGAATATTGTAAATAGACTAGATCAAGTAGAAGTCAGAAGATCAGATAATGAATACAAAGTTTATCAACTTGAAAAGAATATAGTCAACACAGAAAAGATGCTTATATCCCATGAGCAATCTATTTAAGAGATATGGGATGTCATAAAAAAACAAATTTGAGAGTCATTAGGATAGAAGAAGGCATAGAGATTCAAACCAAAGGAATGGACAACATATTAAATGAAATAATTCTAGAAAACTTCCCAGAGATGAAAGATGGAATGGATTGCCAAATCCTTGAAGCCTACATGACCTCAAACATTCAAAACCATAATAGACCAACTCCAAGACATAGAATTATGAAGATAGCCAACATGCAGAACGTGGATACACGTTCTTCTCAGCAGCACAAGGATCCTACTCAAAGATAGATCATATATTATGCCATAGGGCAACCCTTAGTAAATATAAAGGCGTGGAGATAATACCATGCACCATATCTGATCATATTGGAATGAAACTGGAAATCAATGATAAAAGAAGGAAGGAAAAATCCTACATCATATGGAAAAATGAACAATATTCTACTGAATGTTCAATGGGTTACAGAAGACATAAAGGAGGATATAAAAAATTCTTAGAGACAAATGACTATACAGACACAACATACTGGAATCTATAGGACACAATGAAAGCAGTTTTAAGAGGGAAATTCATTTCTTGGAGTTCTTTCCTCAAAAAAAAAAATAAAAAAATAAATGAACTCACACTACACCTCAAAAACCTAGAAAAAGAAAACGAAAACAACAGCAAATGTAGTAGAAGACAAGAAATAATTAAAAGTAGAGCAGAAATCAACGAAATTGAAACAAAAAAAAAACATTGAAAAAATTGATAAAACTAAAAGTTGGTTCTTTGAAAACATAAATAAGATTGACAGGCCCTTAGCCATGCTAACGAAGAGAAGAAGAAAGAGAATTCAAATTACTAACATACGGCATGAAAAAGGCATTATCACAACAGACACTACAGAAATACAGAAGATAATTAGAAAGTATTTTGAAACCCTATATTCAAATGAAATAGAAGATAGTGAAGATATCAATAAATTTCCTAAGTCATACGATGTGCCCAGATTGAGTCAGGAAGACACACACAATTTAAACAGACCAATAACAAAGGAAGAAATATAAGAAGCCATCAAAAGACTACCAACCAAAAAAAGCCCTGGAGCGGATGGGTATAGAGCGGAGCTCTACAAAACCTTAAAAGAAGAATTAATACCAATACTTTTCAAGCTATTTCAAGAAATAGAAAAAGAAGGTGCAATTTCAAATTCATTCTATGAGGCCAAAATCACCCTGATTCCAAAACCAGACAAAAACACTTCAAAGAAAGAAAACTACAGACCAATGTCTCTAATGAACTAGGATGCAAACATTCTCAATAAAATCCTGGTGAATGTAATACAAAAGCATATCAAAAAATTGTGCACCATGATCAAGTAGGATTCATCCCAGGGAAGCAAGGCTAGTTCAATATACGGAAATCAATAAATGCTATTCACCACATCAATAGACTTAAAGACAAGAACCATATGATCATCTTGATAGATGCAGAAAAAACATTCGACAAAGTTCAGCCTCCCTTTATGTTCAAAACACTAAAAAAACTTGCATCCCAGGGAAGCAAGGCTAGTTCAATATACGAAAATCAATAAATGCTATTCACCACATCAATAGACTTAAAGACAAGAACCATATGATCATCTTGATAGATGCAGAAAAAACATTCGACAAAGTTCAGCCTCCCTTTATGTTCAAAACACTAGAAAAACTAGGATAACAATGTTGAGTTACCTCAACATTGTAAAAGCTATATATGCTAAACCTCAGGCTAGCATCATCGTAAATGGAGAAAAACTGAAGGCATTCCCTCTAAAATCTGGAACAAGACAGGGATGCCCTCTATCACCACTTCTATTCGATTTAGTTCTTGAAATACTAGCCAGAGCAATTAGACAGACAAAAGAAATTAAAGACATAAAAATAGGAAAAGAAGAACGTAAATTATCGCTATTTGCAGATGACATGATAATATATTTAACAGACTCAAAAGGGTCTACAAAGCAACTGCTAGAGTTAATAAATGAATTCAGCAAAGTGGCAAGATATAAAGTCAACACGCATTAATCAAAGGCATTCCTGTATATCAGCAGCAAAACTTCTGAAATGGAAATGAGGAAAACCACTCCATTCACTATATCCACAAAGAAAATAAGATACTTGGGAATCATCCTAACGAAAGAGGTGAAAGATTTATATAATGAAAACTACAGAACCCTAAGGAAATAGATAGAAGAAGATCTTAGAAGATGGAAAAATGTACCCTGTTCATGGATAGGCAGAACTAACATCATCAAAATGTTGATATTACCCAAAGTTCTCTACAGGTTTAAATCGGTGCCAATAAAAATCCCAACAGCATTTCTTGTAGAAATGATAAAGCAATCATGAAATTCATATGGAAAAACAAAAGACCCTGAATACCAAAAGCAATTCTAAGCAGGAAGTGTGAATCTGGAGGTATAGCGATACAAGAATTCAAACTGTACTACAAAGCAATAGTAATAAAAACATCGTGGTACTGGTACCAAAACAGGCAGCTGGACCAATGGTATAGAATAGAGGACACAGAAACCAATCCACAAAATTACAACTTTCTTATATTTGATAAAGGGGCTAAAAACATGCAATGGAGGAAATATAGCATCTTCAACAAATGGTGCTGGGAAAATTGGAAATCCATATGCAACATAATGAAACTGAATCCCTTTCTCTCACCATGCACAAAAGTTAACTCAAAATGGATCCAGGAGGTAGATATCAAATCAGAGACACTGTGTCTAATAGAAGAAAAAGTTGGCTACGATCTACATACTGTGGGGACGGGCTCCACATTCTTTAATAGGATGCCCATAGCCCAAGAGTTAATAACAAGAATAAACAAATGGGACTTACTTAAACTAAATTGTTTTTTTTCTCAGCAAGAGAAACAATAAGAGAGGTAAATAGAGAGCCTACATCCTGGGAACAAATTTTTACCCCTCACACTTCAGATAGAGCCCTAATATCCAAAATATACAAAAAACTCAAAAAATTAAACAATAAGATAACAAATAACCCAATCAACAAATGGGCCAAGGACCTGAACAGACACTTTACAGAGGAGGACATTCAATCAATGAACAAGTACATGAAAAAATGCTCACCATCTCTAGAAGTCAGAGAAATGCAAATCAAAACCACCCTAAGATACCATCTCACTCCAGTAAGATCGGCAGCCATTATGAAGTCAAACAAAATAAGTGTTGGTGAGAATGTGGGGAAAAGGGTACACTTGTACACTGCTGGTGGGACTGCAAATTGGTGAGGCCAATTTGGAAAGTACTATGGTGATACCTGGGAAAGCTGGGAATGGATCCACCATTTGACCCAGCTATCACCCTTCTCGGACTATTTCCTGAGGATCTTAAAAGAGCGTACTATAGAGATACTGCCACATCAATGATCATAGCTGCACAATTCACAATAGCTAGACTGTGGAACCAACCTAGATGCCCTTCAATAGATGAATGGATAAAAAAAATGTGGCTTTTATACAAAATGGAGTATTACTCTTCATTAAAAAATGACAAAATCATAGAATTTGCAGGGAAATGGATGGCATTAGAGCAGATTATGCTAGGCGAAGCTAGCCAATCCTTAAAAAACAAATGCCAAATGTCTTCTTTGATATTAAAAGAGCAACTAAGAAAAGAACATCGAGGAAGAGCATGAGGAAAAGTTTAACATTAAACAAAGACGAGTCGGGGGAGAGAAAGGGAGAGAGAAGGGAAAGCATATGGGAATAGTAGGAGACCCTCAATGTTACACAAAATTACATATAAGAGGATTTGAGGGGAAATGGGGGGGAAACAGTGGAGAGAATTGAACAACAGCAGATGAGGTAGAGAGGGAAGATGGGAGGGGAGTGGAGGGGGGATATTGGGGGATAGGAAAGGTCGCAGAATACAACAGTCACTAATATGCTATTATGTAAAAATGTGAATGTGTAACCAATGTGATTCTGCAATTCATATTTGGGAAAAAAATGGGAGTTCATAACCCAATTGAGTCAAATGTATCAAAGATGATATATCATGAGCTTTGTAATGTTTGGAACAACCAATAGAAATAAATAAATAAATAACGGTTTAAAATTGAGTGGGAAGAAATCAGCTAAAAATGGGTTGAGATGCATTCATTTTGCTAAGCAAAACTTTGTTTTGTTTAGTTGTAACTATCACAAATTTATTTTACCAGGAAATTGGCTTTTGAAAATGCACATAAATTGAGATTAAAGGATAATTCACCTACCTTCTTGAAAAATTCATAGCATTTCCTATATTTTTCAAATTTTATTTTTTTCATGAATATTTTGTCATGGACCAGGTCTAGTCTTAGGCTATTCTTCCAGAATACTACCTCATCTGACAAATTCGTACAATCTGTTGGATTGTTGTTTTCACCTTTTATTTAATAGTTTCTAGCTGATAATGTGTATTTTCTTTATCTTTATTTGTACGTATATACCCAACAATATCTTTGCATTTTATGTTTTACTGGGGAAGAGACTGATCAAAAGCTCTTTTTTATATGTATCAACAATCAGACATTTAGAGCACGCAATTATTCTTAATTTTGCATGAAAATATCTTTGTACTATTTTCTTATACAGATTTAGAATTATTAATATGTCCCTACTGTAAGAAGTAATTACTTACAAGAAGAATTAAACAATTGACTTTATATCAATTATGAATATGAAAAGTACTAAAACAAGGATTTGGCAATTAATACACAATTGATAGAAATTGAAATCACTAGAAAGCCATTTAAAATGTCAGTGCATATGGTCCTTAAATAATAGGTAATTCAAAAAAATTTTTTTTAATTCATAAGATTTAATATGCCGTATTACAGCTTAATGTGATATAAAACCTTAAATTATCAGTATTGATAAAAAAGAATGATACCTGTTTATTTAAATATGTTTATTTGATTTTCACTGTAAGATGTTAATTGTGGAAGGCTTGAGAATTAAGAAAGTTTTGGTCTATATTATTTTTAACAGGCTAATCAAAGTACTTTTAAATATATATGTGTATATATATATATATATATATATGTATATAAATATATATATATATATAATATGTAATGCATATGCATGAATATAGATACATATGTATAAAAATGTATTTTAATATATCTATCAGGTGATTATAATTATTAAATTTTCTCAAGAAAAAAACAATGACTATGAAAAACAGTCTTAAATTTAAATTTCATAGCATACTACTGTTTGTAATGACATGAGAGAAAAACAGATATGAAAGGAAAACGAAAAAGGAAGAGAGAGAAGGGGGAAAATGAGGAAGAAAGTGAGTAAAGATGAGGGAGAGGCGTGTTCGATGTAAAGATAAAAGTGGAGGGGCTGGGTTTGTGGTTCAGTGGTAACATGCTTTTCTAGCATGTGTGGGACACTGGGTTCTATTCTAAGCACCACATACAAATAAACAAAATGAAGGTCAATCACAACTGAAAAAATAAAAAATAAAAAAGTAGAAATATTAGCAAAACTCCAAGCTTTTATGAATGTTAAATTTAAAAAAAAATTATGTAACATAGCCTTATGTAATTTCTAGACTATCCAAAAGAGTCATTAAATGTTAGATTATTAGTGCAATAACTAAAAATTCATTGCTCTTTCCTCAACATTCTGTGGCATGCTAGTGGTAAAATAAATTCTATTATAACACCAAAAAAAAATCTAATATTTCTATAGTAACTGACCCAGTTTAATATCAAGGCTAGCAGATTCCTATGCAACATGATCTGTATTTTGACATTCATTTTTATTCAACACTGGAACATTACTATTTCTTCAGTTTATGCACATCATAGGATATATATTTCATCCACAAGTTCGCTAATTTATACGCATTTGTTTCACTTTCAGTCACTTCCTGCTTCAGAACACATGTATTTCTTATGTTTCTTGACTGCTCTTTTCATGAGACTTCTTTCCAAACACATTATTGTCGATTTCCATTATCACATTTGAAGCAAAACTCACACACCCGTATGATAAACCAAACCCTAATATTACCATTAGATGTACAACTAGCTGGAATGAATGATTGTATATCAATATAAGATTTCTTACTTAGTTTCAGATATCAATTAAATCCATTATTTAAAGTGGAACCAGTTATATTATTTATTCACAGTATGGTCTTTTCATGCATTATCTCTATATTCATAGACACAGGGTACACCTCTTTGTACCCCCAATACTAATTTATACGTCTTCAAAATATTGCTCCCAGAAATGGTGGAAGAAATGCACATGTCACCTGATTTACATATACATTTTATCACAGTAATATTCTGGACACAAACAGCAAAGGTGACACTTATGATTTTACCAAACCTAAATGGAAAGTGAAGATGGATTACTAAAAACATCCATGTCCAGGTTGCCTAATGCTCTCAAATGAGAATCCTATTCTTGACTACATATTTGTTTCTTCCTAAGATTATATATTCAACCTCAAGCCCCTTGAAAATGTCTAATCTTATCACTCACTTTATCATTTGCCTGATTTCCTAATGTCTCTATTGATATCTGCTTTCCTACATATTTTCCCCAGATTATCACTGTGACTGACTCTTCACATGTGCTCACATTTACATTCAATCTCTACCAGAAGCCCTATTGCTAAAGAACTTTTGGTCCAAATGCTATACTCACTCTTCGTTCTAAACCTACCGACTATCTTTCTAATAATACCGACTATCCCTTTTTGTCTATAAGTTCTCTTTGACATTCCATCATTCAAGGTACAAAGTCCTATGCCATTGAACATCGATTTATCTGAGACATTTCTGCAGAACATAATTCAAAGCTAAGTATCCCAATCAAGGGCCCAATGCCCTTCTGGGCTTCAAATCTTACCTAGATTACTGTTTTCATTCTTATATTTCACTTTTACATTCTTGTAAATATTACAGGTTCCCATTACCATTATTCATCCCGCAGAATGATTCAAATCGAACTTTTATTAACCGTAACCATACACTCTTCCCTCAATCAAACTTTACAGAAGAGCAGGGACAGAGTTGCTTTTACAATACAGGAATGTAGGGGTTCTTAAACCTGCTGAGATCCTCAAAGGTCCATGCAGAAATGATCCCTGGAGAAGATGTAGGCAGCTATGAAGGAGTTGAGAGAGCAAAAGTCATCTTGCATGGCAAACCCCCTTGTCAGGATGAAGGGATGTGTCTGAATCAGTCTCTCTATTCTAAATGTAGAGAAGATGGACCAAACCAGGCCTGTGTGGGGAGATGTTCCCAGGCGCCTATGTTTGATATACCATTCTATCTTGTGAAATTGTCACCGAAAGTAGGGGCAGCCTCTATCTCATGGGACCCTTGGAAGCAAATGTTAAATCAAAGTGATTGCCAAGGTAGTGACCTCATGCAGTTCCTGAAGAAAGTGACCTACCTCACTTCCTTGGTGATGTAACTCTCTGAACTTGGAATCCAAGATGCCAGGCTCCCAGAGCCAGTCCCAGTCCCAATCCCAGTGGGCTCACTTGTTTGGATGTACCAAGGACAGAGTCAGTATTTCTTGGTATCTACTGATGTGAGGATTACCAAATGCCAGGACAGATCTGAAGAGGGGCCTTTCCTGAGAAAGCAGGTAGTGGCTAACCGCTGGCTCCTGAGAACTTCACAGAGTTGGCAAAGGAGACAGATCTGAGACATGACAGGACATTTCATTGGAACATAATATGGCCCAACAGACAGAGGACACTCCAGATAGTCAGAGACATACTTGCGGGAAGGAGATGCCTTTGTGAGTGTGAGTGTCAGTTTGTGGTTTGTCTCATATTCTGAGAATAGGTAGGAAAGACAGTTTGTTTGGTTTGGAATAGACTGTTTCTAGTAAGTTTTTTGACAAGGTGAGTGATTCTATATCTGTGTATCCCACTGTGTCCGTGGTTGTAGACATTAGAAAAGAGAATGCATCAATGGATATGTCCTGTCTAGTAGAAAGCTTCCCAGCATTCATCCTGCCCAATTTATGAATGAACTGCAGCTTGCCTTATGGATGGACAACACCTACTATCTTCCTAAGTTTCTGTTTTCTTCCTGAATTCTGGCCACTCTGCAGAATAGGCTCATGGTTTTGTGTCCAAGATATGTACCACCTCCAAGCTCTGTGACATGCCCATGTACTGGATAGCGGTAAGGAATGGGAACATCTCAGAAAACTCAGATATCAGTGTGACCAGGAAATTCTCAGTGGAGAAACCCTGCTTTGGGCCATTCTCTTACCTATGTTTCTGTTGCCCTGAATGTCAGGAAGGTCTTTGCCTCAGGCCACCTCTTTGTGAAGCCTGAAGAAAACAGTTTTCAAATGAAAATGAATGGCCATCTCCTGTGGCTCTTTGCTTAATTTCTTTGGAAAGGGATGTGTCTTAATCAGCCTCTTGGACCTGTGTGAGGTTGTGGCTTAGATTCTCAGCACCTGATGGATCTAAAGAAAGATCCCATGTGTGCATCCAAACCAAAATGGCAAAAAGATCCGTAATGGTAGATGAAGTGTCTTGCCTTCCTTTGTTAGGTTCCTGACCTACATCAAGTGAGAATAGGGATCCTTTGGGTCAAATGAAATCTTCAAAGCCCTAAAGAAGTGCTTGGGTTTTCTCATTATTCCAAATCACATAAAGAATCTATACCTGACAGGCAGTAGGCTTCAAAATGGAGAAGCAGAGCAGTATTAACTGCAGTCCTATTTTATCACTCCTGCTTCAAATGCAGGGTGTCCAGGCCCCCATGACTTTAGGCAAATTAGGGGTAAGAGAGCTTATTTTGGACACTAACACATACCCCACTAGACTCTGACTACTAATCCTAACATGATGGAGAATAATAACCAAAACAGAATAGAAATACAAGCAGTTCAGAGGAGTCATGTTGTATAATTGGACTTGCCTTTTGCATTATATAGGGTAGGAATTATAAATCTAGTCAATTTTTAATTTTTAATTAAAACAGTTCTCCATGTGTTTTTAAAGTTAACAAATATGTGAATTCCTCTCTCCCTTTCTCTGTGGCCTATTCAGCACATGTGTTTTTATATGGACATATAGAATCCTACCTGGTATCACATGTACATACTTGACAGGTTGCTGACTTGGCAGATGCAAATTGTGAAAAGAGATCACTCCTCTTAATGCTGTTGGAACTGAAAATTCAAACTATTGGTGACCTTCCTAGCTGAACAAAATTATATATAAATCCATGTTCAGTAAAAAGTATATTTTGGGATGTGTGGATTATATATATTTCATGATAAATTTTGATTGGCATATATATTGCTACTTTTTAATGTCTGTGTGAGTGTGTGTGTGTGTATATATGTATATATATATATATATATATATGTATATATATATATATATATATATATATATATATATATACACTCTCCAGATTTTTGAAAAAATGAAATATATGTGTCTTATTATACACTCCCTAAATTTATTCATGTTCATGTATGTGGATTTATTATCAACTTTTCACAAGATTATTCTCAGAAATATTCATCCACCTGAAATACATATTTGTTTCCTAGTACTGAAAACTAACTTCAGTGAATGATGCATACAAATCCTAATATTTCTACAGTTACTGACCAAGTTTAAGGTCAATGCAAGTAGATTCCTATGGGACATGACATGTATTTTGATGTTCATTTTTTTTCAACACTGGTACATTACTATTTCTTCAGTTTATGCACATCGTAGGATATATATTTCATCCACAAGTTCGCTAATTTATATCAATTTGTTTCACTTTCAATTACTTCCTGCTTCAGAACACATGTATTCCTCCATGTTTCTTAACTAGTCTCTTCATGAGACTTCTTTACAAACACATTATTTTCGATTTCCATAATTACTTTTGAAGCAAAACTCACACACCCTTAATGACAAACCATAACACTAATATTACCATTAGATGTATAACTGATAGGAATGAATGACTGTGTATCAATATAAGATTTCTTATATATTTTAAGATATCAATTTAATCCATTATTTAAAGTGGAATCAGTTATATTATTTATCCACAGTATCATCTATTCATGCATTATCTCTATATTCATAGACACAGGGTACACCTCTTTGTACCCGCAATACTAATTTATACATCTTCAAAATATTGCTCCCTGAAATGGTGGAAAAAATACTTATGTCACCTGATCTACATATACATTTTATCACAGTACTATTTTGGATACAAAATGCAAAGATCACACATATGTTTGTACAAAAGCCTAAATTGAATGGGAGCATGGATTACTAAAAACATTGATGTCTAGGTTGCCTAATTCTCTCAAATGTCCATCCTATTGGTGACTACATATTTGTTTCTTTGAAGATTATATAGTGAATATCAACCCTGTTAAAATGTCTAATCCTATCACTCACTTTATACTTTGCCTGATTTCCTACTGTCTCTATTGATGTTTCCTTTCCTACATATTTTCCCCAGTTTACCTATGTGACTGACTCTTCACATGTGCTGACATTGACATTCATTCTATTACCGAAACCCTATTGATAAAGAACTTTTGGTCCATATCCTGTACTCACACTTCTTGCAAAACCTACTGACTATCTTCCTAATCCTATGGACTATCCCTGTTTGAGTGGATGTTCTTTTCTACAATCTATCATCCAAGGTACAAGGTCCTATGTCATTGATTATTGATTTATCTGAGACATCACTGCAGAACGTAATTCAAAGCTAAGTATCCCAATCAAAGGCCCAATGCCAATATGGACTTTAAATCTTACTAAATTTCTGTTTTCATACATATTTTTCAACTCTATATTCTTATATATATCACAGATTCCCAATACCATTATTCATCCAGCAAAATGGTTCCTAACCCAAAACAAACATGCAATTAACCCTAACCATAAACTGTTCCCTCAATCTACCTTTATAAAAGAGCAGGGACAGAGTTGGTCTTACAATACAGGAAAGTAGGGGATTGTCCACCTGCTGAGAACCTCATAGGTCCATTCAGAATTGATCCCTGGAGAAGATGTAGGCAGGTATGAAGGTCCTGAGAGATCAAAAGTCATCTTCCATGGCAAACAACCTGGTCAGGATGAAGGCTTTTGTCTGAATCAGCCTCTCTCTTCTTAATGTAGATAAGATGGACCAAATTAGGCCTGTGTGGAGAGCTGTTCCCGGGTGCCTATTGTTGATATACCATTCTAACTTGTGAAAGTGTCACAGAAATACGGTCAGCCTACATGTCATGGGAACCTTGGATGCATGTGTTAGGACAAACTGGTTGCCAAGGCAGTAACCTCATTCAGTTCATGAAAGAAGTTACCTCACCTCACTTTTTTGGTGATGGCACTTTCTGAACTTGGGATCCAGGAAGCCAGGCATCTAGAGCCTGTCTCAGTCCCAGGCCTAGTGGTCTCACTTGTTTGATTTAACAAGGACAGAGTCAGTCTTTCTTTGTATCTACTGATGTGAGGATGGACAAATGACAGGAAAGCTCTGAAGAGGGGCCTTTCCTGACAAAGAAGGTAGTGGCTCACTGCTGGCTCCTGACAACTTCACAGAATTGCCCATGGACACCAGATGTGAGATAGGAGAGGCTATTTCGGGGGAACATAGTATGGCCTATCAGTCAGAGAACACTCCGGATAGTCACAAACCTACTTGGAGGAAGGAGGTGCTTATCTGGCTGTGGGTGTGGGTTTGTGGTTTTTTTCTCATGCTCTGAGAATATGTCCGAAAGTCGGTTTGTTTGGTTTGAAGTAAAGTGTTTCCAGAAAAGGCGAGTGTTTCTATGTCTGTGTATCTCACTGTGTCCGTGGTTGTAGACATTAGCAAAGAGAATGCATCAATGGATGAGTCTTGTCTAGTAGAAAGCTTCCCAGCATTCATCCTTCCCAATTTATGAATGGACTGCGTCTTGCCTTATGGATCGGCAACACCTGCTATCTTCCTAAGTTACTGTTTGCTTCCTGAATTCTGGCCACTCTCCAGAATAGGCTCATGGTTTTGTGTCCAAGATATGTACCACCTCCAAGCTCTGTGACACGGCCATGTATTGGTTAAATGAAGGGCATGGCGAGCATCTCAGAAAACTCAGATATCAGTGTGACCAGTAAAGACTCAGTGGAGAAACCATGCTTTGGGCCTTTTCCTTACCTATTGTTCTGTTGCCCCTTGACCTTGTGTAATTCTGTGGCTTAGATTCTCTGAACCTGATGGATCTAAAGAGAGATCCCATGTATGCATCCAAAAGCAAAATGTCCAAAAGAGCAATCATTGTGGATGAAGTCTCTCTCCTTCCTTGGTAAGGTTCCTGACCTCCATCAAGTGAGAATAGGGCTCCTTTGGGTCAAATAAGTTCTTCAAAGCCCTGCAGATTCTAGCCCATAGGTGACTGGGTTTTCTCATGACTCCAATTCACATGAAGAATCTAAATCCCACCATCAGTAGGCCTCAAATTTAAGAAGCAGAGCAAAATAAACGGCAGGCCTATTTGATCACTCTTAGTTCACAGGAAGGGTGTCCAGGCCACCCTGACTTTAGGCAAATGAGGGGCAAGGAAGCTTATTTTGGACACTGTCTTGGGCTGCACCCCTCACGGAAACCTCCAGCCAGAGGTTATGATGAGTGTCTGTATGGAAGAAAATGAGGGCCATGTGGGAGTGTTTTGGTTTTAATTGTAGTCTTTCTTGTGGCGGTTAGTAGAGATGACATGGTCCACCTTGGCTTGAACTTTGGTGGGATTCCGCATAAAGACTTAGTTCTCGTACTGAACTCAGAGAAGTATTGCCATGAATAGTGTTGGAATTTTAGGAGGCCACGCACGATAGTCGCCCTTGGAAACTGAGATCTAGGCCCAGGGTAGCTATTCACAGAGCACTGGAAATCTCAGCCAGGATATCACATGATTTTATTCTGAAAAACTTGGCAACCATTGTTGAGAGTCAAAACACACATGGACCTCACATTGTAGACCTCAATTTTCAAGGATTCATGTGACCTTTTGGCCACTCTTTGGGAAGCCTTTCCTGTGAGACATCTCCAGATATTTCATTGAAATGAGCTTCCTCACCATTTAATAGTTCCAGAATGCCTCCAACTTCATCCTTGAAAAATGGCTAGGTCAATATATCATGAAATTTTTAAAATTCCCGTGACAAGTTGGCACTGGAGATTCTTTGAATATCTTGTGGCTGATCATGAGAATAACAGTCAGTGTCTTGATTGACTGGTTTTCATAAAAATTGTGCAGAACAGAGATGCCAGGAAGTTGGAGCCTCCTGAGGAGTGGGCCTAGAGCAGTGGTGGGCAGGTGTGTGATAAAACATCTGCGGTGTGGTCATGTGGATCTGCCTTTGGCTTCCAAATTGCTTGTGACTGATATGGTGCAGCCAGCAGTCCCTTCAATGTAAAGGCATCTTGTTATATGCAGAGGTTTTAGGGAAATATTAAGAATCAGGTTGCTATGGTCAAGGGGGCAACTATGTGGGATATAAGCCTGTTTGGTGCATTCTCCTGCAGACCCTGACCCACCACACGTGACAGAACTCCCTCACGCACAGAGTAACAGTTGAATTCTTTGTATTTCGTGAAACAAATACCAAAATCCCAGTGCAGCACCAAGAAACAACACGAAAAGTGGAGAATGACCAAATAGCTTCACAGGCCCATGTGGATACACTTAGCCCCCCGTGTCCACAGTTTACCTACAAAGAGAGTATTCAGCACTGCTGACTCATGTTCAGTGGAAAATAAGAAACCATGTCCTTCAGGTCACATAGATGAAGACCCTGATTTGATGGTCTCACTACAAACGAAGCTGAAGCTCCCGACAACAACATATATTCCAAGTGCCCAACCTCAGAGGCAGTTTCTCAAGAAGTCTTTAGGCCAGCAGAGCTCCATGTTTTTGGAATGATTACACTGTCCCTTACTTTTGGAATCTCCTCTACCTCCTCCAAGGTTGTGAACTCCTGAGCATATTCCATTCCAGATATTTATTCACAGATTTTCTAACTCTTCTCTTCTAATTGTGTCTTACTCTGGGCGATTGTAATGTCAAAGCATTGTTCTGGATGAGAGTGGGAAGATTTTTGTGTATCACATATTTACATACACATTGGATTCATTTTCCAATTTTCCTTTCAAAATACTGAATACCTCACACTAACACCTACCCTACTAGACTCTGACAACTAATCCTAATAAGGTGGAGAAAAATAAACCAAAAAAAATAGAAATGCAAGCAGTTCAGAGAAGGCATGGTGTATAGTGGAATTGCCTTTTGCATTATTTAGGGTAGGAGTTATAAATCTAGTCAATTATTTGTTAAAATATTTCTCCATGTGTTTTAAAGTTAACAAATATGTGAATTCCTGTTTCCCTGTCTCTGTAGCCTATTCAGCACATGTATTTTTACATGCAATTATAGAATCTTACCTGATACCACACGTACATTCTTGTGAAGTGGCTGACTTGGCAGATACAAATTTTAAGAGATCACTCCTCCTAAGCGCTTTGGAACTGAAAATTCAACCTATGCGTGAGCTTCCTAGTTGAACAACATTATACATAAATCCATGTTAAATAAAATAAATATTTTTGAATCTCTGGATGATATAAATTTCATGGTGAATTTCCTATAGCATATATTATGCTATTTTTAATGTCCGTGTGTGTTTGTGTGTGTGTATGTGTATATATATATATATATATATATATATATATATATATATATATATTCTCCAGATTTTTCAAAATATGAAATATGTGTCTTATTATAAACTCCCTTAACTCATTCATATTCAAGTATGTGGATTTATCATCAAATTTTCTCAAGAGTATTCTCAAAATATTCATTCTCCTGATATACATATTTGTTTCTTAGTACTGAAAACTAACTTTAGTGAATGGTGCATACAAATCCTAATATTTCTACAGTAGCTGACCTAGTTTAACATCAATTCAAGTAGATTCCTATGGGACATGATGTGTATTTGGATGTTCGTTTTATTCAACACTGGTACATTACTATTTCTTCAATTTATTCACATCATGGGATATATATTTCATCCACAAGTTCGCAAGTTTATAGGCATTTGTTTCACATTCAATCATTTTCTTCTTCAGATCACATGTATTCCTCCATGTTTCTTGACTGGTCTTTTTATGAGACTTCTTTCCAAACACATTATTTTCGATTTCTAGGATCACTTTTGAAGCAATACTCACACACCTTTCATGATAATCCATAACCCTAATATTACATTTAGATGTATTACTAGTTGAAATGAATGATATTATATCAATACAAGATTTCTTATAATATTTCATATATTAATTCAATGCATTATTTAAAGTGGGAACAGTTAAATTATTTATTCAAAATGTGGTCTATTCATGCATTATGTCTATATTCATGGACACAGGGTACACCTCTTTGTACCCCCAATACTAATTTATAGCTCTTGAAAACCTTACTCCCAGAAATGCTTGAAGAAATGCTCATGTCACCTGATCCACATATACATTCTATGACAGTAATATTCTGGACAAAAAATGCAAAGGTCACACTTATGATTGTACCAAAGCCTAAAAGGAAAGTGAACATGGATTACTAAAAGCATCCATGTCCAGGTTTCCTAATGCTCTCAAATGTCAATCCTAATGGTCACTGCATATTTGTTTCTTCTTAAGATTATATATTCAAACTCAACAGTGTACAAAATGTCTAATCCTATCACTCACTTTATACTTTGCCAGATATTTTAAAGTCTCTATTATTATCTGCTTTTCTACATATTTTTCAAAGTTCATCATTGTGACTGAATTTTCATATGTGCTGACATTTACATTCACTCTCTAACTGAAACCCTATTGCTAAAGAAATTTCCGTCCAAATGCTGTACTCACTCTTCTTCCTAAACCTACCGACTATCTACCTAATCCTACCGACTATCCCTTTTTGACTGGATGTTCTCTTCCTCATTCAATCATCCAATGTACAAGGTCCTATGCCATTGTAAATGGATTTATCTGAGACATCTGTGCAGAACCTAATTCAACACTACGTATCCCAATCATGGGCCCAATGCCCTTCTGGGCTTCAAATCCTAGATTTCTGTTTTCATACATATATTTTACCAATATAATTTAATAAATATCGCAGGTTCCCAATAAAATTATTCATCTCTCAGAATGATTCCTAACAAAATCGAACCTGTTATTACCCAAACCATACACTGTTCCCTCAATCTAACTTTATAGAAAAGCAGGGACAGAGTTGGCCTTACAATACAGGAGTGTAGGGAAACTTCCACCTGCTGAGAACCTCAAAGGTCCATGCAGAAATGATCCATGGAGAAGATGTAGGCAGCTATGAAGGACCTGAGGGAGGAAAAGTCAACTTCCATGGTAAACAACCTGGTCAAGATGAAGGGATGTGTCTGAATCAGCCTCTTTCATCTTAATGTAGAGAAGATGGACCAAACCAGGCCTGTGTGGAGAGCTGTTCCCGGGTGCCTATGGTTGATATACCATTCTAACTTGTGAAAATGTCAGAGCGAGTAGGTGCATCCTCCATCTCATGGGACTCTTAGAAGCAACTTTTAGGAAAAAGTTGTTGTCAAGGCAGTGACCTCATTTAGTTCCTGAAGGAAGTGACCTCACCTCACTTCCTTGATGAAGGAACTCTCTGAACTTGGGATACAGGAAGTCAGGCACCCAGAGCTAGTCCCAGTTCATGTCCCAGTGTTCAAACTTGTTTGGATTTTCCAAGGACAGAGACAGTCTTTCTTGGTACCTACTGATGTGAGGATAGCCTAATGCCAGGAAAGTCTGAGAAGGGGCCTTTCCTGAGAAAGAAGGTACTGGCTCACCGCTGGCTCCTAACAGCTTCACAGAGTTGGACACGGAGACCAGATCTGAGACAGGACAGCCCATTATGGGGGAATATGTTATGGCCCACCAGTCAAAGGTCACTCCATATTTTCACAGACCTACTTGGGGGTCTGTGTGGGTGTGGGTGTGGGTGTGGGTGTGGGTTTGTCATTTTGTCTCATGTTCTGAAAATAGGTAGGAAAGTCGTTTTGTTTGGTTTGGTGTGAAATGTTTCTAGTAAGTCTTTTGACAAGGCGAGTGTTTCTATGTCTGTGTATCCCACTGTGTCCGTGGTTGTAGACATTAGAATAGAGAGTGCATCAATACATATGTCCTATCTAGTAGAAATCTTACCAGCATTCATCCTGTCCTATTTATGAATGGTCTGCGGCTTGCCATATGGATCGGCCACTCCTAATATCTTCCTAAGTTCCTATTTTCTTTCTGAATTTTGGCCAAACTCCAGAATAGGCTCATGGTTTTGTGTCCAAGATATGTACCACCTTTAAGCTCTGTGACATGGCCATGTACTGGATAGCTGAAGGCAATGGTGAGCATCTCAGAAAACTCAGATATCAGTGTGACCAGGAAAGTCTCAGTGGAGAAACCCTGCTTTGGGCCTTTTGCTTACCTATTGTATTATTGCCCTGAATGTCAGGAAGGTCTTTGCCTCAGGCCACCCCTTTGTGAAGACTGAAGAGTTTTCAAATGGAAGTGAATTGGCATCACCTTTGGCTCTTGGCTTAATTGCTTTGGAAAGGGATGTGTCTGAATCAGCTTCTTGGCCCTGTGTGAGGATGTGGCTTAGATTCTCAGCACCTAATGGATCTAAAAAAATCCCATGTGTGCATCCAAAACCAAAATAGCCAAAAGAGCAGTCATTGTGGATGAAGTCTCTCACCTTCCTCTGTAAGGTTCCTGACCTCCATCTTTGAGAATAGTGATCCTTTGGGTCAAATGAGTTCTTCAAATCACTACAGAGGCTAGGCCATAGGTGCTTGGGTTTTCTCATGACCCCAATTAACATAAGGAATCTAAACCCCACAGTCATTAGGCCACAAAATGGAGAATCAGAGCAGTAATAAGGGCAGGCCTCTTAGATCACTCCTGGTTCACAGGAAGGGTGTCCCTGCCACACTGACTTTAGGCAAATGGGAGAAAGGGACCTTATTTTGGATACTGTCTTTGGATTTGGCCCTCATGGAAACCTACAGCCTGAGGTTATGATTAGTGTCTATATGGAAGAAGATGAGGGCCATGTGGGAGTGTTTTGGTTTTAATTGTGGTCATTTTTGTGGCCGTTGGAAGAGATGACTGAGGCCACCTGGGCTTGAACACTGGTGTGATTCCCCTTAGAGACTGAGTTATGGAACTGACCTCAAAAAAGTATTGCCATGTATTGTGATGGGATTTTAGGAGGCCACACATGAGAGTCGCCCTTGGAAACTGAGATCAATGCCCAGGGTGGCTTTCCACAGAGCACTGGGAATCTCAGGAAGGATATCACATGATTTTATTCTTAAAGAATTGGCAGCCATAGTTGCAAGTCAAAACACAAAAGGATCACACATTGTAGACCTCAAACGCCTGGCTTAATGTGACCTTTTAGCCTGTCGTTGGGAAGCATTGCCTGTTAGAATTCTCCAGAGATTTCATTGAAATGAGCTTCCTCTCCATTTAATGGTTCCTGAATGAATTAAACCCCACAGTGCCTCAAACTTCATCCTTGAAAAAAGGCTAGATAAATACCATTAAATTTTTGAAATTCTCATGAACAGGTGTCAGTTGAGAACCTTTGGATGTCTTATAGATGATCATGAGTGTACCAGACAGTGCCTTGATTGACTGGGTTTCATGAAAATCGTGTAGAACAGAGATGCCAGTAATTTGGAGCCCGATGAGTATTCGGCCTAGAGCAGTGGAGTGTAGGTGTTTGTTAAAACATCTGTGATGGGGTCATGTGGATCTGCCATTGGCTTCCAAATGGTTTGTGACTGACATGGTGCAGCCCCCATACCCTTGTATGTAAAGGCATCTTGTTATACGGAGAGGTTTCAGGGCAATGTTTAGAATCAGATTTCTATTGTCAAGGGGGCAAGCTATGTGGGATAGAAGCCTGGTTGATGCACTCTCCTGCAGACCCTTAACCAACACACGTGACAGAACTCCCTCCAGCACTCTGTCCTAGTTGACCTCCTCGTATTTCATGAAGCAAATACCAAACTCCCAGTGTAGCTGCAAGAAACACCATGAAAAGTAGAGGAAGACCAAATGGCTTCAAAGCCCACACTGGGAGACACTTTGACCCCAAATGGCAACAAATTACCTACAAAGAGAGAATTCAGCCCTGCTGCCTCATGTTTATTGAAAAAAAAGAAACCATGTGCTCCAGGACACACAGAAGCAGACCCAGATTTGATGGTCTCACTACAAAGGAAGTTAAAACTCCTGACAACAACATATATTTCAAGTGCCCAACCTCAGAGGCAGTTTCTCAAGAAGTCTTTAGGCCAAGAGAGCTTCATGTTTGTGGAGTTTTTACCATGTACCTTACTTTTCGAAACACCTCTACCACCTCCAAGGTTGTTAACTACTGAGCATTTTCCATTCCAGATGTGTATTCACAGATTTTCTAACTCTTCTCCTCTTATTGTGTCTTACTTGGGGTGAAGGTAATGTCAAGGCATTGTTCTGAATGAGAGTGGGAAGACTTTTGGGTAGCATATATTTGCATACACATTGGATTCATTTTCCAATTTTCTATTCGAAATACTGAATCCCTGACTGTCAGAGGTAGAAGAAATTCTCCTTCAAAGAATAGCCTGACACTTACAAGAAACAGCCACGAGGAGACATCCTGTCTGGGAGACATCCTGTAGCCATCTGTCTCCCTGAGACATCCTGTGCCCATCTGTCTTTCTGAAACTCCCTGAGGTTATCTCACCTTGTGAAGACATCTAGGAAGTGCCGATAAGAGAGATTTCCCACATCCAGCATACAAATACCCCTGTGTGAACAATAAAAGTTTGCAGCTTGATCAGAACTCCTGTCTTGCTGTCATCTCTCGTGTCTCTTGTCCCTTCATTCCTCCCTATCTAGGTTCGCTGCCCACGTTGATGTGTCCTGCCGGCCGGGACATCTGGCACCCACTGACTGGGGCTCGAGCTTTTGATTGAGGGGGACCCCGTCCTCCTGGAAGATTTGGTCAAGCGGAGCTTGCAATAACCGCAGAAGACACCACCGAGAGACAGATCCAGGAGGAGGGTGGGGATGACACACGGTGATTGACCCACCATGGGGCAAGCAGTTTCGTCACATGATTTGTTTTTGTCAGGCTACAAGGAGTCCTTCCAGACATGGGGGCGCGTATTAAGAAAAAAGACTTAAATTTTTTTTCTTTTCACACATAAGAGAGCAGTGTCCATGGTTTCCTCTTGAAAGGACCATTAATGGTAAAAGATGGCTTAGAGTAGGAGACTGTTTAAAAGATTATTATGAATCCTTTGGCCCAGAAAAAGTGCCTGTTCCCACCTTTTCTTACTGGAACTTAATTAATAGAATTCTTAAAAGTTCACCCTTTGACAATGGTACCTTAAAAGTTGTCAAGGTTGGGAAAGAGACTATGCAAATACTTCTCATATCCCCTCAGCATGCCCATCAGTTAGTATAGACATAGACCCTTCTCAGGCTCCCCAGGACCGTGGGAACCTTCCTGGTCCCCCTCAAAATACCACCCTAATGAATAAGGCTCCAATGATTACCAACTGCCTTTATCCAGTTTTAAATACCGGAGACTCATTGACCCCTGTAGAGGAGGCTACCTTGGAGAAGGAAGCAGCTCGCTACCATTCAGAAGACCCTCCACCTCTCAAGACCCTGCCACAGCTTATAGGACTTACACATCCACCTCCCTCCTATATCCCTCCTGCCTTTTGTGCTCTGGCCCTTCAGGGAACAAATGCCCCCCCCCGATATTTTCTCCCCACTTCCCTTGCCTAAACTGGCTCCTTTGTGAGCATCCTTTCAACATACACAGGAACAGATCCAAACTTTAAAAGAATTAAGATCCCTTCACTCTGAGCTCTCTTCATTAGCCTTAGGTATGGAGTCAAAGCAACTGGCCTACAGTGGTCTAATACAAAGGCGAAGCCACTCCATTGACCTGTGCTCGCCTTCCCAGTCACCACCAGTCTGATAGATAAGCCTGCCCAGGCTGAGGTCAAAGAATTAGAAGAGGATAAAGAGGAGGAAGCGGGGAAATGGATTAAGGAGATCAGGACTCAGAGGATGAGGAGTTCAGCCCTAGGCAGGCAGGAACCCAGAGTCTACAAAAAATTAAGCCTGCATTTTCCTGAAAAACTTAAAAAGGCTTGTGCTCACTATGGCCCCATTGCACCCTACACGTTGGCTTTATTAGAAAGCCACAGCACACAATGACTTACTCCCAATGATTGGAAATTTTTAGACCAAGCTACCCTCAGTGCCAGAGACTTCCTGTTATGGAATGCAGATTTCAAAGAGCACTGTCGGGAAACTGCTTGAAAAATTTTAACTAAGGCCTTCTCTAAATCCAGGACTTATGTTAAGCTAGTGGGCAATGAGCCTTTTGACAATAAAACTAAACAGGCACATTTCCCTGCTGGACTTTTGATGCAGATTCAGATGGCTGGCTTACATGCTTGGAGACACCTCCCTCAAAAGCCTCGGCTACCACTTCTTTGGCAAAAATTTGACAAGGGCCCGACGAGCCTTATAGCGACTTTGTTCCCCGGCTTAACCTACCTGTGGAATGCTTGCTTGGACCAAGCGAAAGCAAAAGCGCTTTTGTAAAACATCTTGCCTTTGAAAATGCCAACCCGGCATGTCAGGATGTTCTTCAACCACATAAGGATAAAGGGAAACTTTCTGACTTTATTAGACTCTATGCAGGGGTAGGTGCAGCCCATGCCATGGGTCTTGCCCTAGGTGCCACCTTTACCAAGACCTTTCACAATCCTGGCTCACGTACTTGCTTTACTTGTAAACAACCTGGCCATTTTGCACGCAAGTGTCCGACAGGCAAAAAAAGCCTAGGAATAGCGTCTCCTTCAACTGGGGCTATACCGCCCCAAGCTATCCTTTGCCCTAGATGTGGTAAAGGTCATCACTGGGCCAGTGAGTGTAGATCTAAGACAAATGCCCTCAGACAGCCTATTTTTTCCTGCTTCTTGGGAAACTCCCTGCGGGGCCAGCCCCGGGCCACGACATCCCCCAGGACAAACCCAGGGGCAATAAGATTTGTTCCCTCCCAAACTCCCAACCTACCTCAAAATTCTTCTCCACAATTGCCTCCCTCCAACTAGCCACTCCAGGCAGCGCAGGATTGGACCTCTGTGCCACCACCGATACTATATTGTACTCAATGCAAGGACCCCAGATAATACCCACTGGAATTATGGGTCCCCCTCAATCTCATATGTGTGCCCTTATTTTTGGGAGAGCCTCTACTAACTTACATGGTGTTCAGGTCTTCCATGGCATTAATAATAATGATTTCACTGGAGAAAAAAAATACTGGCCACAGCTATTAATGGAGTTGTGGCCATCCCAGCACGAACAAGTCTTGCACAATTAATACTCCTTCCCTTGAATCCAGGAGGCACTTCCACCGCCCAAACCTACCGCAGGGGACTGCCTCCTTGGGCTGCTCTGATGTAAATTTGGTTCAACCCGTTTCTCACAAAAGACCCACAATTTCCTTACTTATTGAAGGAAAGGAATTCCAAGGAATTCTAGATACTGGAGCTGATGACACAATTATTTCTCAAAAATATTGGCCATCAGCTTGGACCCTCACCTCATCCTTGACTGACCTTAAAGGGATAGGACAGTCAAAAAATCCTCTGGTCAGCTCTACGGCTCTTAGCTGGACTTATAAAGAGGGTAATAAGGGAATTGTCACTCTTTTCGTTGTTCCTGACCTCCCTGTTAACCTATGGGCCCAAGATATTTTGAGTCAAATGGAAGTTATTCATGCCAGTCCCAATTCCATGGTAACTCATCAAATGCTTCATATAAATTTTGTCCCTGGTACAGGCCTTGGGAGACTGAGACAAGGACTGGTTGAGCCAATAAAACCCATACAAAAAACAAATACATATGGACTTGGGTATTCGGATTTTTAGTGTCGGTCTCTGACTCTCCTGTACCCCATGGAGATAAAATTATTTGGGAAACTCAGACTCTTGTGTGGGTGAATCAATGGCCACTTACCCAAGAAAATATGGAGGCTGCCTCCATGTTAGTGCAGGAACAGCTGGCAGCCAGCCATGTAGAGCCCTCAACCTCAACATCGAATACTCCAATTTTTGTTATCAAGTAAAAATCAGGCAAGTGGTGCCTTTTACAATATTTGTGTGCCATTAATAAAGCTATGTGCCCAATAAGAGCACTACAGCCAGGCATTCCCAAACCAGTGGCTATTCCCAAAAACTATTGTAAAATGATTATTGAGTTAAAAGATTGTTTTTTTACCATTCCTTTACATCCTGCGGATAGACCCTATTTTGCCTTTAGTCTCCCTCGCATTAATTTTCAGGGCTCTATGCAGAGATTTCAATGGAAGGTTCTTCCCCAAGGTATGGCCAACAGCCCTAGTCTTTGCCAAAAATACGTTGCTCAAGCAGTAGACCCTGTGAGAGAGCTATGGCCACAAATTTATATTTTACATTATATGGATGATTTGTTAATTGCTGCACCTAATAACCATGACCTTAATAATTGTTACTTGGACATTTACAAAAACCTCACTTCCTTGGGACAACAGATAGCTCCTAATAAGGTTAAAACACAGGACTGTTATACCTATTTGGGCCTTAAACTTCAAGATAATCAGATCCAAATTCCTAAGATACCACTATGCGTGGACCATCTTCACAACCTTAATGATTTTCAAAAATTCCTGGGGAATATTCAATGGCTAAAAACATATTTAAAGTTACCACCTTGTGTACTTTTGTCCCTTAATGATATTTTGAGAGGTGATTCCCACCCCTCCTCCCCTCAAAAACTTACTCCCGAGGCATGACAGGCATTAAACCAAGTCACAGAAGCCATTGCCAAACAGTTTTTTACAGAACATTCTTATAACCTTCCTCTGGTTCTGGTTATTTTACACACTCCTCATACACCCACAGGAATATTTTGGCAACGAAATACACATTTTAGAAATAAAGGCTGCCTTTGCTTTGGGTCCATTTACCCACCACATTCTCCAAGGTTATTACTGTTTTTCTTGCTCAGGTAGCTTCTATTATTTTTAAAAGTCGTTTGCTATCTCGACAACATTTTGGCAATGACCATGATAATATTTTAATTTCATATACTAAAGACCAAATCCAATTTTTACTACAGACGGAGGATGAATGGCGTATTGCCTTATCAGGCTTTTTGGGAACAATTGATAACCACCTACCCAATGACCCCCTTTTACATTTTGTCCAGTTACATCCATTTATTTTTGCCAAAATTACTCAAAAGGCTCCCATTCCTCAAGCCCTTACTGTCTTTACAGACAGTTCCAGTAATGGCCGAGCAGTCTTTGTTGTCAATAACCAGCCTAACACCTTTGATACTGTCTATCATTCAGCACAGTTTGTGGAATTGTTTGCAATAACACAAGTTTTTAAAACATTTTTTGATAATCCTGTTAATATTTATACATACAGTGCCTACATTGCTCATTCTGTGCGCCTGCTTGAGATTTCACCCACCATTAAGGCTTCTTCCAATGTCGCCCATCGGTTTCACCAGCTTCAGCAGCTAATTCAGGCCAGACAACACCCATTTTTCTTAGGACACAGCAGGGCACACTCTGATCTTCCCAGCCCTCTAACACAAGGTAATGCCAAAGCTGATGCAGCAACTCGTTTCATCTTTCCAATTTTTGTTGGCTGCACTCAAAAGGCCACGGAGTTACACAATCTTCAACATCTAAATTCCCAGAACCTTCGATAACTATGTAAAATTACCAGGCAACAGGCACGAGAAATAGTAAAAGCATGCCCTGGTTGCCCTGTCTCCCTCCCCATTCAACACTTGGGAGTTAACCCCCGAAGATTACTGTCCAATCAGTTTTGGCAAATGGATGTTACTCATTTTTCTGAATTTGGAAAAACCAAATATGTACACGTTTCTGTAGATACCTTCAGTGGCCTTATTTTCGCATCACCACATTCTGGAGAGGCTATCAAAGATGTCCTTTCTCATCTTGTTTCAGCGTTTTCTGTAATGGGTAAACCAATACATATTAAAAAAAGATAATTGTCCTGCATATACCAGTGCCAAGTTTAAACAGTTTTGTGCTACCTCGCAAATTTGGCATACTACTGGAATTCCATACAAGCCTCAGGCATTGTGGAACGTGCCCACCTTACCTAAAGACTTGGCTAACCCGCATTAATGCTTCTGCACTTGTATTTACCACTCACAGGCATCGCCTTAATCATGCATTATTTGCCCTTATTTTTCTTTCCCTAGACAATGAAGGCCATTCGGCTGCAGACTGACACAGGCAATCCTCGTCCAATTCTGTTCGCCCACCTGTTATGTGGCACAATCCCCTAACAAATAAATGGAAACGCCCAGGTCCTGTCCTCATCTGTGGACGAGGCTCAGCTTGTGTTTTGGACGAAGAGCAAGCAGCCCCAAGATGGTTACCAGAACGCCTGGTTAAACAGGTTAATGGCTTACCTCAACACGGGGATGGAGGCCCTCCCCCTGAGGACAAGTTTTCCTCTTTTTCAGATGCAGCCAACAATCTGTGTGAGGATCCTACTTAAGGCACTTATGCTGAACAGGATTGTACACGGAGGCTTTGGCCCTCCACCTTCCAACATCATGGAGTACCTTTTTGGCCCTCCCTGTGAACGCAAGGGAGGATCTTGGACTCAGGCTCCCACTAGTTTGACCCAGACTGCTGACTGCGTGACTAAGGTGGCTTACCTCCGGGCCGAGGTTGACCATAAACTCAGAGGAGTTCATCAGCCTAAATTGGTATGTGTTAACAAGCCAAAGATTATTCCCCCTAGTACAAGTAAAGCTCTCCAAAATTGTTCTGCAACTTGAACGCATACCCAAGCGATGCATGCCACTTGTTATGCGTCGGCCTCAATTTGTGTTAACAAGCAGGGAGAACAATTTTTTGAAGCCTCCCTAACTAAAACTCATGCAGCAGGAGGGACCACTATTCATTATACCCCCGTTCTTTTTGACCGGGGAGGAGAAGGCAAATACACCAAGCTACAGTCAGCTGGGTGCCAAGGCCCTGTTGGTAAACCCTCCTGCTGCACCATTAAGGCACCTACAGGGGTCACTGATGGTGGAGGATTCCCTTATGCTGTCAAGCATCCTCAGATAATCAAACTTTTGAAACCCCAAATCCCTGAGCTCACATATCATCCCTTAATATAGCCAAAATGCCAGCTCCCAGGTTTAGATAACAATACATTAGATATTTTGGAAACTACCTTCTCCTTGCTTAATAATTCCAACCCCAACTTTGCTGGTGATTGCTGGCTCTCCATGACAACAGGGGCAATCATGCCTATGGCAGTTCCTATTAATTCTATCAAAGACGATGATAATACATGCCAACCCAGATTTCATTTAAAAGTACAGTCTATAGGCACTTTTACAATATGTCTTTTAGGCGCGATGCAAAATAATACCTATGATATTGATGTTGGAGTTACTTCCTTTGGAAATTGCTCAACAGTACAAAAGTATTCCTCATCCACCCCATCTCTTTGTCCCTCCAATGGCACAGTTTTTATGTGTGGAGGAAACTCGGCCTTCCCGAGGCTTCCATCGAATTGGACCGTTGGCTGTGTTCTTGCCTTATTACTCCCTGATATAACTATTGTCCCAGGAGACGAAACTCTATGCATTCCTAGTCTAGACACCTCAGGCAAAAGACACAGGCGGGCAATACAGGCCTTACCACTCGTTGCCAGCCTTGGAATAACAGCTACTGTGGCCACAGGTACAGCTGGCTTAGGCATGGCTATACACTCTTAGCGTCGCCTGTCTCAACAACTTATAAATGATGTAAAAACTCTATCAGGAACAATTAAAGATTTGCAGGACCTAGTAGACTCCCTGGCAGAAGTGTTCCTTCAAAACAGAGAAGGCTTAGATTTACTGACAGCTAACCAGGGAGGTATTTGCTTGGCCTTAGGGGAACGATGCTGCTTTAATGCCAATAAATCAGCCATAGTACGCACTAAAATTAAGCAGCTTCAAGAAGATCTAGAAAAGAGATGAAGGGAACTTTTTGAAAATCCCCTCTGGACTGGGTTTAATGGATTTCTACCCTACCTTCTTCCCCTATTAGGCCCTTTGTTGGGTTTACTTTTAATGGTGTCCATAGGACCCTGCATTATAAACAGGCTTGTACAATTTATTATAGAACAGATTAATATTTTGGCCTCTAAGCCCATACAGGTCCACTATCATCGCCTGGAGATGGAAGACCATGCTGCCAACATTTAAAAGGATGTTCTACCCTTCTCACAGGCTTATTTCTTAAGTTTACATCCCCACAGATCTCTCTTTCTTACATTAAACTATAAGTAACAGCTCTGACCAAGCATCTTCTGCCATTGCCATAAGGGTTCGTCCTCCAAGGGCCCCTCCACTTGGGGGAGGATGCACCCATGGAGTGAGGACGTTAGGCCATAATAACGGAGGGTGCAGGATGGACTGCAGGAGGATGTATCCACGGATCCCAAAACAGAAGACCTCTTAGTGACACGCTCTGGTGCATGGTGGTCAGCCTGCTTCCCCCTCAAAGCCGTCTCCTCCCAAAACATGCCAAGGCCACCACGAAATCTCCTAGTAAACATGCTCTCTCGAATCAGGAGATATTCTAAGGCCTGCTAGAGAAACAGAGCCTCTATCACCCCCTAAAACATTGGCCGGTAAGGTATGGTCAAATATTTTATATAAGAAAGAGAGGTCAGGGGCTAGAAGGAAGTTCTCCTTCAAAGAATAGCCTGACACTGAAAAGAAACAGCCCCCTGGGAGATATCCTGCCTGGGAGACATCCCGCAGCCATCTATCTCCCTGAGACATCCTGCGGCCATCTGTCTTCCTGCAACATCCTGAGGTTATCAAACTTTCTGAAGACATTCAGCAACTGCCGATAAGAGAGCTTTCCCATCCACAACATATAAATTTCCATGTGAGAACAATAAAAGTTTGCAGCATGATCAGAACTCCAGTCTTGCTGTAATCTCTCGTGTCTCTTGTCCCTTCATTCCTCCCCAACTAGGTTCCTTGCCCACATTGATGTGTGCGGCCGGCCGGGACAACTGACACTAACCCATACCCTACTACACTCTGACTACTAATCCTAATATGATGGAGAAAAATAACCCAAACAGAATAGAAATACAAGCAGTTCAGAGGAGGCATGGTGTATATTTGGACTTGCCTTTTGCATGATATAGGGTAGGTGTTATAAATCTAGTTAATTTTTAATTGAAATCGTTCTCCATGTGTTTTTAAAGTTAACAAATATGTGAATTCCTGTCTCCATTTCTCTGTAGCCTATTCAACACATGTATTTTTATCTGCACATCTAGAATCCTACTTGGAATCACACGTACATTCTTGTGAGGAGGCTGACTTGGCAGATACAAATTGTGAGAAGAGATCACTCCCCATAAACGCTGTTGGAACTCAAAATTCAATCTATGGGTGAGCTTCCTAGTAGAACAACATTTTACATAAATCCATGTTCAGTAACATAAATATTTTTGCATCTATGGATGATATATATTTCATGATGAATTTTGTTTGGCATATATATTGCTACTTTTTATTGTCTGTGTGTGTGTTTTGTATATATATACACTCTTCAGATTTTTCAAAATATGAAATATATGTGTCTTATATACACTCCCTAAATTCATTTATGTTCATGTATGTTGATTTATAATCAACTTTTCACAAGATTATTCTCAGTAATATTCATCCACCTGAAATACATATTTGTTTTCTAGTACTGAAAACTAACTTAAGTGAATGGTGCATACAATCCTAATATTTCTACAGTGACTGACACAGTTTAATATCAATGCAAGTAGAAATCTATCTGACATGATGTGTATTTTGAAGTTCATTTTGTTCAACACTGGTACATTACAATTTCTTCAGTTTATTCACATCATAGGATATATATTTCATCCACAAGTTCACAAATTTATACGCATTTGATTCATTTTCAATCATTTCCTGCTTCAGAACACATGTATTACTCCTAGTTTCCTGAATGGTCTTTTCATGACACTTATTTCCAAACACATTCATTTTGGTTTTCATAATCATTTTGAAGCAAAACTCACACATTCTTCATGATATACCATAACCCTAATTTTACCATTATATGTGTAACTGATTGGAATGAATGATTGTATATCAATATAAGATTCCCTGTATATTTTCTGATATCAATTCAATCCATTATTTAAAGTTTGAACCACTTTTATTATTTATTCACAGTATGGTCTATTCATGCATTATTTCTATATTTATAGACACAGGGTACATCTATTTGTATCCCCAATACTAATTTATTCATCTTCAAAATGTAGCTCCCAGAAATGTTGTCAGAAATACTCATGTCACCTGATCTACATATACATTTTATCACAGTAATATTCTGGACACATTATGAAAATGTCACACTTATGATTGTACCAAAGCCTAAGTGAAAGTGAGCATGCGTTACTAAAAACATCCATGTCCAGGTTGCCTAATGCTCTCTAATGTCAATACTATTGGTGAATACATATTTGTTTCTTCCTAAGATTATATATTCAACCTCAATCTTGTTAAAAATGTCTAATCCTACCACACAATTTATACTTTGCCTGATTTCCTAATGTCTCTATTGATTTCTGCTTCCCTACATATTATCCCAGTTCATTATTGTGACTGACTCTTCACATGTGCTGACATTTACATTCACTGTCTACCCGAAAGCCTATTGCTAAAGAACTTTTGGTCCCACTCTTATACTCACTCTTCTTTCTAAACCTACCGACTTTCGTCTTAATCGTACCGACTATCACTTTTTGACTGGATGTTCTCTTTGACATTCAATCATCCAAGGTACAAGGCAATTGTATATTGATTCATCTGAGACATCTGTGCAGAATATAATTCAAAGCTAAGTATCCCACTCAAAGGCCTAATGCCTTTCTGGGCTTCAAATCTTACCTGGATTTCTGTTTTCAAACTTATATTTCCCCTGTATATTCTTGAAAATATTGCAGGTTCCCAATACCATTAATCATCTTGCACAATGATTCAGAACCCAAATAGAACCTGTTATTAACCGAAACCATACACTCTTTTCTCAATCTCACTTTACAGAAGAGCAGGTACAGAGTTCGTCTTACAATACAGGAATGTAGGGGATCTTCCACCTGCTGAGAACCTAAAATGTCCATGCAGAAATGATCCCTGGATAAGATGTAGGCAGCTATTGAGGAACTAAGAGAGCAAAAGTCATCTTCCAATGCAAAAACCCTGGTCAGAATGAAGGGATGTGTCTGAATCAGCCTCTCTCTTCTTAATGTAGAGAAGATGGACCAAACCAGGCCTGTGTGGAGAGCTGTTCCTGGGTGCCTATGGTTTACATACCATTCTAACTTGTGAAAGTGTCACAGGAAGTAGGGGCAGCCTCCATCTCATGGGACACTTGGAAGCAACTGAAGCAATTGTTAGGACAAAGTGGTTGTCACGGCAGTGACCTCACTCAGTTCCTGAAAGAATTGACCTACTTAACTTCCTTGTTGATGGAACTCTCTGAACTTGGTATCCAGGAAGCCAGGCACCCAGAGCCAGTCCCAGTCCCCGTCCCAGTGGGCTCAATTGTTTGTATTTACCATGGACATAGTCAGTCTTTCTTGGTACCTACTGATGTGAGGATGGTCAAATGACAGAATAGCTATGAAGAGGGTCCTTTCCTGGGAAAGTAGGTAGTTGCTCACCACTGGCTGCTGGCAACTTCACTGAGTTGAAAAAGGAGACAAGATCTGAGACCGTACAGGCCATTTCGGGGGAACGAAGTATGGCTCACCAGTCAGAGGACACTCCATATAGTCAGAGACCTACTTGGGGGAAGGAGGTGCCTTTTTGAGTGTGGGAGTGAGTATGTGGTTTTGTCTCATGTTCTGAGAATAGGTAGGAAAGTCGGTTTGTTTGTTTTGGCGTAGACTGTTTCTTGTATGTCGTTTGGCAAGGCGAGTGTTTCTATGTCTGTGTATCTTACTGTGTCAGTGGTTGTAGACAATAGAAAAGAGAATGCATCAATGGATGTGTTGTGTCTAGTAGAAAGCTCCCAGCATTCATCCTGCCCAATGTATGAATAGAGAGTGGGCAGCCTTATTGATGTGCAACACCTATTATATTCCTAAGTTTCAGTTTTCTTCCTGAATTCTCTCAACTCTCCAGAATAGGCTCATGGTTTTGTGTCCAAGATATGTACCACCTCCAAGCTCTGTGAAATGGCCATGTACTGAATAGCTGAAGGAAATGTGATCATCTCAGAAAACTCAAATATCAGTGTGAATAGAAAAGTCTCAGTGGAGAAACCCTGCTTTGGGCCTTTTACTTACCTATTTTTCTGTTGCCCTGAATGTCAGAAAGGTCTTTGCCTCAGGTCACACTTTGTGAAGCCTGAAGAAAATAGTTTTCAAATGGAAATGAATGGGCATCACCTGTGGCTCTTTCCTTAATTGCTTTGGAAATGGATGTGTCTGAATCAGTATCTTGGCCCTGTGTCAGGTTGTGGCTTAGATTCTCAAAACCAGATGGATCTAAAAAAGATGCCATGTTTGCATCCAAAACCAAAATGGCAAAAAGATCAGTTATAGTGGATGAAGCTTCTTGCCTTTCTCTATTAGTTTCCTGACATCCATCAAGTGAGAATAGGAATCCTTTGGGTAAAATTAGTACTTCAAAGCCCTGCAGAGGTGCTTGGGTTTCCTCATGACTCCAAATCACATAAAGAATCTATACCTGACTGTCAGTAGGCCTCAAATTGGAGAATCAGAGCAGTATTAAGAGCAGGCCTATTTGATCACTCCTGGTTCACAGGAAAGGTGTCCTGGCCACAATGACTTTAGGCAAATGAGGGGCAAGAGAACGTATTTTGGACACTGTCTTTGGATGTGCCCCTCATGGAAACCTCCAGCCAGAGGTTATGATTAGTATCTATATGGAAGAATATGAGGGCTATTTGGAAGTGTTTTGGTTTTAATTGTGGTCATTAGTGTGGTGGTTGGAAAAGATGACTGGGTCCATCAGGGTTTAAACTCTGATGTGATTCCCCTTTGAGACTGCGTTGTGGAACTGACCTCAGAGAAGAATTGCCATGATTTGTGTTGGCATTTTTGGAGGCCACGCATGAGAGTCGCCCTTGGAAACTGAGATCTAGACCAAGGGCGGCTTTCCACAGAGCACAGGGAATCTCAGCCATGATACCATATGATTTTATTCTGAAAGCCTTGGAATTCATAGTTGAGAGTCAAAACACACATGGACCTCACATTGTAGACCTCTATGTGCCTGGCTTCATGTAACCTTTTGCCCACTCTTTGGGAAGCCTTGCCTGTGAAATTTCTCCAGAGCTTTCATTGAAATGATCTTCCTCAACCTTTAATGGTTCCTGAATGAATGGAAACCCACAGTGCCTCCAACTTCATCCTTGAAAAATGGCTACATAAATACCATGACATTCTTGAAATTCCCTTGACCAGGTGGCACTGGAGAACCTTCGATGTCCTGTTGCTAATTCGAGTGTACAAGACAGTGCCTTGATTGACTGGGTTTCATGATAATGGTGTAGAACAGAGATGTCAGTACGTTGGAGCCTCCTGATTAGTGGTCATAGAACAGTGTTGTGCATGTGTGTGATAAAACATCTGTGGTGGGGCCATGTGGATCTGCCATTTACTTCCAAATGGGTTGCGACTGACATGGTGCAGCCAGCAGAACCTTGTATGTAAAGGCATCTTGTTATATGGAGAAATTTCAGGGCAATGTTCAGAATCAGGTTGCTATGGTCAAGGGGACAACCTATGTGTGATAGAAGCCTATTTGGTGCATTCTCCTACAGACCCTGACACACGACACATGACAGAACTCCCTCCAGCACTGTGTCCCAGTTGAACTTTTTGTTTTTCGAGAAGCAAATACCAAACTCCCAATGCAGCAGCAAGAAACACCACAAAAAGTGGAGGATGACCAAATAGCTTCACAGTCCACACGGAGAGACACTTAACCCCCAGTGGCCACAGATATCTATAAAGAGAGAATTCAGCACTGCTGCCTAATGTTCATTGGAATATAAGAGACCATGTCCTCCAGGTCACATATATGCAGACCCAGCTTTGATGGTCTCACTACAAAAGAAGATAAAGCTCCTGACAACAACATATATTTCAAGTGCCCAACCTCAGAGGAAGTTTCTCAAGAAGTCTTTAGGCCAACAGAGCTCCATGATTGTGGAGTTTTATCCTGTCCCTTACTTTTGGAAACTCCTCTTGCACCTCCAAAGTTGTGAACTCCTGAGCAATTTCCATTCCAGATATGTATTCACAAATTTTATAACTCTTCTCCTCTAATTGTGTCTTAATTGGGGCGAAGGTAATGTCAAGTAATTGTTCTGGATGAGAGTGGGTGGATTTTTGTGTAGCACATATTTGCATACACATTGGATTCATTTTCCAATTTTCCATTTGAAATACTGAAACACTGACACTACCCCATACCCTACTAAACTCTGTCTACTAATCCTAATATGATGGAGAAAAATAACCCAAACAGAATTGAAATACAAGCAGTACAGAAAAGGCACAGTGTATAGTTGGACTTGCCTTTTGCATTATATAGAGTAGGAGTTATAAATCTACTCATTTTTTTGTTGAAATAGTTCTCAATGTGTTTTTAAAGTTAACAAATATATGAATTCCTGTCTCCCTTTCGCTGTAGCGTATTCAGCACATGTATTTTTATAAGCACATGTATAATCCTACCTGGTACCACATGTACACTATTGTGTGGTACCTGAATAGGCAGATACAAATTGTGAGAAGAGATCACTCCTCCTAAACGCTGTTGGAACTGAACATTCACCCTATGGGTGAGCTTCCTAGCTGAACAACATTATATATAAATTCATGTTCAGTAAAATAAATATTTTTGATCTGTGGATAATATATATTTCATGGTGAATTTCAATTGGCATATAGTGCTAATTTTTAATATCTGTGTGTGTTTATATATATATATATATATATATATATATATATATATATATATATATATACTCTCCAGATTTTTCAAAATATGAAATATATGTGTCTTATTATACATTTCCTAAATTCATTCATATTCATGTATGTGGATTTATAATAATCTTTTCACAAGATTATTTTCAGAAATATTCATCCACCTGGAATACCTATTTGTTTCCAACACTGAAAACTAACTTAAGTGAATGGTGTATACAAATCCTAATATTTCTACAGTAACTGACTCAGTTTAACATCAATGCAAGTAGACTCCTATGGGACATGATGTGTATTTTGAAGTTCATTTTTTTTCAACACTTGTACATTACTATTTCTTTAGTTCATGCACATCATTGGATATATATTTCATCCATAAGTTTGCAATTTTATTGGCATTTGTTTCACTTTCAATCACTTTCTACTTCAGAACACATATATTTCTCCATGTTTCTTGACTGGTCTTTTCATGAGAATTCTTTCCAAACACATTATTTTTGATTTTCATAATTACTTTTGAAGGAAATCTCACACACCCTAGATAATGAACCATAACCATAATATTACCATTAGATGTATAACTGGTTGGAATGAATGATTGTATATCAATAAATGATTTCTTATATATTTTCAGATATCAATTCAATACATTATTTAAAGTGGAACCTGTTATATTATTTAAACACAGTATTGTCTATTCATGCATTATCTCTATATCCATAGACACAGGGTACACGTCTTTATAACCCCAATACTAATTATTAGGTCTTGAAAATATTCCTCCCAGAAATGGTGGAAGAAATACTCATGTCACCTGACCTACATATACATTTTATCACAGTAATATTCTGGACACAAAAAGCAAAGTTCACACTAATGATTGTACCAATGGAATGGTCGAGTGAGCATTTTAGGAAGAGACCACCAAGAGACTGTCTCATGCAACAGCAAAGTGTGTATTGGGGGTCCAGCATGCTGCAGCTCAGAGCTCACTTGAATTTAGCAGAGAGCCCTGAGAATAGCTTAAGCAGAGCTTATGTACTTTCTTTGGAGAAGGCAGGGTGTGAAGTTTATTGATGGGTCAGGGTGAGTGGGCGGTTTGCTTGCAAATGTGTGAGGGAGTACATTCTGCAGTTTGGCAGTTGGGGACAACACATTCTGGGAACAAGATTAGCAAACAGTTCTCAAGATTTCAACAGTGTTTTGTTAAGCATACAGAAAAACAGGAAGTCACAAGTACCTATTTAATAAACCTTTCATTTCCCACTTCTTGTTCTGGTTACTTTTAATCAAAAAAGTGATCGTTGGGGGGTGTCACATTTTATGTCTGCTAGTGAGTTATATTGTTGTCTGATTACCATAAGTTTAACTTGTCCAATTTGAGCTTGGAGAAAGGAAACTACACGGTTGAGCAAACAGGCCCCCACAGTTAGCAATAATATGAGGATTATTAATGGACTGGCCAAGGCAGATAAAAGCGTAGTTAACCCAAGGGACTGTGTGAACCAAGACTCAAACCACGCTTTTTGGGCCTCTGTCTCTCGTTGACGCTCTTCAAGGCGTTTTCTTAATTTACTCATAGATTCTTTTACAACTCCAGTATTGTCAGCATAAAAAAAAAAAATTCTTCCCTCATTGCAGCACAAAGGCCCCCTCTCTCATGAAGAGGAGGTCCAACCGTCGCCTATTCTGTGAAACTACTTCGGAGAGAGAGGTTAAAGATTCCTGTAAAGCTGGGATTGAGGTTTTTAATATCTTTAAGCTTTGGTCTATTGCTGCTTCTCATTGAGTCATTTGTTGTGTCCCATGGACTAGGTCAGTGGTTCCTGTGCCCACACCTGCAGCAACTCTTATTCCAAATAGGATGGCTAAAGTGAGGGATACAGGTTCCCAGCGGAACCGGGTTTTATGCCCCCCCTATTTGAACTTTAAATGAACCTGTGTCATGATAGAGCACTCTGGGAAACATCTGCACCATTACATAACTAATCACATCTATTGACCATTTTATGAACACATAAACAATAATTAAGTATATAGAATTATACTGTTGAAGGAACAGACAAGGAAAGGCACCTAAGATAGCACCGAAGCTAGGGAAGCAGTCCTATTTGGTTGCAAAAGGATGTAGAGAGCATTGCTTCTGTTGTAATCAATTAATCCTCTGAACCCCAAGTTTAGGTTGTTTCAGAATTTTGTAGCCAACATGTAAGGGAATGGGCTCAGAATATCACAGTCTGCAGAAGTTCACAAAAAGCAGTTTTTGTTTCTGTTTTATTTCTTCTAATTTGGCAAGTTAACTTTTTAAGGACACCTGGGAGGGGGAGAGCTTTCGTCTTCTCTTTTTTTTTCTCCCTGCCAGCTGTTAAAATGGAGCCCAGTTGGTAACTTCTTTATCTTAGAAATGTAGCAATCTCTGTGAAGCTCCAGCTCAAGGCCAGAGGCCTTGTTCACATATTTTGTGAAAAACTAGTAAGGGGTGTCTAGCTTAGGAGTGCTGATTTTTCCAGCCAGTGGCAACTAGAACAGGGCAACAAGAAAAGAGGAAGTTTATCTACATTGAACTCTTTCATAGGGATTATTTTGCTGAAAGTCCTAAAGTCAGTCATGGTGAAGACTTCTGGAGAAGGTCACTTAAGAATTTTCTGTGGTCTTGGTACAGAGGGGGAAGAGTGGAAGGCAGGGGGTGAGAGCAGCTCCATGGATCTGAGAATCAGGAAGGAGAGATTAAAAGACTAATGGGAAAGGGGTTTGGGATTTTGCTAGCAAAAAAAACTTGAGCAGTAGAGCAAGTAGAGCAGAGGGGAAGATGGGAGTGAGTATCTCAAAAAGCCTGTGAGGGATTTTAAATTCTTAGTAACCTGTATTCAGTTTTGACAATGAAACTTTAAAGGTAATTTTTATTACAACTTGGATAGGGGTCTGAGGGCTCTTCTCAGCTGGTTTGAGCTTTGGGTTAGCAGGTAAGAGGACCTGTTGGGACCCATTGTGGGCACTGACAGAAGAATAGAGGAGTGTCTGGGTTTAGGGGTACCTAAGTACCTGCTACCTCAGCAAGGGGGCAATGGTCTGAGAAAGGGTAGAGGTTTGGGTTTTTGATCTAGTAATTGGAGGGGAGAAATCAAATTCCTGAGGTGAAAGTGACAGCAGAGAGTCTGGAGCAGAAATCTGAGGGTGAGGATCTATTAGAGAAGCATAGTTCAGGATGTGAGCAAAGGAGGAAAAAGGCCTGCACATAGGGGAATTTCCTTCAACCCTTTTGAGCACTTGCCGAAGTTAAAAAGTCCATGCAGAATTTGAGGATCTAGAGACCCCTCTGGGGGACATGGATTTTGGTTGTCTAATTGGTAATATGGCCAATGCTGTGTACTGAATTTGATGAGGAGTTTGGGTTCCAGCAGGCAGCCCCTGTATGCTCAGATCGCCATGACTTACAGAAGAAGTCGGCTTTTCCCCACACAGCCATGGCTGTTTGTGGATTTGATAGTCCGCCGGGCAAACATAGTAATCTAGGCTAGCCAAACTGCATCTGGCTCACGTGTCCCTACATCCATAATGTTGGTTTCCATTACCTATGGTACGAAAGTGATTTAATGGAATTTTAGTGGAATCCTGTTCATCAGGGCTATCCCAATATGAAAGACCTATAGGTAGCTGACAAATGTCTGGGTGGAGGGATGGCCACCAGGTCCCTCAGTGGGCTGTATTCGAGGTAGACCATACTTGTTGTCTAGTTGGATTTTTGATCAGCCATCGCTGCTGAACGGGCTGATGATGCTTAGGAATACTGGTGGCCAAGGGGAGAGTCTATAGCCTTATCCACATGGCGAACACACAGTTTGAAAGGTTTACCAGTCTTTTCCAGCTTCCAGCCAGAGTGGGGACATGGCGCAGGCTTGAGATGAGAGGCATTGATCCAGGAAGTGATTCCGTCTACCTTTACCACTGTAGGTATTATAAGTAGCACCTGGTATGGTCCTTTACACCGGGGTTTCAGGAATGACACCTGATGTCGTCTTTAGTAGATGAGGTCTCTTACTTGATATTGATGTGGAGTCCCATCATACCCTGGTTGGTAGGAAGGGGCCAGATGTTTCAACAAGTACCGCTGAGTTCTTTCAAGAGCTTTAAGTCTGTCAAGCAAGGGGGTGTGGAAGGGATCGTTAGGTCTTAGAGTTGGGGTTAGGTCCCTTACTGGAGCAGGGGCACCATAGAGAATTTCATAGGGGGTGAGGTTAGACAAAGAAACAGAGGGAGTATTTATTGCATGAAACAGTGCAGAAGGCAGGAGCATAGTCCAATCTTTTATGCCAGTTTCTAAGCTTAATTTCGTTAAGGTCACTTTAATGGTTCTTTTTATTTTTTTACCTGTCCTGAGCTCTGGGGTCTATAAGCACAATGTAACTTCCAATAAACCCCTAGAATTCTGGCTAACCCCTGTCTTACCTGGGCCATGAACGCCGGCCCATTATCAGACCCATATTACCTTAGGCAGGCAGAATCTTGGAAAAATATCTTTCAGGATCTTTTTGACCACCATTTGGGCCGGTTTTTTTTTTTCTTTTCTTTTCTTTTCTTTCTTTTTTCTTTTCTTTTCTTTCTTTTTTTTTTTTTTTTTTTTTGTTGGGGATGCTTCAATCCATCCTGAAAATGTATCTACAAAGACTAGGAGATATTTAAGTCCATACATTGCTGGCTTAATTTCAGTAAAGTCAACTTCCCAATTCCCAGAATTGTCCTGGTCTGGTTCCTCATAGGTGCTTTCCTGCAAGAAGCTTGGAAGTGTAAGCATTAACCAATTGACAGACCCGACAGGCTTTTGTTACCCATTCAGTTCTTCCCTTTCTCTTTGAATCGGTTAGTGGAAAACTCTGTTCTTGATCCTTCAGGAATGCCTGCAATTTCTTTGAACCAAGGTGAGTGAGTTGATATACATTTTAACTTAGTGTAGGGCTTTCTGAAATTGCAGGCTAAGCTCAGTGAAGTTGAGGGTTCAGTGTCAGAGTCTTTAGGTGTTATCAAAAGCTTCCTGGTTCTCAGGGGTTCATTGGAAATGGGCATCTCCCTTTAGCACCGGGTATAAAGGAGCAGCTAATGATGCAAACCCAGGTATCCATAACCTGCAAAAGCCAGCAGTCCCAAGAAACTCTCTGAGTTGTCTGCTGTTAGATCTGTGTGGTATCTGCACAACAGTTTGTTTTCTTTGCTCAGTGAGCCATCCTTTACCGCCCCTAAGTGAATAGCCCAGGAAGATTACTTCATGCTGGCAAATTTGGGCCTTTTTGGCAGAAGCTCTACACGCCAGTTTAGCAAGCTCAGATAATAGTGCTTGGGTCCCAGATTCACAGTTTTCCTTAGTGTTGGCTGCCAGTAGCAGGCCATCCACATGTTGAAGCAGGGTGTATAGTTCTGAAGTTGTTGAGATCTCTGTGGAGAGCTTCATCAAAGAGAGTGGGGGAGTTTCTGAACCCCTGTTCGAGTCTAGTCCAAGTTAGTTGACCAGACGTTCCGGTTTCTGGGTCTACCCACTCGAAAACAAACAGCAACTGACTATCTTTATGCAGAGGCAAGCAAAATAAAGCATCTTTTAAGTACAGAACAGTATACCATTTCTGCTCAGGGTTCAGAGTGCTAGGCAGATTGCACAGATTAGGTACCATGCGGTGAATTTCCTGCACTCTGTTGTTGATCTCTCGTAGGTCTTTAACAGGGTGATAGTCCCCGGTTCCTGGCATTTTTTAATGGTAGCAGGGGAGTGTTGCAGGCTGATTAACAGGGCCTTAGGACCCCTAAGATCAGATATTTCTGAATATGGGGCCTTATCCCATCTTTAGATTTTTGCCCAGAGTATATTTTTTGACATTGATTGGAGAGGCTGAGGTTTTTAACTCCACTGTTATTGGAGGTTTTTTAATGGGCAGGCCTAAGCCATCAGTTTTTGTCCAGGCATCTGGGTAATATGTTATCCAATTCTGGGGTAACATGCCTGTTTGATCAGTCTTGTGTGGTGTGAAGAGTTGATGTTCATCTTCTACTGACAGTTAAAGCTGTGACTATAGGAGTTTTTACTGAAGGATTTATAATTTTCACTTTGGGGCCTTCAGGGATAAAAGTTATTCTGGCCCGGAGCTTGGTGAGCAGATCTCGGCCCATTAATAGGGCCGGGCATCTTGGGATTACTAGGAAGGAGTGATGGATTTTTCCTTTCCCCAGGTCCATGATCCTCTTAGTTGTCTATGCCCGATATTTACTGCCATTAGCCCCTTGAAATAGAGACCTTTTATTTGATGGAGGGCCCAATGGGGCTTTAAGGGCTGAGTATACTGCCCCTGTATCCACTTCAAAGTGTACTGGGGTACCCTCCACTTCAAAAGTTACCCTGAGCTCGGGAAGAGGATCTGAGCCCCGACTTTCTTAGTCATCCTCCAGAGTCAGAATGTCTGGCTGGTGTGGCTGTCTCATTCTCGGGCTCTTTTTGGCCCAGTGTCCTTTTTCTTTTGAGTAGGCATATTGATCTGAGGCCAGGGGTGGCTTTTGGCGTGTGCCCAGGTATCCCTTCCTGTATCCCTGTTTCTTAATTTCTGTCCTATTTTTTGTTGTGACCAGGACCTTAGTCAATGCATTAGTCTATCTTTTGCTTCTCGCATCCTCTCTTTGCTCCCTTTCTTTCTTCCTCCTTTGTTCCTTCTCTTCCTCAGTTTATCTCTTATAGTTTACTTTTTTAGGCTTCTCTGACTAAATCTCTCAAAGCCATATCTTGTAATCCATCTACGCATTGTAACTCTCTTTTAATATCCAGGGCAGCTTGCCCAATGAAGGCCATCATGACAGATGGCTTTTGATCCTCTGCCTGAGGATCGAAACGAGTATATCTCCTATATGCCTCCATAAATCTCTCTAGAAACATAGAGGGAGATTTATCAGGCCCTTGAATAATCTCTCTAACCTTGGCCCAATTAGTTGGTCACCTTAGCGGCTGCTTGGAGACGCGCTATTAGAGCCCGGCAATAAGTGGACGGATGCTACCTACCTTCAAACGTGTTGGTGTCCCAGTTCGGTTGGTTCAATGGGAAGCCGGCTTTGATGATGTGGGAAGAGGTGTCGTTCACCCATCTTGTCCGAGGATATTTTTTTTTAGCTTCCAGAAGGTTTTTCTCTTGTTCCTCTGTCATGAAGAGAGTCTGTAGGAGTTGTTGGCAGTCATCCCAAGTAGGCAGGTGTGACAACGCCGGCAAGTTCTTTGAGTTCTTTTACCGGGGCCAGCTTTGTCCAGGGAAGGAGTGGCTTTGTGTGCTGCCGGGTAGTAATCTGGAGGGCGCTGGGCCGGCCTAGCTTCCTCCAATGGTGGAGAGGCTGAGTCAGCAGCAAGGGAATCACTTAGAGGGTGTTGGGTGTTGGGGGAAGAGGGTAGGGGATAAGGAGGATGTGGAGAGTCTAGTTGAGTCTTGAGACTTAGGAAGAACAAAGGGTGGAGGAGGAGGAGCAGAGGGTTTGAGAGATAGAATCATGGGGGAAGGTGGAGGAGCGGGGGCAAGGAAAAGGAAAGACTTCACAAATGGAGGAGGAGATTTGTAGAGGTCCTGCAAAGTTAAGATATATGGCTTTTGATCTGGATGGCTATGTGGCCCCAGTTGAAAGACAATATTTCTGACTTTTTGAATTAGTGGGGAGTAGAAAGTTTCTTTAGGGGCCATCCGACTCCAAAGGTGGGTCATTTTGAGGCACGGAGAGTCTGCCAGTTCCGGCGTTTTACTGAAATAGAAAGATTCTGAGCCCTTAAGTGGACTTTGGTCCACTGAACAAGAGTCAGGGACAGAGGCATTGAAGTGCTCTGTCCCATAATGAAAGATATACAAACAGTGAAAGCAATGACACACAACACAGACAAGACAAGAGAATAAAGACAGGCAATGGACGTCCAATACTGAGACCAGGACTGATTAGCCAGCAAAACCTGATGTGCTGGCAAAACCGAATCCGAAACAAAAAAATCACTGAGTCGAGGATACTATTGTTCCTCTATTTTCCGAATCCTCTGGGGGCATCCCCCAGGAACGTGACCTGTGGCTCGGTGACACGTCTGTCAGCCAGCATCTGAGAGAGCTCACGCTCATCACCGATAGCCATTTTGCAAAGCCCTAACCTGAAACCTGAAACACGAAAGTGGTACCTTACTTATCCTGATAGGAGCTCGTTGGGAGTCTTTCGTACACCACTGATGGATCTTGCTGGGGGTTTCAGATGTGAAGTTCTGGCAAGCATTGGAGGAAGAGACCACCAAGAGACTGTCTCATGCAATAGTATAGGGTTAATAGGGAGTACAGCATGCTGGGGCTCAGACCTCACTTGGATAGAGCAGAGAGCCCTGAAAGAGCTTAAGCAGAGCTTATATTCTTTTCATGGAGAGGACAGGGAGGGAAGTTTATTGATGGGTCCGGGCGACTGGTCGGTTTGTGAGCAAATGGGTGAGAGAGTACATTCTGCAGTTTGGCAGTTTGGGACAACACATTCTGGGAACAGGATTGGCAAACAGTTCTCAAGATTTCAACAGTGTTTTGTTAAGCATACAGAAAAATAGGAAGTGACAAGTACATATTTTATTCACCTTTCACCAAAGCCTAAAAGGAAAGTGTGCATGGATTACTAAAAACATCCATGTCCAGGTTGCCTAATGCTCTCAAATATCAATCGTATTGGTGACTACATATTTGTTTCTTCCTAAGATTTTCTATTCAACCTCAACCCTGTTCAAAATATCTAATTCTATCACTCACTTTATACTTTGGCTGAATTCCTAATGTCTCTATTGATTTCTGCTTTCCTACATATTTATCCCAGTTCATCATTGTGATTGACTCTTCACATGGGCTGACATATGCATTCACTCTCTACCCGAAACCCTATTGCTAAAAAACTTTTGGTATCAATCCTATACTAACTCTTCCTTCTAAACCTACCAATTATCTTCCTAATCCTACTGACTATCGCTTTTGGACTGGATGTTCTCTTCGACATTCAATCATCCAAGATACAAGGTCCTATGACGCTGTATGTTGAATTATCTGAGACACCTGTGCAGAACATAATTCAAAGCTAAGTATCCCAATCAAGGGCCAAGTGCACTTCTGGGCTTCAAATTTTACCTAGATTTCTGTTTTCATACTTATATTTCACCTCTATATTCTTATTAACAAGGCAGGTTCCCAATACCATTATTCATCCTGCAGAATGATTACTAACATAAATCAAACATGTTATTAACCCTAACCATACACTGTTCACTCAATATAACTTTACAGAAGAGCAGGGACAGAGTTGGTCTTACAATACAGGAATGTAGGGAATCTTCCACCTGCTGGGAACCTCAAAAGTCCATGCAGAAATTATCCCTGGAGAAGATGTAGGCAGCTATGAAGGACCTAAGAGAGCAAAAGTCATCTTCCATGGCAAACAACCTGGGCAGGATGAAGGGTTGTGTCTGAATCAGCCTCTCTGATCTTAATGTAGAGAGGATGGAACAAACCAGGCCTGTGTGGAGAGCTATTGAGAGCTGAGTAGCGTGGATACACTATTTGAACTTGTGAAAGTGTCACAGGAAGTAGGGGCAGCCTCCATCTCATGGGACCTATGGAAGCAACTGTTAGGACAAAGTGGTTGCCAAGGCAGTGACCTCATTCAGTTTCTGGAGGAAGTGACCTACCTCACTTCCTTGGGAAAAAACTCTCTGAACTTGGGGTCCAGTAAGCCAGGCACTCAGAGCCACTCTCAGTCCCAGTTCCAGTAGGCACACTTGTTTGGATTTACCAAGGACAGTGTCAGTCTTTCTTGATACCTACTGATGTGAGGATGGCCAAATGCCAGCAGAGCTCTGAAGAGGGCCCTTTCCTCAGAAAGCAGGTAGTGGCTCACCACTGGCACCTGACAACGTCACAGAGTTGACCAAGGAGACAAGATCTGAGACAGGACAGGCCATTTCCGGAAAACATACTAAGACCCACAAGTCAGAGGATACTCCGGATAGTCACAGACCTACTTGGGGGAAGGGCATGACTTTGTGGGTGTGGGTGGGAGTTTATGGTTTTGTCTCATGTTCTGAGAATAGGGAGGAAAGGCGGTTTGTTTGGTTTGGAGGGGACTGTTTCTAGTAAGTCGTTTGACAAGATGAGTGTTTCTATGTCTGTATGTCCCACTGTGTTCGTGGTTGTAGACATTAGAGAAGAGAATGCATCAATGGATGTGTCCTGTCTAGTAGAAAGCTTCACAGCATTCATCCTGCCCAATTAATGAATGGACATTGGCTTGCCTTATGGATGGGTAACACCTACTATCTTCCTAAGTTCCTGTTTTCTTCCTGAATTTGGGCCACTCTCCAGAATAGGCTCATGGTTTTGTGTCCAATATATGTACCATCTCCAAGCTCTGTGATATGGCCATGTACTGGATAGCTTAAGGGATTGGGGGAATATCAGAAAACTCAGATATCAGTGTGACCAAAAAAGTCTAAGTGGAGAAACCCTGCTTTGGGCCATTTGCTTACCTATTGTTCTGTTGCCCTGAATGTCAGGAAGGTCTTTGCCTCAGGCCACCCCTTTGGGACGCCTGAAAAAAACAGTTTTCAAATGGAAATTAATGGGCATCACCTGTACCTCTTTGCTTAATTGCTTTGGAAAGGGATGTTTGTGAATCAGCCTCTTGGCCATGTGTGAGGCTGTGGCTTATATTCTCAGCACCTGATGGATCTAAAGAAAGATTCCATGTGTGCTTCCAAAACCAAAATGGCCCAAAAAGCAGTCTTTGTGGATGAAGTCTCTCGCCTTTCTCTATAAGGTTCCTGACATCCATCTAGTGAGAATAGGGATTCTTTGTGTCAAATGAGTTCTTCAAAACTCTGCAGTGGCAAGTCTTTAGGTGCTTGGGTTTTTTCATCACACCAATTCAGATAAAAAATCTAAACCCGACAGTCAGTAGGCCTCAAATTGGAGAAGCAGAGCAGTATTTACGTCAGGCCTATGGTCACTCCTGGTTCTCAGGAAGGGTGTCCAGGCAACCCTGACTTTAGGCAAATGAGGGGCTAGGAAGGTTATTTTGTACACTGTCTTGGGATGAGTCCCTCATGGAAAACTCCAGCCACAGGTTATGATGAGTGTCTATATGGAAAAAGATGAGGGCTTTGTGGGAGTGTTTTGGTTTTAATTGTGGGGATTTGTGTGGCGGTTGGAAGTGATGACTGGTTCTACCTGGGTTTGAACTCTGGTGTCATTCCTTTAGAGTCTGAGTTCTGGAACTGATCTCAGAGAAATATTGCCATGAATTGTGTTCGGATTTTAGGAGGCCACGCATGGGATTCGCCCTTGGAAACTGAGATCAAGGACCAGGTTTGTTTTCCACAGAGCCTGAGAATCTCAGCCAGGATATCACAAGATTTTTTCTGAAAGATTAGGCATCCATAGTTGAGAGTCAAAACACCCATGGACGTCACATTGTAGACCTTAATGGGCCTGGATGCATATGAGCCTTTGGCCACTCAATGGGAAGACTTGCCTGTGAGAGTACTCCACAGCTTTCATTGAAATGACCTTCTTCACCATTTTATGGTTCCTGAATTAACTGAAACCCACAGTGCCTCCAACTTCATCCATGAAAAATTGCTAGTTAAATACCATGAAATTTTTGAAATTCCCTTAACCAGGTGGTACTGGAGAGCCTTTGGATGTCTTGTTGCTGATCATGAGTGTACCATAGAATGCCTAGATTGTCTGGGTTTCATGAAAATGGTGTAGAACAAAGATGCCAGTAAGTTGGAGCCTGCAGAGTAGTGGGCCTATTGCAGTGGTGGGCAGGTGTGTGATAATACATCTGTGGTGTGGCCATGAGGATTTGCCATTGCCTTCCAAATGGCTTGTGAGTGACATGGTGCAGCCAGCAGGCCCTTCTATGTAAAGGCATCTTTTTATATGGAGAGGTTTCAGGGCAAATTTCAGAGTCAGGTTGCTATGGACAAGGGGGCAAGCTCTGTGGGATAGAAGCCTGGTTGGTGCATTCTCCTGCAGACTCTGACCCACCACAAGTGACAGAACTCCCTCCAGCACTGGGTCCCAGTTGAACTCATTGTATTTCATTAAGCAAATACCAAAATCGCAGTGCAGCAGCAAGAAACACCACTAAAAGTTTAGGATGACAAAATGTCTTCACAGTCCACACTGGGAGACACTTAGGACCCAGTGGCCACAGTTTACCTACAACGAGAAAATTCAGAACTGCTGCCTCATGTTCATTAGAATATAAGAAACCATGTCCTCCAGGTCACACAGATGCAGACCCAGCTTTGATTGTCCCACTAGAAAGGAAGCTAAAGGTCCTTACAACAACATATATTTCAAGTGCCCAACCTCAGAGGAAGTGTCTCAAAAAGTCTTTAGGCCGGCAGAGCTCCATGTTTTGTGAGTGTTTTCCTGTTAGATCTGGACACAAGAGAAGACCACTGACACCAATAAAAATTAAATTAAATTAAGCTTATTATTTCCACTGGCCATCCTGCCTCTCCCTCCCAAAATGGCGGGAACAAGACAGCAACCCCAGCTTTCCTACAGCCCAGCTTCATGGACCAGAAATTTACACAAAATGGGCATTACATTTAACAGAACTCTGACAAGCATCACACTAATTGTAGTTTATATATATATATATATATATATATATATATATATATATATATATATATATATATTTTTTTTTTTTTGCTGTCCCTACATCAGAATTTATGAGGACCATTAGAGCCTCAGAGAGGGTTGTTGTCTGGCCAGGGAGGGCAAATATTTATGATATGTCACTAAAGTTTCAGAGAGGGCTGCTATCAGGTCGGAGAGCCAGACATGGCTCAGTTCAAACACTGGCAGGCATTCCAAGCAGGTTAAGAATTTTCAGTAATTTATGGTAAAGCCAAAATTATCATTTCATGGCTTTTTGGCAAGATGGCTTCCAATTTTAATAAAAGATCAGGTTGGGTCTATCATTCCCCCCTTTTCTCTGTGTCCCTTTCAAATCTTTGATAGATTAGGGGTAGAGCACTGAGGAAATTTTAATCCCTCAGGTAAAAGTCTCCAAATTTTTAGAACTCACCCAAAACCAGTCTCCCTGATTTTACCTGACTTAATTAATTACTTATATTGATTGTCTATTTATATTTGGCTCCATTGTTGTAATAAGAGAGGCGTCACCCATTTTGGCTTCTTCTGAGCTGAGAGAGGATGACGTGAGTAGGCATGGTGTGAGAGACATGAGTTGCCTTTTAGAAGTAGTTGAGGGACATGAGTTGCCTTTTAGAAGTCAGTTCGGTTTGAAGTCTGGTTGGGGAAGAACAGGTTGTAAAGTCATCTGGGGATTGGTTATTACATGAGAGAAACAAAAACCATGAGTACTGAATAAATGTTGCAGCAGCTGGAACATGCCACTGTATAGAAGTTCCCTCTCCAGTCTTTAATATCCCCAGTTATAAAGACTGTCAATTTAATATTTAACTTTTAGTATTAGAGTTGTCCCTCCCCATAAGATATAGTTTAATAATTTAGTGTCATCTGATCTTGCAAAATCCTTTTACCAGTATGACCTCTGTGTCTAATAGAGAAACCTTTAATTTTGATACTCAGGACTGGATAATCGTACTAGCAAACACCAAGCTTACCTGTGTACGTTAGGAATATATTTAGGCCTTAAACTGAAAATTTCTGACTCTGGCAGCTCTTCTTGATAGTCTCTTTTAATAAGTATCAGGCATTCCTGTCAGAGAATCCTTCTTTGTAGCCTCCAGTCTTACTTATTTTGGGAGGCTAACATAAAGTGTGTACCTTAAAATATTATTATTATTATTATTATTATTATTATTATTATTATTATTATTATTCAAAATGTCCAGGAATGGCTGTATTTTGGTTTTCACTGTCTTTGCTAAGTGTTTAAGATGAAGCATTCAAACTGACTTTTGTTTCTATCTATTGTTAACAGTCAGGTGAGCTTTTATGGGAGTCATAAACTGGGTAAACTTGAGAGCACTTTCTCAGTTCTGCTAGAGCCATTTGCGCTAGGTGGGTCCAGGTCTTGTTTGACCATGTGGCTTCCCTCGGAAGCATCAGGGATTTCTTTCTTCTCTGATGACTCTTCTCTTCATAGCAAATGCACTGATTGGCTTTCTGTTCTCCAGTGGTCTCATTAATCTCCCTGATGGGGAGTTTTTATAGCCCAGAGTTGCAAAACTCTTTAGAGAAGTCCCCTGTTCCCTGGATTCAGACTGACTCAGAGGGCAAGAGCCAAATATTGGTTTCCTTGGCCCTTTTCAATTAATTTTAATTTAAAATCCTAATCTTAAACATCTATCAAATAAATTTTAACAGCCTGATATTAAGAGCACCAGGCTTTAATGTCTATAACTTTATAATTATTTATCTTTTTATTAATTGGGATCTGAATTATTCTGTCTGTCTTGCAGGTGATAACTTACTCTCTGAAATTAACCCATGTTTTGTTCTTAAAGCAACACTTCTTTAAAACACTAACAGGGAATCTTTAGATCACATATAAGAAAATTACAAAATAAAATTTTTTAACAACAGTAAAAATACTTAGTTCGTTTAATAGCTACCCTGAATTTTTTGGCTGAGTCATACATTATATCCCCTGTTTGAGATCCTAGGAATCTTGACATTAAAAAAGAACTTTTAACATAACTTTAAAGAAATAAAATCTGACCTACTGCTTTTGTATTCATTCTCACATGAAATAAGATGGGACACACAGCCTTATCTCAGGTAAGGCAGGGCTCTTTATAAATCTTAAGTGTTTTAGTTCTAAAGCTGATCTTTATTTTTTAAATATTATTTTAAAACGTTTACATAAATTGTTTGAGGTCACATGAACATTAGCTAACACCATATAAAATCACTTTAAAATATGAATTAAACAAATGCTGAAAGTTTTTAACCTTTACATAGATTAGGCTCTCATTAATATAAAGTACATTTAAATTGTTCCCCAATGTAAAAAGTAAGATTAAACTTTACATATCTTATTGATAACAGGTGAATAAATCCCCATAAAACTTCAGAACACCAGCTTGATATAATGCTCTTTTAAAATTTTTACCTTACAGACTTGCATACCTGTAAGATATGAACACATTAGTAGCATCACAATTACATTGATGTTTCTCCATTAACCAAGTTTAGCTTTTAAAGAAATGGCAGTACAGTGCTCTAAAATAACAGTTCTAATTTAATCAGTTGTTTAATTTCTATGGTTGCTTGCACAAGAAAAAATAAAACTTAATAAACACAATGTTATGGGTAAACTTATGTTTTAAGAAATTTTTGTCTCTTTAACACATGATTGATTTTTACAATCTTTTACAGAATTTAGTCAAACTTATACAGACGTTAGTAAGTCAATCAGATATCTAACAAAAGTACTCGTGAATGAGTAATCCCATATCAAATTTACTTTACTTATTTATCAAAATATTAGACACATGTATTGAAGAGTGTAAACCATTTTTATGTTGAAGGAAAAGTCCTAGAACCAAGGCATATTAGACATTTTGTAGATATTAATATTTTATCAGATTTTTGAATACCTAGAAAAACTTGAAAGCTTAAATTTAAAGACATTTATTTTTATCTGTTTATCAAATTTAATTGAATTATTTAAATCACGTGAATTGAAGATCTTTAGATCCACTTTTTAAAATTTGTTTTTATGAGTGCTTTTTTTTAATGAGTGCTCCTTATATATATTAATTTGTATATCATATATAAAATATACGGACATATGTATATATAGACATACAACACATAACAAAATTGAGCACACATAATAATAGTGAAGGCCTTGTAGCTTTTCGCAGGTGAAATCTCCATTGCAATGTTTCAAAAAGTCCACAGTTGGTCAAAGATAGTACTGATCAGAAAAACATTAACCTAGGTCTGTATGATCAAAATCATGAGCTCAAACAAAAATAAAGTATCTAAGGAAAAAAATAAGAGTCCTAGAAAAAATGACTGGCCAGTAATTAGTAAATACCATACAATTTACCTTTTTTTCTCTTAGGCCTCAGATCAGTCTCCTACTAAGCTTGCAGGCTTCTTTCATTTGCCTTTCAAAATAAGTCATGGCTGAGGTCTGGAAGGAGCAGGAAAAAACTGCTTTTCTGAGCAGACACCTCAGGCCTAAGGCATTTTAACCATAATTTTCAGGTTCGGATGTTGAAAATTATGGTACAAGTTTAAGATACAATTCACAAAATTTTATATCTTTACATCTTGTTTTGTCAACAGATATCATACTATGATTTACAATCCTTGTCCAGATTAATGCTCTCGAACACACAGTGATATTTTCACAGGCTACCCAATTCAAAATTGGTGAAAAATAAAGACTGAATGATTGGGAAGTTACTTGCCAATTTGGAAGTAGAGTTCTTTAGTTTTCCATCCTAAGTATTTAAGTTCTCTGGCATGAATTATCTGAAATCATAAACTAAACCATTACCTAAACCCGACTTTTAACTGCAAGATTTTGCAATGCTTCAAAAACCCATTCAAATACCAGATTGTTACAAGAAAACATCATCATTTAGACACACATTCAGCTAAGATCATTCCCAAGAAACAATTTATAATATCAACACATTATTGCACATGTCTTAAAGGGCCAGAAACAAATACACAAGACAGACAGAAAGAAGGTCCAGACTATGGCTGTCAGACAGAATCCTTTAAACCTGAGCAGATAAGAAAAAAAATCTCCTACACCAGTGGCACCATAGATGTCCACAAGGGGGGGGCAGATGTTTTAACAGAGGGGCAACCTGAAATGTACAATTAAGGGTCTCCATGGTGACTTTAATGCATTTAGTGTCCCCTTTTTCTTTTTCTCTTTTTTAACAAGACAGTGGTGGCATAATCCTTACAGTGCAGGGAAGGAAGGAGGGAATTCCCTGAAGCAACAGGGCTTCAGCAGCTGCTGGGAGTCCCTCAGTCCCTCCTTTTACTTACAGGATTATCTCCTCTGGTTCGGTTCCACCCCAAGCATGTTCCATCTAGTAACATTTCAGTAGTCAGCTCTAAAAATGTTCCGGGACAGGGGGTGGGGGAGGGATTTATCAAAATTTGTAACTTAAAGTTCGGCTCCTGACCTTGAAGCCAATTAATGTCAATTTAATAATGAGGACAAGGTTTTTAGAAAAAGAAAAAGGGAGGTTTATTGCTTTGGTAACAAAGAAGAAACACAGGGAACCCTGCCCAGAGGTTGTGACTCTCTTGATCTGGAGGGACAAGGGGTTTTAATGGAGTTTCACTTGTTAACCTGGGAGATACTCAGTTCTTAGGTCCCCAGCAGGCATTGCCCTCTGCAGTGGTTATACTCCAGGCAGCCAGCTAGGAGCTTCTCTCATCCTGCTTAACAAAGGGGGGTAAAGTTCATCGCAGTTCCTTAAAACAGAGTCCGAAAGAATATCAGGCTTACTTTCTTTGTTACCCATTTTCACGTCCAATATACTTATGTTTTTACCACAGAAATCACAGAACAAAACACACAAAACAAACAAGAAAAACATATAGAACACAGAACAAAACACAAAATACAGAAACCCGAACTTGAAACAAAAAACATAGGAGCAATGCAACGTCTTGCTAAAGCTCCGAAGTAGGACCACGTACATGCCAGTCATCACATCTCTACCATTCCAGATGAATTCCCTACAGAACAGAACAGAGGACAGAACGATTCTCATTACTGTACCGAAAACGAGTATATGTGAGCCTCCCCAGGACACCTCTATGTCATCAGAACAGATGATATTATAACATCTGATATCCTTTATAACGGATATCAGATGTTATAAAGGTGCCACTTAATTTTTGAGGCCTCCTCCACCAGGTGATTGCTAATAGTTTTAGTGCGGTGGTTCACCGCAGTGCTCCTGGGACCTAACGCTCACTCCATGACCTTAGAACAGCTCAAGATGTGCACCCACTAGAGTGGCTCTCCAGCCCGGAGCCCTGAAGGGAAGGCCAGATTCAGATTTTCCAGCAGTCTGGTCTTGTGATCTGGTCGGCAGGGTCATCTTGCTGGGGAACTCAAAAAAATTAGATGAGGACACAAAAAAAGAACACTGACTCCAACTAAAATCAAATTGAGGCAAGCTTATTATGTCAACCGGCTGGGCTGCCTCTCCATCCCAAAACGGCAGGAACAAGACAGCAACCCCGCCTTTCCTACAGCACAGCTATATAGCCCAGAAAGTTACATAAAATGGGGGTTACAGATAACAGAACTTTGACAAGCATCACAAAAATGGTAGTTCATTTATTTATTTATTTATTTATTGGTGGCCCCAATATTAGAAATTATGAGGACAAATAGAGCCTCAGAGAGGGTCGTTGTCTGGCCAGGGAAGGCCAAAATTTATGATGTGTCACTAAAGTTTCAGCGAGGGCTGCTATCTGGTCAGAGAGTCAAGCATGGGTGAATTCAAGGCACGGGCAGGCATTCCAAGCAGGTTCAGAATTTGCAGTTATTTATAGTAAAGCCAAAATTAACTTTTTATGGCTTTGTGGCAAGATGGCTCCCAATTTTAATAAAAGATCAGGTTGGGTCTATCAACCCGTGTCCCTTACTTTTGGAAACTACTCTACCACCTCCAAGGTTGTGAACTCCTGAGCGTTTTCCAGTACACATATGTATTCACAGATTTTCTAACTCTTCTACTCTAATTGTGTCTTACTTGGGGCAAAGATAATTTCAAGGTATTGTGCTGGATGAGAGTGGAAAAATTTTTGTGCAGCACATATTTGCATACACATTGGATTCATTATCTAATTTTCCATTCAAAATACTGAATCCATGACACTAACCAAAACCAGACTAGACTCTGACTACTAATTCTAATATGATGGAGAAAAACAACCCAAAGAGAATAGAAATAGAAGCAGTTCAGAGTAGGCATGGTGTATAGTTAGACTTGCCTTTTGCCTGATAAAGTGTTGGTGTTATAAATCTAGTCAATTTTTAATTGAAATAGTTCTCCATGTGTTTTTAAAGTTAACAAATATGTGAATTCCTGTCTCCCTTTCTCTGAAGCCTATTCAGCACATGTATTTTTTAGGTTCACATATAGAATCCTACATGGTATCACACATACATTCTTATGAGGTGGCTGACTTGGCAGATACAAATCGTAAAAAGAGATCACTCCTCCTAAACACTGTTTTAACAGAAAATTCAATCTATGGGTTTGCTTCCTAGTTGAACAACATTATACATAAATACAAGTTCAGTAAAATAAATACTTTTGTATCTGTGAAAGATATATATTTCATGATGAATTTCGATTGGCATATGTATTGCTAATTTTTAATGTTCCTGCGTGTGTTTTGTGCGTGAGTGTGTGTATATGTATATATATATATATATATATATATATATATATATATATATACACACACTCTCCAGATTTTTCAAAATATGAAATATATATGCCTTATTATACACTCCCCACATTCATTCATGTTCATGTATGTGGATTTATAATAAACTTTTCACAAGATTATTCTCAAAAATATTCATCCACCTGAAATACATATTTGTCTCCTAGTACTGAAAAATAACTTTAGTGAATGGTGCACACAAATCCTAATATTTCTACAGTATCTGACCCAGTTTAACATTAATGCAAGTAGATTCCTATGTGACAAGTTGTGTATTTTGACGTTCATTTTTATGCAACACTAGTACATTACTATTTCTTCAGTTTATGCACATCATAAGATATATATTTATCCACAAGTTCATAAATTTATAGACATTTGTTTCACTTTCAATTACTTCCTGCTTCAGAACACATGTATTCCTCCAGGTTTCTTTTTTTTAAAAATTTTATTGTTGGTTGTTCAAAATATTACATAGTTTTTGATATATCGTATTTCACACTTTGATTCAAGTGGGTTATAAACTCCCATTTTTACCCCGCATACACATTGCAGAAAAACATCAGTTACCCATCCATTGATTTACATATTGCCATACTAGTGTCTGTTGTATTCTGCAGCCTTTCCTCTCCTCTACTATCCCCCTCTTCTTCCCTCCCCTCCCCTCTTCTCTCTCTACCCTCTCTACTGTTATTCATTTCTCTCCCTTGTTTTTTTTCCTCTTTCCCCTCACTTCTTCTTGTATGCAATTTTGTATAACCCTGAGGGTCTCCTTCCATTTCCATGCAATTTCCCTTCTCTCTTCCTTTCCCTCCCACCTCTCATTCCTGTTTAGTGTTAATCTTCTCAGGCTCTTTGTCCCTACTCTGTTATTAGTTACTCTCCTTATATCAAAGAAGACATTTGGCATTTGTTTTTCAAGGACTGGCTAGCTTCACTTAGCATAACCTGCTATAATGCCATCCATTTCCCTGCAAATTCTATGATTTTGTCATTTTTTAATGAAGAGTAATACTCCATTTTGTATAAAAGCCACATTTTTTTTTATCTATTCGTCTATTGAAGGGCATCTAGGCTGGTTCCACAGTCTTGCTATTGTGAATTGTGCTGCTATGAACATCGATGTAGCCGTGTCCCTGTAGCATGCTCTTTTTAGGTCTTTAGGGAATAGACCGAGAAGATTAACAGCTGGGTCAAACGGTGGTTCCATTCCCAGCTTTCTAAGAAATCTCCATACTGCTTTCCAAATTTGCTGCACCAATTTGCACTCCCACCAGCAATGTACAAGTGGACCCTTTTCCTCACGTCCTCACCAGCACTTGTTGTTGTTTGACTTCATAATGGCTGCCAATCTTACTGGAGCAAGATGATATCTTAGGGTGGTTTTGATTTGCACTTCTCTGACTGCTAGAGATGGTGAGCATTTATTCATGTACATGTTGATTGATTGAATGTCCTCCTCTGAGAAGTGTCTGTTCAGGTCCTTGGCCCATTTGTTGATTGGGTTATTTGTTATCTAATTGTCTAATTTTTTGAGTTCTTTGTATACTCTGGATATTACGGCTCGATCTGAAGTTTGAGGAGTAAAGATTTGTTCCCAAGATGTAGGCTACCTATTTACTTCTCTTATTGTTTCTTTTGCTGAGAAAAAACTTTTTAGTTTGAGTAAGTCCCATTTGTTGAATCTAGTTATTAACTCTTGTGCTATGGGTGTCATATTAAGAAATTTGAAGCCCGACCGCACAGAATGTAGATCATAGCCAACTTTTTCTTGTGTCAGACACTGTGTCTCTGATTTGATATCAAGCTCCTTGATCCATTTTGAGTTAACTTTTGTTCATGGCAAGAGAAAGTGATTCAGTTTCATTTTGTTGCATATGGATTTCCAGGTTTCCCAGCAACATTTGTTGAAGCTGCTATCATTTCTCCATTGTGTGCTTTCAGCCTCTTTATCAAATATAAGAAAGTTGTAGTTTAGTGGATTGGTTTCTGTGTCCTCTATTCTGTACCATTTGTCCAACCGCCTGTTTTGGTACACTACCATGCTGATTTTGTTACTATTGCTCTGTTGTATAGTTTGAAGTCTGGTATCACTATACCGCCTGATTCACAGTCTTTTCATGAGACTTCATTCCAAACGCATTATTTTCTATTTCCATAATCACCTTTGAAGCAAAACTCACATACACGTCATGATCAACCATAACCCTAATATTACCATTAGATGTATAACTGGTTGGAATGAAGGATTGTACATCAATATAGATTTTCTGTATATTTTCAGATATCAATTCAATCCATTATTTAAAGTTGGAAAAAGTTATATTATTTGTTCACAGTATGGTCTATTCATGCATTATGTCTATATTCATAGACACAGGGTACACCTTTTTATACCCCCAATACTTATTTATACATCTTCAAAATATTGCTCCCAGAAATGGTGGAAGAAATACTCATATCACCTGATGTACATATACATTTTATCAAAGTAATATTCTGGACACTATTACAAAGATCATACTTAAGTTTGTACCAAAGCCTAAATGGAAAGTGAGCATGGATCACGAAAAACATCCATGTCCAGGTTGCCTAATGCTCTCAAATGTCAACCCGATTGGTGACTACATATTTGTTTCTTCCTAAGATTATATATTCAACATCAAGCCAGTTGAAAATGTCTAATCCTATCACTCAGTTTATACTTTGCCTGATTTCCTAATGTCTCTATTATTATCTGCTTTCCTTCATATTTTCCCCAGTTCATCATTGTGACTGACTCTTCACATGTGCTCACATTTACACTCACTCTGTACCCAAAACCCTATTGCTAAAGATTTTTTGGACCAAATCTTATATTCACTCTTCCGACTAATTCCTAATCCTACCGACTATCCCTTTTTGAGTGGATGTTCTCTTCGACATTCAATCATCCAAGGTACAAGGAACGCTACCATTGTATATTGATTAATCTGAGACATCTGTGCAGAATATAATTCAAAGCTAAGTATCCCAGTCAAGGGCCCAAAGACCTTCTGGGCTTCAAATTTTACCTAGATTTCTGTATTCATACTTATATTACACTTATATTCCTATGAATATTTCAGGTTCCCAATACCATAATTCATCCCGTAGAATGATTCCTAACCCAAATGGAACATGATATTAACCCTAACCATACACTGTTCCCTCAATCTAACTTTACGAAAGAGCAGGGACAGAGTTGGTCTTACAATACAGGAATTTAGAGGATCCTCCACCTGCTGAGAACCTCAAAGGTCAACAAAGAAATGATCCCTGGAGAAGATATAGGCAGCTATGAAGGACCTGTGAAAGCAAAAGTCATATTCCATTGCAAACAACTTGGTCAGATGAAGGGATGTGTCTGAATCAACATTTCTCTTCTTAATGTATAGAAGATGGACCAAACCAGGCTTGAACTCTGGTGTGATTCCCCTTACAGACTGAGTTCTGGAACTGACATTAGAAAAATATTGCCATTAATTGTGTTAGGATTTTAGGAGGCAACGCATGAGAGTCGCCCTTGGAAAGAAAAGTGAGATCTAGGAACAGGGTGGCTTTCCACAGAGCACTGGGAATCTCAGCCAGAATATCACATGATTTTATTTTGAAAGACGTGGCAGCCATAGTTGACAGTCAAAACACACATGGACCTCACATTGTAGACTGCAATAGGCCTGGCTTCATGTGACCTATTGGCCACTTTTTGGGAAGCCTTGCCTGTAAGAGTTCTCCAGAGTTTTCATTGAAATGAGCTTCCCCACCATTTAATGGTTCCTGAATGAATTGTAACCCACAGTGCCTTCAACATCTTCCTTGAAAAACGGCTAGATAAATTCCATGAAATTTTTGAAATTCCCAAGACCAGGTGGCACTGGAGAACCTTTGGATGTCCTGTTGCTGATCATGAGTGTACCAGACAGTGCCTTGATTTACTGGGTTTCATGAAAATGGTGTAGAACAGATTTGCCAGTAAGTTGGAGCCTGCTGATTAGTGGGCCTAGAGCAGTGGTGTGCAGGTGTGTGATAATACATCTGTTGTGGGGCCATGTGGATCTGCCATTAGCTTCCAAATGGCTTGTGATTGACATGGTGTAGCCAACAGAAGCTTATTTGTAAATGCATCTTGTTATATGGAGAGATTTCAGGGCAATGTTCAGAATCATGTTGCTATGTATAAGGGGGCAAGCTCTGTGGGATATTAGCCTGGTTGATGCATTCCCCTGCAGACCCTGACCCAACACACGTGACAGAACCCGCTCCAGCACTGTGTCCCAGTTGAACTCCTTGTATTTTGTGGAGCAAATATGAAATTCCCAATGCAGCAGGAAGAAAAACCACGAAAAGTGGAGGACGAAAAATTGGCTTCACTGTCCACACGGGGAGACACTTAGCCCACAGTGGCCACATTTTACCAACAAAGAGCGAATTCAGCACTGCTGCCTCATGTTCATTGGAAAAGAAGAAACCATGTCCTCCAGGTCACATAGATGCAGACGCAGCTTTGATGGTCTCATTAGAAAAGAATCTAAAGCTCCTGACAACAATATATATTTCAAGTGTCAAACCTCAGAGGCAGTTCCTCAAGAAGTCTTTAGGCCGAAAGAGCTCCATGTTTGTGGAATGTTTACCCTGTCCCTTACTTTTGGAAACTATTCTACCACATCCAATGTTGTGAAACCCTGAGCATTTTCCATTCCATATATATATTAACAGATTTTTTTACTCTTCTCCTCTATTTGTGTGTTATTTGGGGCAAAAGTAATGTCAAGGCATTATTCTGGATGAGAGTGGGAAGATTGTTTTGTAGCACATATTTGCATACACATTGGATTCATTTTCCTATTTTCTATTCGAAATACTGCATCCCTGACACTAATCCATACGCTCCTAGACTCTGACTACTAATCCTAATATGATAAGGAAAACACCAAAACAGAATAGAAATAAAAAATTTCAGAAGAGGCATGGAGTATAGTTGGACTTGCCTTTTGCAGGATAAAAGGCAGCTGTAAAAAATCTAGTAAATTTTTAATTGAAATAGTTCTCCATGTGTTTTAAAGTTAACAAATATGTGAATTTCTGTCTCCCTTTCTCTGTACCCTCTTCAGCACATGTATTTTTATATGCACATATAGAATCCTACCTGGTATAACACGTACATATTTGTGAGGTGGCTGACTTGGCAAATACAAGTTGTGAGAAGAGATCACTCAGCAGAAACACTGTTGGAAGTGAAAATTCACCCTATGTGTGAGCTTCCTAAGAGATCAAGATTATACATAAATCCATGTTCAGTAAAATAAATATTTTTTCATCAGTGGATGATATATATTTCATGATGAATTTCGATTGGAATATATATTGCTAATTGTTAATGTCTCAGTGGTTTTATATATATATATATATATATATATATATATATATATATATATATACACTCTCCAAACTATTCAAAATATGAAATATATGATCTACATATACATTTTATCACAGAAATATTCTGGACAAAAAATGCAAAAGACACAATATGATGGTATCAAAGCCTAAATGGAAAGTGAACATGGATTACTAAAAACATCCATGTCCAGGTTCCCTAATGCTCTCAAATGTCAATCATATTGGTGACTACATATTTGTTGCTTCCTAAGATTATATATTCAAACTCAACCCTGTTGAAAATGTCTAGTCCTATGATTGACTTTATACCTTACCTGATTTCCTAATCTCTCTAATGATATCTGCTTTCCTACATATTTTTCCAAGTTCACCATTGTTGCTGACACTTCACATGTGCTGACATTGACATTCACTCTCTAAACAAAACCCTATTGTTAAAGAACTTTTATTCCAAATCCTATACACACTCTTCTTCCTAAAACTTCCAACTATCTTCCTATTCCTACCTACTATGCCTTTTTGACTAGATGTTCTCTTCAACATTCAATCGTCCAAGGTACAAGGTCCTATGCCATTGTATATCAATTTATCTGAGATATCTTAGTAGAATGTAATTCAAAGTAAAGTATCCCAATGAAGGGCCCAATGCCCTTCTGGGCTTCAAATCTTACTTAGATTTCTGTTTTCATACATATATTTCACCTCTATATTTTTATAAATCTTAAAGGTTACCAATATTATAATTCATCCAGCAGAATGACTCTTTACCCAAATCAAAAATGTTATTAACCCTAACCATACACAGTTCCCTCAATCTAACTTTACAGAAGAGCAGGGACAGAGTTGGTCTTAAAATACAGGAATGTAGGTGGTCTTCCTCCAGCTGAGAACCTCAAAGGTCCATGAATAAATGATCCCTGAAGAAGATGTAGGCAGATATGAAGGACCTGAGTGAGCAAAAGTCATCATTCATGGCAAAAACCTGGTCAGGATAAAGGGTAGTGTCTGAATAAGCCCCTCTTTTCTTAATGTAGAGAAGATGGACAAAACCAGGCCTGTGTGGAGAGCTGTTCCCGGGTGCCTATGGTTGATATTGCATTCTAACTTGTGAAAGTGTCACAGGAAGTAGGGGCAGCCTCCATCTCATGGGACCATTGGAAGCAACTATTAGGACAAAGTGGTTGCCAAGGTAGTGGCCTCATTCAGTTTCTGAAGAAAGTGACCTCACCACACTTCCTTGTTGATGGAACTCTCTGAACATGGGATCCAGGAAGCCAGGCACCCAGAGCCAGTCCCAGTCCCAGTCCCAGTCCCAGTGGTCTCACTTGTTTGGATTTAGCATGGACAGATTCACTCTTTCTTGGTACCTACTGATGTGAGGATGGCCAAATGTGAGAAAAGCTCTGAAGAGGGGTCTTTCCTGAGAAAGCAGGTAGTGGCTCACCGCTGACTCTTGTCAACTTCACAGAGTTGGACAAGGAGATCAGTTCTGAGACAGAACAGGTCATTTCAGGGGAACATAGTGTGGCCCACCAGTCAGAGGACACTCCAGATTGTCATAGACCTAGTTGCAGGAAGTAGGTGACTTTGAGGGTGTGGGTGTGAGTTTGCGGATTTTGTCTCATGTTCTGAGAATAGGTAGGAATGGCGGTTTGTTGGGTTTGGAGTGAATAACTTCTGTTCATGTATGTGGATTTACAATCAACTTTTAACAAGATTATACTCAGAAATATTCATTCACCTGAAATACATATTTGTTTCCTAGTACTGAAAACTAACTTCAGTGAATGGTGCATATAACTCCTAATATTTCTACAGTAACTGACCCAGTTTAACGTCAATGCAAGTAGATTCTTATGGGACATGATATGTGTTTTGGAGTTCGTTTTAATTCAACACTGGTACATTACTATTTCTTAAGTTAATGCACATTACAGTATATATATTTCATTCACAAGTTCACAAATTTATAAGCATTTATTTCACTTTCAATCACTTCCTGCTTCAGAAAACATGTATTCCTCCATGTTTCTTGACTGGTCTTTTCATGAGACTTCTTTCCAAACACATTATTTTTGATTTTCATAATCATTTTGAAGCAAAACTCACACATTCTTCATGAAAAGCCATAACCCTAATATTACAATTAGACGTATAACTAGTTGTTATGAATGATTCTATATCAAAATATGATTTCTTATATATTTTCAGTTATCAATTCAATCCATTATTTAAAGTGGAAGCAGTTATATTATTTATTAACTGTATGGTCTATTAATGCATTATCTCTCTATTCATAGACAAGGGGTACACCTATTTTACCTTAGATACTAATTTATACATCTTCAAAATATTCCTAAAAGAAATGGTGGAAGAAATACTCATGTCACCAGATCTACATATACATTTTATCACAGTAATATTCTAGACAAAAAAAAAGTCACCCTTAAGATTGTACCAAAGCCTAAATGGAAAGTGAGCATGGATTACATAAACTTCCATGTCCAGGTTGCCTAATGCTCTCAAATATCAATCCTATTGGTGACTACATATTTGTTTCTTCCTAAGATTATATATTCAACCTCATGCCTGTTGAAAATGTCTAATCCTATCACTCATTTTATACTTTACCTGATTTAGTAATGTCTCTATTTATATCTGCTATCCTACATATTTCCCCGGTTCATCATTGTGACTTACACTTCATGTGTGCTGAAATTTACATTCACTCTCTAACCGAAACCCTATTGCTTAAGAAGTTTTGGTCTAAATCCTATACTCACTCTTCTTTCTAAACCTACCGACCATCTTCCTAATTCTACCTACTATCCCATTTTGAGTGGATGTTCTCTTTGACATTCAATCATCAAAGGTACAAGGTCCTATGCCATTGTTCATCGATTTATCTGAGACATTTGTGCAGAACATAATTCAAAGCTAAGCATACCAATTAAGGGTGCAATGCCCTTCTGGGCTTCATATCTTCCCTGGATTTCTGTTTTTATACTTATATTTCACCTATATATTCTTGTAAATATTATAGTTTCCCAATACCATTATTCATCGTGCAGAAAGATTCCTAACCCAAATTGAACATGTTATTAACCCTAACCATACACTGTTCCATCAATCTAACTTTACAGAAGAGCAGCGACAGAGTTGGTCTTACAATACATGAATGTAGGCGATCTTCCACCTGTTGAGAATGTCAAAGGTCCATGCAGAAAGGATGCCTTGAGAAGATGTGGGCAGCTATGAAAACTTGAGAGAGAAAAGTCATCTTCTATGGCAAACAACCTGGTCAGCATGAAGGGATGTGTATGCATCAGCCTCTCTCTTCTTAATGTAGAGAAGATGGTCCAAACCAGTCCTAGGTGGAGAGCTGTTCCCGGGTGCCCATGGTTTATATACCATTCTAACTTGTGAAAATGTCATAGGAAGTAGGGGCAGCCTCCATTTAATGGGACACTTGAAAGCAACTGTTAGGACAAAGTGGTTGCCAAGGAAGTGACCTCATTCAGTTCCTGAAGCATTGACCTACCTCACTTCCTTGGTGATGGAACTCTCTGAACTTGGGATCCAGGATGCCAGGCACCCGGAGCCACTCAAGTCTCAGGCCCAGGGGTTTAACTTGTTTGGATTTACAAAGAAGAGTGTTAGACTTTCTTGGTACCTTAAGATGTGAGGATGGGCAAATACCAGGAGAGCTCTGAATAGGAGCCTTTCCTGAGAAAGCAGGTAGTGGTTGGCCACTGGCTCCTGAAAACTTCACGGAGTTGGGAAAGAAGAGCAGATCTGAGACAAGACAGGCCATTTTGGGGGAACATACTGTGGCCCACCAGTCAGAGGAAACTCTGGATAGTCACAGAGTTTAATGGGGGTAGGATGTGCCTTCGTGGGTGTGGGTGTGATTTTGTGGTTTTGTCTCATGATCTGAGAATAGGTAGGAAAGGCGTTTTTTTCTTTGATTTGTAGTGGACTGCTTCTAGTAAGACGTTTGACAAGGCGAGTGTTTCTATGTCTGTGTATGCTACTGTGTCCGTGGTTGTAGACATTAGAAAAGAGAATGCAACAATTGATGTGTCCTGTATAGTAGAAAGCTTCCCAGCATTCATCCTGCCCAATTTATGAATGGACTGCCGCTTGCCTTAAAAATGGGCATCACCTGCTAACTTCCTAAGTTCCTGTTTTCTTCCTGAATTCTCGACACTCTCCAGAATAGACTCATGGTTTTTGTCCAAAATATGTACCACCTCCAAGCTCTGTGACATGTCCATGTACTGGATAGCTGGAGGGAATGGCGAGCATCTCAGAAAACTCAGATATCAGTGTGACCAGGAAAGTCTCAGTGGAGAAACCCTGCTTTGGACTTTTTCTTACCTATTGTTCTGTTGCCCTGAATGTCAGGAAGGTCTTTGCCTCAGGCCACCCCTTTGTGAACCCTGAAGAAAACAGTTTTCAAATGGAAATGAATGGGCATCACCTGTGGCTCTTTGCTTAATTGCTTTGGAAAAGGATGTGTCTGAATAGCCTCTTGGCCCTGTGTGAGGCTGTGGCTTAGATTCTCAGCACCTGATTAATCCAAAGACAGATCCCATGTGTGCATCCAAAACCAAAATTGCCAAAAGAGCAGTTAGTGTGAATGAAGTCTCTTGACTTCATTTCTAAGGTTCCTGAGGCCCATCAAGTGAGAATAGGCATCCTTTGGGTAAAATGAGTTCTTCAAAGCCCTGCGGACGCTAGCCCAGAGGTTTTTGGTTTGTCTCATGACTCCCAATCATATAAAGAATCTATACCTGACATTCAGTAGGCCTCAAATTGGAGATGCAGAGCAGTATTAACAGCAGGCCTATTTGATCACTCCTGGTTCACAAGAAGGGTTTCCAGGCCACCCGGACTTTAGGCAAATGAGCGGCAAGGGAGCTTATTTTTCACACCGTCTTGGGCTGCACCCCTCATGGAAAACTCCAGCCAGAAGTTATGATGAGTGTCTATATGTAAGAAGATGAGGGCCCTGTGGGTGTGTTTTGGTTTTCATTGTGGTCATTTTTGTGGCGGTTGGAAGAGATGACTGGGCCTACCTGGGCTTTAACTCTGGTGTGATTCCTCTTAGAGACTGAGTTCTGGAACTGACCTCAGAGAAGTACTGCCATGAAATGTGTTGGGATTTTAGAAGGCCACGCATCAGAATCGCCCTTGGAAACTGAGATAGAGGTCCAGGGAGGCTTTCCACAGGGCACTGGGAATCTCAGCCAGGATATCACATGATTTTATTCTTAAAGACTTGGCAGCCAAAGTTGAGAGTCTAAACACACATGGTCCTCACATTGTAGACCTCAGTGATCCTGGCTTCATGTGAACTTTTGGCCACTCTTTGGGAAGCTTGCCTGTGAGTGTTCTCCAGAGATTTCATTGAAATGAGCTTCCTCACCATATAATGTTTTCTGCATGAATTGAAACCCACAGTAACTCCAACTTCATCCTTCAAAAATGGCTAAATAAATACCATCAAATTTCTGAAATTCCCAGACCAGGTGGCACTGGAGAACCTTTGGATATCCTGTTGCTGATCATGAGTGAAAGAATTCCCCACACAAAGACACTTCGCTAGGAGAATTCCAATTTTATTGCAAAAAGCTGTGTGCTTACATAGAACTAAAGGGGTGATGGTAGGGCTTAGATAAATGGCAGGGCACCAATTTATTGGCAAGTTCTTTCAGATATCAGCTCCGGAGCCAAGGAATTAGTTCTCATTGGGGCTAAGGTTCCCCGCCAGAGAGATTTGAAATTGGCGTCGACGGGAGAGTTCACACGGGCGGGAATTTTTTGCATCACTGCAGAAAAGAGGAAGGTAGGAAGAAAAAGTCCTTAGGCACCATGTTGGGGATTTTACTCTGGGGAATGGCTGCCGTTTATACTTTTCCCAGCATTCCTCCCTTTTTGTTTTCTTAGGAAGTGTGGCGTCGTTGGTCAGATCCGGCTGCTTCTTGCTGTTTGGGGGCGCTGTGGGGCCTAGAATGGGAAGTGGAGGAATTCTCGGGGGGCAGGTCTGGGGATATCATGGCAGCCAGAAAGAAAACCCAGTGGCTACAGAGAGCTACTTCCATAGGGGTGAAGTCTATGAAAGTTCCCTGAATCCTCAAGTTGTCGATGGCATTGAACCAGTCCTGGATGGAGGAGTTTGTTGGTATCAGTCACTGGTCCTGTTTCAGAGACTCTGGGAAATACTGGAAGCGTTGCCTGGACATGGCTTCACCAGCACCTGAAGAAGATCAGAGCAAATAAAAACAGAATTAAGATAAAAATTAAAGCAAAGGTCAATTTTTGGCAGAAGTACCATGTTGGGGGACTGACAGAGAAGAGGCCAAGGGCCATGAGGAAACTTAGAAGGACATAAAGACTCATTAATCCAGGATGGCAGATTAAAAGGTTCTCCGAGCTCGTTGTCTCTCGCCGTCTGATGTCCGTTGCATTCCATCGTGCCTGGTAGTGAGCTTCAGCACTGAGTGAACTGTTCTCTTGGAGGTGCTGGGGGTTCATCAGTCATCAGAGGCTGCTAGTGCCTAAGCAAAAGATGGTTGAATGTTTGATTAGAAATTTTTTTTCAGTTGGGTTTGAAGGCACTTCATTATGCAGGGCAAGAGAGCACAAAAAAGGAGCATCCCAATAAGGGGCCCCAAGATTGGTAGTAAGTACATGGCAAGAAAGGATTGGAAGCAATTGGGTTGATAATTCCTGCAATTTAACAACATTTTTTTCTATTAGGCCAGATTCATTAACATAATGACAACATTCCTCTCTGAGGAACAGGCATGTTCCCCCTTTTTCTGCAATGAGAAGATCAATTGCCCTTCGGTTCTGTAAAGCCAGTTGTGCCAATGAAGTAACCGTCACTGCAAGGAGCCCAGAAACTGAGCAGTGTTATCAAGTGCTTCCTGCAGTTTTTGTTGCAGGTCATTGGATGCCCATAGAGCATGACCTATAGCTTCACCAGAGAGTTCGAGACTCGCCGCTGAGGTTGTTAATGTGAGGCCTACCAGAACCGGCAGAAAGACTGCCCTAAGGGTGCAGGAAGGTAGGACCACCTGTCGGAATTCGATGGGAGTATACAAAGACAGCTGAGGAACTACCGTAACCAAGAAACAGATGCCAGAGACATTGATCGTTGAGGTACTTATAGACCCGTTACACCAGAGAAAATGTCCAGGTTTCATAAATCAGGGCTCGATGGGGTGCTAAAGCTCAAGGAACAAATGGGTAAAGAATTCATTATTGTCAGGTGGAAACAGATGAAAGGAAATAAAGTATTGGTGGAACAACTTTCCCATAGTGGGATACGTGTCACATGTAGGGGTTTTCCTTTCTTAGAGAAATTGTAGGTTTTTGCTGAAATATTTCCTGCTGCTAATGGGACCGCTGCTAGAAGTGGACGACTAAGTGAAGCACAGAGAAAGAACTGAGAAGTAGGCACAGAAAGAGGGGTGGAGTTTAATAATCAAAGAGTTTGGTGTAGCAAATTGAGCCATGTGGGAGGGGGACCTGAGGGGGTTGAAGGCTCTGAATCCTCTTTAAATGAGCTATGGATAAGATCTCGAAGTTTTGATTCTGACTCCTTAATGTGTTCGACTACCTGGATGGTTGCCTTAGGTGGCGTAATCAGGGTGCGGCCAACAGTCATCCACATTGTGGGTCTGGCTGAGGTTGTCCGAGCATAGACAGCAAACTCAACATAGTCCCAACGTTTGGCCTTGGGGTCAGGTATATCTAAAGTATACCATCCATTGTTATTGGATGAAGAGCCTTTATGCCACTTTAGGTAACTCGAAGTCCACCCTTCATGGTAACCAAGTGAGTGGTAAGAATAGCTACCACGTTCATGATGGAACCTGCATGACTTATAGGGGCACCCATTGTATATCTCAGGCCACCAATGACAATAGTCTTTGGTTTGATGAAAAAGGAAGCAAATGAAAGGCCAGTTCCAGCTACCAGGGACGAAGGTCCTTGAAGGTGACAATTTTAGGGAAATAGATGTGCAGTTGTGGATGAAGCAAGCAGTTGCATCCACTGCGTGGACATTCTGCATGCCATGTAATGAGTATCATTCCCAAAGAGTGAAAAAATACATTGTAGCAGAGGAGGGTAGATACCAGTCCTGACAGAGCACAGAAAATAAGCAGAGCACAAAAAACAAGCAGTTAGAGAAGACTAGGGTGTTGGGAGAGCTCATTGTGCCTTCTTTAAGAGGAATTGTTCTGCAGGGAACACCGTGTTAGCCGCAACTTAAATGGGTGAGATGGGAGTGGAGAGCAGGAGTAAAGGGGAGGTTCAGGAGGTGATTCTTGGAGTTCCTCTGGGGTGGTCCTGTCGTCATCAGGTGGGCCTCTTGGTGATATGGCTTCAACCTAGATATGTGAATCCAAGGGGTGAGACAGTTGTCTGATAAGGAGAGTTAGGTGGAGTTGGGGGTACAGAGAATGACAGGATAGGGGCCTTCCCATTTTGGGGCAAGAGGCCCGTTCTCCTCTGGGGTATTATAATAGACTAGACTCCCAGCTGTTAAGGGAGGAGTGTTTGGAGCGGGGACTGGGTCCAGAAGAAGCCAGTCCTGATATTTCCAGAGTTCCGAGCGAAGATAAAACAAGAGAGGCAAAGACAAATCTCGGGTGAGAGGTCCTTGTGAAATGACCAACCCAGGGGGGATAAGAGGTCTTGAATACCTTATCTCAAAGAGAGACAGTAAAGATGGTTTCTTAGGTTGAGCTCTGATTCGAAACAAATCCAAGGGAAGGAGTTTGACCCAGTCTAAGTTTAATTCCATTGTCAATTTGGTAAGGACTTCCTTTAGAGTACGATTTACCCTTTCCACTTTCCCTGAAGCCTGAAGGTGATATGGAAAGTGAAAATGTCACTTGAAGGAGAGGGCTTGAGAGACCTTTTGTGTGATCCTAGAAATAAACTCAGGGCCATTGTCAGATTGTAGGAAAGTGGGCATTCCAAACCTGGGGATGATGACTGTCAGAAAGATTGAAGCTACAGTGGAAGCCTTTTATTGGAAATGGGAAATGCCTGAACCCAACCAGAGAAAGTGTCCACAAAGACAAGGAGGTATTTAGTGTGCCATACTTTGGGCATGTTGGTGAAGTGTACCTGCCAGTCAGCAGTGGGAATGTGTCCCCGGGCTTGGTGGGAAGGGAAAGGTTTGGGCCTTAAAAAAGTATGAGGGTTGGTCCACTGACGGATCTGACAATTAGAGGCTATATTCTGTAGCATGGCTTTGTCAGAGGGGGTGAGGGAGAAGAAGCTCTGTAAAAAGAGGGTCAAAGACTGAGAATCGGAATGGAATAGAGTATAAAGGAACTTGAAAAGATCCTTGTTCTTACTGGAAGAAGTAGTGGCTTCAGATGAGATGTCTAAAGTGGCCATTATATGTCCCCCAATGGGGGCAATAACTGGAAGTGGTGGCAGCCATTCGTGCCGCCTGGTCAGCTTTGGCATTGCTCTCAGTGATAAGAGAGCCGTCCTTCTGATGGGACCTACAATGGACAACTCCCAACTGGGTGGGAAAGTGGGAGGCCTCTATCAGATTGCTTATAAGAGCCGAATTAGTGATCACATTACCTTTTGTGGTAAGTAGTCCTCGCTCCTTTCATATTGCAGCATGGGAAAATAAGATATGGAAGACATATTTTGAGTCAGTATAAAGGGTGAGGGATTTGCCTTGTGCTAGAAGGCAGGCACGAGTGGCTGCTATGAGTTCAGTCTGCTGGTTGGTAGTTCCTGAAGGTAGAGCTTTGGCCTCTATAATCTCAGTGGCTGAAACTACAGTGTATCCAGAGTAATGAGTGCCATTCTGCCTAAAGAAACTGCCGTCAGTGAACCAGATAAGGTCAGGCTTGGTGAGTGGTCCCTCAGAAATTGAAGAATGACAGGGAAGGAAATCATCTAACGTTTCCAAGCAATTATGAATTGTTGTGTTAGACGTGGGAGTCATTGGGAGCAGTGAGGCAGGGTTCAGTGCAGATCAGGGGAGGAAAGTAATATTAGGGTTTTCCAGAAATGAAGTGAGGAGCGACAGAACTCTGGATGGAGGAAGGGTTTGAAGGCCCTTATAAGCTAAAAGATCCTTCAAGTGATGTGGGGAGTGAATAGTTCAAGGGGCCCCAAAAGTCAGCTTAGAGGCTTCTTTGTGTAAAATTTGTTCAGCAGAGAGAGCTTTTAAGCAAGGGGCCTACCCACAGATTGTATGGTCTACTTTATTGGACATATATGCCAGAGGTGCATATGTAGGCCCATAGTTTTGACCTAAGACCCCAAATGCTTGCTCCCCTTTTTCATGGACATATAGATGAAATGGTCTTGAAATATCAGGAAGGTGCAAGGCAGGTGCCTTTAAGAGGAGTTGCTGAAGCCTGCAGAAGTGGTAGTTAGGGGAGGAGGCAAGAGATTCACTAGGGGGTCCCTTTGCTAGGTCATACAGGTTTTTGGCTAGAAGAGAATAATTTGGGATCCAGGCCCTAAAATAAATGCTAGTCCTAGGAATGATAGTATTTCGGCTTTCGTATGGGGCACTGGAAGATCAGAAAGGAGTTGCCTCCTATCCAGTGTTATTTCCTTTTTCCTAGGTGTAAGGCAAAAAACAAGATAGATGAGAAAAAACTGGAAAACATGGGCCTTGTGGGGAGACACCCTATATCCCTTGTATGCTAGGAAATTAAGAAGCTGGGCAGTGTGGGATTGAGAGTGTTCCCAAGAGGGACTACATAGAAGAAGGTCATCGACATATTGAAGGAGAGTAGAGTCAGGACAGGTCGGGTGAAAGGATGTGAGGTCCTGGGCAAGAACTTGGCCAAAGAGATGGGGCCTATCCCTGAATCCCTGTGGGAGGACAGTCCAGGTAAGCTGACGAGAATGGCGGGTGTGAGGGTCAGTCCACGTAAAAGCAAAGATATCCTGAGATTCTGATGACAAGGGAATAGAAAAGAATGCATCTTTGAAATCTAGGATCAAGAAGTGGGTAGTAGTGGCATGGATCTGAGAGAGGCAGGGGTAAGGGTTGGGCACTAGCGGGTGGATGGGGACCACAGAGGAGTTGACAAGGTGAAGGTCTTGAACCAGCCTGTAGGACCCGTTAGGTTTCTTAACTGCCAGAATGGGGGGTGTTGAAAGGAGATTGTGTAGGCCTAAGATACCCCTTTCATAATAAATCCTGGATGATGGGTTCTAATCCGAGGAAGGCTGTGGTTGTGAGTAGATATTGTGGTTGACTAATATATCTTGAAGGGTCGTGTAAGACAATATGAATAGGACTTTATTTAGCCCTAGAGGGTGTAGTTGTGTCCCAAACCTCAGGGTTAACTGGTTAAGATAGTCGTGGGAGACTGCATGAAGGAGGTGTATTTGCCCCTAGGAACATCATGAGGAAATGAGAGGTAGAATAATGTGGGGTGATATGTGAATGGTGACTTTTAATAGTGAGAGTATGTCATTAAGACATGACGGCCATCTGGGGTTTCTGGGTCGAGTTTTGTGTACTGTTGAAGGGCCTTGGTTAGTCTATCCTGGAAATCTGAAGGTGTTTCCTCCTTCCTTTGAATGACCTCCTGCACCTTTTGAAAGTTAACAGCCTTGCGGGTGGCCTTTTTCAGCCCCGCCAAAAGACAGGATGTAAAAAGGTCACGAAACTGTAAGCCTTCACGGGTCTTGTAATCCCATAGGCGATCCTGCTCTGGGACAGCATGAGGGCCTGTGGGGTGGGTAGGATTGGTCCTATGATTTTCATCAGCATGGGCTTGGGCTAGCTCCCAGACTCATTGCCTTTCATTGGGGAGAAGTGTATTGGCCAAGAGCATGTAGATGTCATGATGAGTGAGGCTACATACTTGCAGGACCCATTGAAACTCCCGAATGTAAGTGGTGGCGTCAGTGGTGAAAGAGCCTAACTTCCTCTCTAGCTGAGTAATGTCCGACATGGAAAACGGAACGTGGACTCTGATGACACCCTCGGGACCAGCTACCTCACGAAGGGGTGCAATTGTCTTGGGGGTGGGAAGGAGTCCCTTAGACCTGGTAACAGGAGGACTGAAAGAGGAAGGCGGTGAACAGGAAGGAGAGGGAGAGGAAGGGAGTGTCTCTGTGGAGGAGGAGGAGGTGGAGCAGGCAGAAGAGGGCGGAGGAAAGAGGGATGAAACGGAAGGCGGAGGATCCATGGAATTAGGCAGAGGAAGAGGAAGGTATAGCGGGAGAGAAGGGGCAGATGGGGCTGGGGGATAAGGTGGGGGTTCATCTGCTTGGTCGAATGAGGAAGAATCTGTGAAGTCAGGAATAGAAGTAGGGGAAGAGAGGGGTTTTCAAGCAAAGAGGACCTGAGTGGGAGGGCAAAAGGAGCAGAGAGCAGGGTGCTGTGTGTGAAGGCTAAAATCTTAAATGCAGGGAATCTCCCTCCACTTTTTCAGATGCTGGCAGTAGTTAAAAAGGTCCCGGAAGAGGTTTGGATCTAAGGAACCTTCTGGTGGCCAATGATTGCCATTATCCAGTGGATATGTAGGCCAATCATGGGTACAGATTTTGATTAAAAGTTTGGGCTTGATGTCTGGTGTGAGGGAGAGTGTGGCCAGATTTTTTATTAAACATTTGAGAGGTGAGTCTTCAGGTGCAGACTAAGAGGTGCCCATAGTCACAGGGAGAGATGGGAGAGAGAGAGAGAGAGAGAGAGAGAGAGAGAGAGAGAGAGAGAGAGAGAGAGAATAGGAGTAATCAAGAAAGACAAAGAGAAAACCCGGGCTGGAACGGCTTCCAGGAAGCTCAGGGCAAACGGGGGTCAGGTGGGCGTCCCCAAAATGACAAGCCATCACGAGGAAATACAGAGGGCACTACCTGGTCATCACCAGTGAAGTGCGATCTGTGAAACCAAAAGGAATTGGAGCCAAGGGCAACCTGACGTCAGGAAAGTTTTCAACTGCAGCAGAAGAAGTCAGTAATGAAAACAAAACTCTGGGTCTGACAGAATGCAATTCCAGGCCGGGAGTTCAGTTTTCGCAGAGCAGAGAGGCAGCTTCAGCCAGACACAGCAACCCCACAGGATACAGCAACTCTAGCCGGCAGCAGCAGCGGCAGTGGAGCAGGAAAATCCATAAAGCCTCTCGTGTAAACTCAGAAGCCTCATGCCCCCAAAAGAAACGAAACACCAGAGGGTCCACTGCAACTAGTAAAGGTCTTAGTGGGAGGAATTCCCTCTCCCCTACCAGGCATCTGGAGTGTGCCTGACGATCACTGTCACAAAACCAGTGCAGCCTGAAGGGAGTTGGTGAGCCGGGGTCAGGGGAGGATTACTTACATCAGATCAGTGGTGAGTGCAGAAAGCTGGCGTCTGAAAAGAGTGGACTAGGGCAGAGTGTCTCGGCGGAGTGGGGGACGGGGCTCTTGTTGGAAAGAGCTCACCTGTATCCTCTCACGGGGCACCAGAATGAAAGAACTCCCCATGCAAAGACACTTCACCAGAAAATTCCAATTTTATTGCAAAAAGCTGTGTGCTTATATATAACTAAGGGGGAGATGGAAGGGCTTAGATAAATGGCAGGCAACCCATTTATTGGCAAGTTCTTTCAGATATCACCTCCGGAGCCCAGGAATTTGTTCTCATTGGGGCTAAGGTTCTCCGCCAGCGAGATTTGAATTTGGAGGAGGCGGGAGAGTTCACAAGGGCGGGAACTTTTCACGCCACTGCAGGAAAGAAGAAGGTAGGAAGAAAAAGTCCTTAGGCGCCATGTTGGGAATTTTCTCTGGGTTATGGCTGCCGTGTATACTTTTCCCAACAATGAATATACCAGACAGTGCCTTGATTGACTGGTTTTCATAAAAATGGTTTTTAACTAAGATGCCAGAAAGTTGCATCCTGCTGAGTAGTGGGCCTAGAGCAATGGTGGGCAGGTGTGTGATAAAACATCTGTGGGGTGGCCATGTGGATCTGCCATTGGCTTCCAAATGGCTTGTGACTGACATGGTGAAGCCAGCAGACCCTTATATGTAAAGGCATCTTGATATATGGAGAAGTTTCAGGACATTGTTCAGAATCAGGTTGCTATAGTCAAGGAGGCAAACTATGTGGGATAGAAGTCTTGTTCTTTTATTCTCCTGCAGACCCTGACCCACCACACGTTACAGAACTCCCTCCCGCACTGTGTCCCAGTTGAAAACCTTGCATATCATGAAGCAAATACAAAACTCCCAGTGCAACAGCAAGAAACACCATGAAAATGGAGGATGACCATATGGTTTCACAGTCCACATGGTAGACATTTAGCCCCCAGTGGCCACAGTTTACCTAAAAAGAGAGAATTCAGCACTGCTGACTCATGTTCATTGAAAAAGAAGAAACCATGTCCTCCAGGTCTCATAGATTCAGTCAGAGCTTTGATGGTCTCACTAGAAAGGAAGCTAAAGCTCCTGACAACAACATATGTTTCAAGTGCCCAACCTCACAGGCAGATTCTCAAGAATTCTCTAGGCCAGTAGACCTCCATGTTTGTGGAGTGTTTACCCTGTCCTTTACCTTTGGAAACTCCTCTACCACTTCCAAGGTTTTGAACTCCTGAGCATATTCCATTCCAGATATGTATTCACAGATTTTCTAACTCTTCTCTTCTAATTGTGTCTTACTTAGGGCAAAGGTATTCTCAAGGCATTGTTCTGGATGAGAGTGGGAAGATTTTTGTGTAGCACATATTTACATACACATTGGATTCATTTTCAAATTTTCCATTCGAAATACTGAACCCCTGATAATAACCCATACCGTACTAGACTCTGACTACAAATCCTAATATGATGGAGAAAAATAACCCAAATAGAATAGAAATACAAGCAGTTCACAGGAGGCACGGTGTATATTTGGTTTTGCCTTTTGTATGATATAGGTTAGGAGTTATAAATCTTGTCAATTTTTTTTTTGAAATAGTTCTCCATGTGTTTGGAAAGTTAACAAATATGTGAATTTCTGTTTCCCTTTCTCTGTAGGCTATTCAGCACATGTATTTTCATATGCACATATAGAATCTTACCTGGTATCACACGTACATTCCTGTGAGGTGGCTAACTTGGCAGATACAAAGTGTGAGAAGAGATCACTCCTCCTAAACGCTTTTGGAACTGAAAATTCGAACTGTGAGTGAGCTTCCTAGTTGAACAACATTATACATAAATCCATGTTCAGTAAAATTAATATTTTTGGATCTGTAGATGATATATATTTCACGATGAATTTTGATTGGCATATATATTGCTACTTTTTAATGTCTTTGTTTGTGTTTTGTATATATATATATATATATATATATATATATATATATATATATATACTCTCCAGATTTTTTAAAATATGAAATATATGCATCTTATTATTCACTCCCTACATTTATTCATGTTCATGTATGTGGATTTATAGTAAACTTTTCACAAGATTATTCTCAGAAGTATTCATTCACCTGAAATACATATTTTTTTTCCTAGTTCTGAAAACTAACTTCAGTGACTGTTGCATACAAATCCTAATATTTCTCCAGTAACTGATCCAGTTTAACATTAATGCAAGTAGATTCCTATGGGACATGATGTATATTTTGATGTTAGTTTTTATTCAACACTGGTTCATTACTATTTCTTCAATTTATGCACATCATAGTATATATATTTCATCCAGAAGTTAGTAAATTTGTACGCATTTGTTTCGCTTTCAATCACTTCCTGCTTCAGAACACATGTATTCCTCCATGTTTCTTGACTGGTCTTTTCATGAGACTTCTTCCCAAACACATTATTTTTGATTTCCATAATCACTTTTGAAGCAAAACTCACACACTCTTCATGATAAACCATAACCCTAATATTACTATTAGATGTATAACTCGTTGGAATTAATGTATGTATATCAATATAAGATTTCCTGTATTTTTTCAGATATCAATTCGATCCATTATTTAAAGTTGGAACTAGTTATATTATTTATTCACAGTATGGTCTACTCATGAATTATCTCTATATTCATAGACACAGAGTACATCTATTTGTACACCCAATACTAATTTTATGTCTTCAAAATATTGCTGCAAGAAATGGTGGAAGAAATACTCATGTCTCCTGATCTATATATTCATTTTATCAAAGTAATATTTTGGACACAAAAAGCAAAGGTCATACTTATGATTGTACCAATGTAAAAGTCATTCTAGCATTGGAGGAAGAGACAACCAAGAGACTGTCTCATGCAACAGCAAAGGGTTTATTCGGGGTCCAGAATGCTGGGGCTCAGACCTAATTTGAATAGAGCCTAGAGCCCTTAGAACATCTTAAGCAGAGCTTACATACTTAACTTGGAGAGGGAAGGGAAGGAAGTTTATTGGTGGTTCAGGGCGAATGGACAGTTTGTGTGCAACTGAGTGAGGGATTACATTCTGCAGTTTGGCATTTGGGGACAGCACATTCTGGGAACAAGATTACCAAACAATTCTCAAGATTTCAATAGTGTTTTGTTAAGAATACAGAAAAACAGGAAGTGACAAATACCTATTTTATTAATCTTTCATTCCCCACTTCTTCTTCTGGTTACGTTTAATCATAAAAGTGATCATTGAGGGGTGTCACATTTTATGTCTGCTAGTGGGGTATATTGTTGTCTGATTACCAAAATTTAACTTGTCCAATTTGAGCTTGAAGAAATGAAACTACACGGTGGAGCAAACAGGGTCTAGAGTTAGCAATAATATGATGATTATTAATGGACCGGCCAAAGCTGATAAAAGCGTAGTTTACCAGGGGGACTGTGTGAACGAAGACTGTAACCACCCTTTTGGGGCCTCTCTCTCTCGTTGATGCGCTTTAAGGTGTCTTCTCAATTTACTCATAGATAATTTTACAACCAGTATGATCGGAATAAAAACAACATTCTTCCCTCAATACAGCACAATGGCCCCCTTTACTCATGAAGAGGAGGTCCAACCCTCGCCTTTTCTGTAAAACAACTTCAGAGAGAGATTTTAAAGATTCCTGTAAGGCTGTGATGGAGGTTTAATATCTTAAAGCTTTGTTCTACTGCTGCTTCTAATTGGGTCATTTGTTGTGTTCCATGGACTACGGCAGTGGTTCCTGTGCCCAGCCCTGCAGCAACTTCTATTCCTAATAGGATGGCTAAAGTGAGGAATACAGATTCCCGGCAGAACCGGGTTGTATGCCCCCCGCTATTTGATCTTAATGAACCTGCATCATGATAGAGCACTCTGGGAAACATCTGCACCATTACATAATTAATTGCACCAGTTGACAATTTTATGAAAACATAAACAATGTTTAAGTATATAGAATAATACTCTTGTTGGTATGGACAGGGCAAGGCACCTAAGATAGCACCGAAAACAGAGAAACAGTCCTATTTGGTTGCAACCGGATATAGAGAGCATTGCTTCTGTTGTAATCAATTAATCCCTTGAACCCCAAGTTTAGGTAGTTTTAGAATTTTGTCCCCAATATGTAATGGAAGGGGCTCAGAAGTTCACAGTCTGCAGAAGTCCACAAAAAGCAGTTTTTGTTTCTTTTTTTTTTTCCTCTGTTCTGGGCAAGTTAACTTTTTAAGGACACCTAGGAGAGGGAGAGCTTTTTTCTTCTCTTTTTTGTTTTCTCCCTGCCAGCTGTTACCATGGGGTCCAGTTGGTAACTTCTTTATCTTACAAATGTAGCCATCCCTGTGAAGCCCCAGCTCAAGGCCAGAGGCCTTGTTCACATATTTTGTGAAAAATTAGTAAGGGGCTGTCTAGCTTAGGAGTGCTGATTTTTCCAGCCAGTTGCCAAGTAGAACAGGCAACACGAAAAGAGGAAGTTTGTCTACATTGAACTCTTTTATAGGGACTCTTTTGCTGAAAGTCCTAAAGTCAGCCTTGGTGAAGAATTTTGGAGAAGGTCAGTTAAGACTTTTTTGTGGGCCTTTTACAGAGGGGAAAGATGGGGAAGGCGGGGGGGGGGAGAGCAGCTACATGGATCTGTGTATGAGAAAGGAGAGATGTAAAAGAATAATGAGAAAGGGGTTTGGGATTTTCCTAGCAACAAAATCGTGAGCAGTAGAACAGGTAGAGCAGAGGGGAAGACGGGAGTGAGTATCCCAAAAAGTCTCTGAGGGACTTTAAATTCTTAGTAACCTGTTTTCAGTGATGACAATGCAACTTTAAAAGCCATTTTTATTACATCTTGGATAGGGTTCTGAGGGCTCTCCTCAGCTGGTTTGAGCTTTGGTATAGCTGGTAAGAGGACCTGGTGGGACCCGGTGCGGGCACTGACAGAAGAAGAGAGGAGTGAGTTGGTGGAGGGGTGCCTCACTACGTGCTACCTCAGCAAGGGGGCAATTGTCTGAGAACCGAGGTTTGGGTTTTGATCTAGAAATTGGAGGGGAGAAATCAGGTTGCTGAGGTGGGAGTGACAGCAGAGATTCTGGAGCAGAAGGCAGAGGGTGAGGATGAATTGGAGAAGCATAGTTCAGGATGTGAGAGAAGAAGGGAATTGGCCTGCCCATAGGGGAATCTCCTTTCACCCTTTTGAGCACTTGCAGAAGTTAAAAAGGTCACACAGAATTTGAGGATCTAGAGACCCATCTGGGGGCCATCAGTTTTGATTGTCTAATTGGTAATATGGTCAATGCTGTGTACTGAATTTGATGAGGAGTTTGGATTCCACCAGGCAGCCCCTGTATGCTCACATCCCCATGACTTACAGAAGAAGTCGGCTTTTGCCCCACACAGCCATGGCTGTTTGTGGTTTTGATAGTCCGCCGGGAAAACATAGTAATCTAGGCTAGCCAACCTGCATCTGGCTCGTGTGTCCCTACATCCATAATGTTTGTTTCCATTATCTATGGTACAGAAGGCATTTAACGGAATTTTAGTGGGATCCTCTTCTTCTGGGATATCCCAATAGGAATGACCTATAACCAGCTGACAAATATCTGGGTGGAGAGATGGCCACCAGGTCCCTAAGGGGGCTGTATGCGAGATAGATCATACTTCTTGTCTAGTAGGATTTGTGATTAGCCATCGCTGCTGTACGGGCTGATGAGCATTAGGACTACTTGTGGCCAAGGGGAGAATCTATAGCCTTATCCACCTGGTGAATACACCATTTGAAAGGGTTACCACTCTTTTCCAGTATCCAGCCAGAGTCTGGAGAGGGCGCAGGCTTGAGATGAGAGGCATGGATCCAGCAAGTGATTCCGTCTACATATACCACTGTAGGTGTTATAAGTAGCACCTGGTATGGTCCTTTTCAGCCGGGTTCCAGGGATGACACCTGATGTCGTCTTATGTAGACGAAGTCTCTTACTTGATATCCATGTGGAGTCCCCTCGTCCCCAGGGTGGTAGGCAGTGGCCAGCTGTTTCCACAGGTATCGCTGAGTTCTTTCAAGAGCTTTTAGTCTGTCAAGCAAGTATTTCTTGCATGAAACAGTGCATAAGGCAGGAACATACTCTAATCTTTTATGCCGGTCTCTAAGCTTAATTTCGTTTAGGTCTCTTTAATGGTTCTATTTATTTATTTTTCCTGTCCTGAGCTCTGGGGTCTATATGCACAATGTAACTTCCAATTAATCCCCAGGGTCCTGGCTAAGCTCTGACTCACCTGGGCCATGAACACCGTTCAATTAACAGACCCTATTACCTTAGGCAGGCCGTGTCTTAGAAAAATATCTTTCAGGATGTACTTGACCACCGTTTCAGCGGTTTTTTTTTTTTTTTTTTCTTTTTTTTTTGTGAGAAAGTATTCAATCCATCCTGAAATTGTATTTACAAAGACTAAGCGATATTTAAGTCCATACCTTGCTGGCTTAATTTCAGTGAAGTCCACTTTCCAGAATTGTCCTGGTCTGGTTCCTCGTAGGTGCTTTCCTGCAGGAAGCTTGGAAGTGTAAGCATTAACCAATTGACAGAACCGACAGGCTTTTGTGAGTTATTTCCTTTCACTGTGAGTGAGTTAGTCGAAATCTCTGTTCCTGATCCTTCAGGAATGCCTGCAGTTTCTTTGAACCAAGGTGAGTAAGTTGATGTACATTTTTAATGTAGTGTAGGGCTTTCTGAAATTGCAGGCTGGGCTCAGTGAAGTTGAGGAGTTCAGTGTCAGTGTTTTAAATGTTATAAAAAGCTTGCTGGTGCTAAAGGGTCCATTGGAATTGCGCATCCTCATTTAACAGAGGGTATAAAGGAGCCGCAAAGAACACAAACCCAGGTATCCATAACCTGCAAAAGCCAACAGTCCCAAAAAACTCTCTGTGTTGTCCCCTGTTAGATGGCAGTGGTATCTGCACAACAGTTTGTTTTCTGGGCTCAGTGAGCCATCATTTACGGCCCCTAATGGAATACCCCAGGAAGATTACTTCTTGCTGGCAAATTTGGGCCTTTTTGGCCGAAGCTCTATACCCGAGTTCAGCAATTTCAGATAATTGTGCTTGGGTCCCAGACTCACAGTTTTACTTGGTGTTGGCAGCCAGTAGCAGGACATCCACATATTGAAGCAGAGTGACTTTGGGGTGCGTAGTTCTGAAGTTGTTGAGATTTCTGTGGAGGGCTGAATCAAAGAGAGTGGGGGAATTTTTGAACCCCTGTGGGTGTTTAGTCCAAGTTAGTTGACCAGACGTTCCAGTTTCTGGGTCTACCCAGTCGAAAGCAAACAGAAACTGACTATCTTTATGCAGAGTCAAGCAAAAGAAAGCATCTTTTAATTCCATAAGAGTATACCATTTTCATTCAGCTACAGCAAACGGTTTATTGGGGGTCCAGCATGCTGGGGCTAAGACCTCACATGAAAAGAGTAGAGAGCCCTGAGAACAGCTTAAAGAGAGCTTATATACTTTTCTTGGAGAGGGCATGGAAGGAAATTTTTGATGGGTCAGGGCGAGTGGGTGGTTTGCATGCAACCAGTTGAGGGAGTACATTCTGCAGTTTGGCAGTTGGGGACAGCACATTCTGGGAACAAAATTAGCAAACAGTTCTCAAGATTTCAACAGTGTTTTGTTAAGCATACAGAAAAACAGGAAGTGACAAGTACCTATTGTATTAACCTTTCACCAAAGCAAAATGCAAAGTGAGCATGGAATACTAAAATCAACCATGTCCAGATTGCCTAATGCTCTGAAATGTCAATCCTATTGGTGTCTACATATTTGTTTCTTCCTAAGATTATACATTCAACTTCAACCATGTTGAAAATGTCTAATCCTATTACTCACCTTATACTTTGAATGATTTTCTAATGTCTCTATTGATATCTTTTTCCTACATATTTTCTCCAGTTCATCATTGTGAATGACTTTTCACATGTGCTAATATTTACATTCACTCTCTAAACGAAACAATATTGCTAATGAACTTTTGGTCCGATTCCTATACTCACCCTTTTTACTAAACCTACCGACTATCTTTCTAATCCTATGGACTATTCATTTTTGACTGGATGTTCTCTTCTACATTCAATCATCCAATGTACAAGGTCCTATGCCATTGCATATCGATTTATCTGAGACATCTGTGCAGAACATAATTCAAAGCTAAGTATCCCACTAAAGGGCCCAATGCCCTTCAGGGCTTCAAATCGTACCTAGATTTTCTGGTTTCATACTTATATTTCACCGATATATTCTTGTGAATATTGCAGGTTCCCAATACCATTATTCATTCCGCAGAATGATGCCTAACCCAAATAGAATATGTTATTAACCCTAACCATACACTGTTCTCTCAATCTAACTTTACAGAAGAGCATAGACAGAGTTGGTCTTACAATACAGGCATGTAGGTGATCTTCCAATTGCTGAGAACCTCAAAGGTTGATGCAGAAATGATCCCAGGAGAAGATGTAGGCAGATATAAAGGACCTGAGAGAGCAAAAGTCATCTTCCATTGCAAACAACCTGGTCAGGATGAAACGATGTGTCTGAATCAGCCTCTCTCTTCTTAATATAAAGAAGATGGACCAAACCAGCCCTGTGTGGAGAGCTTCTCCTCGGTCCCTATGGTTTATATACCATTCTAACTTGTGAAAGTGCCACAGGAAGTAGGGGCAGCCACTATCTCAAGGAACCCTTGGAAGCCACTGTTAGGACAAAGTGGTTGCCAAGGCAGTGACCTCATTCCGTTCCTGAAGGAATTGACCTAAGTCACATCTTTGGTGATGGAACTCCCTGAACTTGTTATCCAGGAAGCCAGGCACACAGAGCCAGTCCCAGTCCCAGTCCCAGTTGGCTCACTTGTTTGGATTTACCAAGGACAGAGTCTGTCTTTCTTGATACCTAATGATTTGAGCATGGCCAAATGCAAGTAGAGCTCTGAAGACGGGCCTTTCCGGAGAAAGCAGGTAGTGGTCAGCCCAGGCTCCTGACAACTTCACAGAGTTGGACAAGGAGACCGGATCTGAGACAGGACAGGCCATTTCGGGGGAACATAGTATGGTCCACCAGTCAGAGGACACTCTGGAAAGTCACAGACTCAGTTGGGGGAAGGAGGGGCCTTTGTGAATGTGGGTGTGAGTTTGTGGATTTGTCTCATGTTCTCAGAATAGGTAGGAAAGTCAGTATGTTTGGTTAGGAGTGGACTGTTTCTAGAAAGTCGTTTGACAAGGTGAGTGTTTCTATGTCTGTTTATCTCACTGTGTCCGTGGTTGAAAACATTAGAAATAAGAATTCATCAATGGATGTGTCCTGTCTAGTAGAAAGCTTCCCAGCATTCATCCTGCCCATTTTAGGAATGGATTGCAGGTTTCATTATTGATGGGCAACACCTACTATCTTCCCAAGATCCTGTTTTCTTCCTGAATTCTGGCCACTCTCCAGAATAGGCTCATGGTTTTGTGTCCAAGATATGTACGACCTCCAAGCTCTGTGACATGGCCATGTACTGGATAGCTGAAGGGAATGCGAGCATCTCAGAAAACTCAGATATCAGTGTGACCAGGAAAGTCTCAGTGGAGAAACCCTGCTTTGGGCCTTTTGCTAACCTATTTGCCTGTTGCCATGAATATCAGGAAGGTCTTTGCCTCAGGCCAGCCCTTTGTGAATCCTGAAGAAAACTGTTTTCAAATGGTAATGAATGGGCATCACCTGTGGCTCTTTGCTTAAATGCTTTGTAAAGGGATGTGTCTGAATCTGCCTCTTTGCCCTGTGTGAGGTAGTGGCTTAGATTCTCAGCACCAGTTGGATCTAAAGAAAAATCCAATGTGTGCATCCAAAACCAAAATGCAAAAAAGATCAGTCATGGTGTATGAAGTCTCTCACCTTCCTCTTTTAGGTTCCTGACCTCCATCAAGTGAGAATAGGGATCCTTTGGGACAAATGAGTTCTTTCAAGCCCTGCAGAGATGATTGGGTTTTCTCATGACTCCAAATCACATGAAGAAACTATACCTGACAGTCAGTAGGCCTCAAATTGGAGAAGCAGAGCAGTATTAACGGCAGACCTATGTGATCAATCCTGGTTCACAGAAAGGGTGTCCAGGCTACCCTGTGGTTAGGCAAATGAAGGGAAAGAGACCTTATTTTGGAAACTCTCTTAGGCTGTGACGTTCATGGAAACATCCAGCCAGAGTTTATGATGAATGTATATATGGAAGAAGATGAGGGCCTTGGGGGAGTGTTTTGGTTTTAATTGTGGTCATTTGTGTTGAGTTTGGAAGAGATGACTGGGTCCACCTGGGCTTGAACTCTGATGTGATTCCCCTCAGAGACTGAGTTCTGTAACTGACCTCAGAGAAGTAATTGCTTTGGAATGGGATATGTCTTAATCAGCCTCTTGGCCCTGTGTGAGGCTGTGGCTTTGATTACCAGCACCGTAAGGATCTAAAAAAAGATCCCATGTCTGCTTCCAAAACCAAAATGACCAAAATTGCAGTCATTGTTGATGAAGTCTCTCGCCTTCCTTTGTAAGGTTCTGAAAGAATAAAAGAAATTGAAATTGAAACGTAAAGAACCAGGTTCTGTAAAGTATCCAGGCTGCACTCAGAGCCTGAAATTCCTGTGGCAGTTAAGACAATTCCTGGAACTGCCCTTTAGATGTGTGTTGAAATCTTCCCTGACCACCTAGTTACTTAACAACCTCTTCTCAAAAACCGTGCAGCTCAGCACATATACATCTCAGGGCTTCAACCAATCATTTTAAATGTATACCCCTTCTCGGGGCTAACCAATAACACCCTGCCTGAACTATTCCCACCAATGAATGTGCAAATCATGTTTTAGAGTTGTTATTTGATTTTCCCACGGTATACGGTGATTTGCTAAAGGAAGCTATGATGTATGTTAAGTCCCTGCCCTCTCTAAAGAATGTATATAAAATCTGCTCATGTTGTTCTCGGGGCTCTTTGTTCCTTGCTCCTCTGAAGTGAGCTCTGAGCCCCAGCATGCTGGACCCCCAATAAACCCTTTTCTGTTTCATGAGAAATTCTCTTGGTGGTCTTTTCCTCCGACGTTCGGCCCACCTTTTCATCTGGAGGCCCTAGCTGAGAAATCCAGCAGTGACGAAAAAAAGACCCCAACGGACTCCTTTCAGAGTAAGTAAGGTGCCTCTTTCTGGTTTCAGGTTTCAGGTTAGGGCTTGGCAAAATGGCTGTCGGTGAAGAACATTAGCTCTCTGCAACGGTGGCTGACAGATGTGTCACAGAGCCACAGGCCACGTCCCTGGGGGACACTCCAGAGGACTCGGGAAATAGAGGATTAGTAGTTTCCTCAACTCGGTTATTTTTTGCTTCATGATTCGGTTTTCCAGCCCATCAGGTTTTGCTGGCTACTCAGTTTTGTTCATTGTCAGGAACTCATGTTGAGTTTACTGTCTGTCTTTATTGTCTAACCCATCATGTTTTGCCAGTTACTCAGTTCTAATCTTTGTCTTGGACTCATGTTAAACGTTTACTGTTTGTCTTTGTCTGTGTCATGTTTGTGTATTCACTGTCCCTGTTTGAGTAACTCCCATTATGGGACATTATGGGACAAAGCACTTCCATGCCTCTGTCCCTTAACCTTGATCATTGGACTGATGTCCGCTCAAGTACAAAGAATCTTTCTTTTTCAGTAAAATGCCGGACCTGGCAGACTCTCTGTGCTTCAGAATGGCCCATCCTGGGAGTCGGATGGCCCCGAGAAGAATCCTTCCACTTCCCTCTAATCCGAAAAGTCAGAGATATTGTCTTTCACCGGGGCCACGTGGCCACCCAGATCAACAGCCATATACCCCTTGCCCCACGATCCTATCATTCCAACATTCTGCTCCTCCCCCTCTTCCCTCCATTCTGAGTCACAAGACTGGACACTCCTCTCTCTCCTTATCCTCTACCCTCGCTCCCCAACCCACAACATGTTACAGATGATCCTCCCGCCGCTGACTCAGCCTCTCCGCCACTAGAGGCAATTGGGCCAGACCCAAGCCCTCCAGGGGACTTCCCCGCAGCATCAGCAGCCCCTGCTCCCCTGAAGGAAGCTGGGCCACCTAAAAAAACCCGCAGGAGATGGATAATAGAAAACTCGGAAGCCCCTGTGATGCTCCCTCTCCATCCCTACGGGCCCATGAACCGACCCAACTGGGACCCCAACACCTTTAAATGTAGGTAGCATCTGTCCACTTATCGCCGTTCTCTAATAGTGGGTCTCTGAGCGGCCGCCAGAGGGCCGACTAATTTGTCCAAGGTAAGAGAGATTATCCAAGGGCCTAATGAGTCTCCTTCTATGTTTCTGGAGAGAATTATGGAAGCCTATAGGAAATATACTCCTTTTGATCCTCAGGCAGAAGACCAAAAGGAATCTGTTGCAATGGCCTTTATCGAGCAGACTGCCCTAGATATTAAGAGAAAGTTACAACGTCTTGATGGATTATAAGATATGACCTTAAGAGATTTAGTCAGAGAAGCTGAGAAAGCATATTATAAGAGAGAAACTGAGGAGGAAAGGGAATAGAGGAGAGAGAGAAGGAAAGGGAACAAAAGAAGGAGGAAAGAAGCAAATGGCAGAGTAAAGCATTGCCTAAGGTTCGGGTCACAGCAGCAAATAGGCCAGAAGTTAAAAAGCAGGGATACATAAAGGGTTACCTGGGCCCACGCCGAAGGCTGCCCCTGGCCTCAAATCAATGTGCCCACTGTAATAAAAAAGAACACTGGGCCAAAGAGTGCCCCCAAAAGAAGCAGCCACGCCAGCCCGCCGTGCTGACTCTAGAAGAGGACTAGAAAATTCGGGGCTCAGATCCCCTTCCCCAGCTCATAGTAACATTTGAAGTTGAGGGGAACACAGTGAACTTTGAAGTGATTACAGGAGCAGTATACTCAGCCCTTAAGACTTCACTGGCCCCCCTATCAATTAAATGGTCCCTAGTTCAAGGGGCTAATGGCAGTAGATATCGGGCTTGGACAACTAAGATGAACATGGACCTCGGAAAGGGAAAAGTCCACCACTGTTTCCTAGTAATTCCAGAATGCCCGGCCCCATTGATGGCAGGAATCTGCTTACCAAACTCCGGACTAGAATAACCTTTAAACCTAATGGTCCCCAAGTGGAGGTTCTATAGCGTTCAGTATAAACTCCCATAGTCACATCTTTGACTATGTCCGTAGAAGATGAACATCAACTCTTTGCGCCCCATAGGACTAATCAAACAGGCAAACTACCCCATAAATGGATAAAAGATTATCCTAATGCCTGGGCAGAAACTGCTGGGTTAGGTCTAGCCATCAACAACCTCCAATAGTAGTAGAATTAAAAGCCTCTTCGTCTCCAATTAGTTTTAAACAATATCCTCTAAGCAAAGAAGCTAAGGATGGGATAAGGCCCCATATTCATAAATACCTGGCTCTTGGGGTCCTAAGGTTCTGTCAATCAGCCTGGAACACCCCCCGGTACCAGTAAGAAAGCCAGGAACTGGGGACTACCGTCCTGTTCAAGACCTAAGAGAGATCAACAACAGAGTGCAGGACATTCACCCCACAGTACCCAATCCATATAATTTGCTTAGCACTCTGAATCCGTAGCGGAAATGGTACACTGTGCTGGACTTAAAAGATGCTTACTTCTGCTCACCTCTACATAAGTACTGTCAGTTGCTGTTAGCTTTAGAGTGGATAGACCCAGAACCTGGAATATCTGGCCAACTAACCTGGACTAGACTCCCACAGGGGTTCAAAAAATCCCCCACTCTCTTTGATGAAGCCCTCCACAGAGACATCAATGACTTCAAAACTGCACACCCCGAAGTCACCCTACTCCAATAGTGGATGATCTTCTACTGGCAGCTGACACCAAGGAGACCTATGAGTCTGGGACCCAAGCACTATTATTCGAGCTTGCTCGGCTTGGATATAAGGCTTCTGCCAAAAGGCCCAAATTTGTCAGCAAGAAGTAATCTTCCTGGGTTATTCTCTCAGGGGTGGCAAACGATGGCTCCCTGAGCCCAGAAAAAAAACTGTTGTGCAGATACTGCCCCAATCTAATAAGAGAAAACTCAGAGAGTTTCTTGGGACTGCCAGCTTTTGCAGGTTATGGACTCCTGGGTTAACATCTTTGGCTGCCCCTTTATACCCGCTGATAAAGGGGGATGCCCACTTCCAATGGGCCCCTGAGCACCAACAAGCTTTTGATAATGTCAAAAAAAGATGCTGCTATCTGCTCCGGCCTTAGCACTCCCAGATGTAGAAAACCCTTCACTCTCTACATCGAGGAAAAGAAAGGAATAGCACGGGGAGTGCTCACTCAGTCTTTTGGACCTTGGAAAAAGCCGGTAGCGTATTTATCCAAAAAACTGGACCCAGTGGCTAGCGGGTGGCCCCATTGCTTAAGTGCTATAGCAGCGGCAGCCCTTCTAATAAAAGATGCTCATTAATTAACGTTGGGACAGAAGCTAACCATTATATCCCCCCATGCCCTGGAGAGCATGATCTGTTAGCCTCCAGAGAGGTGGCTATCAAACTCCAGAATAAACCACTACCAGAGCCTCTTGCTTGACAAAGACAGAATAACGCTGGGACCCCCTGCTCCACTCAACCCAGCTACACTGCTGCCAGAAGAATCATCAGGACCCGTCACTCATGAGTGTCAACACATACTGGCAAGGAAACCAGTATACAACAAGACTTGAAGGATCAGGCACTGCCTCGCCCTGAAGTCGTATGGTTTACGGATGGCAGCAGCTTCCTCCAAGATGGTAAGCAGCGGGCTGGAGCAGCAGCAGTTAGCAAAACTAATTCCATCTGATACTCTGGTCTCCCAGAAGGGACATCAGTCCAAAAAGCAGAACTGATTGCCCTTATGAAAGCATTGGAACTAGCAACAGGCAAAAGGGCCACCATATAAACTGTTAGCCACTATGCATTTGCCACTGTTCATATGCACGGGACTATTTACCAACAATGGGGGCTATTAACCTCTGCCGGGAAAGAAATAAAGAATAAAGATGAGATCCTCCACCTTCGCTCAGCAGTGCAGGGCCATAAGGAACTAGCTATAGTGCACTGTCCAGGGCACCAGAAGAGAAACAATCCCGTGGCAGTTGGAAACAGAAGGGCAGATGAGGAAGCTTAATTGGCAGCCCTAAACGGAGTGACTCTGTTAACTTTTTTTACACCGGGGGGAACAAAAATCAGGAGACTTGGCCGCCCCGGAACATTCAGGCAACTTATCATCTGAGGAGACAGATACAGAACTCTGGGACCTTACAGAGCCAAGTTTACAATTTCAAAAAGCCCACCTTTATGTCAAAGATGTACACCAGCTCAACCACTTAGGCTCAAAGAAGTTATAAGCACTCTTAAAGGACCGAATAAAGGACTTATTATTGACTGACTCACAGAGGAAAAAAATAGCTGAGCTGGTGACTAGAGCTTTTCAAGTCTTCCAATTAGTTAATACTTTCCCATCCAAGAGTCCTGCAGGGATGCGCATACGAGGAACCAGACCAGGACAATTCTGGGAAGTGGACTTTACTCAAATTAAGCCAGCAAGGTATGGACTTAAATATCTCCTAGTCTTTGTAGATACTTTCTCAGGATGGGTCGAAGCCTTCCCCATGAAGAAAGAAACAGCTCAGATGGTGGTCAAAAAATCCTAGAAGACAGTTTTCCAAGGTTTGGCCTGCCTAAGGTAATAGGGTCTGATAACGGACCGGCATCCATGGCCAAGGTAAGTCAGGGATTTTCCAGGACCCTTGGGATTAATTGGAAGTTATATTGTGCTTATAGACCCCAGAGCTCAGGACATATAGAAACGATGAATAGAACCATCAAAGAGACTTAACGAAATTAATCTTGGAGACCGGCATAAAAAATTGGACTATGCTCCTCCCTCATGCACTTTTTTGTGCAAGAAATACCCCTCCGCCTCTTTGTGTAACCTCACCCCTTATGAAATTCTCTACGGTGCCCCTCCTCCATTAAGGGACCTAACCCCAACTCTGAGATTAATGATTCCTTCAACACCCCCTTGCTAGACAGACTTAAAGCTCTTGAACAAACCCAGCACCCAGCGATACCTGTGAAAACAGTTGGCCACTGCTTATCATCCTGGAGACGAGGGAACTCCACATTGATATCAAGTGGGAGACTTCGTCTACATGAGACAGTGTCAGGTGTCATCCCTGGAACCCTGCTGGAAAGGACCATACCAGGTGCTGCTTATAACACCTACAGTGGTGAAAGTGGATGGGATCACTTCCTGGATCCATACCTCCCATCTCAATCCTGCGCCCTCTCCAGACTCTGGCTGGAAACTGAAACAGACTGGTAACCCTCTCAAGTTGCATGTCCGTGGTGTGGGTAGGGCTATGGATTCTTCCCCTGACCACCAGCAGTCCTAATCCCCATCAGCCTGTTCAGCAACAATGGCAAGTTTTATAAATCCTACTGGGCAAGTAGTGTGGTCTATTTCACATACAGCCCCCTTATGGACTTGGTGGCCATCTCTCCACCCGGATATTTGTCAGCTTGCCATAGGCCTCTCTGACTGGGATCTCCCTGACATAGTGGACCCCACACAGATGCCACTCAAACCCAAACCAGGGCAACATAGACCAACTTACCCCATGAATTATTGATGTCATCTCCCCCAGCTCAGGTGTAAACTAGCCAGTCTTGTGTATTAAGTGTGCCCAGCTGATTTCTGAAGTCACAAACAGGCCCAAACCTGTGGAGGACCCAGTGACTTTTATTGTAGATCTTGGGGTTGTGAACACACGGGACCTACATTGTGAAACGCAAACTCCCCAGACAGTATGATTTGGGTAGGATGAAATGACATCTGGATTGATCCCAATAAATGTGCCGCTATCCAAGTGGTGTCAAAAACTTGCTGTGGAAAAAATAGTCTATGTTACCCCCTCAATATAACTTTCACTTCCAAAGGAAGGGGCTACCTCAGAACAACATGGCCTATGGGAAATACTTGGGGAATGCGATTCTATATTAATGGCCCTGGTTATGACTTTGGTCTCTGGTTCACCATCCGGCTTAAAAAGGAAGAAAATCCCACAGCAATAGGGCCCAATCCCCTCAAGTCAGGAATTAAGCCTCCTCAACCTCCCATGCCTAGATCTACCAAAACCCCTCTACCATCTCATACTTCGCAGTTTCCATCTTTGCCTACTTCCCCAGTCCAGATTACAGCTGACTCCTCCCCCTGGGAACTAATTAAAGGAACCTTTATGGTACTGAACTCCACACAGTCAGAACTCCTTGCATTTCAGTCCAGGTATTTGACAGCTCTGTACATTATTGTATAATGGTGCAGATACTCCCCAGGGTGCTCTATCATGATGCAGAATCCTTTGAAGGTCTACTAGGGGGACAACCAACCCGATTTTGCCGGGAGCCAGTGTCCCTTACTCTAGCCATCCTATTGGGGCTAGGAGCTGCTGCAGGAGTGGGTACAGGAACAGCTGATATGATCCATGGGTCACCACAAATGGCCTGATTAGAAACAGCAATAAATCAAGACTTGAAGACGTTAGAGACCTCCATCACACTTTTGCAGGAATTTTTAACCTCTCTCTCTAAAGTTGTTTTACAGAACAGTCGAGGATTAGACCTCCATTTCATGAGGGAGGGGGGCCTCTGTGCTGTACTGAGAGAAAAATGCTGTTTTTATGCTGACCATACTGGAGTTGTAAAATAATCCATGAGTAAATTGAGAAAATTCCTTGTAGAGCACCAGAGAGAAAGGGAGATTCAACAAGTGTGGTTTGAGTCATGATATACCCAGTCCCCCTGGTTAACTACACTCCTATCAGCCTTAGCTGGACCCCTGATCATGCTTATGGTTTTGATAACTGTGGGACCTCGTTTGCTTAACTACATAGTTTTCTTTCTCCAGGCTCAGATTGGGCAGGTAAAACTCATGGTAATCAGACAGAAATACACTTCACTGGCAGAAATAGAATGTGAGACCCCACAATAATTATGATTCATTACTTTTAAGATTAAAAGTAGGCAGAAAAAGGAGTGAGAAATGAAAGAATTAATGAAATTGAAATTGAAACGTAAAGAAACAGGTTTTGTAAAGTTTACAAGCTGTGCTCAGAACCTGAAATTCCTGTGTCAGTGAAGACAATTCCCGGAACTGCCCGTTAGATGTGTTGAAATCTTCCCTGACCACCTAGTTACTTAACAACCCCTTCCCAGAAACCGTGCATGTCAGCACGTATACATCTCAGGGCTTCAACCAATCAGTTTAAATGTATACCCCTTCTCAGGGCTGACCAATCACCCCCTGCCCGAACTGTTCCCGCACATGAATGTGCTAATCATGTTTTACAGTTGTTATTTGATTTTCCCACAGTATATGATTGTCGCGACCCCTTGCCCGCAAGGAAGACGCAACTCAGAAATCTTCTTTCAGCAGTTTATTCAGGCCTTGATTAAAGTATCTTCTAGTGACCCCCCTCCTCCCGAGCACCCAAGCACAGTCTAATAAAGCCTCCCACGTACCAATCTTAAGCCGCCACGTGGATCTTTCTCATAGGGTAGCAAGGGATAGCGTGCCAACTCTCCATAAAAGGAGTTGCTTACTACAGGCCACAGTGGAAGCCGGCGCCATCTTCTAATGGCGGCCACAATCTACAACAATGGCTTACCACAGTTCCCCCTTCTATTTTATAAAACAATGCAGGCGAAAGTAGAGGTCCTATCCCACTGTGCAGAAGCGGCTGCAATGTATGGTTCAGTCCTAAGGAGGCGCCTTCCCCAGACCTGACCCCATATCAGCCGACGACTTTTTTCGTAGGGCGGGGGCGTGGACGTCAAACCCGCATGCAATAGGACATGCTTTCCTTGAGGTCCGTTGAGGGATCACTCAAGTGCAGTGCTTTGCCTCGCATCCTGCATCTTGACGACGGCGAGAAGTAGGGCAACACAGGTAGCCTGGTAACAATAACAAATTTTTAGTTGGCAACACAATCCCTAAGCCCCAGAGGAAAGTAAAGAGTCTGTAGCCGAGAAGAAAGACCAGTCCTAAAACCCATCTGCGTGCAATGGTAACAAGACCTGCAGAGTGCAAGGGCTATTCAGTACTGGGGGAGAATAAGAAAGAGGACATGCCAATCCCAGTGCACTGTGAAATTAACTTGGGGTGCAATGGCCATGCCCAGAAAATCACTGTTTAAGATGCGCAAGCCAGATTTGCGGAGACATGCCATTTTCCAAGGCCGCAAGAGCCTATACAATCATAGCCTTCTCCTGTGTATGGCGAGTTTTAAGGCGACAGAGAAGCCACAAACAAAGTATAATACCGAAGCAACACATTGCCCCCAAAATGCCCACTCCCACCCACTCCTTAAAAAAGGAAAAGGCAGAAGATAGCCAACTGGTGAATTGACCCAAAGTCACTGGTTCGACACGGGTACTATTCAAAACAGCAATTTGAGTTAGTTGAGATTGGAGTAAGTTTTCTGCTTCCATGGACCAGGTTCCGGATAAATATTTCCCGATGATGTGGGAGGCATTCCTGGAATCATTAAATCTGACAGAGGTTATACATAAATGTGCACGTTGATCAACACAACCTAAATATACTAGATCAGACAATTTCTCAACTTGATCTTGAAGCAGATTTATCCTTTGATTAGCAGCCAGAATCCCAGATAAAATGTGTTGATTAATTCTACTTTGAGATTTACGTATGGTGGATGTTTGTTGAATAACCTCATTAAGAGTGGCAGCAGTTTGTACTTGGCTGGCCATGGCTACTCCAGCTGTAACTGCTGCAGCAGCAGATACCGCCACAGCTGTCACTATAACTGCCATAATACCAAAATCTTTACGGGCTCTAATCAGTTCAACAATAGGAAAAGATTCCGGATCCACAGTAACTGGGATCGGGACAAAGTTTGGAATTTTCATAATCACTGCCACAGTCCAAGAGCCATTCCAACACTCAGTTAAATAACAGGTAACATTAGAACAATTAAGCATCCCCTGTGATGTATCATTAGCCAAAAGAAACAGGAACGGAGATTGGAGACAGACTGCTGCAGAGGATAACGTAGCATTACTTAATTGTGAGTTATGTGAAATATTTCCAAGTCTCCTACCTCGATCCGAGTCTTGGATACTACCAGAAACATTAAACAACCAGCTTTTGACTCCTCGTAATTGAGCCAAAGTGGAGATATCAGCTGTGGCTCCCTTTTCATTGGAAATTAACCATTGAAACCAAGACCAACCTGTTCCTATAGAGGAATTACAGTTGGAAGAATTATATAAGTATCTTTTATGAGAGGGGGAAAGAGAGAAACCCTTAGAGACCTGATGTTTCTCCCAAGAGTGATCTTGATAAGGCGTGAATGTTCGGGGGGGTATCCTGTTTGTTGATTAGCAAACTTGCCTTGTCCCAAAAGCATATCCTTATCCTAGGCAGGGCGTCTCGCTGCATGATTTTGAGCAGCTTGCTCTACTGCACCCTCTAGCATAAATGCTCTCCAATCCAAAATTTCCCTGGGGAGACACAAGCGCAGACTAGATTAGCCCAATCTGAAGGAGTCATACAAAATCTAGCAAGTCCCTCCACCTGAGTAAGGGTGAAAGCGGCATCCACGCCATAAGTGCGGACAGATTCCGCCAAGGTTTTAATTATCTTAAAGTCTAAAGGCTCATGATATCTTCCCCTGTTATTGTCCTGAAATACAGGGTATGCAAGTCCCATATCTGTATTAACTGTCCTCCAAACTTGCGCATGATAAGATCTCCCGGAATTTTGGCTCCCCCCCACATACGGGGGTGGGGCAACCGGCACCATATCTTTTTCGAGATATTCTACCTCCTCCTCCTCAGAGTGTTGTTGACCAATATTGGATCCCGTCCCCTTTTTACAGTAGGCCTGCGTGCCCTGTATCCCTTGTTTCTTTTTCTTCATTTTTATCTTGCGTAGTTGTTGTAGGAATATATCAAGGTCCTCAGAACTCTCTGAGCCGCTTGTGTTCGCAGGCGTTTTTAATTCAGCCAAGTCTGGGTAGAGCCTTCTCCTATTTTTAGTTTCAGGCTCTTTTGCCTTCTCACTACTCTTACTCCCAATGCTCTCTGCCACTTCACTATGTGATCCTTCAGACTTTTCCTCATGTAGTTGCTCAAGAACAGCTTGACCCTCACTCACAGCTTCCTGGCATTTACTATCTAGTATACATCCTCTAACTAACTTACAAAGTGGTATAACACCACCCTCTAAGGTGCCTTGTTCACGAGCGAAATCTAGATCTTTCCCTAATTTGTCCCAGCTAGGTATAGTAAGGCTGCCCGAAAACGCAAACCACGGTGCAGCAATATCTGTCTTCTGTAAAAATCTCTGTAAAGTACTACGTTTCACTTCTAGTCCCTTGGAACGTAACAGGCCATGTAGGACCAGGAGAAGCGGACCTGAAGATGTGGCACCCATGACACAACAAAAGACACACAAAAAACAAAAGTGAAAGTACACAGTGCAGCTGCAATAAAATGTAACGCTCTCTCTTGCTTTACAGAGGAGCTGCCCCGCTTTGATAGCGGATCCCACTTACCTGGGACTAATCCCCGCTTTGATCGTGGATCCCACTTACCTGGGACTAACTGGTGCACCACACCTGACTACTGAAAGTTCTGGTTCCCGGGTCTCGGCACCACTTGTCGCGACCCCTTGCCCGCAGGGAAGACGCAACTCAGAAATCTTCTTTCAGCAGTTTATTCAGGCCTTGATTAAAGTATCTTCTAGTGACCCCCCTCCTCCCGAGCGCCCAAGCACAGTATAATAAAGCCTCCCACATACCAATCTTAAGCCGCCACGTGGATCTTTCTCATAGGGTAGCAAGGGATAGCGTGCCATCTCTCCATAAAAGGAGTTGTTTACTACAGGCCACAGTGGAAGCCGGCGCCATCTTCTAATGGCAGCCACAATCTACAACAATGGCTTACCACATATGTTGATTTGCTAAAGGAGGCTATGATGTATATAAAGTCCCTGCACTCTCTAAAGATTGTATATAATATCTTCTCAAGTTGTTCTCGGGGCTCTTTGTTCTTTGCTCCTCTGAAGTGAGCTTTGAGCCCCAGCATGCTGGACCCCAATAAACCATTTGCTGTGGCATGAGACAATAGGTGCTTGGGTTTTCTCATGTCTCCAAATCATATAAAGAATCTATACCTGACAGTCAGTAAGCCTCAAATTGGAGAAGCAGTGCAGTATTAGCGGCAGGGCTATTTGATCACTCCTGAATCAAAGGAAGGGTGTTCAGGCCACCCAATGCCCTTCTGGACTTCAAATATTACCTAGATTTCTGTTTTCATAGTTATATTTCACCAGTATATTCTTGTAAATATCGCAGGTTCCCAATACCTTAATTCATCCCACAGAATGATTCCTAAACCAAATCGAACCTGTTATTACCCTTAAACATGCAATATTTCCTCAATCTAACTTAACAGAAGAACAAGGATATTGTTGGTCTTACGATACAGGAATATAGGGGATCTTCCACCTGCTGAGAACCTCAAAGTTCCATGCAGAAATGATCCCTGAAGAAGATGTAGACACCTATGAAAGACCTGAGAGAGCAAAAGTCAACTTCCATGTAAAACAACCTGGTCAAAATGAAGGGATGTGTCTAAAAGCCTCTCTCTTCTTAATGTAGTTTAAATCGACCAAACCAGGCCTGTGTGGAGAGCTGTTCCCGGGTGCCTATGGTTGATATACCATTCTATCTTGTGAAAGTGTCACAGGAAGTATGGGCAGCCTCCATCTCATGGAACCCTTGGAAGCAACTGTTAGGACACAGTGGTTGCCAACGCAGTGACCTCATTCAGTTCATGAAGGAAGTGACCTATCACACTTCCTTGGTGATGGAACTCTCTGAACTCGGGATCCAGGAAGCCAGGCACCCAGAGCCAGTCCCAGTCACAGTTCCAGTGGTCTTACTTGTTTGGATTTACCAAGGACAGAGTCAGTCTTTCTTAGTACCTACTGAAGTGCGAATGGCCAAATGCCAGGTGAGCTCTGAAGAGGGGCCTTTTCTGAGAAAGCAGATAGTGGCTCAACCATGGCTCCTGACAACTTCACAGAGTTGGCAAAGAAGACCAGTTCTGAGATAGGACAGGCCATTTTGGTGGAACATAGTATGGCCCAAAAATCAGAGGAAACTCAGGATACTCACAGACATACTTGGGGGAAGGAGGTTCCATTGTGGGTGTCGGTGTGAGTTTGTGGTTTTGTCTCATGTTCTGAGAATAGGTAGGAAAGGCGGTTTGTTTGTTTGGACTGGAATGTTTCTAGAAAGTCGTTTGACAATGCGAGTGTTTCTAGGTCTGTGTATCCCACTGAATCTGTTTTTGTAGACATTTGAAAAGCGAATGCATCAATGGTTGTGTCCTGTCTAGTAGAAAGCTTCCCCGCATTCATCTTGCCAAATTAAAGAATCAAGAGCTGCTTGCCTTATGGATGGGCAACACCTATTATCTTCCTAAGTTCCTCTTTTCTTCCTGAATACTGGCCACTCTTCAGAATAGCCTCATGGTATTATTTCCAAGATATGTACCACCTCCAAGCTCTGTGACATGATCATGTACTGGATAGCTGAAGGGAATGAGAGCATCTCAGAAAACTCAGATATCAGTGCAACCACTAAAGTCTCAGTGGAGAAACACACTTTGGACTTTTGTTCTGTTGTCCTGAATGTCAGGAAGGTGTTTGCCTCAGGCCACCCCTGTGTGAAACCTGAAGAAATCAATTTTCAAATGGAAAAGGATGGGCGTCACCTGTGGCTCTTTGCTTAATTGCTTTGGAAATGGATGTGGCTGAATCAGCCTCTTTGCCCTGTGTAAGGCAGTGGCTTAGATTCTCAGCACCTGATGGATCTAAAGAAAGTTTCCAAGTGTGCATCCAAAACCAAAATGGCCAAAAGAGCAGTCATTGTGGATGAAGTCTCTCGCCTTCCTTTGTAAGCTTCCTGACCTCCATCAAGTGAGAATAGGGATCCGTTGGGTCAAACCAGTTCTTCAAAGCTCGGCAGAGGCTAGCCAATAGGTGCTTGGGTTTTCTCAGGACACCAATTCACATAAAGAATCTATACCAGACAGTCAGTTGGCCTCAAACTGGAGAAGCAGAGCAGTATTAAAGAAGGGCTATTTGATCACTCTTGGTTCACAGGAAGGGTGTCCAGGCCACCCTGACTTTAGGCAAATGAGGGGCAAGGGAGCTTATTTTGTACACTGTCTTGGGCTGCGCCCGACATGGAAACCTCTAGCCAGAGGTTATTCAGAGTGTCTATGTTGAAGAAGATGAGGGCCATGTGGGAGTGTTTTGGTTTTAATTGTGGTCATTTGTTGGTGGTTGGAAGAGAATCCTGGGTCCACCTGGGCTGGAATTCTGGTGTGATGCCCCTTAAAGACTGAGTTCTGGAACTGACCTCAGAGAAGTATTGCCATTAATTGTGTTGGGATTTTAGGCGGCCATGCATGAGAGTCGCCATTGGAAACTGAGATCTAAGCCTGGGGTGGCTATTCACCAAGCACTGTCAATCTCAGCCAGGACATCACATGATTTTATTATGAAAGACTTGGCAGCCATTGTTGACAGTCAAAACACACATGGACCTCACATTGTAGACCTCAAGGGGCCTGGCTTCATGTGGCCTTTTGGCCACACTTTGGGAAGCCTTGCCTCTGAGAATTCTCCAGAGGTTTCCTTGAAATGTGCTTCCTAAAAATTTAATGGTTCCTGAATGAATTGAAACCCACAGTTTCTCCAACTTCATCCTTGAAAAATTTCTAGATAAATACCATGAAATTTTTGAAATTTCCATGACCAGGTGGCACTGGAGAACCTTTGGATGTCCTGTTGCTGATCAAGAGTGTACCAGACAGTGCCTTCCTTGACTGGGTTTCATGAAAATGGTGTAGAACAGAGCTGCCAGTATGGTGGAGCCTGCTGAGTAGTGGGCCCAGAGCTGTGGTGTGCAGTTGTGTGATAAAACATCTGTGGTGGGGTCATGTGGATCTTACTTCGGCTTCCAAATGCTTGTGATTGACATGGTGCAGCCAGCAGACTTTTGTATATTAAGCCATCTTGTTAGATGGAGAGTTTTCAGGGCAATGTTCAGAATCAAGTTGCTACGGTCAAGGGGGCAAGCAATGTGGCATAGAAGCCTGATTGGTGCATTCTCCATCAGACCCTTACCCACCACACGTGACAGAACTCCCTCCAGCACTGTGTTCCAGTTGAACTCCTTGTATTTTGTGAAGCAAATACCAAACTCCCAGTGCAGCAACAAGAAACACAACAAAATTGGAGAATGACCAAATGGCTTCACAGTCTACACGGAAAGATTCTTAGACCCCAGTGGCCACAGCTTACCCACAAAGAGAGAATTCAGCACTGCTGCCGCATGTTCATTGGAAAATAAGAAACCATGTCCTCCATGTAACATAGATGCATACACAGCTTTGATGATCTCACTACAAAGGAAGCTAAAGCTCCTGAAAACAACATATATTTCAAGTGTACAATCTCAAAGACAGTTTCCCAGATGTCTTGAGGCCTGCACACTTCCATGTTTGTAGAGTGTTTACAGTCTCCATTACTTTTGGAAACTCCTCTACCACCTCCAGTGTTGTGAACTCCCGAGCATTTTCCATTCCAGATATGTATTCATAGATTTTCTAACTCTTCTCCTCTAATTGTATCTTACTTGGGGCGAAGGTAATGTCAAGGCATTATTCTGGATGAGAGTGGGAAGATATTTTTGTAGCACATATTTGCATACACATTGGATTCATTTTCCAATTATTCATTCAAAATACTTAATCCCTCATAGTAACCCACTCCCTACTAGACTCTGACTACAAATCCTAATATGATGGATAAAAATAGACCAAACCAAATTGAAATACAAGCAGTTCAGAGGATGCCAGGTGTACATTTGGACGTTCCTTTTGCATTATATATGGTAGGAGTTTTAAATCTAGTGAATTTTTTGTTGAAACACTTCTCCATGTGTTTTTAAAGTTAACAAATATGTGAATTCATGTCTCCATTTCTCTGTAGCCTAATCAGCACATATATTTTTATATGCACATATAGAATCCTACCTGGTACCACACGTACATTCTTGTGAGGTGGCTGACTTGGCAGATACAAATTGTAAGAAGAGATCACTCCTGTTAAACACTGTTGGAACTGAAAATTCAACCTATGCGTGAGTATCCTAGCTGAACAACATTATACATAAATTCATGTTCAGTAAAATGAATATTTTTAGATCTGTGGATGATATATATTTCATGCTGAATTTCATTTGGCTTGTATATTAATACTTTTTAATTTCTGTGTGTGTATTTTAATGTCTGTATATATATATATATATATATATATATATATATATATATATATATATATATATATATATATATTTTCCAGAGTTTTCAAAATATGAAATAAATGTATCTTATTATGTACTCCCTAAATTCATTAATATTTAAGTGCGTATTTATAATCAACTTTTCATAAGATTATTCTAAGACATATTCATCCTCCTGAAATACGTATTTGTTTCCTAGTACTGAAAACTAAGTTCAGTGAATTGTGCATACATATCTTAATATTTTTACACTAATAGACCCAGGTTAATATAAATGCAAGTAGATTCCTATGGGATATGATGTGTATTTTGACGTTCATTTTTTTTCAACACTTGTACATTACTATTTCCTCAGTTTATGCACATCATAAGATATATATTTCATCCACAAGTTCAGAAATTTAAAGGCTTTTGTTTCACTTTCAATCACTTCCTGCTTCAGAACACATGTATTCCTCCAGGTTACATGACTGGTTTTTCATGAGACTTCTTTCCAAACACATTATTTTCGATTTCCACAATTACCGTTGAAGCAAAACTCACACATTCTTCATGATAAACCATAACCCTAATATTACCATTAGATGTATAACTGGTTTGAATGAATGGATATATATCAATATAAGGTTTCCTGTATATTTTCAGATATCAAATCGAACCATTATTTAAGTTGGAACCAGTTATATTATTTATTTACATTATGGTCTATTCATGCATTATTTCTATATTCATAGACACAGTGTACACCTATTTGTATTCAAAATACTAATTTACACGTCTTCAAAATACTGTTCCTAGAAATGTTGAAAGAAATACTCATGTCACCTGATCTACATATACATTTTATCACAGTAATATTCTGGAAACAAAAAGCAAATGTCACACTTATGATTGTACTAAAGCCTAAATGGAAATTGAACATGGATTACTAAAATCATCCATGTCCAGGTTGCCTATTGCTCTCAAATGTCGATCCTATTGGTGACTACATATTTGTTTCTTTCTAAGATTATATATTCAACCTCAAACCTGTTGAAAATGTCTAATCCTATTACTCACCTTATACTTTGCCTGATTTCCTAATGTCTCTATTGATATATATTTTCCCCAGTTCATCATTGTGACTGCCGCTTAACATGTGCTGATATTGACATTCACTCTCTACATGAAACCCTATTGCTAAAGACCATTTTGTCCAAATCCTATACTCACTCATCTTTCTAAAACTACCGACTATCTTTCTAATCCTACCAACTATCCCTTTTTGACTGCATGTTCTCTTCGACATTCAATCATCCAAGGTACAATGTCCTATACCATTGTATATTGATTTATCTGAGAAATCTGTGCAGAAATTAATTCAAAGCTAAGTATCCCAATCAAGGGCCCAATGCCCTTCTGGGCATCAAATCTTACCTAGATTTCTGTTTTCATATTTATATTTCAACTGTATATTTTGTAAATATCGCATGTTCCCATAACCATTATTCATCCTGCAGAATTATTCCTAACCCAATCGAACATGTTGTTAACCCTAACCATACACTGTTCGCTCAATCTAACTTTACAGAAGAGCAGGGAAAGAGTTGATCTTCCAATACTGGATTGTAGGGTATCTTCCATCTGATGAGAACCTCAAAGGTCCATGCAGAAATGATACGTGGAGAAGAAGAAGGCAGTTATGAAGGACCTGAGAGAGCAAAAGTCATTTTCAATGTTAAACAACCGGGTCAGGATGAAGAGATGTATCTGAATCAGCCTTTCTCTTCTTAATGTACAGAAGATGGACCAAACCAGGCCTGTGAGAAGAGCTGTTCCCGGGTGCCTATTGTTGATATACCATTCTAACTTGTGAAACTGTCACAGGAAGTACGGGCAGTCTCCATCTACTGGGACCCTTAGAAGCAAATATCAATACACACTTCCTTGGTGATGGAACACTCTGAACCTGGGATCCAGGAAGCCAGGCACCCAGAGTCAGTCCCAGTCCCAGTCCCAGTGGTCTCAAATGTTTGGATTTACCAAGGACAGAGTCAGTCTTTGTTGGTACCTACTGAAGTGAGAATGGCCAAATGCCAGGAGACCTCTGAAGAGGAGCCTTTTCTGAGAAAGCAGGTAGTGGCTCAACCATGGCTCCTGACAACTTCACAGAGTTGGTGAAGAAGACCAGATCTGAGACAGAACAGGCCATTTTTGGGGAACATAGTATGGACCACCAGTCAGAGGACACTCACGATATTCACCAACATACTTGGGGGAAGGAGGTGCCGTTGTGGGTGTTGGTGTGAGTTTGTGGTTTTGTCTCTTTTCTGAGAATAGGTAGGAAAGACTGTTTGTTTGTTTGGACTGGAATGTTTCTAGAAAGTCGTTTGACAACGTGAGTGTTTCTATGTCTGTGCATTCCACTGTATCTGTGGTTGTAGACATTTGAAAAGCGAATGCATCAATGGTTGTGTCCTGTCTAGTAGAAAGCTTGCCAGCATTCATCCTGCACAATTAAAGAATGGAGAGAGGCTTGCCTTATGGATGGGCAACACCTACTATCTTCCTAAGTTCTTGTTTTCTTCCTGAATACTGGCCACTCTCCAGAATAGCCTCATGGTTTGGTTTCCAAGATATGTACCACCTTCAAGATCTGTTACATGGCCATGTACTGGATAGCTGAAGAGAATAGAAGCATCTCAGAAAACTCACATATCAGTGTGACCATTAAAGTCTCAGTGGAAAAACACTGCATTGGGCCTTTTGCTTACCTATTGTTCTGTTGTCCTGAATGTCAGGAAGATCTTTGCCCCAGGCCACCCCTTTGTGAAGCCAGAAGAAAACAGTTTTCAAATGGAAATGAATGGGCATCACCTGTGGCTCTTTGCTTAATTGCTTTGGAAAGAGATGTGGCTGAATAAGCCTCTTTGCCCTATGTGAGGCAGTGGCTTAGATTCTCAGCACCTGATGGATCTAAAGAGAGTTTCCCAGTTTGCATGCAAAATGAAAATGGCCAAAAGAGCAGTCATTGTGGACGAAGTCTCTCGCCTTCCTCTGTAAGCTTCTTGACCTCCATCAAGTGAGAATAGGGATCCTTTGAGTCAAATCAGTTCTTCAAAGCCCTACAGAGGCTAGCACATAAGGGCTTGGGTTTTCTCATGACACCAATTCACATAAAGAATCTATACCAGACAGTCAGTAGGCCTCAAATTAGAGAAGCAGAGCAGTATTAAGAGCAGGACTATTTGATCACTATTGGTTCACAGGAAGGGAGTCCAGGCCACCCTGACTTTAGGCAAATGAGGGGCAAGGGAGTTTATTTGGAAAACTGTCTTGGTCTGTGCCCCTCATGGAAACCTCCAGTCAGAGGCTATGAAGAGTGTCTATGTGGAAGAAGATGAGGGCCATTTGGGAGTGTTTTGGTTTTAATTGTGGTCATTTGTGTGGTGGTTGGAAAAGATGACTAGGTCCACGTGGCTTGAACTCTGGTGTGATTCCCCTTACAGACTGAGTTCAGGAACTGACCTCAGAGAAGTATTTCCATGAATTGTGTTGGGATTTTAGGAGACCACGCATGAGAGTTGCCTTTGGAAACTGAGATGAATGCCCAGGGTGGCTTTCCGCAGAGCATTGTCAATCTCTGCCAGGGCATCACATTATTTTATTCTGAAAGACTTGGCAGCCATTGTTGACAGTCAAAACACACATGGGCCTCACATTGTAGACCTCAATGGGCCTGGCTTCATGTGTCCTTTTGGCCACTCTTTGGGAAGCCTTACCTCTGAGAGTTCTCCAGAGTTTCCTTGAAATGTGCTTCCTCAAACATTAATGGTTTCTGAATGAATTGAAACCCACAATTTCTCCAACTTCATCCTTGAAAAATGGCTACATAAATACAATGAAATTTTTGAAATTTTCATGACCAGGTGGCACTGGAGAACCTTTCAATGTCCTCTTACTGATGAAGTGTGTACCAGACAGTGCCTCGATTGACTGGGTTTCATGAAAATGATGTAGAACAGAGATGCCAGTATGTTGGAGCCTGCTGAGTAGTGGGCCCAGAGCTATGGTGTGCAGGTGTGTGATAAAACATCTGTGGTCGGGCCATGTGTATCTGACATTGACTTCCAAATGGCTTGTGGCTGACATTGTGCAACCAGGAATCACTTATATGTCTGAGAACTCTCCATATAAGGCATCTTGTTATATGGAGATGTTTCAGGACAATGTTCAGAATCAGGTGCTATGGTCAAGGGGACAAGCTATGTGGGATAGAAGCCTGGTTGATGCATTCTCCTGCAGACCCTCATCTATTTCATGTGACAGAACTCTCTCCAGCACTGTGTCCCAGCTGAATTCCTTGTATTTTGTGAAGCAAATAACAAACTCCCAGTGCAGCAGCAAGAAACACCATGAAAAGTGGAGGATGACCAAATGGCTTCACAGTCCACACGGGGAGTCACTTAGCCTTCAGTGGCCACAGTTTACCTACAAAGAGTGAATTCAGCACTGCTGCCTCATGTCCTTTGGAAAATAAGAAACCATGTCCTCCACGTCACATAGATGCAGATCCAGCTTTGATGGTCTCATTAGAAAGAAAGCTAAAGTTCCTGACAACAACATATATGTCAAGTGCCCATCCTCAGAGGCAGTTTTTAAGGAAGTCTTTAGGCCGGCAGAGCTGCATGTTTGATAGCGTTTACCTATTAGACCAGGATGCAAGAAAAGACCACTGACTCCAATTAAAATCAAGTTAAAGCAAGCTTATAATTTCCACTGCCCAGGTGGACTCTCCCTCCCAAAACAGTGGGAACAAGACAGCCACCCAAATTTCCTACAGCCCAGGTTTATAACCCAGAATTTTACACTACAGGGGGGTTACAAATATCAGAACTCTGACAAGCATCACACTAATCGTAGTTTATATATATATATATATATATATATATATATATATATATATATATATATATATATATTTTTTTTTTTTTTTTTTTTTTTGCTGGCCCCAACATCAGAATTTATGAAAACCATTAGAACCTCAGAGAGGGTCATTGTCTGGCCAGGGAAGGCCAATATTTATGAGGTGTCAATAAAGTTTCATAGAGGGTTGTTCCTGGTCAAAGTGCCAGGCATGGGTGAGTTCAAGGCCACGGGCAGGCATTCCAAGCAAGTTCAGAATTTGGTGTAATTTATAGTTAAGCCAAAATTTTCTTTTCATGGCTTTGTGGCAAGATGGATCCAAATTTTAATAAAAGATCAGGTTGGGTATATCATTCCCCCCTTTTCTAATGTGTCCCTTTCAAATCTTTGATAGGGTAGGGGAAGAGCACTGAGGGAATTTTAATACCTCACGTAACAGTCTCCATATTTTTTGAACTCACACAAAACCAGTCTCCCTGATTTTACCTGACTTAATTAATTACTTAAAATGAAAGTCTATCTATTTTTGGCTCCATTGTTGTAAGAAGAGAGTCGTCACTCATTTTGGCTTCTTCTGAGCTGAGAGAGGGTGACATGAGGGGGCACAGCATGAGGGATATGAGTTGCCTTTTAGAAGTCAATTCGGTTTGAAGTCTGTTTGTGGTAGAAGAGTTTGTAAAGTCATCTGGGGATGGGTTCTTCTATGAGAGAAACAAAAACCATGAGTACTGAATAAATGTTGCAGCAGCTGAAACATGTCACTGTATAGATGTCCCCTCATCTGTCTTCAATATCCCCAGTTATCAGGACTTTCAACTTAACTTTTAGTGTCACAGTTGTTTCATCCCATAAGATACAGTTTAATAATTTAATGTCATCTGATCTTGCAAATTCCTTTTACTAGCATGACCTCTGTGTGTAATAGAGAAACCTTTAATTCTGTTATTCAGGGCTGGATAATCGTACTAGCAAACACCAAGCCTACCTGTGTAGGTTAGGAATATCTGTAGGCCTTAAACAAAAAACTTCTGCCTCTGGTACCTCCTCTTGATAGACTCTTTTTATACTCATCAGGCATTACTGTCTGAGAATCCTTCTTTGTAGCCTCCAGTCTTACTTATTTTGGGAGGCTACCATAAAATGTATACGTTAAAATATTATTATAACTATTATTTTTTAAAATGCCCAGGAATGGCTGTATTTTGGGTTTATCTGTCTTTGCTAAGAGTTTAAGATGAAGCAGTAAAACTGACTTTTGTTTCTATCTATTGTTAACAGTCAGCTGAGATTTTATGGGAGTCATTCCTGGGGAAACTTGAGAGCAGCTTCTCAGTTCTGCTAGTGCCATTTGCGCTAGGTGAGTCCAGGTCTTGCTTGACCATGTGGCTTCTCTCGGAAGCATCAGGAATATCTCCCTTCTCTGATGACTCTCTTCTTCGTAGAAAATGCACTGATTGGCTTTCTGTTCTCCAGTGGTCTCATTAATCTTCCTGATCAGGAGGTTATGTGGCTCAGAGTTGCAAAGTTCTTTAGAGAAGTCTCCTGTTCCCTGGATACAGACTGACTCAGAGGGCTAGAGCCAAATATTTGTTTTATTGTCCCTTTTCATTTAAATTAAATTTTAAATCCTAATCTTAAACATCCAGCAAATAAATTTTAACAGCCTTATATTAAGAGTACTGTGCTTTAATGTCTATAATTTAAAATTATTTATCTTTTTATTATTTGGGATCTGTATTTTTCTGTCTGTCTTGTAGGTGATGACTTATTATCTTAAATTAACCAATGTTGTGTTCTAAAAGCAACTCTTTTGTAAAACACTAACAGGGAATCTTTAGTTAACTTATAAGGAAATTCAAAATAAAATTAACAAGAGTAAAAATACTTAGTTCGTGTAATAGCTACCCTGAATTTTAGGCTGAGTTATACATTATATCCCCTTTTTGAGATCCTAGTAATCTTGACAGAAAAACATAACTTTAAATTAAATAACATCTGACCTACTGCTTTCGTAGTTATTCTCACATGTTGTAAGATGAGACACAGAGCCTTATCTCAGGTAAGGCAGGGCTCTATATAAATCTTAAGTGTTTTAGTTCTAAAGCTGATCTTTGTTTTTTAAATATCATTTTACACAGTTTACATAAATTGTTTGAGGTCACATGAATATTAGCTAACACCATATGATATCACATTTAAAACATGAATTAAAGAAAGGCTGAAAGTTTTTAACCTTTACATAGATTAGGCGCTCATTAACTTAAAAATATATTTAAATTTTTTCCCAATGTAAAAAGTAACATAAAACTTTATATATCTTATTGATAACAAGTAAATAAATCCCCAATATATATATATATTTTTACCATACAACTTCAGAACACCAGCTTGATGAAATGCTCTTTTAAAGTTTCTACCTTACAGAATTGTATACCTGGAAGATATGACCACATTAATAGCATCACAATGACATTGATGTTTTTACATTAACCAAGTTTAGCTTTTAAAGAAATGGCAGTAGAGTGCTCTAAAATAACAGTTCTTATTTAATCAGTTGTTTAATTTTTATGGTTGCTTGTTCTAGAAAAATAAAACTTTATAAACACAATGTTATGGGTAAACTTTTGTTTTAAGAAATTTGTGTCGCTTTATCACATGACTGATTTTTACAATCTTATACAGACTTTAGAACAAACTTATACAGACCTTACTAAATCAATCAGATATCTAACAAAAGTACTCATGAATGAGTAATCCCATATCAAATTTACTTCACTTATTTATCAAAATATTAGAGAAATGTATTGAACAGTGTAAACCATTTCTTTGTTAAAGGAAAAGTCCTAGAACCAAGGCATATTAGACATTTTATAGACATTAATATTTTATTAGATTTTTGAGCAGCTAGAAAAACTTGTAAGCTTAAATTTAAAGACATTTATTGTTATTTGCTTATCCAAATTTAAAGTGAATCATTTAAATCACGTGAATTAAAGATCTTTGAATCCACTTTTTAAAATTTGTTTTTATGAGTGCTTTTTTTAATGATCGCTCCTTATATATGTTAATTTGTATATCACATATATGATATACGGACATATGGATATATAGACATACAACACATAACAAAAGTGTGCACAAATAATAATAGTAAGGCCTTGTAGCTTTTCGCAGGTGAAATCTCCATTGCAATGTTTCAAAACTCCACTGTTGGTCAAATATAGAACTGATCAGAAAAATATTAACCTAGTTCTGTAGGATCAAAATAATGAGCTCAAAAAAAATACAGAATCTAAGGAAAAAAATGAGAGTCCTAGAAAAAATGACTGGCCATAAATTAGTAAATACCATACTATAGACCTTTTTTTTCCCACTTAGACATCAGATCAGTCTCCTACTGAGTTTGCAGGCTTCTTTCATTTACATTTGAACATAAGTCCTGGCTGAGTTCTGGAAGGAGCTGGACAAAACTGCTATTCTAAGCAGACACCTCAGGCCTAAGGCACTTTAACCATAATTTTCAGGTGAGGATGTTGAAAATTATGATACAATTTTAAGATACAATTCACAAAATTTTATACCTTAACATCTTTTTTTGTCAACAGATACCATACTATGATTTACTATCCTTGTCCAAATTAATGCACTGATACACACTGTGACATTTTCCCAGGCTACCCAATTAAAAATTTGTTAAAAAAAAGACAGAATGATTGGGAAGTTACTTGCCAACTTGGAAGTAGAATTCTTTAGTTTTCCATTTTAAGTATTTAAGTTCTCTGGCATGAATTATCTGAAATCATAAACTAAAAAATTACCTAAACCCGACTTTTAACTTCAAGATTGTGCAATGCTTCAAAAACCCATTCAGATACCATATTGTTACAATAAAACATCATCCTTTAGACACACATTCAGCTAAGATCATTCCCAAGAAACAATTTATAATATCAACACATTATTGCACATGTCTTAAATGGCCAGAAACAAAGACAAAAGACAGACAGAAAGGAGCTCCAGACTATGGCTGACAGGACAGAAGCCTTTAAAACAGCAGAAAAGAGAAAAATCTCCTACACCAGTGGCACGATATATGTCCCCACAAGGGCATCAGATGTTTTCACAGAGGGGGAACCTGAAATGCATTATCAAAGGTCTCCATGGTGACTTTACTGCATTTAGTGTCTCCTTTTTCTTTTTCTCTTTTTTAAGAAGACAGAGGTGGCATAATACTTACAGTGCAGGGAAGGAAGGAGGGAATTCACTGAAGCAACAGGACTTCGGCAGCTGCTGGGAGTCCCTCAGTCCCGTCTTTTACTTACAGGATTAGCTCCTCTGGTTCGGTTCCACCCCAAGCACACTGAATCTCCTAACATTTCAGTAGTCAGCTCTCAAAAATTCCAGGGTCAGGGGCGGTATCAAAATTTGTAACTTAAATTTCGGTTCCGGACCTTGAAGCCAATTAATACCAATTTAATATAAGGACAGGGTTTGAGAAAAAGTAAAAGGGAGGTTTACTGCTTTGCTAACAAAGGAGAAAAACAGGGGACTTTGTCCAAAGTTGTGACTCTCTTGATCTGGAGGGACAAGGGGTTTTAAAGGAGTTTCACTTGTTAACCTGGGAGATACTCAGTTATTAGGTCCCCAGCAGGCATTGCCCTCTGCAGTGGGTGTGCTCCAGACAGCCAGCTAGGGGCTTCTCTCTCCTGCTTAACAAAGGCGGGTATAGTGCATCACATTTCTTTAAAACACAGTCCAAAGGGGTGTCAGGCTTACATGATTTATTACCCATTTTCAAGTCCAATATTCTTAAGGTTTTACCACAGAAATCACACAACAAAACGCACAAAAACAAACAAATAAAAAACATTTAGAACACAGAACAAAACACACACAAAAAAAACAGAAACTCGGCAAATAAACAGAAAACCAGAGGAGCAATGCAGCGTCTTGCTAAAGCTCCGGGGTAGGAGCTCCTGCATGCCAGTTGGCACCTCTCTACACTTTCAGAGGTATTCCCTACAGAACAGAACAGAGGAAAGAAGGATTGCTATTACTGTCCCAGACAGGAGTATATGTGAGCCTTCCCAGGCCACCTCTCTGTCATCAGAAGAGTACTCCCTTAACCGGATATCAGATGTTATAAAGGCGCCTCTTACCTATGAAGGCCTCCTCCACCAGGTGCTTGATAATAGTTTTAGTGTGATGGTTCACTGCAGTGATCCACGGACTGAAGGCTCATTCCAAGGTTTTGGAACTTGGCTCTCCAGCCCGGAGTCCTGGAGGATAGGCCAGCTTCAGAATTTCCAGCGGTCTGGCTTTGTGATCAGGTCGGGTCATGTTGCTGGGGAACTCCAAAATGTTAGTCCAGGACACAAGAAAAGACCACTGACTCCAATTAAAATCAAATTAAGGCAAGCTTAATATTTCAAGCAGCCGGGCTGCCTCTCCCTCTCAAACTGGTGGGAACAAGACAGCAACCCCACCTTTCCTACAGCCCAGCTTTATAGCCCAGAAAGTTACACAAAAGGAGGGTTACAGAAAACAGAACTTTGACAAGCATCACACTAATTGTAGTTTACATTTTTTTTTCTGGCCCCAGCATCAGAAATTATGAGGACCATTAGAGCCTCTGAGAGGGTCGTTGTCTGGCCAGGGAAGGCGAATATTTATGAGGTGTCATTAAAGTTTCAGAATGGGCTGTTATCTGGTCAGAGAGCCAGGCATGGGTGAGTTGAAAACATGGTCAGGCATTCTAAGCAGGTTCAGAATTTGCAGTAATTTATACTAAAGCAAAAATTATCTTTTCATGGCTTTGTGGCAAGATGGCTCACAATTTTAATGAAAGATCATGTTGGGTGATCAACCCTGTCCCTTACTTTTGGAAAATCCTCTACCACCTCCAAGGTTGTGAACTCCTGAGCATTTTCCATTCCAGATATGTATTCACAGAATTTCTAACTCTTCTTCTCTAATTGTGTCTTACTTGGGGCGAAGGTAATGTCAAGCCATTGTTCTGGATGAGAGTGGGAAGAATATTGTGCAGCACATAATTGCATACACATTGGATTCACTTTCCAATTTTCCAATTGAAATACTGAATTCCTGACAATAACCCATACCCTTCTAGACGCTAACTACAAATACTAATATGATGGAGAAAAATAACCCAAACGGAATTGAAATATAAGCAGTTCAGAGTAGGCATGGTGTATATTGGACTTGCGTTTTGCAAGATAAATGGTAGGTGTTATAAATCTAGTCATTTTTTAATTGAAATTGTTTTATATGTGTATTAAAGTTAACAAATATGTGAATTCCTATCTCCCTTTCGCTGTAACCTATTCAGCACATTAATTTTTATATGCACATATAGAATCCTACCTGATATCACACGTACATTTTTGTGAGGTACCTGACATTGCAGATACAAATTGTGAGAAGAGATCACTCCACCTAAACGCTGTTGGAACTGAAAATTCAAGCTAATGGTGAGCTTCCTAGTTTAATAACATTATACATAAATCCATGTTCAGTAAAATGAATATTTTTGGATCTGTGGATGATATATATTTCATGGTGAAATTCGATTGGCATATATAATTCTACTTTTGAATGTCTTTGTGTGTGTTTGTGTGTGTGTGTGTGTATATATATATACACACACACACACACAAACACACAATATATAAATCTCTAGATTTTTCAAAATATGAAATATATGTGTCTTATATACACTCCCTAAATTCATTCATGTTCATGTATGTGGATTAATATTCAACTTTTCACAAAATTATTCTCAGAAATATTCATCCACCTGAAATACATATTTGTTTTCTAGTACTGAAAACTAACTTCAGTGAAAGGTGCAAACAAATCCTAGTATTTCTACATTAACTGACCTAGTTTAACATCAATGCAAGTAGATTCCTATGGGATATGATGTGTATTTTGACATTAATTATTATTCAACACTGGTACATTACTATTTCTTCAGTTTATACACATCATAGGATATATATTTCATCCACTACTTAGCAAATTTATAGGCATTTGTTTCACTTTCAATCACTTCTTGCTCCAGAACACATGTATTTCCCTATGTTTCTTGACTGTTCTTTTCATGAGACTTTTTTTCAAATATATTATTTTCGATTTCCATGATCAATTTTTAAGCAAAACTCACACACCCTTCATGATAAAACATAACCCTAAGATGACCATTAGATATATAACTGGTTGGAATGATTGATTGTGTATCATTATAACATTTCTTATATATTTTCAGATATCCATTCAATCCATTATTTAAAGTGGATCCAGTTATATTATTTATTCCCAGTATGGTCTATTCATGCGTTATTGCTATATTCATAGACAGAGGGTATACCTATTTGTACCCCAATACAAATTTATATGTTCTCAAAATATTGCTCCTGGAAATGGTGGAAGAAATACTCATGTCACGTGATATACATATACATTTTATCACAGAAATATTCTGGACACAAAAAGCAAAGGTCACACTTTCAATTGTACCAAAGCCTAAATGGAAAGTGAGCATGGATTACTAAAAACATACCTGTCCAGGTTGCCTAATGCTCTCAAATGTCAATCCTATTGGTGACTACATATTTGTTTCTTCCTAAGATTATATGTTCAACCTCAAGCCTGTTGAAAATGTCTAATCCTATCACTCACTTTGTACTTTGCTTGATTTCCTAATGTCTTTATTGATATCTGCTTTCCCTCATATTTTTCCCAGTTCATCATTATGACTGACTCTTCACATGTGCTGACATTTACACTCACTCTCTAACCGAAACCCTATTGCTAAAAAACGTTTTGTCCAAATCCTATACTCACTCTTCATTCTAAACCTAACGAGTACCTTCCTCATCGTACTGAATATCGCTTTTTGACTGGATGTTCTCTTCAACATTCAATCATCCAAGGTACAAGGTCCTATGCCATTGTATATTGATTTATCTGAGACAACTGTGCAGCACATAACTCAAAGCTAAGAATACCACTTAAGGGTCCAATTCCCTTCTGGGCTTCAAATCTTTCCTAATTTTCTGCTTTCATACTTATATTTCTCCTATATACTCTTGTAAATATCGAAGGTTGCCAATACCATTATTCATCTCACAAAATGATTCGTAACCCAAATCAAACATGTTATTAACCCTAAACATACACTGTTCCCTCAATATAACTTACAGAAAAGCAGGGCAGAGTTGGTCTTACAATATAGGAATGTAGGTGATCTTCCACCTTCTGAGAACCTCAAAGATCCATGGAGAAATGATCCTTGGAGAAGATTTATGCAGCTATGTAGGACCTGAGAGAGCAATAGAAATCTTCCATGGCAAACAACCTGGTCAGGATGAATTGATGGGTCTAAATCAGCCTCTCTCTTCTTATTGTAGAGAAGTTGGAAGAAACCAGGCCTGTGTGGAGAGCTGTTCCCGGGTGCCTAAGGTTGATATTCCATTCTAACTTCTGAATGTGTCACAGGATGTTGGGGCAGCCTTCATCTCATGGGAACCTTGGAAGCAACTGTTAGGACAAAGTGGTTTTCAAGGCAGTGACCTCATTCAGTTCCTGAAGGAAGTGACCTCTTCTCACTTCCTTGGTGATGGAATTCTCTGAACTTGGGATCCAGGAAGCCAGGCACCCAGAGCCAGACCCAGTCCTAGTCCCATTGGGCTAACTTGTTTGCTTTTCCCAAGAACAGAGTCAGTCTTTCTTGGTACCTACTGATGTGAGGATGGCCAAATGCCAGCAGATCTCTGAAGAGGTACCTTCCCTGAGAAAGCAGGTAGTGGCTCACCGCTGTCTCCTGACAACTTCACAGAGTTGGCCAAGGAGACCAGATCTGAGACAGGACAGGCCATTTCGTAGGAACATAATATGGCCCACCAGTCAGAAGACACTCTGGATAGTCACATACCTACTTGGGGGAAGGAGGTGGCTTTGCCGTTGTGGGTGTGAGTTTGTGGTTTTTTTCTCATGTTCTGAGAATAGGTAGGAAAGGCGTTTTTTTTTTGGTGTGGAGTGGACTGTTTCTAATAAGTCCTTTGACATTGTGAGGGTTTCTATGTCTGTGTATCCCACTGTATCTGTGGTTGTAGACATTAGAAAAGAGAATGCATCAATGGACTTGTTTTCTCTAGTAGAAAGCTTCCCCACATTAATACTGCCCAATTGATTAATGGACTTCACTTTGCCTTATGGATGGGCAACACCTACTGTCTTCTTAAGTTACTCTTTTCTTCGTGAATTCTGGCCACTCTACAGAATACGCTCATGGTTTTGTGTCCCAGATATGTAACACCACAAGGCTCTGTGACATGGCCATGTACTGGATAGCTGAAGAGAATGAGAGCATCTCAGAAAACTCAGATATCAGTGTGACCAGTAAAGTCTCAGTGAAGAAACCCTTCTTGGGCCATTTGCTTACTTCTGATTCAATTACCCTGAATGTCAGGAAGGTCTTTGCCTCATGCCAACCCTTTGTGAAGCCTGAAGAAAACTGTTTTCATATGGAAATGAATGGGCTTCACCTGTGGCTCTTTGCTTAATTGCTTTGGAATGGGATGTGTCTGAATCAGTCTCTGGTCCTTGTGTGAGGCTGTGACTTAGATTCTCAGCACCCAATGGATCTGAATAAAAATCCCATGTGCTTCCCAAACCGAAATGGCCAAAAGAGAAGTCATTGTGGATGAATTTTTTTGCCTTCTTGTTTTAGGTTCCTGACCTCCATCAAGTGAGAATAGGGATCCTTTGGATTAAATGAGTTCTTCAAATCCCTGCAGAGGCTAGCCCATATTTGCTTGGGTTTTCTCATGACTCCAAATCACTTAAAGAATCCATACCTCACAGCCAGTAGGCCTCAAATTGGAGAAGCGGAACACTTTAACAGCAGGAATATTTGATCACTCCTGGTTCACAGGAGGAGTGTCCAGGCCACCATGATTTTAGGCAAATGAGGGGCAAGTGAGCTTATTTTGGACACTTTCTTAGGCTGTGCCCCTCATAGAAATCTCCAGCCAGAGGTTATGATGAGTGTCTTTATGGAAGAAGATGAGGGCCCTGTGGGAGTGTTTTGATTTTAATTGCGGTCATTTTTGTGGTGGTTGGAAAGAATGACTGGGTCCACCTGAGCTTGAACTCTGGTGTGATTCCCCTTAGAGACTGAGTTCTAGAACTGAACTCAGAGAAGTATTGCCATAAATCGTGTTTAGATTTTAGAAGGCCATGCATGAGACTCACCCATGAAAACTGAGATCTAGGCCCAGGGTGTCTTTCCACAAAACAATGGGAATCTCAGGCAGGATATCACATGATTTTATTCTGAAAGATTGGAAGGTATAGTTGAGAGTCAAAACACACATGGACCTCACATTGTAGACCTCAATTTGCCTGGCTTCATGTGACCTTTTGGCAACTCTTTGAGAAGCCTTGCCTGTGAGTGTTCTCCAAAGCTTTCATTGAAATGAGCTTTCTCAACACTTAATGGTTCCTGAATGATTTGAAACCCACAGTGCCTCCAACTTAATCTTTGAAAAATGGCTAGATAAATACCATGAAATTTTTGAAATTCCCATGACCAGGTGGCACTGGAGAAACTTTGTAAGTCCTGTGGTTGATCATGTGTATACCAGAGAATGCCTTGTTTTACTGGGTTTTATGTAAATGGTGTAGAACAGAGATGCCAGTAATTAGTATCCTGCTGAGTAGTGGGCCTAGAGCAGTGGTGGGCAGGTGTGTGATAAAACACCATGGTGGGGCCATGTGGATCGGCCATTGGCTTCCAAATGGATTATGACTGACATAGTGCAGAAATCAGACACTTATATGTAAAGGCATTTTTTATATGGAGAGGTTTCAGGGCAATGTTCAGAATCAGTTAACTATGGTTATTGGGGCAAGCTATGTTGGATAGAAGCATGGTTGGTGCATTCTCCTGCAGACCCTGACCCACCACACGTGACAGAACTCCCTCCAGCACTGTATTCTAGTAGAACTCCTTGTATTTGGTGAAGCAAATACCAAATTCCCAGTGCAGCAGCAAGAAACACCACGAAAAGTGGAGGATGACCAAATGTCTTCAGAGTCCACACGAGGAGACACTTAGCCTCCAGTGGCCACAGTTTACCTACAAAGAGAGAATTCAGCACTGCTGCCTCATGGTCGTTGGAATATAAGAAACCATGTCTTCCAGGTCACATAGATGCAGACCCATCTTTGATGGTCTCACTACAAAGGAAGTTAAAGCTCATGACAACAACATATATTTCAAGTGCCCAACCTCAGAGGCAGTTTCCCAAGAAGTCTTAGGCCAGCAGAGCTCCATGTTTGTGGAGTGTTTACCCTGTTCTTTACTTTTGGAAACTCCTCTACCACCTCCAAGGTTGTGAACTCCCGAGCATATTCCATTCCAGATATGTATTCACAGATTTTCACACTTTTCTACTCTAATTGTGTCTTACTTGGGGCCAAGCTAATATCAAGGCATTGTTCTGAATGTGAGTGGAAAGATTTTTGTGTAACACATATTTACATACACATTTGATTCATTTTTCAATTTTCTATTTGAAATACTGAAGCCCTGAAACTAACACATACCCTACTATACTCTGACTTATAATTCTAATATGATGGTGAAAAATAACCCAAACAGAATAGAAATACAAGCAGTTCCGAGGAGGCATGGTGTATTGTTACAATTGGTTTTTGCATTATATAGTGTAGGAGTTATAAATCTAGTCAATTTTTTTTGTTGAAATAGTTCTACATGTGTTTTTAAAATTAAAAAATATGTGAATTCCTGTCTCCCTTTCTCTGTAGCCTATTCAGCACATGTATTTTTATATGCACATATAGAATTCTACCTGGTACCACACTTACATACTTGTGAGGTAACTGAATTGGCAGATGCAAATTGTGCTAAAGGATCACTCCTCCTAAATGCTGTTGGAACTGAAAATTCAACCTATGGGTGAGCTTCCTAGTTGAATATCATTATACATTAATCCATGTTCAGTAAAATGAATATTTTTCGATCTGTGGATTATATATATTTCATGATGAATTTTGATTGGCATATATATTGCTACTTTTTTTTCTTTTATTGGTTGCTCAAAACATTACAAATCTCTTGACATATAATATTTCTTACATTAGATTCAAGTGGCTTATGAACTCCCATTTTTAGCCCAAATAGAGATTACAGAATCACATCGGTTACACATCCACATTTTTACATAATGCCCTATTAGTTACTGTTGTATTCTGCTACCTTTCCTATACTCTACTATCTCCCCTCCCCTCCCTTCCTATCTTCTCTTTTTCCCCCATCTACTGTAATTCATTTCACTCCATGTTTATTTTCCCATTCCACTCACAACGATATGTAATTTTGTGTAACAATGAGGGTCTCCCTCCATTACCATGCAATTTCCCTTTTCTCTTACTTACCCTCCCACCTCATGTCTCTGTTTAAAGTTAATCTTTTCTTCCTGCTATTCTTCCCTGCTCTGTTCTTAGTTGCTCTCATTATATCAAAGAAGACATTTGGTATTTATTTTTTAGGGATTGGCTATTTTCACTAAGCATAATCTTCTCCAGTACCATCCATTTTTCTGCAAATTTTATGATTTTGTCATTTTTTAGTGCTGCGTAATACTTCATAGTGTATAAATGCCACATGTTTTTTATCCATTCATCTATTGAAGGGCATCTGGGTTGGATCCACAGTGTTTCAGTTGTGAATTGTACTGCTATGAAAATCGATGTAGTAGTATCCCTGTATTACTCTCTTTTAAGGTCTTCAGGGAATAGTCCGAGAAGGGCAATAGCTGAGTCAAATTGTGGTTCCATTCACAGCTTTCCCAGGAATCTCCATACTGCTTTCCAATTTGGCCACACCAGTTTACAGTCCCACCAGCAATGTACAAGAGTATCTTTTACCCCACATCCTTGCCAGCACTTGTTGTTTGACTTCATAATGGCTGCCAATTTACTGGAGTGAGATGGTATCTTAGGGTGATTTCGATTTGAATTTCTCTGACTGCTAGAAATGGTGAGCATTTTTTATGTACTTGTTGATTGATTGTATGTCCTCCTCTGAGAAGTGTCTGTTCAAGTCCTTGACCCATTTTTTTAACTGGGTTATTTGTTATCTTATTGTCTATTTTTTTGAGTTCTTTGTATATTCTGGATATTAGGGCTCTATCTGAAGTGTGAGGAGTAAAAATTTGTTCCCATAATGTATGCTCCTTATTTACCTCTCTTATTCTTTCTCTTGCTGAGAAAAAACTTTTCAGTTTAAGTAGTCCCATTTGTTGATTCTTGTTATTAACTCTTGTGCTATGGGTGTCCTATAAAGGAATTTGGAGCCCAACCCCATAATATGTAGATCAGAGCCAACTTTTTCTTCTATCAGACACAGAGTCTCTGATTTGATATCTAGCACCTTGATCCACTATGAGTTAACTTTTGTGCATGGCGACAGAAAGGAATTCAGTATCATTTTGTTGCATATGGATTTCCATTTTTCCCAACACCATTTGTTGAAGATACTATATTTCCTCCATTGCATGCTTTTAGCTCCTTTTTCAAATATAAGATAGTTGTAGCTTTTTGGATTAGTCTCTGTGTCCTCCATTCTGTACCATTGGTCCACCCGCCTGTTTTGGTACAAGTACCATGCAGTTTTTTTTGTTGTTGTTGTTTTATTTTGTTTTTTTTTAATTAATTTTATTGTAGGTTGTTCAAAACATTACATAGTTCTTGATATATCATATTTCACACTTTGATTCAAATGGGATATGAGCTCCCATTTTTACCCCATATACAGATTTCAGAATCACATCAATTGCACAACCATTGATTTACATATTGCCATTCTGGTGACTGTTGTATTCTTCTGCCTTTCCTATCCTCTACTATCCCCCCTCCCCCTCCCCTCCCCTCTTCTCTCTCTACCCCCTCTACTGTAATTCATTTCTCCCCCTTATATTTTTCCTCCTTTCCCCTCACTTCCTCTTGTATGTAATTTTCTATACCCCTGAGGGTCTCCTTCCATTTACATGCAATTTCCCTTCTCTCTCCCTTTCCCTCCCACCTCTCATCCCTGTTTAATGTTAATCTTCTTCTCATGCTCTTCGTCCCTACTCGGTTCTTAGTTACTCTCCTTATATCAAAGAAGACATTTGGCATTTGTTTTTAAGGGATTGGCTAGCTTCACTTAGCATAACCTGCTCTTATGCCATCCATTTCCCTCCAAATTCTATGATTTTGTCATTTCTTAATGCAGAGTAATACTCCATTGTGTATAAATGCCACATTTTTTTTATCCATTCTTCTATTGAAGGGCATCTAGGTTGGTTCCACAGTCTTGCTATTGTGAATTGTGCTGCTATGAACATGGATGTAGCAGTGGCCCTATAGTGTGCTCTTTTTAGGTCTTTAGGGAATAGACCGAGTAGGGGAATAGCTGGATCAAATGGTGGTTCCATTCCAAGCTTTCCAAGAAATCTCCATACTGCTTTCCAAATTGGGCGCACCAATTTGCAGTCCCACCAGTAATGTACAAGAGTACCCTTTTCCCGACATCCTCGCCAGCACTTGTTGTTGTTTGACTTCCTAATGGCTTCCAATCTTACTGGAATGAGATGGTATCTTAGGGTGGTTTTGATTTGCATTTCTCTGACTGCTAGAGATGGTGAGCATTTTTTCATATACTTGTTGATTGATTGTATGTCCTCCTCTGAGAAATTTCTGTTCAGGTCCTTGGCCCATTTGTTGATTGGGTTATTTGTTATCTCATTGTCTAATTTTTTTAGTTCTTTGTATATTCTGAATATTAGGGCTTTGTCTGAAGTGTGAGGAGTAAAGATTTGTTCCCAGGACGTAGGCTCAATATTTACCTCTCTTATTGTTTCTTTTGCAGAGAAAATCTTTTTAGTTTGAGTAAGTCCCATTTGTTGATTCTAGTTATTAACTCTTGTGCTATGGGTGTCCTATTGAGGAACTTGGAGCCCGACCCCACAGTATGTAGATCATAGCCAACTTTTTCTTCTATCAGACGCCATGTCTCTGATTTGATATCAAGTTCCTTGATCCACTTTGCGTTAACTTTTGTGCATGGCGAGAGAAAGGGATTCAGTTTCAATTTGTTGCATATGGATTTCCAGTTTTCGCAACACCATTTGTTGAAGATGCTAGCCTTCTTCCATTGCATGCTTTTAGCCCCTTTATCGAATATAAGATAGTTGTAGTTTTGTGGATTGGTTTCTGTGTCCTCTATTCTGTACCATTGGTCCACCCGCCTGTTTTGGTACCAGTACCATGCTGTTTTTGTTACTATTGCTCTGTAGTATAGTTTGAAGTCTGGTATAGCTATACCGCCTGATTCACACTTCCTGCTTAGCAATGTTTTTGCTATTCTGGGCCTTTTATTTTTCCATATGAATTTCATGATTGCTTTCTCTATTTCTACAAGAAATGCCATTGGGATTTTGATTGGCATTGCATTAAACCTATTGAGAACTTTTGGTAATATGGCCATTTTGATGATGTTAGTTCTACCTATCCATGAACAGGGTATATTTTTCCATCTTCTAAGATCTTCTTCAATTCTCTGTTTAGGGTTCTGTAGTTTTTGAATGTATAAGTCTTACACCTCTTTTGTTAGGTTGATTCCCATGTATTTTATTTTTTCTGAGGATATTGTGAATGGGGTGCTTGTCCTCATTTCCATTTCAGAGGATTTGTCGCTGATATACAGGAATGCCTTTGATTTATGCGTGTTGATTTTATATCCGGCCACTTTGCTGAATTCATTTATTAGCTCTAATAGTTTCTTTGTAGACCCTTTTGGCTCTGCTAGGTATAGAATCATGTCATCTGCAAATAGTGATAATTTGAGTTCTTCTTTTCCTATTTTTATGACTTTAATTTCTTTCGTCTAATTGCTCTGGCCAGTGATTCGAGAACTATGTTGAACAGAAGTGGTGAGAGAGGGCATCCCTGTCTTGTTCCAGATTTTAGAGGGAATGCCTTCAGTTTTTCTCCATTCAGAATGATGCTAGCCTGAGGCTTAGCATAGATTGCTTTTACAATATTGAGGTATGTTCCTGTTATCCCTAGTTTTTCTAGAGCTTTGAACATAAAGGGATGCTGTACTTTGTCGAATGCTTTTTCCGCATCTATCGAGATGATCATATGGTTCTTATTTTTAAGCCTATTGATGTGGTGAATAACATTAATTGATTTCCGTATATTGAACCAACCTTGCATCCCATGGATAAATCCTACCTGATGATGGTGCACAATTTTTTGATATGTTTTTGTATCCGGTTCGCCAGAAGTTTATTGAGGATTTTTGCATCTAGGTTCATTAGAGATATTGGTGTGTAGTTTTCTTTCTTTGGAGTGTCTTTGTCTGGTTTAGGAATCAGGGCGATGTTGGCCTCTTAGAATGAATTTGGAAGTTCTCCCTCTTTTTCATTTTCCTGAAATAGCTTGAAAAGTATTGGTATTAGTTCCTCTTTAAAGGTTTTGTAAAACTCTGCTGTATACCCATCCGGTCCTGGGCTTTTCTTAGTTGGTAGTCTTTTGATGGTTTCTTCTATTTCCTCAATTGATATTGGTCTGTTTAGGTTGTCAATATCCTCCTGACTCAATCTGGGCAAATCATATGACTTAAGAAATTTATCGATGCCTTCACTATCTTCTATTTTATTGGAGTATAAGGATTCAAAATAATTTCTGATAATCTTCTGTATTTCTGAAGTGTCTGTTGTGATATTGCCTTTTTCATCCCATATGCTAGTAATTTGAGTTCTCTCTCTTCTTCTCTTCATTAGCGTGGCTGAGGGTCAGTCAATTTTATTTATTTTTTCAAACAACCAACTTTTAGTTTTGTCAATTTTTTCAATTGTTTCTTTTGTTTCAATTTCATTAATTTCAGCTCTGATTTTAATTATTTCTTGTCTTCTACTTTTTTGCTGTTGTTTTGCTCTTCTTTTTCTAGGACTTTGAGTTGAAGTATTAGATCATTTATTTGTTGTTTTTTTTCTTTTTTTAAGGATTGAACTCCAAGCAATAAATTTTCCTTTTAGAACTGCTTTCAATGTGTCCCATAGATTCCGACATGTTGTGTCTGTGTTTTCATTTATCTCTAAGAATTTTTCAATTTCCTCCTTGATGTCTTCTATAACCCATTGATCATTCAGTAACCTATTTTTCATTCTCCAAGTGATGCATGATTTTTCCTTACTTCTTTTATCGTTGATTTTCAATTTCATTCCATTATGTTCAGATAAGATGCATGGTATTATCTCTACTCCTTTATATTGTCTAAGAGTTGCCCTGTGACATAATATAAAATCTATTTTTGAGAAGGATCCATGTGCTGCTGAGAAAAAAGTGTAACTGCTTGATCTTGGGTGGTATATTCTATATATGTCAATTAAGTCCAGGTTATTAATTATGTTATTGAGTTCTATAGTTTCCTTATTCAACTTTTCTTTGGAAGATCTATCCAGTGGTGAGAGAGGTGTGTTGAAGTCTCCCATAATTATTGTATGGTGGTCTATTAGACTCTTGAACTTGAGAATAGTTTGTTTGATGAACATAGCTGCACCATTGTTTAGGGCATATATATTTATGATTGTGATGTTTTGTTGGTGTATGGTTCCCTTGAGCTGTATGTAGTGTCCCTCTTCATCCCTTTTGATTAACTTTGGCTTGAAATCTATTTTATATGATATGAGTATGGACACTCCTGCTTGTTTCCAAAGTCCATATGAGTGATATGATTTTTCCCAACCTTTCACCTTCAGTCTATGTATGTCTTTTCCTATCAAATGCGTCTCGTGTAGGCAGCATATTGTTGGGTCTTGTTTTGTGATCCATTCTACTAGCCTGTGTCTCTTAATTGGTGAGTTTAAGCCATTAACATTTAGGGTTATTATTGAGATATGGGTCGTTCTTCCAGCGATATTTGTTTATTTATGTTCCTAAACATGGTTTGTTTTCCTCTTTGATTATCCCCAGGCTTTACTGTACTCCCTCCCGCTGTTGGTTTTCATTGATATTTTCCATTTCCTCTTCTTGTAATATTTCGCCGAGGATGTTTTGAAGAGATGGTTTTCTAGCTGCAAATTCTTTGCACTTTTGTTTATCGTGGAAGGTTTTAATTTCATCTTCCATCCTGAAGCTTACTTTCGCTGGATACACAATTCTTGGTTGGAACCCATTTTCTTTCAGTGTTTGAAATATGTTATTCCATTATCTTCTAGGTTTCAGAGTCTGTGTTGAAAGATCAGCTGTTATCCTGATTGGTTTACCCCTAAATGTAATCTGCTTCCTTTCTCTTGTAGCTTTTAAAATTCTCTCCTTATTCTGTATGTTGGGCATCTTTATTATAATGTGTTTAGGTGTGGATCTCTTATGATTTTGCACATTCGGCATCCTGTAGGCTTCTAGGATTTGGGATTCTGTCTCATTCTTCAAGTCTGGGAAGTTTTCTCGTATTATTTCATTGAATAGATTGCTCATTCCTTTTGTTTGGACCTCTATACCTTCCTGTATCCCAATGACTCTTAAGTTTGGTCTCTTTATGTTATCCCATATTCTTGAATGTTCTGCTCATGGTTTCTTAACAGCTTTGCTGAGCTGTCTATGTTCTTCTCCAGTTGAAATACTTTGTTTTCATTGTCTGATGTTCTATCTTCTAAGTGTTCTACTCTGCTGGTAGTATTCTCAATTGAGTTTTTAAGTTGGTTTATTGTTTCCTGCATTTCCAGGATTTCTGTTTGTTTGTTTTTTATAACCACGATCTCCCTGTATAATTGATCTTTTGCTTCTTGGATTTGTTTATGTAATTCATTTTCGAAGTGGTTGAAGTGGTCTTTCATTGTCTGATTTTGCTGTCTAATGTCTTCCTTGAGACTCCAGATTATCTGAAGCATGTATATCCTGAATTCTTTATCTGACATTCCATCTGATGCAGATATTACCTCTTCTAAAGTTGAGTTGACCTGCATTGCTTGTGGTCCTTTCTTTCCTTTTCTTTTCATACTGATCGCTTTTCTTTCTGCTTGGTGAAACTGTTGTGTTAGTGATTTTTCCCCCTATATATTTATATTGCTCTTGTATAGTTGCAAAGTTTCCCTCGCAGGCTTTGGCGGTGGTTCTGCCCCTCCTCCAATTGGGGCAATGTGCCTACCACGCCGGCAGGTCGCTGTGCCTGTACTTTCGGTGGTCACAGGTCCGCCTATCTTGCAGGCGTGAGCAGCGGCTCTGCCCCTCCGCTGGCTGCTAGGCCTGTTCTGTCTGTCGTTTGCAGGTCTGTCTACCTAACAGGCGCTGGTGGCCGCCCTGCCCCTCCTCCAACCGGGGTGATGTGTCAGACAGGCCACTGGGCCTGTTTTGTCAGTGGTCACGGTACCGCCTACCTTGCAGGTGCGTGGGGCAACAGTGCCCTTCCGCAGGTTCTGGGCCTGACCTGCCGGTGGGTCGCAGGTCATTCATTTTTTAGTTCTAGTAGTTTTTGTAGACCCTTTTGTGTCTTCTATGTTTAGAATAATGTCACCCGAAAATAGTGATAATTTACGTTCTTATTTTCCTATTTTTATGCCTTTTATTTCTTTAGTCTGTCTAATTGCTCTGGCCAGTGTTTTGAGAACTATATGGAATAGAAGTGGTGAGAGAGGGTATCCCTGTCTTGTTCCAGATTTTAGAGGAAATGCCTTCAATTTTTCTGCATTCATAATGATGCTAGCTGAGGCTTTGCATAGATAGCTTTTACAATGTCGAGGTAATTTCCTGTTATCCCTAGTTTTTCTAATGTTTTGAACATAAAGGGATGCTGTACTTTGTCAAGTGCTTTTTTTGCTTCTAACGAGATGATCATATGGTTCTTATCTTTAAGTCTATTGATGTGGTGAATAACATTTATTGATTTCCGTATATTGAACCATCGTTGCATCCCAGGGATGAATCCTACTTGATTATGTTGCATAATTTTTTTGATGTGCCTTTGTATTCGATTCGCCAGAATTTTATTGAGGATTTTTGCATGTAGGTTCATCAGATATATTGGTCTGTAGTTTTCTTTCTTTGAGGTGTCTTTTTCTGATTTCGGAATCAGCGTGATGTTGGCCTCATAGAATGAATTTGGCAGAGCTCCCTCTTTTTCTCTATCCTGAAATAACTTGAAAAGTATTGGTATTAAATCTTCTTTAAATGTTTTGTAAAACTCCGCTGTATAGCCATCCGTTCCTGGGCTTTTCTTGGTTGGTAGTCTTTTGATTGCTTCTTCTGTTTCATCCATTGACATTGGTCTGTTTAAATTGTGTGTATCCTCCTGACTCAGTCTGGGCAAATCATATGACTTAAGAAATTTGTTGATGTCTTCACTATATTCTATTTTATTGGAATATAGGTTTTCCAAATAATTTCTAATTGTCTTCTGTATTTCGGAAGCATCTGTTGTAATATAGCCTTTTTCATCCCATATGTTAGTAATTTGAGTTCTCTCTCTTCTTCTCTTCATTAGCATGGCTAAGGGTCTGTCGAACATATATATTTTTTCGAAGAACCACCTTTTAGTTTTGTTAATTTTTTCAATAGTTTCTTTTGTTTCAATTTCGTTGATTTCTGCTCTGATTTTAATTATTTCTTGCCTTCTGCTACATTTTCTGTTGTTTTGCTCTTCCTTTTCTAGGGCTTTGAGTTAAAGTGTGAGCTCATTTATTTGTTCGGTTTTACTTTTTTTCAGGAATGACCTCCAGGCAATGAATTTCCCTCTTAAAACTGCTTTCATTGTGTCCCATAGATTCCGATATGTTGCGTCTGTATTTTCATGTATCTCTAAGAATTTTTTGATTTCCTCCTTTACATCTTCTCTAACCCACTGATCATTCAGTAACATATTGTTCATTTTCCATGTGATGTAGGATTTTTCCTTCCTTCTTTTATCATTGATTTCCAGTTTCATTCCATTATGATCAGATAAAATGCATGGTATTATCTCCACACCTTTATATTTACTGAGGGTTGCCCTATGGCATAATATATGGTCTATTTTTGAGAAGGATCCACGTGCTACTGAGAAAAAAGTATATCCACTTGATGATGGTTGATATATTCTATATATGTCAGTTACATGTAGGTTATTGATTGTGATATTGAGTTCTATACTTTCTTTATTCAACTTTTGTTTGGAGCATCTGTCCAATGGTGAGAGAGGTGTGTTGAAGTCTCCCATAATTATTGTGTTGTGGTCTATTTCATTCTGGAACTTGAGGAGAATTTGTTTTTTGAACGTTGCAGCACCATTATTTGGTGCATAAATATTGATAATTTTTATGTTTTGTTGGTGAATGGTTCCTTTTAACAGTATATAATGTCCTTTCTTATCCCTTTTGATTAAATTAGTCTTGAAGTCGATTTTATTCGATATGAGGATGGCCACCCCTGCTTGCTTACGAGGACCATTGCATGGTATATTTTTTCCAAAACTGCACCTTCAGCCTGTATGTCTTTTCCATTCAGATGTGTCTCCTGGAGGCAACATATTGTTGGATTCGTTTTTAATCCAAGTTACCAGCCTATGTCGCGTTATTGGAGAGTTTAAGCCATTAACATTTAGAGTCACTATTAATATATGGTTTGTACTGCCACCCATAATTGATGATTCTTCTTTTTTTTTTAATTTAGTTTGTTTCTCCATGATTAGCTTTTCCCCCACCCTCTGTCATTACTGAGGCACTTCCCACTGATGGTTTTGGTTGTTGATTTTCATTTCTTCTTCTTGTATTGTTTTGCTCAAGATGCTTTGCAATGCTGCTTTTCTGGCTACAAATTCTTTTAGCTTTTGTTTATCATGAAATATTTTTATTTCATTGTCATACCTGAAGCTTAATTTTGCTGGATACAGAATTTTTGGTTAGCATTCATTGTCTTTCAGTGTTTGAAATACGTTGTTCAAGGATCTTCTCGCTTTCAGCGACTGTGATGAAAAATCCCTTCTCAACCTTATTGGTTTACCCCTTAATGTAATCTGCCTCCTTTCTCTTAGAGCTTTTAATATTTTCTCTTTGTTTTGTATATTGGATATCTTCATAACGATGTGTCTTGGTGTTGATCTACTGTGATTTTGTGTGCTCGGTGTCCTGTAAGCATGTCCAATTTGTATATCCGTTTACTTTGTATTTCTGGAAATATTTCTGTAATTATTTCATTCAATAGATTACTCATTTCATTGGTTTGAATCTGTGTACCTATCCAGATGACTCATAAATTTGTTTTTTTATGTTATCCCATATCTCTTGGATGTTTTACTCATGGTTTTTTACCAGCCTTTCTGTGTTGGCTAGATTCATTTCAAGATGATATATTTTGTCTTCATTATCGAACATTCTGTCTTCTACTTGCTCCACAGTGTTAGTGATACTCTTAATTGACTTTTTAATTTGGTTTATCGTTTCCTTCATTTCTAGAACTATTGTTTGATTTTTTTTATAATCTCTATCTCCTGATAAAGATTCATAACTTCTTCTTTTATCTGTTTATGTAATTCATTTTCAATGTGTTCTTTCACTGTTTGGATTTGCTGTCTCGTATCCTCTTTAAGTTTCCATTCCATCTGTCTAAGGTATTCCTTGAGTTCTTTATATGACCATTTTTCTGATGACTATAGGTCCTCCTGAATATTTAGGCTGTCCTTCATTGTTTGTACTTATTTTCTTCCTTGATTTTTTGTGCTGCTCATGTTACTTCTTGCTCTGTTTCACTGCTGAGTTACTGTTTACTCTTATAATTTTATTTGATGCTTGGGAGGAAAGATATTAGAAGGAAAGGGAAGAAGTCACTAAAGAGAATGAGAGTAGGCAGGTAGAATTAAAGGAAGGGGAAATAAGAAAATTGAAAAGAAACAATAAGACAAAAGAAAAAAAATAGAAAAGAAAGAAAGAAAGAAAAAAATTTAAAAATAATGATCATTTAAAAATTGAATATTAAAATTTAAAATAATAATAATAATAATAAAATAAAATTATTTTAAAAATGAAAACATTTTAAAACGTTAAAGTACAACAACAACAAAAAAAATGAATTCACATAAAGAATCTAAATGCCACACTCAGTAGGCCTCAAGTTGGAGAAGCAGAGCAGTATTAAGGGCAGGCCTATTTTTTCACTTCTGTTTCACAGGAAGGGATTCCAGGCCACCCTGATTTTAGGCAAATGAGGGGCAAGGGAGCTTATTTTGGACACGGACGTGGGCTGTGTACCTCATAGAAACCTCCAGCCGGAGGTTATGATGAGTGTCTACATGGAAGAAGATGAGGGCCATGTTGGGGTGTTTTGGTTTTAGCTGTGAACATTTGTATGGCGGTAGGAAGAAAAGACTGGGTCCACCTGGGCTTGAACTCTTGTGTGATTCAACATAGAGACTGAGATCTGGAATTGACCTCAGAGAAGTATTGCCATGAATTGTGTTGGGATTTTAGAAGGCCATGCATGAGAGTCGCCCCTGGAAAGTGAGATCTAGGCCCAAGGTGGCTTTCCACAGAGCAAAGGGAATCTCAGCCAGGATATCACATGATTTTATTCTGAAAGACTTGGCAGCCATAGTTGAGAGTCAAAGGCTCATGGACCTCACATTGTAGACCTCAATGGGCCTGGCTTCATGTGACCTTTTGGCCACCCTTTGGGAAGCCTTGCCTCTGAGAGTTCTCCAGAGCTTTCATTGAAATGAGCTTACTCAACATTTAATGGTTAATGAATGAATTGAAACCCACAGTGCCTCCAACTTCATCCTTGAAAATTGGCCAGATAAAAACCATGAAATTTTTGAAATTCAAAAGACTAGGTGTCACAGGAGAACCTTTGGATGTCCTCTAGCTGATCATGAGAATACAAGACAATGCCTTTATTGACTGGTTTACATGAAAATGGTGTATTACAGAGATGCCAGTAAGTTGGAGCCTGCTGAGTAGTGTTCCTAGAGCCGTGGTGGGCAGGTGTGTGATAAAAAATCTCTGGTGTTGCCATGTTTATCTGCCATTGGTGTCCAAATATCTTGTGACTGACATTTTGCAGCCAGTAGACCCTTATATGTAAAAGCATCTTGTTATATGGAGAGGTTTTAGGGCAATGTTCAGAATCAGGTTGCTATGGTCAATGGAGCAAGCTATGTGGGATAGAAGCCTGGTTGGTGCATTCTCCAACAGAACCCGACCCACCACAACTGACAGAATTCCCTACAGCACTGTGTCCCAGGTGAACGCTTTTTATTTCATGAAGCAAATACCACACTCCTAGTGCAACAGCAAGAAACACCATGAAGTGTGGAGGATGACCAAATTGCTTCACAGTCCACATGAGGAGACACTTGCCCTCAGTGGCCACAGTTTACCTACACAGAGAGAATTCAGCACTGCTGCCTCATGTTCATTGGAAAATAAGAAACCATGTCCTCCATGTAACATAGATGCATACACAGCTTTGATGATCTCACTACAAAGGAAGCTAATGCTCCTGACAACAAAATATATTTCAAGTGCCCAACCTCAGAGGTAGTTTCTCCAGATGTTGGGCCGGCAGAGCTTCATGTTTGTGGAGTGTTTACCGTGTCCCTTACTTTTGGAAACTCCTCTACCACCTCCAAATTTGTGAACTCCTGAGCATTTTCTATTCCAGATATGTATTCACAGATTTTCTAACTCTTCTCCTCTAATTGTGTCTTACATGGGGTGAAGGTAATGCCAAGGCATTGTTCTGAATGAGAGTGGGAAGATTTTTATGTAGCAAATATTTGCATACACATTGGATACATTTTCCAATTTTCCATTCGAAATACTGAATCCCTGACACTAACAAATTTCCTTCTAGACTTTTACTTATAATCTTAATATGATGCAGAAAAATAACCCAGACAAAATAGAAATACAAGAGGTTCACAGGAGGTATGGTGTATAGTTGGATTTGCCTTTCGTATGATAAATGGTAGGTGTTATAAATCAAGCCAATTTTAATTGAAATAGTTCTCCATGTGTTTTAAAAGTTAACAAATATGTGAATAACTTTCTCCCTTTCTCTGTAGCCTATTCAGCACATGTATTTTTTATGTACATATTGAATTATACCTGGTATCACACGTACATTTTGTGAGGTGGCTGACTTGGCAGATACAAATTGTAAGAAAAGATCACTCCTACTAAACGCTGTTGGAACTGAAAATTCAACATATGGGTCAGTTTTCTAGTTGTACAACATAAATTGATGTTCAGGAAAATGAAAGGAAAATGAATATTTTTGGATCTCTGGATGATATATTTTTCATGGTGAATTTCAATTTTCATACATAATGCTACTTTTTAATGTCTATGTGTGTGTGTGTGTATATATATATATATGTATTCACTCTCCAGATTTTTCAAAATATGAAATGTATTTGTCTGATTATACACTCCCTAAATTCATTCATATTTATGTATGTGGATGTATAATCAACTTTTCACAAGTTTATTCTCAGAAATATTCATCCACCTGAAATACATATTTGTTTCCTAGTACTGAAAACTAACTTCAGGGAATCATATGATGACAGCGAAAGGAGTGCATCAACCCCATGTACAGCGTCACTGTGCAGGAGAATGACGAATTTCCAGCAAAATTTGGGTGGTCCTAAACCTAGTGGAAGTATTTCCATCTCACGAGGATCAGCTACGGGGCTCAAACGTGAGTGATTTGTCTGCATGGAGCATCATGCTGCTTATTCAGCAAATCGCCCTGCGGGTAGAGTCTGTGGCACGTGCTGGGAAGCAATGAGATAGCAACACAAATATTCAGTGGTGCAGATTCTGTGGGCTCCTGCCATCTGTACAATCACTGTGCTCATTGCTGAATTCTGGGTTTGAGACCAGGGAAATACACGGTCCAATTCGGTTTTCCACACCAGTCAGACCACAGAGGAAGCCAGGGGCCACCATCTTGGAGAGCTGACGTCACCATTCCTGTTTTCAACTGATAGCAGCTCATTCAGCTATAGAACAGGTAATCTCAGGCTGTCATTCGCCTGTGTCTCGGAGACAAATTACTCAGGCCTGCTCCTATCAGAACATACACCAAGCCCAGAGCGGCCGAATTCTGGCTCCTGGAACTGATCAGGCCCAGGGCTAAAGAACCTGCGGAAACTGCTTCTCGGTCTAGGTCTTGCTGAATACTGTGGAGGTAAATACCTACCGAGCCTTCATAGGCAGTGGCAACAGGATTGAGACGGGGCTTGTGAGGGCCGGTCAGGACTCACCCATTGCTTTGTTCATCCGGCAAAGGGAACGAAATGCTGCCATTCGCATGGGATACCAACATGTTAAAGATCTGAAGTCATCACAAAGTGGCGGAGGAGATAACTTCATCGATACCAGCGGTGAGAGAAACAGTTGGTCTCCTGGTAAAAAAAGTGAGTCACAAACACCCGAGTCTCTCTCACTCTGTCTTCAAGCTAGAGGGACAGAGCAGAGACACTGCTCACGCCCGGCACTGGCCCAGCGACCCGCAGGCGTGGTAGTCACGTCATCCCAATTGGAGTAGGGACAGAGCAGAGCTGCCGCCCGTGCCCGGAACAGGCCCATCGACCAGCAGGCTTGGTAGTCACGTCACCCCAATTGGAGTAGGGGCAGAGCAGAGCCACAGCCTATGCCCAGAACAGGCCCAACGACTCGCCGGTGTGGTAGACACGGCACCCCTATTGGAGTAGTGGCAGAGCAGAGCCTTCTCCCGTGCCCATTACAAGCCCATCGGCCCACCAGCATGGTTGTTAGGTCACCCCAATAGGAATAGGGGCAGAGCAGAGCCACCACCCATGCCCAGAACAGGCCCAGCAACCCGCCGGCGAGGTAGTCACATCACCCCAATTGGAGTAGGGGCAGAGCAGAGTGACCAACCTCGCCCACAACGTAGGCAACCGAACAGCGAAACAGGCCAAGTGGCCTGCGGGCACGGCAGACACATAACCCCATTTGGAGTAGGGGTAGAGCAGATCCACTGCCCGTGCCCACAAAATAGACAGACCTGCGACCGACCAGCAAAGAGGCTCAGCGTCCTGCCGGCATGGTAGACACGTCATCCCAATTTGAGTAAGGGCAGAGTAGAGCTGCCGCCCGCACCTGCAAGGTAGGCAGACCTGCAATGGATCAGCAGAACAGGCCGAGGGGTCCGTGGGCGTTGTAGACACGTCACACCAAATGGAGGAGGGGCAGAGCAGAGCCACTGCCCGCGCCCGCATTGTAGACAGACCTGCGACCAACCAGCACAACAGGCCCAGCAGCCCGTCAGCGTGGTAGATAGATCACCCCAATTGGAGGAGCAGAACAGCCGCCCCCCGCTACTCAAGGGAGACTTTTCAACTATACAAGAGCAATATAAGTATATAGGGGGAAAATTTCAAAAACACAACAGTTTCAACAAGCAGAGAGAAACGCGAGCAGTATGAAAAGACAAGGAAAGAAAGGACCACAAGCAATGCAGGTAAACACAATTTTAGAAGAGGTAATAGCTGCATCAGATGGAATGTCAGATAAAGAATTCAGGATACTCAGGCTTTAGATGATCTGGAGTCTCAAGGAAGACATTAGACAACAAAATCAGACAATTAAAGATCCCTTCGACAATGAATTACATAAACAAATCCAAGAAGCAAAAGATCAACTATATAGGGAGATAGAGGTTGTAAAAACAAACAATCAGAAATCCTAGAATTGCAGGAAGCAATAAACCAACTTAAAAACTCAATTGAGAATACTACCAGCAGAGTAGAACACTTAGAACATAGAACATCAGACAATGAAGACAAAGTATTTCAACTTGAAAAGAACATAGACAGCTCAGCAAGACTGTTAAGAAACCACGAGCAGAACATCCAAGAAATATGGGATAACATAAAGAGGCCAAACTTAAGAGACATTGGGATACAGGAAGGTATAGAGGTTCAAACAAAAGGAATGAGCAACGTATTCAATGAAATAATACGAGATAACTTCCCAGACTTGATAAATAAAAAAGAATCCCAAGTCCTAGAAGCCTACAGAACGGCGAATGTGCAAAATCATAAGAGAGCCACAACTAGACACATTATAATGAAGATGCCCAAGAAACAGAAAAAGGAGAGAATTTTAAAAGCTACAAGAGAAAGGAAGCAGATTACATTTAGGGGTAAACCAATCAGGATAACAGCTGATCTTTCAAAACAGACTCTGAAAGCTAGAAGATCCAGGAATAACATATTTCAAACACTGAAAGAAAATGGGTTCCAACCAAGAATTGTGTATCCAGCGAAAGTAAGCTTCAGGATGGAAGATGAAATTAAAACCTTCCACGATAAACAAAAGTGCAAAGAATTTGCAGCTAGAAAACCATCTCTTCAAAACATCCTCGGCAAAATATTACAGGAAGAGGAAATGGAAAATATCAATGAAAACCAACAGCGGGAGGGAGTACAGTAAAGGCTGGGGATAATCAAAGAGGAAAACAAACCATGTTTAGGAACATAAATAAACAAATATCGCTGGAAGAACAACCCATATCTCAATAATAACCCTAAATGTTAATGGCTTAAACTCACCAATGAAGACACACTGGCTAGTAGAATTGAACAAAAAACAAGACCCAACAATATGCTGCCTACAGGGGACACATTTGATAGGAAAATGCATACATAGACTGACGGTGAAAGTTTGGGAAAAATCATATCACTCATATGGACTTCGGAAACAAGCAGGAGAGTCCATACTCATATCAAATAAAATAGATTTTAAGCCAAAGTTAATCAAAAGGGATAAAGAGAGACACTACATACTGCTCAAGGGAACCATACACCAACAAGACACAGCAATCGTTAATATATATGCCCCGTACAATGGTGCAGCTATGTTCATCAAAGAAACTCTTCTCAATTTCAATAGTCTAATAGACCACAATACAGTAATCATGGGAGCCATGAACACACCTCTCTCACCACTGGACAGATCTTCCAAACAAAAGTTGAATAAGGAAACTATAGAACTCAATAACACAATTAATAACCTAGACTTATTTGAGATATGTACAATATAACACCCAACATCAAGCAGTTACCTTTTTTCTCAGCAGCACATGTATCCTTGTAAAAAATAGATCATATATTATGTCACAGGGCAACTCTTAGACAATATAAAGGAGTACAGTTAATACCATGCATATTATCTGATCATAATGGAATGAAACTAAAAATCAATGATAAAAAAAGGAAGGAAAAATCATGCATCACTTAGAGAATGAACAATAGGTTACTGAGTGATCAATGGGTTATAGAAGACATCAAGGAGGAAATTTAAAAATTCTTAGAAATAAATGAAAATGCAGACACAACATACCGGAATCTATGGGACACATTGAAAGCAGTTCTAAGAGGAAAATTGATTGCTTGGAGTTCATTCCTTAAAAAAAGAAACAACCAACAAATAAATGATCTCATACTTCATCTCAAAATCCTAGAAAAAGAAGACGAAAGCAACAGCAAATGAAGTAGAAGGCAAGAAATAATTAAGATCAAAGCTGAAATTAATGAAATTGAAACAAAAAAAACAATTGAAAAAACTTGACAAAAGTAGAAGTTGGTTCTTTGAAAAAATAAATAAAACTGACAGACCCTTAGAAATGATAACAAAGAGAAGAAGACAGAGAACTCAAATTACTAGGATAAGGGATTAAAAAAGAAATATCACAACAGATATTTCAGAAATACAGAAGATAATCAGAAATTATTTTGAATCCTTATACTCCAATCAAATAGAAGACAGAGAAGGCATCGATAAATTCTTAAGTCATATGATCTGCCCATATTGAGTCAGGAGGATATAGCAACATAAACAGACCAATATCAATTGAGGAAATAGAAGAAACCATCAAAACACTACCAACTTAGAAAAGCCCAGGACCGTATAGGTATACAGCAGAGTTTTACAAAACCTTTAAAGAGGAACGAATACCAATATTTTTCAAGGTATTTCAAGAAAGTGAAAAAGAGGGAGATCTTCCAAATTCATTTTACGAGGCCAACATCACCCTGATTATTACAGCAGACAAAGACACTTCAAAGAAAGAAAACTACAGACCAAGATCTCTAATGAACCTACATAAAAAATCCTCAATAAAATTCTGGCGAATTGGATACAAAAAAAATATCAAAAAAATTGTGAATCCTGATCAAGTAGAATTCATCCATGTGATGCAAGGCTGGTTCAATATACGGAAATCAATAAATGTTATTCACCACATCAATAGACTTAAAAATAAGAACCATATGATCATCTCGATAGATGCAAAAAAAGCATTCAATAAAGTACAGCATTCTGTTATGTTCAACACTCTAGAAAAACTAGTGATAAGAGGAACATACCTCAATATTGTAAAAGCAATCTATGCTAAGCCTCAGGCTAGCATCATTCTGAATGGAGAAAAATTGAAGGCATTCTCTCTAAAATCTGGAACAAGACAGGGATGCCCTCTCTCACCACTTCTGTTCAACATAGTTCTCGAAACACTGGCCAGAGCAATTAGACAGACGAAAGAAATAAAAGGCATAAAAATTGGAAAAGAAGTACTTAAATTATCACTATTGCAGATCACATGATTCTATATCTAGCAGTCCCAAAAGGGTCTACAAAGAAACTAATGGAGCTAATAAATGAATTCAGAAAAGTGGCAGGATATAAAATCAACATGCATAAATCAAAGGCATTCCTGCATATCAGCGACAAATCTTCTGAAATGGAAATGAGGACAACCACTCCATACACAATATCCTAAAAAAATAATAATAATAATTAGGAATCAACCTAACAAAAGATGTGAAAGTCTTATACAATGAAAACCACAGAACCCTAAAGAGAGAAATAGAAGAAGATCTTAGAAGATGTAAAAATATATCCTGTTCATGGATAGGCAGAACTAACATCATCAAAATGGTGATATTACCAAAAGTTCTCAATAGGTTTAATGCAATGCCAATCAAAATCCAAACGGCATTTCTTCTAGAAATAGAGAAAGCAATCATGGAATTCATATGGAAAAATAAAAGACACAGAATAAAAAAAAAAATACTAAGCAGGAAGTGTGAATCAGGCGGCCTAGTGATACCAGACTTCAAACTATACTACAGAGCAATAGTAACAAAAATAGCATGGTACTGGTACCAAAACAGGAGGGTGGACCAATTGTTCAGAATAGAGGACACAGAAACCAAGCCAGGAAACTACAACTATCTTATATTTGATGGAGGGGCTAAAAGCATGCAATGAAGGAATATAGCATCTGCAAAAAATGGTGCTGGGAAAACTTGGAATCCATGTGTAAAAAAATGAAACTGAATCCCTTTCTCTCGCCATGCACAAAAGATAACTCAAAATGGATCAAGGAGCTTGATATCAAATCAGAGACATGGAGTCTGATAGAAGAAAAACTTGGCTACGATCTACATACTGTGGGGTCGGGCTCCAAATTCCTCAATAGGACACCCATAGCACAAGAGTTAATAACTACAATCAACAAATGGGACTTACTCAAACTAAAAAGGTTTTTCTCAGCAAAAGGAACAATAAGAGAGGTAAATAGGGAGCCTAAATCCTGGGAACAAATCTTTACTCCTCACACTTCAGATAGAGCCCTAATATTCAGAGTATACAAAGAACTGAAAAAAATAGACAATAAGATAACAAATAACCCAATAAACAAATGGGCCAAGAACCAGAACAGACACTTCTCAGAGAAGGACATACAATCAAAAAACAAGTACATGAAAAAATGCTCACCATCCCCAGCAGTCAGAGAAATGCAAATCAAAAGCACCCTAAGATACCATCTCATTCCAGTAAGATTGGCAGCCATTATGAAGTCAAACAACAACAAGTGCTGGTGAGGATGTGGAGAAACAGGTACACTTGTACATTATTGGAGGCACTGCTAATTGGTGCAGCCAATTTGTAAAGCATTATGGAGATTTCTTGGAAAGCTGGGAATGGAACTACCATTTGACCCAGCTATTCCTCTTCTCGGTCTATTCCCTAAAGACCTTAAAAGATCATGCTACAGGGACACTGCTACATAGATGTTCATAGCAGCACAATTCACAATAGCAAGACTGTGGAACCAACCTAGATGCCGTTCAATAGAAGAATGGATAAAAAAAATGTGGCATTTATACACAATGGAGTATTACTCTGCTTTAAAAAATGACAAAATCATGGAATTTGCAGGAAAATAGATGGCATTAGAGCAGATTATGCTAAGTGAAGCTAGCCAATCCCTAAAAAACAAATGCCAAATGCCTTCTTTGATAAAAGGAGAGTAACTACGAACAGAGTAGGGATGAAGAATATGAGGAGAAGATTAGTATTAAATAGGGATGAGAGGTGGGAGAGAAAGGGATAGAGAAGAGAAATTGCATGGAAATGGAAGGAGACCCACAGGGTTATATAAAATTACATAAAAGAGGATGTGAGGGGAAAGGGAAAAATAATACAAAAAGGGAGAAATTTATTAAAGTAGAGGGGGTAGAAAGAGAAGAGGGGAAGAGAGGGGAGAGGAGGAGGGATAGTAGAGGATAGGAAAGGCAGCAGAATACAATAGACACTAGTATGGCAATGTGTAAATCAATTGATGTGTAAGTGATGTGATTCTGCAATCTGTATACGGGGTAAAAATGGGAGTTCATAACCCACTTGAATCAAAGTGTGAAATATGATATATCAAGAAATATGTAATATTTAGAACAACCATAAAAAAATTAAAAAAAAAAAAAGGAAACTAACTTCGGTGAATGAGGCACGCGAATCCTAATATTTCTACAGTAACTTACCAAGTTTAACATCAATGCAAGTAGATTCCAATGGGACATGATGTGTATTTTTACGTTAATTTTTATTCAAAACTGGTACATTACAATTTCATCAGTTTATGCACATCATAGGATATATATTTCATAAACAATTTAGCAAATTTATAGGCATTTGTTTCACTTTCAATCTCTTCCTGCTTCAGAACACATGTATTCCTCCATATTTCTTGACTGGTCTTTGCATGAGAATTCTTTCCGAACACATTATTTTCGATTTCCATAATCACTTTTGAAGCAAACTTCATACACTCTTCATGATAAACCAAAACACTAATATTACCATTAGATGTATAACTGGTTGAAATGAATGAATGTATATCAATATAAGATTTATTGTATATTTTCAGATATCAATTCAATCCATTATTTAAAGTTGGAATCAGTTATATTATTTATTCACAGTATGGTGTATTCATGCTTAATCTCTATATTCATGGACACAGGGTACACCTCTTTGTATCCCCAATAATAATTTTATGTCTTCAATATATTGCTCCCAGAAATGGTGGTAGAAATACTCATGTCATCTGATCTACATATACATTTTATCACAGTAATATTCTGGACAAAAAATGTAAAGGTCACACTTATGATTGTACCAAAGACTAAATGAAAAGAGATTATGGATTACTAAAAACATCCATGTCCAGGTTGCCTAATGCTCTCAAATGTCAATCCTATTAGTTACTAGATATTTGTTTCTTCCTAAGTTTATATATTCAAACTCAACCCTGGTGAAAATGTCTACTCCTATCACTCACTTAATACTTTGCCTGATTTCATAATGTCTCTATTGATATCTGCTTTTCTACATATTTTCCCAATTTCATCATAGTGACTGACTCTTCATATGTGCTGACATTTACATTCACTCTCTAACCGAAACCCTATAGCTAAAGAATTTTTAGTCCCAATCCTACACTCATTCTTCTTCCTAAACCTACCGACTATCTTCCTAATCCTACCGACTATCCCTTTGGATTGGATGTTCTCTTCTACATTCAAACATCCAAGGTACAAGATTCTATGCCATTGTATATCAAATTGTCTGAGACATCTTTGCAGAATATAATTAAAAACTAAGTATCCCAATTAAGGGCCCAATGCCCTTCTGGGTTTCAAATCATACCTAGATTTCTGTTTTCATACTTATATTTCACCTCGATATTCTTGTAAATATCGCAGGTTCCCAATACCATTATTTATCGCACAGAATGATTGCTAACCCAAATCGAACCTGTTATTAACCCTAAACATACACTGTTCCCTCAATCTCATTTTACAGGAGAGCAGGGAGAGAGTCGTTCTTACAATACAGGAAAGTAGGGGACATTCCACCTGCTGAGAACCTCAAAGGTCCATTCAAAATGATACCTGGAGAAGATGTAGGCAGCTATGAAGGACCTGAGAGAGCAAAAGTCATCTTCCATGGCAAACAACCTGGTCAGGATGAAGGGATGTGTCTGAATCAGCCTCTCTCTTTTTATTGTAGAGAAGATGGACCAAACCAGGCCTCTGTCGAGAGCTGCTGCTGGGTGCCTATGGTTGACATACCATTCTACCTTGTGAAAGTGTCACAGGAAGTAGGGGCAGCCTCCATCTCATGGGACACTTGGAAGCAACTGTTAGGACAAAGTGGTCGCCAAGGCAGTGACCTCATTCAGTTCCAAAGAAAGTGACATACCTCATTTCCTTGGTGATGGAACTCTCTGAACTTTTGTATCCAAGAATCCAGGCACCCCGAGGCAGCCCCAGTTCCAGTGGGCTCACTTGTTTGGATTTACCAAGGACAGAGTCAGTCTTTCTTGGTACCTACTGATGTGAGGATGGCCAAATGCCAGGAGAGCTCTGAAGAGGGACCTTTCCAGAAGAAGCAGGTAGTGGCTCACCCCTTTTTCTTGACAACTTCACAGAGTTGGCCAAGGAAACCAGATCTGAGAGAGGTCAGGCCATGTCCTGAGAATAGGTAGGAAAGTTGGTTTGTTTGGTTTGGAGTGGATTGTTTTTAGTAAGTCGTTTGACCAGGCGAGTGTTTCTATGTCTGTGTATCCCACTGTGTCCGTTGTTGTAGACATTAGAAAAGAGAATGCATTAATGAATGCCTCCAGTCTAGTATAAATCTTCCCATAATTCATCCTGCCCAATTTATGAATGGACTGCAGCTTGTCTTATCGAGAGGCAATACCTTCTATCTTCCTAAGTTCCTGTTTTCTTCCTGAATTCTGGCAACTCTCCAGAATAGGCTCATGGTTTTGTGTCCAAGATATGTACCACTCCAAGCTCTGTGACATGGCCATGTACTGGATAGCTGAAGAGAATGGCCAGCCTTTCAGAGAACTCAGATATCAGTGTGAACAGGAACGTCTCAGTGGAAAAACCCTGCTTTGGGCCTTTTGCTTACCTATTGTTCTGTTGCACTGAATGTCAGGAAAGACTTTGTCTCAGGCCACCCTTTTGTGAAGCCTGAAGAAAACAATTTTCAAATGGAAATGAATGGGCATCACCTGTGGCTCTTTGTTTAATTGCTTTGGAAAGGGATGTGGCTGAATTAGCCTCTTGGCCTTGTGTGTGGCTGTGACTTACATTCTCAGCACCTGATGGATCTAAAGAATAATCCCATGTGTGCATCAAAAACCATAATGGCAAAAACATCAGTCATTGTGGATGAAGTCTCTTGCCTTCCTCTGTTAGGTTCCTGACCTCCGTCAAGTGAGAAAATGGATTCTTTGGGTCAAATGAGTTCCTCAAAGCCCTGCAGAGGTGCTTGGGGTTTCGCATGACTCCAAATCACAAAGAATCTATACCTGAAAATCAGTAGGCCTCACATTGGAGAAACAGAGCATTATTAATGACAGGCTTATTTGATCACTCCTGGTTCACAGGAAGGGTGTCCAGGCCACCCTGACTTTAGGCAAATGAGGGCCAAGTGAGCTTATTTTGGACACTTTCTTGGGCTTCGCCCCTCATGAAAATCTTCAGCCAGACATTACGATGAATGACAATATGTAAGAAGATGAGGGCCATGTGGGAGTGTTTTCCTTTTAATTTTGGTCATTTGTGTGGCGGTTGGAAGAAATGACTGGGTCCACCTGGGCTTGAACTCTGGTGTGATTCCCCTTAGAGACTGAGTTGTGGAACTGACCTTAGAGAAGTATTGCATTGAATTTTGTTGGGATTTTAGGAGGCCACGCATAAGAGTCACCCTTGGAACTGAGATCTAGGCCCAGGGTTGCTTTCCACAGATTTTTCAGTTCCTGAAAGAAGTGACCTCACCTCACTTTCTTGGTGATGGAACTCTCTGATCTTGGGATCCAGGAATTCAGGCACAAAAGCCAGGGCCAGTTCCAGTCCGAGTGGTCTCATTTGTTTGGATTTACCAAGGACAGAGTCAGTCCCTCTTGGTACCTACTAATGTGAGGATGGCCAAACGGCAGGAAATCTCTGAAGAGGGGCCTTTCCTGAGAAAGCAGGTAGTGGCTCACAGCTGGCTCCTGACAATTTCATAGAGTTGGCCATGGAGTCCAAATCTGAGACAGGAGTGGCCATTTCGGGGGAACATAGTATGGCCCAAAAGTCAGAGGACACTCCAGATAGTCAAAGACCTACTTGGCGGAAGGAGGTGCCTTTGTAGGTTTGGTTGTAGGTTTGTGGTTTTGTCTCATGTTCTGAGAATAGGCAAGGAAGGCAGTTTGTTTGGTTTGGAGTGAACTGTTTCTAGTAAGTCGTTTGGCAAGGCGAGTGTTTCTATGTCTGTGTATCCCACTGTTATCCATGGTTGTAGACATTAAAAAAGATATTGGATCAATGGATGTGTCCTGTTTAGTAGAAAGCTTCCCAGAATTCATCCTGCACAATTTATGAATGGACTGCGGCTTGCCTTATCAATTGGCTACACCTGCTATCTTCCTAAGTTCCACTTTTCTTCCTGAATTCTGGCCACTCTCCAGAATAGGCTCATGGTTTTTGTGCAAGATATATACCACCTCCAAGCTCTGTGACATGGCCATGTACTGGATAGCTGAAGGGAATGGCGAGAATCCCAGAAAACTCAGAAATCACTGTGACCATTAAAGTCTCAGTGGAGAAACCCTGCTTTGGGCCTTTTGGTTACCTATTGTTCTGTTGCCCTGAATGTCAGGAAGGTCTTTGCCTTTGGCCACCCCTTTGTGAAGCCTGAAGAAAACAGTTTTCAAATGGAAATGAATGGATCACCTGTGGCTCTTTGCTTAATTGCTTTGAAAAAGATGTGTCTCATTCAGACCATTGGCCCTGTGTGAGGCTGTTGCTTAGTTTCTCATCACCTGATGGATCTAAAGAAAGATTCCATGTGTACATCCAAAACCAAAGTGGCAAAAAGAGCAGTCATTGTGGATGAAGTCTCTTGTCTTCCTCTGTAAGGTTTGTGACCTCCATCAAGTGAGAATAGGGATCCTTTGTGTCAAATGAGTTCCTCAACGCCCTGCAGATTCTATCCCATAGGTGCTTGGGTTTTATCATGACTCCAGTTCACATAAAGAATCTAAAACCCACAGTCAGTAGTCCTCAAATTGGAGAAGCGGAGCAGTATTAATGGCAGGCCTATTTGATCACATCTGGTTCACAGGAAGGGTGTACAGGCCACCCTGAGTTTAGTCAAATTAAGGGGCAAGGGAGCTTATTTTTGACACTGGCTTGGGCGGAGCCCCTTAAGGAAACCTCCAGCCAGAAGTTATGATGAGTGTCTATATGGAAGAAGATGTGGGTCATGTGGGAGTGTTTTGGTTTTAATTGTGGTCATTTGGGTGGCGGTTGGAAGTGACGACTGGGTCCACCTGGGCTGGAACTCTGGTGTGATTCCCCTTAGATACTGAGTTGTGGTACTGACCTCAGAGAAGTATTGCCATGAATTGTGTTGGGATTTTAGGAGGCCACGCATGAGATTTGCCCTTGGAAACTGAGATCTAGGCCCAGGTTGGCTTTGCACAGAGCACTGGGAATCTCAGCCAGGGTATCACATAATTTTATTCTGAAAGGCTTGCAGCCATAGTTGAGAGTCAAAACACACATGGACCTCACATTGTAGACCTCAATGCGCCTAGCTTCATGTGATCATTGGCCACTCTTTGGGAAGCCTTGCTTATGAGAGTTCTCCAGAGCTTTCATTGAAATGAGCATCCTCACCATTTAATGGTTCCTGAATGAAGTGAAACCCACAGTGCCTTCAACTTCATCCTTGAAAAATGGCTAGATAAATACGGTGAAATTTTTTTAAATTTCCATGACCAGGTGGCACTGGAGAAACTTTGGATATCCTGTTGCTGACTATGAGTATACTAGTCAGTGCCTGATGGACTGGGTTTCAAGAAAATGGTGTAGAGCAGAGATGCCAGTAATTTGGAGCCTGCTGAGTAGTGGGCATAGAGCTGCAGTCGGCAGGTGTGTGATAAATCATCTGTGGTGGGGCCATGTGGATCTTCCTTTGGCTTCCAAATTGCTTGTGACTGACATGGTGCAGCAAGCAGACCCTTATATGTAAAGGCGTATTTTTATTTGGAGAGGTTTCAGGGCAATGTTCAGAATCACGTTGCTATGGTCAAGAGGCAAGCTATTTGGAATAGAACCTTGGTGGGTGCATTCTCCTGCAGACCCTGACCCACCACACTTGAGAAACTCCCTCCAACACTTTGTCCCAGTTGGACTCCTTGTATTTTGTGAAGAAAATATCAAACTACCAGTGCAGCAGCAATAAACACCACAAAATGTGGAGGATGACCAAATGGCTTCACAGTCCACACGGGGAGACACTTAGCCCCCAGTGACCACAGTTTACCTACAAAGATTGAATTTAGCACTGCTGACTCATGTTCATTGGAACATAAGAAACCATGTCCTCCAGGTCACATAGATGCAGACCCAGCTTTGATGCTCTCATTACAAAGGAATCTAAACCTCCTGACAACAACATATATTTCAAGTGCCCAACCTCAGAGGCAGTTTCTGAAGAAGTCTTTAGGCCAGCAGAGCTCCATATTTGTGGAGTGTTTACCCTGTCCCTTACTTTAGTAAACTACTCTACCACCTCCAAGGTTGTGAACTTTTGAGCATATTAAATTCCAGCTATGTATTCCCAGATTTTCGAACTCTTCTCCTCTAATGATGAATTACTTGGGGCAAGGGTAATGTCAAGGCATTGTTCTGGATGACAGTGAAATATTTCTCCATGTGTTTATTTAAATTATTTTATTTCATATTATTATTTTATTTTTTTAACTGGGTGTTCAAAACATTACAAAGCTCTTGACATATTATATTTCATACATTAGATTCAAGTGGGTTATGAACTCCCATTTTTATCCCAAGTACGGATTGCAGAATCATATCTGTTACACATCCGCATTTTTATAATGCCCTATTAGTAACTGTTGTATTCTGCTACATTTTCTATCCTCTACTATCCCTGCTCCCCTCCCATCTTCCCTCTCTACCCCATCTACTGTAATACATTTATATCTTTGTTTATTTTCCCATTCCCCTCACAACCTCTTATATGTAATTTTGTGTAACAATGAGGGTCTCCCTCCATTACCATGCAATTTCCTTTATCTCTCTCTTTCCGCCCCCCACCTCATGTCTCTGTTTAATGTTGATCTTTTCTTCCTGCTCTTCCTCCCTGCTCTGTTGTTAGTTGCTCTCATTATATCAAAGAAGACATTTTTATTTGTTTTTTAGGGTTTGGCTAGCTTCACTAAGCATAATCTGCTCTAGTGCCATCCATTTCCCTGCAAATTCAATGATTTTGTCATTTTTTAATGATGCATAATACTAAATGGTGTATAAATACCACATTATTTTTATCCATTCATCTACTGAAGGGCATCTGGGTTGGTTCCACAGTCTAGCAATTTTGAATTGTGCTGCTATGAACATCGATGTGGCAGTATCCCTGTAATATGCTCTTTTAAGGTCTTCAGGGAATAGTCTGAGAAGGGCAATATCTGGGTCAAATGGTGGTTCCATTCCCAGCTTTCCCAGGAATCTCCATACTGCTTTTCAAATTTGCCACAACAGTTTGCAGTTCCACCAGCAATGTATAAGAGTACCCTATTCTCCACATCCTCGCCAGCACTTGTTGTTGTTTGACCTCATAATGGCTGCCAATCTTACTAGAGTAGGATGGTATCTTAGGGTGGTTTTAATTTGCATTTCTCTGACTGCTAGAGATGGTGAGCATTTTTTCATGTACTTACTGATTGATTGTATGTCCTTCTCTGAGAAGTGTTGGTTCAGGTCCATGGCCCATTTTTTGATTGGGTTATTTATCATCTTATTGTCTAATTTTTTGAGTTCTTGGTATACTCTGGATATTAGGGCTCTATCTGAAGTGTGAGGAGTAAAAATTTGTTCCCATGATTTAGGCTCCCTATTTACCTCTCTCATTTTTTATCCTGCTGAGAAAAAAAACTTTTCAGTTTAAGTAAGTCCCATTTGATGATTGTTGTTATTAACTCTTCTGCTATGGGTGTCCTGTTAAGGAATTTGGAGCCCGACCCCACATTATGTAGATCAGAGCCAACTTTTTCTTCTATCAGATGCAGAGTCTCTTATTTGATATCTAGCTCCTTGATCCACTTTGAGTTAACTTTTGTGCATGGCAAGAGGAGGGGATTCGGTTTCATTTTGTTGCATATGGATTTCCATTTTATACAAAAACATTTGTTGAAGATGCTATATTTCCTCTATTGCATGCTTTTAGCTCCTTTATCAAATATAGCATAGTTGTAGCTTTGTGAATTAGTCTTTGTGTCCTCTATTCTGTACCCATTGGTCAACCCGCCTGTTTTGGTACCAGTGCCATGCTGTTTTTGTTACTATTGCTCTGTAGTATAGTTTTAAGTCTGGTATCGCTATATCGCCTGATTCACACTTCCTGCTAGAATTGCTTTTGCTATTCTGGGTCTTATATTTTTCCATATGAATTCCATGATAGCCTTATCTATTTCTACAAGAAATGCCTTTGGGATTTTGATTGGCATTGCATTAAACCTATAGAAAACTTTTGGTAATTTCGCCATTTTGATGATGTTAGTTCTGCCTATCCAGGAACAGGGTATATTTTTCCATCTTCTAAGATCTTCTTCTACTTCCCTTTTTAGGGTTCTGTAGTTTTCATTGTATAAGTCTTTCACCTTTTTTGTTAGGTTGATTTTCAAGTATTTAATTTTTTTGACGATATTGTGAATGGAGTGTTTTTCCTCATTTCTGTTTCAGAAGTTTTGTCGCTGATATACAGAAATGCCTTTGATTTATGCGTTTTGATTGTATATCCTGCCACTTTGCTGAATTCATTTATTAGTTCTAGTAGATTTTTTTGTAGACCCCTTTGGGTTTTCTATGTATAGAATCATGTCACCAGGAAATAGTGATAATTTACGTTCTTATTTTCCTATTTTTATGCCTTTGATTTCTTTCGTCTGTCTAATTGCTCTGGCCAGTGTTTCGAGAACTATATTGAATAGAACTGGTGACAGAGGGCATCCCTGTCTTGTTCCAGATTTTAGAGGGAATGCCTTCAATTTTTCTCCATTCATAATGATGCTAGCCTGAGACTTAGCATAGATAGCTTTTAAAATGTCGAGGTTAGTTCCTGTTATCCCTATTTTTCTAATGTTTTGAACATAAAGAGATGCTGTACTTGGTCAAATGCTTTCTGCGTCTATCGAGATGATCATATGGTTCTTATCTTTAAGTCTATTGATATGATGAATAATATTTACTGATTTTCGTATATTGAACCATCGTTGCATCCCAGGGATGAATCCTACTTGATCCTGGTGAAAAATTTTTTTGATGTGCCTTTGTATTCGATTAGGCAGATATTTATTGAGGATTTTTGCATCTAGGTTAATCAGATATATTGGTCTGTAGTTCTCTTTCTTTGAGTTGTCTTTTTCTGGTTTTGGAATTAGGGTGATGTTGGCCTCATAAAATGAATTTGGCAGAGCTCCCTCTTTTTCTATTTCCTGAAATAACTTGAAAAGTATTGGTAAAAATTCTTCTTCAAAGGTTTTGTAAAACTCCGCTGTATAGCCATCCGTTCCTGGGCTTTTCTTGGTTGGTAGTCTTTTGATTGCTTCTTCTATTTCATCCATTGATATTGGTCGGTTTAAATTGTGTGTATCCTCCTGACTCAGTTTGGGCAAATCATATGACTTAAGAAATTTATCGATGTCTTCACTATTTTCTATTTTATTGGAATAATGATTTTCAAAATAATTTCTAATTATTTGATGTGCCTTTGTATTCGATTCGCCAGAATTTTATTGAGGATTTTTGCATGTAGGTTCATCAGATATATTGGTCTGTAGTTTTCTTTCTTTGAGGTGTCTTTTTCTGATTTCGGAATCAGCGTGATGTTGGCCTCATAGAATGAATTTGGCAGAGCTCCCTCTTTTTCTCTATCCTGAAATAACTTGAAAAGTATTGGTATTAAATCTTCTTTAAATGTTTTGTAAAACTCCGCTGTATAGCCATCCGTTCCTGGGCTTTTCTTGGTTGGTAGTCTTTTGATTGCTTCTTCTGTTTCATCCATTGACATTGGTCTGTTTAAATTGTGTGTATCCTCCTGACTCAGTCTGGGCAAATCATATGACTTAAGAAATTTGTTGATGTCTTCACTATATTCTATTTTATTGGAATATAGGTTTTCCAAATAATTTCTAATTGTCTTCTGTATTTCGGAAGCATCTGTTGTAATATAGCCTTTTTCATCCCATATGTTAGTAATTTGAGTTCTCTCTCTTCTTCTCTTCATTAGCATGGCTAAGGGTCTGTCGAACATATATATTTTTTCGAAGAACCACCTTTTAGTTTTGTTAATTTTTTCAATAGTTTCTTTTGTTTCAATTTCGTTGATTTCTGCTCTGATTTTAATTATTTCTTGCCTTCTGCTACATTTTCTGTTGTTTTGCTCTTTCTTTTCTAGGGCTTTGAGTTAAAGTGTGAGCTCATTTATTTGTTCGGTTTTACTTTTTTTCAGGAATGACCTCCAGGCAATGAATTTCCCTCTTAAAACTGCTTTCATTGTGTCCCATAGATTCCGATATGTTGCGTCTGTATTTTCATGTATCTCTAAGAATTTTTTGATTTCCTCCTTTATATCTTCTGTAACCCACTGATCATTCAGTAACATATTGTTTGTTTTCCATGTGATGTAGGATTTTTCCTTCCTTCTTTTATCATTGATTTTCAGTTTCATTCCATTATGATCAGATAAAATGCATGGTATTATCTCCACACCTTTATATTTACTGAGGGTTGCCCTATGGCATCATATATTGTCTATTTTTGAGAAGGATCCATGTGCTGCTGAGAAAAAAAGTATATCCACTTGATGATGGTTGATATATTCTATATATGTTAGTTACATGTAGGTTATTGATTGTGATATTGAGTTCTATACTTTCTTTATTCAACTTTTGTTTGAAGGATCTGTCCAATGATGATAGATGTGTGTTGAAGTCACCCATAATTATTGTGTTGTGGTCTATTTCATTCTGGAGCTTGAGGAGAATTTGTTTCATGAACAACGTAGCACCATTATTTAGTGCATAAATATTGATAATTGTTATGTCTTATTAGTGAATGGTTCCTTATAACAGTATATAATGTCCTTCCTTATCCCTTTTGATTAACTTAGTCTTGAAGTCGATTTTATTCGATATGAGGATGTCCACCCCTGCTTGTTTATGAGGATAAGTGTGCATGGTGTATTTTCTCCCAACCTTTCACCTTCAGCCTGTGTGTCTTTGCATTTCAGATGTGTCTCCTGGAGGCAACATATTGTTGGGTTTGTTTATTTAATCCAAGTTACCAGCCTATGTCGCTTTATTGGAGACTTTAAGCCATTTACATTCAGAGTTACTATTGATGTATGGTTTGTATGCCAGCCATGTTTGATTATTCATATTTTTTTTAATTTAGTTTGTTTCTCCATGACAAGCTTTCACCCTGCCTCTGTCATTACCAAGGTACTTCCCACTGATGGTTTTGGTTGTTGTTTTTCATTTCTTTCTTGTTTAGTGTTTTGCTCAAGACGCTTTGCAATGCTTGTTTTCTGGCTTCAAATTCTTTTAGCTTTTGTTTATCATGAAAGATTCTTATTTCGTTGTTGGACCTGATGGTTAATTATGCTGGATACATAATTCTTGGTTGGCATCCATTGTCTTTCAGTGTTTGATAAACATTTTTCCAGGATCTTCTCGCTTTCAGCGTCTGTGATGAAATATCCATTGTTAACCTTATTTGTTTACCACTGAATGTATTCTGCCTCCATTCTCTTGTAGATTTATTATTTTCTCTTTGTTCTGTATATTGGATATCTTCATAACAATGTGTCTTGGCATTGGTCTACTGTGATTTTGTGTGCTCTTGTCCTGTATGCAGCTACAATTTGTATATCCATTTCCTTTTTTATTTCTGGAAAGTTTTCTGTAATTATTTCATTCAGCAGTTTTCTCATTCCCTTGGTTTGAGTCTCTGTACCTTCCTCTATCTTGATGACTCGTAAGTGTGTTTTTTTTTTATGTTATCCCAAATCTCTTGGATGTTTTTCTTGTGATTTTTTTGCCAGCCTTTCTGAGTTGGCTGGACTCGTTTCAAGATGATATATTTTGTCTTCATTATCTGACCTTTTGGCTTTTACTTGCTCCACTCTGTTAGTGATACTCTCAATGGAGTTCTTAATTTGGTTTATCATTTCCTTCATTTCTAGAATTATTGTTTGATTTTTTTATAATCTCTATCCTCTGATAAAGATGCTTAACTTTTTCTTTTATCTGTTTATGTAATTCATTTTCAATGTTTTCTTTTACTGTTTGGATTTTCTGTCTCGTATCCTCTTTAAGTTTCCATTCCATCTGTCTAAGGTATTCCTTGAGTTCTTTATATGACCATTTTTCTGATGACTCTAGGTCCTCCTGAATATTTAGGGTGTCCTTCGTGGTTTGTACTCCTTTTCTTCCTTGCTTGTTTATGCTGCTCATGTTACTTCTTGTTCTGTTTGACTGCTTAGTTACTGTTTACTCTTATAAAATATTTGATGCTTGGGAGGAAAGATTTTAGAAGGGAAGCGAAAAAGTCACTAAAGAGAATGAGAGTAGGCAGGTAGAATGCAAGGAATGGGAAATAAGAAAATTGAAAAGAAATGAAAAGACAATAGAAAAAATAGAAAATAAAGAAAGAATGATTTTTTTAAAAAAATGATTATGATAATATAAAATTAAAATTAAAATTTTAAAAAATAATAATAACAAAAGAAAAAATTAAAAAAAATTAAAAACATTTTTAAAAAGTTAAAGAACAGCAACAAAAAAATGAAAATAAAAGAAAACAAAAAAAACAAAAACAAAAAAACAAACTAATATAATAATAATAATAATAAATGCAGTCATAGATTGCAATAAACTTTTTTTCCATTAGGTAGAGCTGTGCCCACTGGGCCAAGCTTCTCCTTTCAATAGGTGGGAACCAATCACTGTGCAGCAGCTATTCCTCCCACACTGGGTGGGTGTCCAATCCTGAGTGCCTAGGGCCTTCTTTTGTGTTTCCTCAAGCCAGGCCCCACTCACCTGTGACACTCACCACAATACTGGCTACATGCCAGGTCTGCTGCTCCTAGGAGCCCTGTTTTCATGAACGCCTGGGCACAATCTCCCTGTTTGTCTCCCTCAGACCCTAAGTTTTTAGAGCTTAGGCCTGAGAACCCCCAGCGAATTTGCTTGCACTCCGGAAGCCATGCCCCCGGAAGCTGGAGCAAGAGACTTCAGTTTTCAGCACTGGTGGGAGCGGTGGCCTGGAGGTCTGCACCACGAGTCCCGTGCCACTCCTAATTCCCTCGGTCTGGATATCGCGCTCAAGGGAGAGCTGGGAGGGGCTCTTAAGATTTCCCCACAAGTTCGCAAATTTATAGGAATTTGCTTCACTTTCAATCACTTCCTGCTTCAGGACACATGTATTCTTCCATGTTTCTTGACAGGTCTTTTCATGAGACTTCTTTCAAGACACATGACTTTCAATTTCCATAATCACTTTTGAAGCAAAACTCACATAAACTTTATGATAAATTATAACTCTGATATTACCATTAGATGTATAACTGGTTGGAATTAATGATTGCATACCAATATAGGATTTCTTATATATTTTCAGATAAAAATTCAATCCATTATTTAAAGTGAAAAGAGTTATATTATTTATTCACAGAATGGTCTATTCATGCATTATCTCTATATTCATAGACGCAGTGTACACTTCTTTATACCCCCAATACTAATTTATACGTCTTCAAAATATTGCTCCCTGAAATGGTGGAAGAAATACTCATGTCACCTGATCTACTTATACATTTAATCACAGAAATATTCGGAACACAAAATGCAAAGGTCACACTTATGTTTGTACCAAAGCCTAAAAGGAAAGTAAACATGGATTACTAAAAACATCCATGTCCATGTTGCCTAATGCTGTCAAATGTCAATCCTATTGGTGACTACATATTTGTTTCTTCTTAAGATTATATATTCAAACTCAACCCTACTGAAAATGTCTAATCCTATCCCTCACTTTATACATTGCCTGATTTCATTATGGCTCTATTTCTATCTGTTTCCTACATATTTTCCCCAGTTCATCATTGTGACTGACTCTTCACATGTGCTGACATTTACATTCACACTCTAATCGATAACCTATTGCTAATAAACTTTTGTTCCTAATCCTATACTCATTCTTTTTGTAAACCTACCGAATATCTTCCTAATCCGACCGACTATCCTTTTTTGACTGGTTGTTCTCTTCTACATTCAATCAAGCAAGGTACAAGGTCTTATGCCATTGTATACTGATCTATCTGAGACCTCTGTGCAGAATGCAATTCAATGCTAAGTATCACAATCAAGGGTCCAATGCCCTTCTGGGCTTCAAATGTTACCTAGATTTCTGGTTTCACACTTATATTTCACATATATATTCTGGTAAATATCGCAGTTTCAAATACCATTATTCATTCTGCAGGATGATTCCTAAACTAAATCCAACATGTTATTGACCCTAAACATACACTGTTCCCTCAATCTAACTTTACAGAAGAGCAGGGACAGAGTTGGTCTTACAATACAGGAATGTAGGGGATCTTCCACCTGCTGAGAACCTCAAAGGTCCATGCAGACATGATCCCTGGAAAAGAGGTAGGCAGCTATGAAGGACCTGAGAGAGCAAAAGTCATCTTCCATGGCAAACAACCTTGTCAGGATGAAGGGGTGTGTCTGAATCAGCCACTTTCTTCTTAATGTAGAGAAGATGGACCAAACAAGGTCTGTGTGGAGAGCTGTTCCCGTGTGCCTATGGTTGATATGCCATTCTAACTTGTGACAGTGTCACAGGAAGTAGGGGCAGCCTCCATCTCATGGGACCCTTGGAAGCAACTATTAGGACAAAGTGTTTGCCAAGGCTTTGACCTATTCAGTTCCTGAAGGAAGTGACCTACCTTACTTCTTTGGTGATGGAACTCTCTGAACTTGGGATCCAGGAAGCCAGGCATCCAGAGCCAGTCCCAGTCCCAGTCCCAGTGGGCTCACTTGTTTAGTTTTACTAATGACAGATTCTGTCTTTTTTGGTACCTACTGATGTGAGGATGGCCAAATGCCAGGAGAGCTCTGAAGACGGGCCTTTCCTTATTAACTAGGTAGTGGCTCACCGCTGGCTCCTAACAACTTCACAGAGTTGGCCAAGGAGACCAGATCTGACACAGTACAGGCCATTTCGGGGGAACATTGTAGGGCCCGCCAGTCAGAGGACACTCTGGATATTCACAGACTTACTTGGAGAAGGAGGTGCCTTTGTGTTTGTGGGTGTGAGTTTGTGGTTTTGTCTCATTTTCTTAGAATAGGTAGAAAAGCTGGTATGTCTGGTTTGCAGTGGACTGTTTCTAGATAGTCGTTTGACAAGGCAAGTGTTTCTATGTCTGTGTATAACACTGTTTCCGTGGTTGTAGACATTAGAAAAGAGAATGCATCAATGAATGTGTCCTGTCTAGTAGAAAGCTTCCCAGCATTCATCCTGCCCAATTTATGACTGCCCTGCAGGTTGCCTTATCGATGGGCAACACCTAATATCTTCCTAAGTTTCAGATTTCTTCCTGAATTCTGACCAATCTGCAGAATAGTCTCATGGTTTTGTGTCCAAGATAGGTACCACCCCAAGCTCTGTCACATGGCCATGTACTGAATAGCTGAAGGTAATGGCGAGCATCTTAGAAAACTCAGATATCAGTGTGACCAGGTAAGTCTCAGTGAAGAAACCATGTTTTGTGCCTTTTGCTTACCTATTTTTCTGTTTCACTGAATGACAGGAAGGTCTTTGCCTCAGGCCACCCCTTTGTGAAGCATGAAAAAAACAGTTTTCATATGGAAATGATTGGGCATCACCTGTGGCTCTTTGCTTAATTCCTTTGAAAGGGATGTGTCTGAATCAGCCTCTTGGCCCTCTGTGAGGCTGTGGCTTAGATTCTCAGCACCTGATGGATATAAAGAAAGATCCCATGTGTGCATCCAAAACCAAAATGGCAAAATTCAGTCATTGTGGATGATGTCTCTCTCCTTCCTCTATTAGGTTGCAGACAATCATCAAGTGAGTATAGGGATCCTTTGGGTCAAATGAGTTTTTCAAAGCCATGCAGAGGTGCGTGGGTTTTCTCATGATTCCACTTCACATAAAGAATCTAAACCCAACAGTCAGTAGGCCTCAAATTGGAGAAGCAGAGCAGTTGTAATGGCAGGCCTATTTGATCACTCCTGGTTCACAGGTATGGTGTCCAGGCCACCCTGACTTTAGGCAAATGAGGGCCAAGGGAGCTTATTTTGGACACTCTCTTGCGCTGTACCCCTCATGGAAATCTCCAGCCAGAGGTTATAATGAGGGTCTATGTGGAAGAAGATGAGGGCCATGTGGGAATGTTTTGGTTTTAATTTTGGTCATTTGTGTGGAAGTTGGAAGGGATGACTGGGTCCACCTCGGCTTGTACTCTGGTGTAATACTCCTTAGAGACTGAGTTGTAGAACTGACCTCAGAGAAGTATTGCCATGGATTGTGTGGGGATGTTAGGAGGCCACGCATGAGAGTCGCCCTTTGAAACTGAGATCTAGGCCAAGGGTGGCTTTCCACAGAACACTGAGAATCTCAGCCAGGATATCACATGATTTTATTCTGAAAAACTTGGCAGCCATAGTTGAGAGTCAAAACACACATAGACCTCACATTGTAGACCTCAATGGTCCTGGCTTCATGTGACCTTTTGGCAACTATTTGGGATGCCTTGCCTGTGGTTGTTCTCCAGAGCTTTTATTGAAATGAGCTTCCATAACATTTAATGGTTCCTGAATGAATTGAAACCCACAGTGACTACAACTTCTTCCTTGAATAATGGCTAGATAAATACCATGAAATTTTTGAAATTTCCATGACGAGGTGGCACTGGAAAACCTTTGGATGTCCTGATGCTGATCATAGTATACCAGACAGTGCCTTGATTGACAGGGTTTCATGAAAATGGTGAAGAACAGAGATGCCAGTTAGTTGTCGCCTGATGATTAGTGGGCCTAGAGCAGTGGTGGACAGATGTGTGACAAAACATCTGTGGTGGGGCCACGTGGATCTGCCATTGGCTTCCAAATGGCTTGTGACTGATATGGTTACAGCCAACAGACCCAATAGGTAAAGGCATCTTGTTATATGGAGAGGTTTCAGGGAAATGTTCAGAATCAGGTTGCTATGATCAAGGGGGCAAGCTATGTGGGATAGAAGCCTGGTTATTGCATTCTCCTGCAAACCCTCACCCACCACACGTGACTAAACTCCCTCCAGCAATGTGTCCCAATTGAACTCCTTTATTTCGTGAAGCAAATACCAAACTCCCAATGCAGCAGCAAGAAACACCACTAAAAGTGGAGGATGAACAAATGTCTTCCCAGTTAACACAGGGAGAAACTTAGCCCCAGTGTCCACAGTTTAGCTACAAAAAAAGAATTCAGCACTGCTGCCACATGTTCAATGAAAAATAAGAAACCATGTCTTCCAGGTCACATATATGCAGAACCAGCTTTGATGGTCTCTCTACAAAAGAACTAAATCTCCTGAAAACAACATATATTTCAAGTGACCAACCTCAGAGGCAGTTTCTCAAGAATTCTTTCGGCCAGCAGAGCTCCATGTTTGAGGAGTGTTTACCTTTTGCCTTACTTTTTTGAACTCTGCTACCACCTCCAAGGTTGTGAACTCCTGAGCATATTCCATTCCAGATATGTATTCACAGATTTTCTAACTCTTCTCCTCTAACTGTGTCTTACTTTGGTAAAAGATAATGTCAAGGCATTGTTCTGGATGAGAGTGGGAAGATTTTGGGTAGCACATATTTGCATAGACATTGGATACATTTTTCAATTTCCCTTCAAAACACTGAATCTCTGACCCTAACCAATTCCCAACTAGACTCTGACTACTAATCCTAATATGATGGAGAAAAATAACAAAAAACAGAAAAGAAGTACAAGCAGTTCAGTGGAGGCAAGGTGTATACTAGGACTTGCCTTTTGCATAATATATGGTAGGAGTTATAAATCTTGCAAATTTTTTTTTAAATAGTTCTCCATGAGTTTTTAAAGTTAACAAATATGTGAATTCCTTTCTCCCTTTCTCTGTAGCCTATTAAGCACATGTGTTTTTATATGCACATATAGATTTCTACCTGGTACCACACGTATATTCTTGTGAGGTGTTTGACTTGGCAGATACAAATTGTGAGAAGAGATCACTTCTCGTAAATGCTGTTGGAACTGAAATTTCAAACTATGGGTGAACTTTCTAGTTGAACAACATTATACATAAATCCATGTTCAGTATAATGAATATTTTTGGATCTGTATGTTATATATTTCATGATGAATTTTGATTGGCATATATATTGCTAGTTTTTAATGTCTCTCTCTCTCCCTGTATATATATATATATATACTCTCCAGATTTTTCAAAATATGTAATATATGTGACTTATTATACACTCCCTAAATTCATTCATATTCATTTATGTGGATTTATAATCAACTTTTCAAAAGATTATTTTCTAAAATATTCATCCACCTGAAATTCATATTTGTTTCCTATTACTGACAACTAACTTCAGTGAATGGTGTATACAAATCGTAATATTTCTACAGTAACTGACCCAGTTTAACATCAATGCAAGCAGATTCCTATGGGACATGATATATATTTTGACATTCATATTTATTCAACAATGGGACATTATTATTTCTTCAGTTTATGCACATCATAGTATATATATTTCATCCAAAATTTCAAAAATATATAGGAATTTGTTTCACTTTCAATCACTTCCTGCTTCTGAACACATGTATTCCTCCATGTTGCTTTACTGGTCTTTTCATGAGACTTCTTTCCAAACACATTATTTTCGATTTCCAAAATCAATTTTGAAGCGAAACTCACACACTCTTCATGAAAATCCTAATACTAATATTATCATTGATGTATAACTGGTTGTAATGAATGTCTGTATATCAATATTTGATTTCCTGTATATTTTCAGATATCAATTCAATTCATTATTTTTAGTGGAATGAGTATATGTTTTATTCAGAGTATGTTCTATTCATGCATTATCTGTATATTCATAGAAACAGGGTACACCTCTTTGTACCCCCAATACTAATTTATACGTCTTCAAAATATTGCTCCCAGAAATGGTGGAAGATATACTCATGTCACCTGATCTACATATATATTTTATCACAGTAATATTATGGACACAAAATGCAAAGGTCACACTTATGATTGTACCAAAGCCTAAATGGAAAGTGAGCATGGATTAGTAATAACATCCATGTCCAGGTTGCCTAATGCTCTCAAATGTCAATCCAATTTGTGACTACATATTTGTTTCTTGCTAAGATTATATATTCAACCTCAACCCTGTTGAAAATGTCTAATCCTATAACTCACATTATACTTTGCCTGATTTCCTTTTGTCTCAATTGATATTTACTTTCATACATATTTTCCCCAGTTCATCATTGTGAATGACTCTTCACATGTGCTGACATTTACATTCACTCTCTACCCGAAACCCTATTGCTAAAAAACTTTTGGTCCAAATCCTATACTCACTCTTCTTTCTAAACCTTCTGACTATCTTCCTAATCCTACCGATTATCCCTTTTTGACTGCATGTTCTCTTCAACATTCAATCATCCAAGGTAAAGGTCCTATGCCATTGTATAGCGATTAATCAGAGACATCTGTGCAGAACATAATTCAAAGCTAAGTATCCTACCCAAGGGCCCAATACACTTCTGGGCTTCAAAACTTACATAGATTTGGGTTTTCAAACTTATATTTCACCTTTATATTCTTTTAAATATCGCAGGTTCCCAATAACATTATTCATCCCGCAGAATGATTCCTAACCGAAATCGAACCTGTTATTAACCCTAACCATACGCTGTTCCCTCAATCTAACTTTACAGAGGAGCAGGGACAGAGTTGGTCTTACAATACAGGAATGTAGGGGATCTTCCACCTGCTGAGAACCTCAAAGGTCAATGCAGAAATGATCCTTGGAGAAGTTGTAGGCAGCTATGTAGTACCAAAGAGAGCAAAAGTCTTCTGACATGGTAAAGAACCTGGACAGGATGAAAGGATGTGTCTGAATCAGCCTCTCTCTTCTTAATGTAGAGAAGATGGACCAAAGCATGCCTGTATGGAGAGAAGTTCCCCGGTGCATATGGTTGATATACCATTCTAACTTGTGACAGTATCACAGAAAGTAGGAACAGCCTCCATCTCATGGGACCCTTGGCAGCAACTGCTAGGACAAAGTGGTTGCCAAGGCAGTGACCTCATTCATTTCATGAAGAAAGTGACTTCACCTAACTTACTTGGTGATGGAACTCTCTGAACTTGGGATCAAGGAAGCCAGGCATCCAGAGCCAGTCCCAGTCACAGTCCCAGTGGGATCACATGTTTGGTTTTACCAAGGGCAGAGAGTCTTTTTTTGGTACCTAATGATGTGAGAATGGCCAAATGCCAGGACAGCTCTGAAGAGGGTCCTTTCATAAGTAAGCAGGTAGTTGGTCATCGCTGGTTCCTGACAACTTCACAGATTTGGCCACGGAGACCAGATCTGAGACAGGGCAGGCCAGTTCGGGGTAACAATATGGTCCACAGACAGAGGACACTCCCGATAATCACAGACATATTGGGGGAAGGAAGTGCCTTTGTGGGTGTGGGTGTGAGTTTGTGGTTTTGTCTCATGTTCTGAGAATAGGTAGGAAAGGCGGTTTGTTTGGTTTGGAGTGGACTGTTTCTAAAAAGTCGTTTGAAAAGGTGAGTGTTTCTATATCTGTGTATCTCACTGTGTCCGTGGTTGTAGACATGAGAAAAGAGAATGCATCAATGGATATGTCCTGTCTAGAAGAAAGTTTTCCAGCATTCATCCTACCCAATTTATGACTGGACTGCAGGTTGCCTTATGGATGGGCCACCCCTACTATCGTCCTAAGTTCCTGTTTTCTTCCTAAATTTTGGCCACTACCCAGAATAGGCTCATGGTTTTGTGTCCAAGATATGTAACACCTCCAAGCTCTGTGACATGGCCATGTACTGGATAGCTGAATGGAATGGCGAGCATCTCAGGAAACTCAGATATCAGTGTGACCAGGAAAGTCTCAGTGGAGAAACACTGTTTTGGGCCTTCTGCTTACCTATTTTTCTGTTGCCCTGAATGTCAGGAAGGTCCTTACCTCAGGCCACTCCTTTTTGAAGCCTGAAGTAAACAGTTTTTAAATGCAAATGAATGGGCATCACCTGTGGTGCTTTGCTTAATTGCTTTCGAAAGGGATGTGTCTGAATCAGCCGCTTGGCTCTGGGTCAGGCTATGGATTAGATTCTCAGCACCTGATGGATATAAAGAAAGTTCCCATGTGTGTATTGAAAACAAAAATGGTAAAAATATCAGTCATTGTGCATGAAGTTTCCTGCCTTCCTCTGTTAGGTTCCTGACCTCCATCAAGTGAGAATAGGATCCTCTGGGTCAAATGAATTCTTTGAACTCCTTCACAAGTGCTTGGGTTCTCCCATGATGCCAAATCACATAAAGAATCTATACCTGACAGTCAGTAGGCCTCAAATTGGAGAAGCAGAGCAGTATTAAAGGCAGGCCTATTTGATCACTCCTGGTTTACAGGAAGGGTGTCAAGGCCACGCTCACTTTAGGCAAATGACGGGCAAGGGTGCATATTTTGGACATTGTCTTGGGCTGCGCTCCTAATGGAAACCTCCAGCAAGAGTTAATGATGAGTGTCTATATGGAAGAAGATGAGGGTCATGTGGGAAAGTTTTGGTTTCAATTGTGGTCATTTGTGTGGCGGTTGGAAGAGATGACTGGGTCCACATGGGCTTGAACTCTGGTGTGATTCTCCTTCGAGACTGAGTTCTGGAACTGACCTCAGAGAAGTATTGCCATTAATTGTGTTGGGATTGTAGGAGGACACGCATGAGAGTCACCCTTGAAACCTGAGATTGGGTACTGGGTGGCTTTCCACAGAGCACTGAGAATCTCAGCCAGGATATCACATGATTTTATTCTGAAAGACTTGGCAGCTATAGTTAAGAGTCAAAACACACATGGTCCTCACATTTTAGACCTCAATGGGCCTGTCTGCATGTGACATTTTGACCACTCTTTGGGAAGCCTTGCCTGTGAGAGATCTCCAGAGCTTTCATTGAAATGAGCTTCCTCACCATTTCATGGTTCTTGGATGAATGGAAACCCCAAAGTGCCTCCAACTTCATTCTTGAACAATGGATAGATAAATACCATGAAATTTTTGAAATTCCCAATGACCAGGTGGCACTGGAGAACCATTGGATGTCCTATTGCTGCTCATGAGTGTACAAGACAGTGCCTTGATTGACTGGATTTCTTGACAATGGTGTACAACAGAGATGCCAGTAAGTTGGAGCCTGCTGAGTAGTGAGCCTAGAGCAGTGGTGTGCAGTTGTCTGATAATATATTTGTGGTGTGGCCATGTGGGTGTGTCATTGGCTTCCAAATGGCTTGTGACTGATTTGGTGCAGCCAGCAGAAAATTATATGAAAAGGCATCTGGTTATATGGACAGGTTTCAGGGCAATGTTCAGAATCAGGTTGCTATGGTCAAGGGAGCAAGCAATGTGGGATAGAAGCCTGGTTGGTGCATTCTCCTGAAGACCCTGACCCACCACACCTTACAGGACTCCCACCAGCACTGTGACCCATTTGAAATCCTTGTATGTTGTGAAGCAAATACAAAACACCCAGTGCAGCTGCAAGAAACACCACGAAAATTGGAGGATGACCAAATGGCTTCAAAGTCCACAAAGGGAGACACTTAGCCCCCAGTGGCCACAGTTTATCTACAAAGAGAGAATTCATCACTGCTTCCTCATGTTCATTAGAAAATAAGAAACCATATCCTCCAGGTCACATAGATGCAGACCCAGCTTTGATGGTATCCATACACAGGGAGCTAAAGCTCCTGACAACAACAAATACTTCAAGTGCCCAACCTCAGAGGCAGTTTCTCAAGAAGTCTTAATGCCAGCATAGCTCCATGTTTGTGGAGTGTTTACACTGTCCCTTACATTTGGAAACTCCTCTAAAACCTCCTGAACATTTTCCATTCCAGGTATGTATTCACAGATTTTCTAACTCTTCTTCTCTAATTGTGTCTTACTAGGGGAGAAGATATTGTCAAGGCATTGTTCTGGATGAAAGTGGAAATTTTTTGTAGCACATATTTGCATACACATTGGATTCATTTTCCTATTTTCCATTTGAAATACTTAATAACTGACACTAACCCATACCCTAATAGACTCTTACTACTAATCCTAATATGATGGAGTAAAATAACCCAAACAGAATAGAAATACAAACATTTCAGAGGAGGCATGGTGTATAGTTAGACTTGGCTTTTGCATGATAAAGTGTAGGTGTTATAAATCTAGTTAATTTTTAATTGAAATAGTTCCATGTGTACTTAAAGTTAACAAATATGTGAATTCCTGTCACCCTTTCTCTGTAGCCTATTCAGCACATGTATTTTTATATGCACATATAGAATTCTACCTGGTACCACAGGTACATTCTTGTGAGGTGGCTGACTTGGCAGATAGAAATTGTGAGAATAGATCACTCCGCCTAAACGCTGTTGAAACTGAAATTTCAAACTATGGGTGAGCTTCCTAGATGAACAACATTATACATAAATCCATGTTCAGTAAAATGAATATTTTTGGATCTGTGGATGATATATATTTCATGGTGAATTTCGATTGGCATATGTATTGCTAATTTTTAATGTCTGTGTGTGTGTGTGTGTGTGTGTGTGTGTGTGTGTGTGTGTATATATATATATATATATATACATATATATATATATATATATATATACACTCTAAATTTTTTTAAAATATAAAATATATGTGTCTTATTATAAACTCCCTAAATTCATTCATATTCATGTATGTGGATCTAGAGTTAACATTTCACAAGATTATTCACGGAAATATTCATCCACCTGAAATACATATTTTTTTCCTAGAAATGAAAACTAACTTCAGTGAATGGTGGATACAAATCCTAATATTTCTACAATAATTGATCCAGTTTCTCATCAATGCAAGTAGATTCCTATGGGACATGATGTGTATTTTGATGTTCATTCTTATTCACCACTGGTATGTTACAATTTCTTCAGTTTATGCACATTATAGGATATATATTTCATCCATACGTTAGCAAAATTATAGGCATTTGTTTCACTTTCAATCATTTTCTGCTTTAGAACACATGTAATCCTCCATGTTTCTTGACTGGTTTGTTTATGAGACTTCATTCCAAACATATTATTTTCGATTTCCATAATCATATTTGAAGCAAAACTCACACACCCTTCATGATAAACTATAACCCTAATATTACTATTAGATGTATAACTGGTTGGAATGAATGATTGTATATCAATATAAGATTTCTTATATATTTTCAGATATCAAATAAATCCATTATTTAAAGTGGAACCAGTTATATTATTTATTCACACTATTGTCTATTCATGCATTGTCTCTATATTCATAGACACAGGGTACACCTCTTTGTAAACCCAATACTAATTTATACATCTTCAAAATTTTGCTCCCAGTAATGGTGGAAGAAATACTCATGTCATCTGATCTACATATACATTTTATCACAGTAATATTCTGGACACAAAAAGAAAAGGTCACACTTATGTTTGCACCAAAGCCTAAATGTAAAGTGAACATGGATTACTAAAACCATCCATGTCAAGTTTGGCTAATGCTCTCAAAAGTCAATCCTATTTGTGACAACATATGTGTTTCTTGCTAAGTTTATATATTCAAACTCAACCCTGTTGAAAATATCTAATCCTATCTCTCACTTTATACTTTTCCTGGTTTCATAATGTCTCTATTTATATCAGCTTTCCTACATACTTTCCACAGTTCATCATTGTGACTGACTCTTCAATTGTGCTGACATTTACATTCACACTCTAATCCAAACCCTATTGCTAAGGAACTTTTTTTCCAAATCCTATACTCACTCTTCTTCTTAAACCTACTGACTATCTTCCTAATGCTACCCATTATCCCTTTTTGACTGGATGTTCTCTTATACATTCAATAATACAAGGTACAGTGTCTAATGCCATTGTATATCGATCTATCTCAGACATCTGTGCAGAACATAATTCAACGCTAAGTATCACAATCAAGGGCCCATCCCCATTCTGCGCTTCAAATCTTATTTATATTTCTGTTTTCATACATATATTTCACCTATATACACTTATAAATGTCGCAGGTTCCCAGTACCATTATTCATGCAGCAGAATGATTCCTAATTCAAATTGAACATATTATTAACCCTAACCATACACTGTTCCCTCAATCTAACTTTACAGAAGAGCATGGACAGAGTTGGTCTTACAATACAGGAATATAGGGTATCTTCCACCTCCTGAGAACCTCAAGGTCCATGCAGAAATGATCCCTGGAGAAGATGTAAACAACTATGAAGGACCTGAGAGAGCAAAAGTCAGCATCCATGGCAAACAACCTGGTCAGGATGAAGGGTTGTTTATGAATCAGCCTCTCTCTTCTTATTGTAGAGAAGATGGACCAAACCAGGTTGGTGTGGAGAGCTGTTCCTAGGTGCCTATGGTTGATATACCATTCTACCTTGTGAAAGTGTCACAGAAAGTAGGGGCAGCCTCCATCTCATGGTCGTCTTGGAAGCAACTGTTAGGACAAAGTGGTTACCAAGGCAGTGATCTGATTCAGTTCCTTAAGGAAGTGACCTCACCTCACTTCTTTGTTGATGGAACTCTCTGAACTTGGTATCCAAGAAGCCAGGCACCAAGAGGCAGTCCCAATCCCAGTGGTCTCACTTGTATGGATTTACCAAGGACAGAGTCAGTCATTCTTGGTACCTACTGATGTGAGGACAGCCAAAACCAGGAAAGCTCTGAATAGGGGCTTTTCCTGAGAAAGTAGGTAGTGGCTCACTGCTGGCTCCTGACAACTTCACAGAGTTGGCCAAGGAGACCAGATCTGAGACAGGACAGGCCATTTCATTGGAACATAGTATGGCCCACCAGTCAGAGGACACTCCGGATAGTCACAGACCTACTTGGGGGAAGGATGTGTCTTTGTGGGAGTGGGTGTGGGTTTGTGGTTTTGTCTCATATTCTGAGAATAGGTAGGAATGGCGGTTTGTTTGGTTTGGAGGGAACTGTTTCTAGTAAGTCATTTGACAAGGCGAGTGTTTCTATGTCTGTTTATACCACTGTGTCCCTGGTTGTAGACATTAGAAAAGAAAATGCATCAATGGGTGAGTCCTGTCTAGTAGAAACTTCTCAGCTTTCATCCTGCCCAATTTATGAATGGACTGCGGCTTGACTTATCAATGGGGAACACCTGCTAACTTCTTAAGTTCCTGTTTTCTTCCTGAATTGTGTGCACTCTCCAGAATAGGCTCATGGTTTTGTGTCCATGATATGTACCTCCTCAAATCTCTGTGACATGGCCATGTACTGGATAGCTGAAGGGAATGGCGAGCATCTCAGAAAGTTCAGATATCAGTGTGACCAGGAAGGCCTCAGTGGAAAAACCCTGCTTTGGACATTTTGCTTACCTATTCTTCTGTTGCCCTGAAAGTCAGGAAGGTCTTTGCATCAGGTGTGTCATGTGGGAGTGTTTTGGTTTTAATTGTGGTCATTTTTGTGGCCGTTGGAAGAGATGACTATGTCCACCTGGGCTTGAACACTTATGTGATTCCCCTTAGAGACTGAGTTCTGGAACTGACCTCAAAGAAGTATTGGCATGTATTGTGTTGGGATTTTAGGAGGCCACGCATGAGAGTCGCACTTGGAAACTGAGATCTAGGCCCAGGGAGGCTTTCCGAAGAGCACTGGAAATTTCAGGAAGGACATCACATGATTTTATTCTTAAAGACTTGGCAGCCATCGTTGCAAGTCAAAACACACATGGACCTCACATTGTAGACCTCAAATGCCTGGCTTAATGTGACCTTTTAGCCTGTCTTTGGGAAGCCTTGCCTGTTAGAATTCTCCAGAGCTTTCATTGAAATGAGCTTCTTCTCCATTTTATGGTTCCTGAATGAATTGAAACCCACAGTGCCTTCAACTTCATCCATGAAAAATGCCTAGATAAATATCATTAAAGTTTGGAAATTCCCATCACCTGGTGGCACTGGAGAACCTTTGGGTGTCCTATTGCTGATCATGAGTGTACCAGACAGTGCCTTGATTGACTGGGTTTCATGAAAATGGTATAGAACAGAGATGCCAGTAACTTGGAGCCTGATGAGTAGTCGGCCTAGAGCAGTGGTGTGCAGGTGTGTGTTAAAACATCTGTGGTGGGGTGATGTGGATATGCCATTGGCTTCCAAATGCCTTGTGACTGATATGGTGCAGCCCCCATACCCTTGTATGTAAAGGCATCTTGTTATATGGAGAGGTTGCAGGGCAATGTTTAGAATCAGATTGCTATGGTCAAGGGGGCAAGCTATGTGGGATATAAGCCAGGTTGGTGCATTCTCCTGCAGACCCTTACCCACCACACGTGACAGAACTTCCTCCATCACTGTGTCCCAGTTGAACTTCTCGTATTTTGTGAAGCAAATACCAAACTCCCAGTGCAGCTGCAAGAAACACCACGAAAATTGGAGGATGACCAAATGGCTTCACAGTCCACACTGGAAGACACTTAGCCCCCAGTGGCAACAGTTTACCTATAAAGAGAGAATTCAGCCCTGCTGCTTCATGTTCATAGGAAAAAAAGAAACCATGTCCTCCAGGTCATATAGATGCAGACCCAGCTTTGATGGTCTCACTACAAAGGAAGCTAAAGCTCCTGTCATCAACATATATTTCAGGTGCCCAACCTCAGAGGCAGTTTTTCAAAAAGTCTTTAGGCCAGCAGAGCTCCATGTTTTTGGAGTTTTTACCCTGTCCCTTACTTTTTGAAACTTCTCTACAACCTCGAAGGTTGTGAACTCCTGAGCATTTTCCATTACCGATATGTATTCACAGATTTTCTAACTCTTCTCCTCTAATTGTGTCTTACTTGGGGTGAAGGAAATGTCAAGGCATTGTTCTGAATGAGAGTTGGAAGTTTTTTGGGTTGCACATATTTGCCTACACATTGGATTCATTTTCCAATTTTCCATTCGAAATACTGAATCTCTGACTGTCAAGGGTAGAAGGAATTCTTTTTCAAAGAACAGCCTGACACTTACAAGAAACAGCCACCAGGAGACATCCTGTCTGGAAGACATCCTGTAGCCATATGTGTCCCTGAGACAGCCTGTGGCCATCTTTCTTCCAGAAACATCCTGAAGTTATCTCACCTTGTGAAGACATCCAGGAACTGCCAATAAGAGAGTTTTCCCAAATCCAGCATTTTAATACCCATGTGTGAACAATAAAATTTTGCAGCTTGATCAGAACTCCTGTGTTGCTCTCATCTCTCGAGTCTCTTGTCCCTTCATTCCTCCCCATCTAGGTTCGCTGCCCATGTTGATGTGTCCTGCCGGCCGGGACATCTGGCGCCCACCGACTGGGGCTCAAGCCATTGACTGAGGGGGAACCCCTTCCTCCTGGAAGACTTGGTCAAGAGGAGCCCGCGATCGTCTCAGCAGACACCACCCGAAGACATATCCAGGAGGAGGGTGGGAATGATGCTCGGTGAGTGATTCACCATGTGACAAGCAGTATCGTCACATGATTTGTTTATTTCAGGCCTCAATTAGTTCTTCAAGACATGGGGGGCACATGTTAAGAAAAAGGAGTTAAAATTTTTCTTTTCACACATAGGAGCATTGTGTCCATGGTTTCCTCTTGAAGGGACCATTGATGGCAAAAATGGCTTAGAGTAGGAGACTGTTTAAAAGATTATTATGAATCCTTTGGCCCAGAAAAAATGCCAGTTCCCACCTTTTCTTACTGGAACTTAATCAATGAAATTCTTAAAAGTTTTCGCTTTGACAATGGTACCTTACAACTTGTCAGGATTGGGGAAGAGATTATGCAAAAGACCTCTCGTCCCTCCTCTGCATGCCCATCATTAGTATAGACATAGACCCTTCTCAGTCTTCCCAGGACCCTGAGAACCTTCCTGGTCCCCCTCAAAATACGACCCTAATTAATAAGGCTCCAATGATTAAAAACCACCTTTATCCAGTTTTAAATCCCAGAGACACATTGACCCCTGGGAAGGACGCTATCTTGGAGAAGGAAGCAGCTCTCTACCATTCAGAAGACCCGCAACCTCTCAGGACCCTGCCACAGCCTACAGGATTTACACATCCACCTCCCTCCTATATCCCTCCTGCCTTTTTTGCTCTGGCCCTTCAGGGGCCAAGTGCCCCCCCAGATATTTTTTCCCTACTTCCCCTACCTAACCTCGCTCCCTTGCCAGCATCCTTCCAACATAGACGGGAAGAGATGCAACTTTTAAAATAATTAAATTCCCTTGACTCTGAGCTCTCTTCATTAGCCTTAGCTATGGAGTCAATGCAAGCTGGCCCACAGCGGTCTAATACAAAGTCGAAGCCACTCCATCGGCCTGTTCTCACCTTCCCAGTCACCACCAGTCAGATAGATAAGCCTGCCCAGGCTGAGGTCAAAGACTTCGATGAGGAACAAGAGGAGGAAGCAGGGGAAATGGATCAAGGAGATCAGGACTCAGAGGATGAGGAGTTCACCCCTGGGCAGGAAGGAACCCAGAGTCTACAAAAAATTAAGCCTATGTTTTCTTGAAAAACTTAATAAGGCTTGTGCTCACTATGGCCCCACTGTGCCCTACACGTTGGCTTTATTAGAAATCCACAGCGCACAATGGCTTACTCCCAATGATTGGAAATTTTTAGACCAAGCTACCTTCAGTGCCGCAGACTTCCTGTTATGGAATGCAGATTTCGAAGACAATGTCGGGAAACTGCTCAAATAATTTTAACTAAGGCCTCCTCTGAATCTGGGACTTAAGTTTAGCTAGTGGGCAATGCGCCTTTTGACACTAAAAATAACAGGCACGTTTCCCTCCTGGACTCTTGGCGCAGACTCAGATGGCTGGTTTTCCTGCTTGGTGACACCTCCCTCAAAAGGCCTCGGCTACCAATTCCCTGGCAAAAATTTGACAAGTGCCCCATGAGCCTTATAGGTAGTTTGTTCCCCGGCTTAACCTAGCTGCGGAATGCTTGCATGAACCAAGCGAAGGTGAAAGCACCTATGTAAAACATCTTGCCTTTGAAAATGCCAACCCAGCATGTCAGGATGTTCTTCAACCACATAAGGATAAAGGGAAACTTTCTGAATTTATTAGACTCTGTGCAGGCGTGGGTGCAGCCCATGCCATGGGTCTCGCTTTAGGGGCCGCCTTTACCAAGGCGTTTCACAATCCTGGCTCACGTACTTGCTTTACTTGTAAACAACCTGGCCATTTTCCATGTGGGTGTCCGACAGGCAAACAAAGCCTAGGAATAGCGTCTCCTCAAACTGGGGCTTAACCGCCCCCAGCTACCCTTTTCCATAGAAGTGGTAAAGGTCATCACTGGGGCAGTGAGTGTAGATCTAAGACAAATGCCCTCAGACAGCCTATTTCTTCCTGCTTCTCGGGAAACTCCCGGCGGGGCCAGCCCCTGGCCACAACATCCCCCAGGACAAACACAGGAGCAATAAGGTTTGTTCCCTCCCAAACTCCCAACCTACCACAAAATCCTTCTCCACAATTGCCTCCCTCCAACTAGCTCCAACCCAGGGAGCACAAAATTGGACCTCTGAGCCACCACAGTTACAATATTAGACTCAATGCAAGGGCCCAAGATAATACCCACTGGAATTATGGGTCCCCCTCCATCTCATACATGTGCCCTTATTCTTGGAAGAGCCTCCACTACCATACAAGGTGTTCAGGTCTTCGCTGGCATTAATGATAATGATTTCACTGAAGAAATAAAAATACTGGCCACTGATATTAATGGAGTTGCCGCCATCCCAGCAGGAACAAGACTTGCACAATTAATTCTCCTTCCCTTGGATTCAGGAGGCATTTCCACCACCCAAACCTACCTCGGGGGGCTGCCTTCTTAGGCTTCTCTGATGTGTATTGGGTTCAACCCATTTCTCACAATAGACCCACCCTTACCTTACTTACTGAAGGAAAGGAATTCCAAGGAGTTCTAGATATTGGAGCTGATGCCACAATTATTTCTCAAAAATACTAGCCATCAGGTTGGCCCCTCACTCCATCCTTGACTGACCTTAAAGGGATAGGAAAATAAAAAAGTCCTCTGGTCAGCTCAAGGTCTATTAGCTGCACTGATAAAGATGGTAATAAGTCAACTGTCACTCCTTTCGTTGATTCTGACCTCCCTGTTAACGTATAGGGTGGAGATATTTTGAGTCATTGGAAGTTATTCTCGCCAGTCCCAATTCCATGGTGACTCATCAAATGCTTCCTATGAATTTTGTTCCTGGTACAGGCCTGGGGATACTGAAACAAGGACTGGTGGAGCCTATACGACCCATAAAAAAAACAAATACATGTGGACTTGTGTATTCAGATTTTTAGTGTCGGTCCCTGACCCTCCTGTACCCCATGCAGATAAAATTATTTGGGAGACTCAGACTCCCGTGTTGGTGGATCAGTGGCCCCTTACCCAAGAAAAATTGGAGGCTGCCTCCACGTTAGTGCTGGAACAGCTTGCAGCCGGCCATGTAAAGCCCTCAACCTCACCATGGATTACTCCTATTTTTATTATCAAGAAAAAATCAGGCAAGTGGCGCCTTTTACAATATTTGTGTGCCATTAATAAAGTTATGTGCCCGATGGGAGCACTACAGCCAGGCATTCCCACACCAGTGGCGATTCCAAAAACCTATTGTAAAATGGTTATTGACTTAAATGTTTGCTTTTTTACCATTCCTTTACATCCTGAGGATAGACCCTATTTTGCCTTTAGTCTCCCTCGCATTAATTTTCTGGGCCCTATGCAGAGATTTCAATGGAAGGTTCTTCCCCAAGGTATGGCCAACAGCCCTAGTCTTTGCCAAAAATACGTTGCTCAAGCAGTAGACCCTGTGAGAGAGCGATGACCACAAAATTATATTTTACATTATATGGATGATTTGTTAATTGCTGCACCTAATACCCATGACCTTAATAATTGTTACTTGGACTTTTACAAAACCTCACTACCTTGGGACTACAGATAGCTCCAGATAAGTTTCAAACACAGGACCCTTATACCTATTTGGGCCTTAAACTTCAAGATAATCAGATCCAAATTCCTAAAATACAACTATGTGTGGACCATATTCACACACTTAATGATTTTCAAATATTACTGGGGGATATTCAATTGCTAGGAACATATTTAAAATTACCCACTTGTGTACTTTTGCCCCTTAATGATATTTTGATAGGTGATTCCCACCCCTCCTCCCCTCAAAAGCTTACTCTCGAGGCATGACATGCATTAAACCAAGCCACAGAAGCCATTGCCCAAAAGTTTGTTACACAAATTTCTTATAACCTTCCTCTGGTTCTGGTTATTTTCCACACTCCTCATACACCCACAGGAATATTTTGGCAGCGAGATCCACATTTTAAAAATAAAGGGTGCCCCTTGCTTTTGGTCCTTGTACCCACCACATCCTCCAAGGTTATTACTGTTTATCTTGCTCAGGTAGCTTCTCTTATTTTTAAAGGTCGTTTGCTTTCTCGACAACATTTTGGCAAAGACCCTGATAATATTTTAATTCCATATACTAAGGACCAAACCCTTACTACAATTTTTACTACAGACATGGATGAATGGGATATTGCCCTATCAGGCTTTTTGGGAACAATTCATAACCACATCCCCAATGACCCCCTTTTAAATTTTGTCCAGTTACATCCATTTATTTTTCCCAAAATTACTCAAAAGCTCCCATTCCTCAAGCCCTTACCTTTTTTACAGACGGTTCCAGTAATGGCCGTGCAGTCTTTGTTGTCAATAACAAGCCTACCACCTTTGATACTGTCTATCAGTCAGCTCAGTTTGTGGAATTGTTCGCCATAACACAAGTTTTTATAAAGTTTTTTGATAATCTTGTTAATATTTATACAGACAGTGCCTACATTGCTCATTCTGTGCCCCTTCTGGAGATTTCACCCACCATTAAGGCTTCTTCCAATTCCCCCTTTCTGTTTCACCAGCTTCAGCAGCTAATTCAGGCCAGAAAACATCCATTTTCCTTAGGACACATCATGACACACTCTGACCTTCTGAGCCCTCTAACACAAGGTAATGCCCAAGCTGATGCAGCAACACATTCCATCTTTCCAATTTTTGTTGGCTCCATTCAAAAGGCCATGGAGTTACACAATCTTCACCATCTAAATTCCCAGAGCCATCGATTACTTTGGAAAATTACCAGGCAACATGCATGAGAAATAGTAAAAGCATGCCCTGCTTGCACTGTCTCCCTCCCCATTCAACACTTGGGAGTTAACCCCCGAGGATTACTGCCCAATCAGATTTAGCAAATGGATGTTATTCATTTTCCTGAATTTTGAAAAACCAAATATATATACGTTTCTATAGATACCTTCAGCGGCTTTATTTTTGCATCACCACATTCTTGAGAGGCTACCAAAGATGTCCTTTCTCATCTTGTTTCAGCCTTTTTCGTAATGTGTAAACCAATACATATTAAAACAGATAAATGTCCTGAATATACCAGTGCCAAGTTTAAACAGTTTTGTGCTACCTTGCAATTTTGTCATACTACTGAAATTCCATACAACACTCAGGGCCAAGGCATGTGGAACTTGCCCAGCTTACCTTAAAGACTTGGCTATCCCGTATTAAGGCTTCCGCCCTTGTATTTACCACTCCCAGGGATCGCCTTAACCATGCATTATTTGCCCTTATTTTTCTTACCCTAGACAGTGAAGGCCATTTGGCCACAGACAGACACTGGCATCCTTCATCCAATTCTGTTCGCACACCTGTTATGTGGTGCAATCCCATTACAAATAAATGAAAACGCCCACATCCTATCCTCATCAGGGGATGAGGCTCAGCTTGTGTTTTGGACCAAGAGCAAGCATCCCCAAGATGGTTACCAGAATGCCTGGTTAAACAGGTAAATTACTTACCTCAACCCAGGGACGGAGGCCCTCCCCCTGAGGACAAATTTTCCTCAATTTCAGATACAGCCAACAATCTGTGCGAGGATCCTGCTTAAGGCACTTCTGCTGAACAGGTTTGAACACAGAGGCCTTGGACCTCTAATTTCCAACATCATGGGGTACCTTTTTGCCCCCCCCCCGTGAATGCAAAGGAGGATTTTGGACTGAGGCTCCCACTAGTTGGACCCAGACTGCTGACTGCATGACTAAGGTGACTTACCTCCGTGCCAAGGTTGACCATAATCTCGGAGGAGTTCATCAGCCTAAATGGGTATGTGTTAACAAGCCAAAGATTATTCCCCCTAGTACAAGTAAAGCTCTCCAAAATTGTTCTGCAACTTGTATGCATACCCAGGCGATGCATGTCTCTTGTAATGCGTCGGCTTCACTTTGTGTTAATAAACAGGGAGAACAATTTTTTGAAGCCTCCCTAACTAAAACTCATGCAGCAGGGGGACCACTATTCATTATACCCCCATTCTCTTTGACCATGGAGGAGATGGCAAATACACCAAGCTACAGTCAGCTGGGTGCCAAGGCACTGTCGGAAAACCTTCCTACTGGCCCATTAAGGCCCCTACAGGGGTCTCTGATGGTGGAGGACCCACTTATTCTGTCAAGCATCCTCAGATAATCAAACTTTTGAAACCCCAAATCTCTGAGCTCACATATCATCCCTTAATGTAGCCTAAATCCCAGTTCCCAGGTTTAGATACCAATACATTAGATATTTTGCAAACTACATTCTCCTAGCTTAATAATTCGAACCCCACCCTTGCTGGTGATTGCTGGCTCTGCATGACAACAGGGGCAATCATGCCTATGGCAGTTCCTATTAATTCTATCATGGACAATGATAATACATGCCAACCCGGATTTCCCTTTAAAGTACAGCCTATAGGCACTTTTACATTATTTCTTTTAGGCACGATGCAGAATAATACCTATGATATTGATGTTCGACTTACTTCCTTTGGAAATTGCTCAACAGTATAAAATTATTCCTCACCCACCCCATCTCTTTGTCCCTCCAATGGCACAGTTTTTATGTGTGGAGGAAACTCGGCCTTCCCACGCTTCCAGCGAATTGGACCATTGGTTGTGTTCTTGCTTTATTACTCCCTGATATAACTATTGTCCCAGGAGATGAACCTCTACCAATTTCTAGCCTAGACACTTTAGTCAAAAGACATAGGTGGGCAATACAGGCTTTACCACTCATTGCCAGCCTTGGAATAACAGCTGCTGTGGGCACAGGTACAGTGGCTTAGGCACGGCTATTCACTCTTACCATCGCCTGTCTCAACAACTTATAAATTATGTACAAACTTTATCAGGAACCATTAAAGATTTGCAGGACCAAATAAATTCCCTGGCAGAAGTGTTCCTTCAAAACAGACGAGGCTTAGATTTGCTGACAGCTAACCAGGGAGGTATTTGCTTAGCCTTAGGGGAACGATGCTGCTTTTATGCAAATAAATCAGGCATAGTACGCATTAAAATTAAGCAGCTTCAATAAGATCCAGAAAAGAGACAAAGGGAACTATTTGAAAATCCCCTCTGGATTGGGCATAATGGATTTCTACCCTACCTTCTTCCCCTATTAGTCCCTTTGTTGGGTTTACTTTTAATGGTGTCCATAGGCCGCTGCATTATAAAGAGGCTGGTACAATTTATTAAAGAACAGATTAATACTTTGGTTTCTAAGCCCATACAGGTCCACTATCATGGTCTGGAGATGGAAGACAGCACTGCCAACATTTAAAAGAATGTTCAACCCTTCTCACAGGCTTATTAATTTTACATCCCCACAGATCTCTCTTTCTTACAGAAAACTATAAGTAACAGCTCTGAGCAACCATCTTCTACCCTTGCAATAAGGGTTCGTTCTCCATGGGCCCCTCCGCTTGGGGGAGGACACACCCTTGGAATGAGCATGTTAGGCCATAATAACGGAGGGTCCAGGAAGGACTGCAGGAGGATGGATCCACGGATCCCCAAACACAAGACCTCTGAATGACACGCTCTGGTGCATGGCGGTTGGCATGCTATCCCCTCAAAGACGTCTCCTCCAAAAACATGCCAAAGCCAACACGAAATCTCCTAGGAAAGATGCTCGCTCAAATCAGGAGATATTCTAAGGCATCCTAGAGAAACAGAGCCACTATCACCCCCTAAATCCATGGCCTGTAAGGTATGGTCGAATATTTTATATAACAAAAGGGGAGATGTCAGGGGCTAGAAGGAAGTTCTCCTTCAAAAAATAGACTGACACAAGAAACAGCCCCCTGGGACACAACCTGCCTGGGAGACATCCCACAGCCATCTATCTCCTTTTGACATCCGGCTACCATCTGTCTACCTGAAACATCCTGAGGTTATCTCACCCTGTGAAGACATCCAACAACTGCTGATAAGAGAGCTTTCCCATCCGCAGCATATAAATACCCTCTGAGAATAATAAAAGTTTGCAGCATGATCAGAACTCCTGTCTTGCTGTCATCTCTCGTGTCTCTTGTCCCTTCATTCCTCCCCAACTAGGATCGACACCCAAGTTGATGTGTCCTGCCAGCCGGGCCATCTGACACTAACCCATACCCTCCTAGACTCTGATGACAAATCCTAATATGATGGAGAAAAATAACCCAAACAGAATAGAAATACAAGCAGTTCAGAGGAGGCATGGTGTATAGTTGCACTTGCCTTTTGCATGATATAGGGTAGGTGTTATAAATCTAGTTAATTTTTAATTGAAATAGTTCTCCATGTGTTTTTAAAGTTAACAAATATGTGAATTCCTGTCTCCCTTTCTCTGTAGCCGATTCAGCACATGTATTTTTATATGCACATATAGAATCCTACCTGGTATCAGATGTACATTCTTGTGAGGTGGCTGACTTGGAAGATACAAATTGTGAGAAGAGATCACTCCTCCTAAACGTGTTGGAACAGAAAATTCAACCTATGGGTGAGCCTCCTAGTAGAACAACATTATACATAAATCCATGTTCAGTAAATTAAATATTTTTGCATCTGTGGATGATATATACTTCATGATGAATTTCGATTGGCATATATATTGCTACATTTTATTGTCTGGGTGTGTGTGTTGTGTGTGTGTGTGTGGGGGGGGGTATATATATATATATATATATATATATATATATATATATATATATATATATATACTCTCCAAATATTTCAAAATATGAAATATATGTGTCTTACATATACTACCTAAATTCATTCATGTTCATGTATGTGGATTTATAATCAACTTTTCACAATATTATTCTCAGAAATATTCATCCACCTGAATTACATATTTGTTTTCTAGTACTGAAAACTAACTTCAGTGAGTGGTGCATACAATCCTAATATTTCTACAGTAACTGACCCAGTTTAACATCAATGCAACTAGATTCCTCTTGGATATGATGTCTATGTTGAAGTTCATTTTATTCAACACTGGTACATTACTATTTGTTCAGTTTATACACATCATAGGATATATATTTCATCAACAACTTCAATAATTTATAGGATTTTGATTCACTTTCAATCATTTCCTGATTCAGAACACATGTATTCCTGCAGGTTACTTGATTGTTTTTTCATGAGACTTCTTTCCAAACGGTTTTTTTTTTTTCGATTTCCATAATCATTTTGAAGAAAAACTGACACACTCTTCATGATAAACCATAACCCTAATATTACCATTAGATGTATTTCTGGTTGGAATGAATGATTGCATATAAATATACGATTTTCTGTTTATTTTCAGATATCAATTCAATCGAATATTTAAAGTTGGAACAAGTTATAATATTTAATCACAGTATCGTCTATTCATAAATTATCTCTATGTTCATAGACACAGAGTAAATCTATTTGTAACCCCAATACTAATTTTTTCATCTTCAAAATGTTGCTCCCAGAAATGATGGAAGAAATACTCATGTCACCTAATCTACATAAACATTTTATCACAGTAATATTCTGGACACAAAAAGAAGAGGTCACACTTATGATTGTATCAAAGCCTAAATGAAAAGTGAGCATAGATTACTGAAAACATTCATGTCCAGTGTGCCTAATGCTCTCAAATGTCAATCCTATTGGTGACTACATATTTGTTTCTTCTTAAGACTATATTTTGAACCTCAACCCTGTTGCAAATGTCTAATCCTATCACTCAATTTATACTTTGCCTGATTTCCTAATGTCTCTATTGATGTCTGCTTACCTAAATATTTTCCCCAGTTCACCATTGTGACTGACCCTTCAGGTGTGCTGACATTTACATTCACTCTCTACCCGATACACTATTGCTAAAGAACTTTTGGTCCAAATTCTGTACTCAGTCTTCTTCTGAAACTTATCGAATATCTTCCTAATCCTACCGACTATCCCTGTTCTAGTGGATGTTCACTTCTACATTCAATCATCCAAGGTACAAGGTCCTATGCCATTGATTATCGTTTTATCTGAAACACCTGTGCAGAACGTATATCAAAGCTAAGTATCCCAATCAATAGCGCAATGCCCTTCTGGGCTTCAAATCTTACCTAGATTTTTGTTTTCATACTTATATTTCACCTATATATTCTTATAAATATCACAGGTTTCCAATACCATTATTCATCAATTAGAATAATTCCTAACCCAAATCAAACCTGTTATTAACCCTAACCATACACTGTTCCCTCAATCTAACTTTACAGAAGAGGAGGGACCAAGTTGGTCTTACAATACAGGAATGTAGAAAATCTTCCACCTGTTGTAAAACTCAAAGGTCCATGAAGAAGTGATCCCTGGAGAACATGTAAGCAGCCATGAAGGACCTGAGAGAGCAAACGTCATCTTCCATTGCAAACAACCTGGTCAGGATGAAGGGTTGTGTCTGAATCAGCCTCTCTGTTCATAATGTAGAGAAGATGGACACAAACAGTCCTGTTTGGAGAGCTGTTCCTGGGTGCCTATGGTTCATATACCATTCTAACTTGTGAAAGTGTCACAGGAAGTAGGAGAAGCCTCGATCTCATGGGACCCTTGGAAGCAACTGTTAGGACAAAGTGGTTGCCAAAGCAGTGACCTCATTCAGTTCCTGAAGGAAGTGACCTCACCTCACTTCCTTGGTCATGGAACTCTCGGTACTTGGGATCCAGGAAGCAAGGTACCAAGAGCCTGTCCCAGTCCCAGTCCCAGTGGGCTCACTTGTTTGGATTTACCAAGGACAGAGTCAGTCTTTCATGGTACCTACAGATATGAGGATGGCCAACTGCCAGGAAAACTCAGAAGAGGGGCCTTTCCTGAGAAAGCAGATAGTGGCTCACTGCTGGCCCCTGACAAGTTCACAGAGTTGGTGATTTCCGGGGATCATAAGTTGGCCCACCAGTCAGAAGACACTCTGGATAGTCACAGACATACTTTGTAGAAGGTGGTGCCTCTGTGGTTGTCGGTGTGGGTTTGTGGTTTTGTCTCATGTTCTGAGAATAGGTAGAAAAGGCGGTTTGTTTGATTTGGAGTGAACTGTTTATAGTAAGTCGTTTGGCAAGCAAGAGTTTCTATGTCTGTGTATCCCACTGTGTCCATGGTTTTAGACATTAGAAAACAGAATGCATCAATTGTTGTGTCCTGTCTAGTAGAAAGCTTCCCAGCATTCATCCTGCCGAATTTATGAATGGATTTCAGCTTGCCTTATCGATGAGCAACATGTGGTATCTTCCAAAATTCCTGCATTCTTCATGAATTCTGGCTACTCTCCAGAATAGGCTCATGGTTTTGTGTACAAGATATGTAGCAGTTCCAAGCCCTGTGACATGGCCATGTACTGGATAGCTGAAGGGAATGTCGAGCATCTCAAAAAACTCAGATATAAGTGTGACCATGATAGTCTAAGTGGAGAAACCCTGCTTTGGGCCTTTTGCTTACCTATTGTTCTGTTGCCCTGAATGTCAGGAAGGTCTTTGCCTCAAGACATTCGTTTGTGAAGCCTGAAGAAAACAGGTTCAAATGGAAATGAATGGACATCACCTGTGGATCTTTGCTTAATTCCTTTGGAAATGGAAGTGTCTGAATCAGCCTCTTGGCCCTGTGTGAGGCCGTGGCTTAGATTCTCAACCCCTGAAGAATCTAAAGAAACATCACATGTGTGCATCCAAAACAAAAATGGCCAAAAGTGCAGTTATTGTGGATGAAGTCTCTCCCCATTCTCTGTGAGGTTCCTGACCTCCATCAAGTTAGAATAGGGATCCTTTGGGCCAAATAATTTCTTCAAAGCCCTAAAGAGGCTTGCCCATAATTGCTTGAATTTTCCCGTGACTACAATTCACATAAAGAATCCAAACTACACAGTCAATACGCCTCAAATTGGAGAAACAGAGAAGAATTAACAGCAGGCCTATATGAACACTCCTGGTTCACAGGAGTGGTGTCCAGGCCACCCTGAATTTAGGCAAATTAGGGGCAAGAGAGATTATTTAGGAGACTGTCTTGAGCTTCGCCCCTCGTGGAAAATTTCAGCGATAGGTTATGATGAGTGTCTATATAAAAGAACATGAGGGCCATGTGGGAGTGTTTTGGTTTTAATTGTGGTTGTTAGTGTGGTGGTTGGAAGAGATGACTGGGTCCACCTTGACATGAACTCTGGTGTTTTTCCCCTTAGAGACTGAGTTCTGGAACTGACCTCAGAAAAGTATTGCCATTAATTGTGTTGGGATTTTAGGAGGCCATGCATGAGAGTCGCCCTTGGAAACTAAGATCAAGGCCCAGGGTGGCTTTCAACAGAGCACTGGGAATCACAGCCAAGATATCACAAAATTTTCTTCTGAAAGACTTGGCAGCCATAGTTGAGAGTCAAAAGACACATGGACCTCACATTGTAGAACTCAATGGGCCTGGCTTCATTTGACCTTTTGGCCATTCTTTGGGAAGCATTACCTGTGAGATTTCTCCAGAGCTTTCATTGAAATGAGCTTCGTCAAGATTAATGGTTCTGGAATGAACTGAAACTCACAGTGCCTCCAACGTCATTGTTGAAATATGGCTAGAAAAATACCATGAAATTTTTGAAATTTCCATGACCAGCTGGCACAGGAGAACATTTGGATGTCCTGTTGCTGATCATGAGTATAACAGACAGTGCCTTGATTGACTGGTTTTAATAAAAATTGTGTAAACAGAGATGCCAATAAGTTGGAGCCTGATGATTAGTGGGCCTAGAGCATTGGTAGGCAGGTGTGTGATAAAACATCTGTAGTGGGGCCATGTGGATCTGCCATTGGCTTCCAAATGGCGTGTGACTGACATGATGCACCCAGCAGTCCCTTCTAAGTAAAGGCATGTTGTTATATGGAGAGGTTTCAGGGCAATGTTCAGAATCGATTTGCTATGGTCAATGGGGCAAGCTATGTGATATAGAATCATGGTTGGTGCATTCTCCTGCAGAAATTGAAATACCACATGTGACAGAACTCCCTGCTGCACTGTGTCCCAGTTGAACTCCGTGTATTTCATGAAGCAAATACCAAATTCCCATTGTAGCAGCAAGAAACACCATGAAAATTGGAGGATGAACAAATGGCTTCACAGTCCACACAGGGAGACACTTAGAACCCAGTGGCCACAGTTTACCTACAAAGATCAAATTCAGGACAGGTGTCTCATGTTAATTGGAAAATAAGAAACTATGTTTTACAGGTCACAAAGGTGCAGACCCAGCTTTGATGATCTCAGTACAAAGGAAGCTAAAGCTCCTGATAACAACATATGTTTCAAGTGCCCAAACTCAGAGGCAATTTCTCAAGAAGTCTTTAGGCCAGCAGAGCTCCATGTTTGTGGAGTGTTCACCCTGTCCCTTACTTTTGGAAACTCCTGTACCACCTTCAAGGTAGTGAACTCCTTAGCATATTACATTCCAGATAAGTATTCACTGATTTTCTAATTCTTCTCCTCTAATTATGTCTTACTTGGGGCGAAGATAATGTCAAGCCATTGTTCTGGAGGAGTGGGAAGATTTTGTGTGGCACATATTTGCATACACATTGGATACATTTTCCAATTTTCCATTCGAAATACTGAATCCCTGACTCTAACCCCTACCATACTAGACTCTGACTACTAATCGTAATATGATAGAGAATAATAACCAAAACAGAATAGAAATACAAGCAGTTCAGAGGAAGCATGGTGTATAGTTGGAATTGCCTTTTGCATTATATAGGGTAGGAGTTATAAATCTAGTCATTTTTTTGTTGAAATAGTTCTCCGTGTGTTTTGAAAGTTAACAAATATGTGAATTCCTGTCTCCTTTTCTCTGTAGCCTATTCAGCACATGTAATTTTATATGCACATATAGAATTGTACCTGGTATCACACGTACATTTTTGTGAGGTGACTGACTTGGCAAATACAAATTGTGAGAAGAGATCACTCCTCCTAAATGCTGTTGGAACTGAAAATTCAACCTATGGGTAAGCCTCCTAGTTGAACAACATTATACATAAATCCATGTTCAGTATATGAATATTTTTGGGTCTGTGGATGATATGTATTTCATGATGAATTTCGATTGGCATATATATTGCTAGTGTTTAATGTCTGTGTGTGTGTGTGTGTGTGTGTATATATATATATATATATATATATATATATATATACTCTCCAGATTTTTCAAAATATGAAATATTTGTGTCTTATTTTGCACTCCCTAAATTCATTCATATTCATGTATGTGGATTTATAATCCACTTTTTAAAAAATTATTCTCAGAAATATTCATCCACCTGAAATACATATTTTTTCCTAGTACTGAAACAGTTTTCAGTAAATGGTGCATCCAAATCCTAATATTTCGGCATTGCAAGATGGCTGTGAAGACAGTGTATCACACCCAGTGTACCCTGCCACTGCGCAAGTTAATAACGAGTTAGAGCAATGAAAAACTATCTTGTTAGGATCTTACAGGAAAATGGGTGTTTACCGAAACCTAGAAGAATGATTTCCACCACCGAGGTCCGGTAATTGAGTCTCAAACACAAGCCACTTGTGCAACTGGAGATCCATTCTGATTGATCCGTGTGACCTGCCCTGTGTCTACAAATGGTGAGGCACCACCGAGAAGCGACCAGCAAGCAGGGAGAAACGTTGCTGCGGATTCTGTTGAATCCTGCTGGCTGAGCATCCACTGAGCCCCCAGCTGAATTCGGGATTTCAGACGGGGAAGTTAGCAGTACATTTCTATGCCCCAAAGCGGAAACTCCACAAAGGAAACCAACAGCCACCATCTTGGAGAGCTGAAGTAACCACCACCACTCCCTGACAGATTGCAAGAATAAAACAGTTGTGTGTGTCTCAGCTCATCTCACATACAGAGGGGAATTCGCATAAAATATCTCCTAGGCTTTTGGGGGAGGGATAATCAGAGCAAGTCTGCATAAAGACTGGGGGAAAACTAGAGGAACCTGACCTTCATCTCCCCTTCCCATCAGCGGCAAAAATGAAACTTGTCTAGCCAGTGCGGGGCGATGGGCAAGCGAAAAAAATTAAAACAATAGAGTTCCAGGGTTCCCAATAGACACTCTCCCCACCCAACAAACGGCAGACCCAGAGAACAGTTTGAGCTGCCGAGAAGCATCACTCAGGAGAAATCTGGTCTAGCAGGAGAAATCAGGACTAGCAGGATAAACCAGGGGACTAGAGGCCAGGCCCTCCTGACTGGTTGGCTGGAGAACGCCGGCCCACTGCCAGTGTGACTGGGCAACTGGAGACCACCTTCCTGCTGGCGCCAGCCCACCTGCTGACGCTATGTCTTGACGGCTGGAGAACGCGCGCCTGCCGGCGACCAAACGCGCAACTGTGTGGCTAGAGATCACCCACCAGCCGAAGACAGACCACAAGCTGCCCGCGCTACTGGGTGGCTGGAGACTGCCGGCCTGCCAGCGACCGGGAGCTGAAACCAACCAGAGACAATCCAGTCCACCCACCCAATTCGGACACTCTGGCAAGGAGCCTGGGGCCCACCACAGCAGAGAGGTGACATCACTGGAGCTCGGCCGTCAGAATTCCTTAACAGCGGAATCCACTTAAGCAGGCATAGTCTACCAACACAAAGGAGAGAAAACAGAGATATATAAACCCATAACAAATATATAGAAGAGAGCAGAAACACAGCAATCAAATAGAGCTGGAAAATGACGTGAACATCATGAAAAAACAAGGGAAAACAAGGAGTACAAACAATGAAGGACAACTTAATACTACAGGAGAACCTAGAAGCATCAGAAACAGGGATAGGGAAAAAACTTAAGTCATACCTAACTCAGATGGAAAGGAATAAGAGAGAAGACATGAGGCAGCAAGTCTAAGGATAAAAGTATATTTTGAAAATGAATTAAACAAACAAATTCAAATGGCAAAGAACAAGCTTTACCAGGAGATAGAGATCTTTTAAAAAATCATACAGTAATTCTAGAAATGCAGGAAACTATAAACCAAATTAAAAACTCAAACAAGAATATTACAAATAGACTAGATCAAGTAGAAGTCAGAACATCAGATAATGAAGACAAAGTTTGTCAACTTGAAAAGAATATAGTCAACACAGAAAACATGCTTAAATCCCATGAGCAACTATTCAAGAGATATGGGATGTCATAAAAAAAACAAAATTGGGAGTCATCGGGATAGAAGAAGGCATAGAAATTCAAACCGAATGAATGAACAACATATTAAATGAAATAATTCTAGAAAACTTCCCAGAGATGAAAGATGGAATGGATTGCCATAACCTGGAAGCCTACAGGACCTCAAACATTCAAAACCATAATAGACAAACTCCAAGATATATAATTATGAAGATAGCCAACATACAGAACAAGGAGAGAATATTAAAAGCTACGAAAGAAAGTAGGCAGATAACATTCAGGGGTAAACCAATAAGGTTAACAATTGATTTTTCATCACAGACTTTGAAAGCGAGAAGATCTTTGAACAATGTATTTCAAACACTGAAAAATAATGGATTCCAACCAAGAATACTGTATCCAACAAAATTAAGCTTCAGATTTGACAATGAAATTAAGTCCTTCCTGATAAATAAAAGCTAAAAGAATTCGCAGACAGAACACCAGCACTGCAAAGCATTTTGAGCAAAATACTACAAGAAGAGGAATTGAAAAATAGTGCCCAAAACTAACAGCGGGAGGTATCTCAGTAAAGGGGTAAGAAAAAAACCAAAAAGTAAAAACTACCCAAATTAAAATAAATAAATAAATAAACATGACTGGAAGTACAAATCATATTTCAATTGTAACCTTAAATGTTAAAAATCTAAACTCACCAATCAAGAGACATAGGCTAGTAACCTGGATCAAAAAAATAAATCCAACAATATGCTGCCTTCGAGAGACTCATATGAAAGGTAAAGACATACACAGGCTGAAAGTGAAAGGTTGGGAAAAATCATACCACTCATATGGCCCTCGGAAGCAAGCAGGAGTGGCCATACTCATATCATATAAAATCAACTTCAAACCTACGTTAATCAAAAGGGATAAAGTAGGACACTATATATTGTTAAAAGGAACCATCCACCAACAAGACATAACAATTATCAATTGGTATGCACCAAACAATTGAGCTGCAACGCTCATAAAACAAACTCGCCTCAAGTTCAAGAGTCAAATAGACTACAACACAATACTTATGGGTGACTTCAACACACCGCTCTCGCCATTAGACAGATCCTCTATAAAAAACTGAATAAAGAAACTATAGAATTCAACAGCACAATCAATAACCTTGACGTAACCGACATATATAGAATACATCAACCATCATCAAGTGGATACACTTTATTCTCAGCAGCACATGGATCCTACTCCAAGTTAGACCATATATTATGCCATTGGGCAACTCTTAGTAAATATAAAGGCGTGGAGAAAATACCATGCACCATATCTGATCATAATGGAATAAAACTGGAAATCAATGATAAAAGAAGGAAGGAAAAATCCTACATCACATGGAAAATGAACAATATTCTACTGAATGATCAATGGGTTACAGAAGACATAAAGGAGGAGATAAAAATATTTTTAGAATCAAATGACAATACAGACACATCATACTGGAATCTATGGGACACAAAGAAGGCAGTTTTAAGAGGGAAATTCATTTCTTGGAGTTCTTTCCTCAAAAAAAGAATAAAACAACAAATAAATAAACTCACAGTACACATCAAAAACCTAGAAAAGGAAGAGCAAAACAACAGCAAATGTAGTAGAAGACAAGAAATAATTAAAATTAGAGCAGAAATCAACGAAATTGAAACAAAAAAAAACATTGAAAAAATTGATAAAACTAAAAGTTGGTTCTTTGAAAAAATAAATAACATTTACAGGCCCTTAGCCATGCTAAGGATGAGAAGAAGAGAGACAACTGAAATTACTAACATACGGAATGAAAAAGACAATATCACAACAGACAGTACACAAATATAGAAGATAATTAGAAAGTATTTTGAAACCCTATATTCCAATAAAATAGAAGATAGTTAAAATATCGATAAATTTCTTAAGTCATACGATCTGCCCAGATTCAGTCAGGAAGACACACACAATTTAAACAGACCAAAAACAAAGGAAGAAATAGAAGAAGCCATCAAAATACTACCAACCAAAAAAAGCCCTGGACCTGATGGGTATAGAGCAGAGTTCAAAAAAACCTTCAAAGAAGAATTAATACCAATACTTTTCAAGCTATATCAAGCAATAGAAAAATAAGGAGCTCTTCCAAATTCATTCTCGGAGTCCAAAATCACCCTGATCCCAAAACCAGACAAAGACACTTCAAAAAAGAAAACTACAACCAATATCTCTAATGAACTTGGATGCAAAAATTCTCAATGAAATCCCTGTGAATTGAATCCAAAAGCATATCAAAATAGTTGTGCACCATGATCAAGTAGGATTCTTCCCTGGAATGCAAGGCTGGTTCAATATACGGAAATCATTAAATGCTATTCACCACATCAATAGACTTAAGGACAAGAACCATATGATCATCCCAATAGATGTAGTAAAAACATTCGACACAGTTCAGCATCCCTTTATGTTCAAAACACTAGAAAAACTAGAAATAACAGGAACTTACCTCAACATTGTAAAAGCTATATATGCTAAACCTCAGGCTAGGATCATCCTAAATGGAGAAAACTGAAGGCATTCCCTCTGAAATCTGGAACAAGACAGGGATGCCCTCTATCACCACTTCTATTCAATTTAGTTCTTGAAATACTAGCCAGAGAAATTAGACAGATAAAAGAAATTAAAGGCATAAAAATAGGAAAAGAAGAACTTGAATTATCGCTATTTGTGGATGACATGGTAATATATTTAACAGACCCAAAAGGGTCTACAAAGAAACTGCTAGAGTTAATAAATGAAGGATATAAAACCAACACGCATAAATCAAAGGCATTCCTGTATATCAGCAACAAAACTTCTGAAATGGAAATGAGGAAAACCACTCCATTCACAATATCCTCAAAGAAAATAAGATACTTGGAAATCAACCTAACAAAAGAGGTGAAAACCACAGAACCCTAAAGAGAGAGATAGAAAAAGATCTTAGAAGATGGAAAAATGTACCCTGTTCATGGATAGGCAGAACTAAATTCATCAAAATGGCGAAATTACCCAAAGTTCTATACAGGTTTAACGCAATGCCAATCAAAATCCCACTGGCATTTCTTGTAGAAATGATAAAGCAATCATGAAATTCATATAGAAAAACAAAAGACATAGAATAGCAAAAGAAATTCTAAGCAGGAAGTGTGAATCGGGAGGTATAGCGATACCAGAGTTCAAACTTTACTACAAAGCAATAGTAACAAAAACAGTGTGGTACTGGTACGAAAACAGGCAGGTGGACAAATGGTATAGAATGGAGGACAGAGAAACCAATCCACAAAATTACAACTTTCTTATATTTGATAAAGTGGCTATAAACATGCAATGGATGAAGGATAGCATCTTCAACAAATGGTGCAGGGAAAATTAGAAATCCATATGCAACAAAATGAAACTGAATCCCGTTCTCTCACCATGCACAAAAGTTAAATCAAAATAGATCAAGGAGCTAGATATCAAATCAGAGACACTGCGTCTCATAGAAGAAAAAGTTGGCTACGATCTATGTACTGTGGGGTCAGGCTCCAAATTCTTTAATAAGACATCAATAGCCCAAGAGTTAATAACAAGAAAAAAACAAATGGGACTTACTTAAACTAAAAAGTTTTTTTCTCAAGAAGAGAAACAATAAGAGAGGTAAATAGAGAGCCTACATCCTGGGAACAAATTTTTACCCCTCACACTTCAGATAGAGCCCTAATATGCAGAATATACAAAGAACTCAAAATATTAAACAATAAGATAACAAATAACCCAATCAACAAATGGGCCGAGGACCTAATCAGACACTTCACAGAGGAGGACATACAATCAATCAACAAGTACATGAAAAAATGCTCACCATCTCTAGCAGTCTGAGAAATGCAAATCAAAACCACCTTAAGATACCATCTTACTCCAGTAAGATGAGCAGCCATTATGAAGTCAAACAACAATAAGTGTTGGCGAGGATGTGGGGAAAAGTGTACACTTGTACACTGCTGGTGGGACTGCAAATTGGTGAGGCCAATTTTGAAAGAAGTATGGATATTCCTGGGAAAGCTGGAAATGGATCCACCATTTGACCCAGCTATCACCCTTCTTGGACTGTTCCCTGAGGATCTTAAAAGAGCGTACTATAGGGATACTGCCACATCAATGATCATAGCGGCACAATTCACAATAGCTAGACTGTGGAACCAACTTAGATGCCCTTCAATAGATTAATGGATAAAAAAATGTGGCATCTATACACAATGGAGTATTACACAGCACAAAAATGACAAAATCATAGAATTTGCAGGGAAATGGATGGCATTAGAGCATATTATGTTAAGCGAAGCTAACCAGTCCTTAAAAAATAAATGCCAAATGTCTTCTCTGATATAAAGAGAGCAAATAAGAGCAGAACAGGGAGGAAGAGCATGAGGAAAATATTAACATTAAACAAAGACGAATGGGGGGAGAGAAAGGGAGAGAGAAGGGAAAGCTTATGAAAATTGTAGGAGACCCTCAATGTTACACAAAATCGCATATAAAATGTTGTGAGGGGAAGTGGGGGGGAAACAATGGAGAGAATTGAACAATAGCAGATGAGGTAGAGAGGGAAGATGGGAGGGGAGGAGAGGGTGGATAGTAGGGGATATGAAAGGTAGCAGAATACAAAAGTCACTAATATGCCATTATGTAAAAGTGTGAATGTGTAACCGATGTGATTCTACAATTCGTATTTGGGGAAAAAATGGGAGTTCATAACCCAATTGAGTCAAATGTATGAAAGATGATATATCTTGAGCTTTGTAATGTTTTGAACAACCAATAAAAATAAATAAATAAATAAAGGTTAAAAATTTAGTGGGAAGAAATCAGCTAAAAATGGGTTCAGATGTATTCATTTTGCTATGCAGAAACTTTGTTTTGTGTAGTTGTAAATATCACAAATTTATTTTACCAGAAAATGCACATAAATTGAGATGAAATGATAATTCACCTATCTTCATGAAAAATTCATAGCATTTTCTACACTTTTCATACTTCATTTTTTTCGTGAATATTTTGACATGGACAAGGTCTAGTCTTAGGCTATTCTTCCAGAATACTACCTCATCTGACAAGTTCGTACAATGTGTTGGATTGTTCTTTTCATCTTTTATTTAATAGTTTCTAGCTGATAATGTGTATTTTTCTTATTTTTATTTGGACATTATCTTTGCATTTTATGTTTTACTGGGGAAGAGACTCATCAAAAGCTCTTTATTATATGTATCAACAATCAAACATTTAGAGCATGCAATTATTCTTAATTTTGCATGAAAATAAATTTGTACCATTTTTCTTATAAAGATGTAGTATTATTAATAATGTCCCTACTGTAATAAGTAACTACTTACAAGAAGAATTAAACAATTGACTTTATATCAATTATGAACATGAAAAGTACTAAAATAAGTATTTGGCAATTAATACACAATTGATAGAAATTGAAATCACAAGAACGCAATTTAAAATGTCAGTGCATATGGTCCTTAAATAATAGGTTGTTCAAATAAAATTTCTCTAATTCATAAGAGTTAATATGCCATATTACAGCTTAATGTGATATAAAACCTTAAATTATCAGTATTGATAAATAAGAATGATACTTTTTTACTTAAATATGTTTATTTGATTTTCACTGTAAGATGTTAATTATGGAAGAATTGAGAATTAAGAAAGACTTGGTCTATATTATTTCTAACAGGAAAATCAAAGTACTTTTAAATATATATGTATATATATATATAATATATGTAATGCATATGCATGAATATAGATACATATGTGTAATAAATGTATTGTAATATATCTATCAGGTGATTATAATTTTTAGATTTTCTCAAGAAAAAGAATGACTATAAAAAACAGTCTTAAACTTAAATTTCATAGCATACTACTGTTTGTAATGACATGAGAGAAAAATAGATATGGAGGGGAAACGAAAAAGGAAGGGAGAGAAGGGGGAAAATGGGGAAGAAAGTGAGTAAAGAAGAGGGACATGAGTGTATGATGTTAAGATAAAAGTGGAGGGGGTGGGTTTGTGGCTCAGTGGTAACATGCTTTTCTAGCATGTGTAAGGAACATGGTTCTATTCTCAGCACCACATACAAATAAACAAAATGAAGGTCAATCAACAACTGAAAAAATAAAAAATAAAAAAGAAGAAATATTACGAAAATTCCAAGCTTTGATGAATGTTAAATAAAAAAAATTATGTTACATAGCCTTATGTAATTTTAGACTATCCAAAATAGTCACTAAATGTTAGATTATTAGTGCTATAACTAAAAATCCATTGATCTTTCCTCTACATTCTGTGGCATGCTAGTGCTAAAATAAATTGTATTATTAATCCCCCCCAAAATCCTAATATTTCTACAGTAACTGACCCAGTTGAACATCAATGCAAGTAGACATGATGTGCATTTTGACGTTCATTTTTATTCAACACTGGTACATTACTATTTCTTCAGTTTATGCACATCATAGCATATATGTCTCATCAAAATTTCGCAAATTTATAGGCATTTGTTTCACTTTCAATCACTTCCTGCTTGAGAACACATGTATTCCTCCATGTTTCTTGACTGCTCTTTTCATGAGACTTCTTTCCAAACACATTATTTTCGATTTCCATTATCACATTTGAAGCAAAACTCACAAACCCGTCACAATAAACCATAACACTAATATTACCATTAGATGTGTAACTGGTTGGAATGAATGGTTCTATATCAATATAAGATTTCTTACTTAGTTTCAGATATCAATTCAATCCATTATTTAAAGTGGAACCAGTTATATTATTTATTCACAGTACAGTCTATTCACGAATTATCTCTATATTCATAGACACAGGTACACCTCTTTGTACCCCCAATACTAATTTATACGTCCTCAAAATATAGCTCCCAGAAATGGTGGAAGAAATACTCATGTCACCTGATCTACATATACATTTTATCACAGTAATATTCTGGACACAAAAAGCAAAGTTCACACTTATGATTATACAAAACCTAAATGGAAAGTGAACATGGATTACTAAAAACATCCATGTCCAGGTTGCCTAATGCTCTCAAATGAAAATCCTATTGGTGACTACATATTTGTTTCTTCCAAAGATTATATATTCAAACTCAACCATGTTGAAAATGTCTAATCCTGTCACTCACTTTATACTTTGCCTGATTTTGTAATGTCTCTATTGATATCTGCTTTCCTACATATTTTCCCCAGTTAATCATTGTGACTTCCTCGTCACATGTGCTGATATTTACATTAACTCTCTTAGCGATACCCTACTTCTAAAGAACTTTTGTTCCAAATCCTACACTCATTCTTCTTCCTAAATTTACCGAATATCTTCCTAATCCTACCGACTATCACTTTTTGACTGGATGTTCTCTTCTACATTCAATCATCCAAGGTGAAAGGTCCTATGCCATTGTATATCGATTTATCTGAAACATCTGTGCAGAATGTAATTCAACGCTAAGTATCCCAATCAAGGGACAAATGACCTTCTGGGCTTCAAATCTTACTTAGATTTCTGTTTTTGTACATATATTTCACCTCTATATTCTTGTAAATATCACAGGTTCCCAATACCATTATTCATGCAGCAGAATGGTTCCTAACCCATATCGAACATGTTAATAACACTAATCATACACTGTTCCCTCAATCTAACTTTGCTGAAGAGCAGCGACAGTGTTGGTCTTGCAATACAAGAATGTATGGGATCTTCCACCTGCTGAGAACATCAAAGGTACGTGCAGAAATGATCTCTGGAGAAGATGTAGGCAGCTATGAAGGACCTGAGAGAGCAAAAGACATCTCCATGGCAAACAACCTGGAAGGATGAAGGAATGTGTCTGAATCAGCCTCACTCTTCTTAATGTAGAGTAGACCAAACCAGGCCTGTGTGGAAAGCTCTTCCCAGGTGCGTATGGTTGATATACCATTCTAACATATGAAATTGTCACAGGAAGTAGGGGCAGCCTCCATCTCATGGAACCCTTGGAAGCAACTGTTAGGACAAAGTGGTAGCCAAGGCAGTGACCTCATTCAGTTCCTGAAAGAAGTGACCACACCTCACTTCCTTGGTGATTAAAGTCTCTGAACTTGGGATCCAGGAAGCCAGGCACCCAGAGCCATTACCAATCCCAGTCCCAGTGGTCTCACTTGTTTGAATTTACCAAAGACAGAGTCAGTCTTTCTTCTTACCTGTTAAGGTCTGTAAACAAGTCAGATTGGCACCTGTTATTTTGCTGGAGAAATGTTACAGTCTGTAAACATGTCTGGATGGCGCCTGGCAAAATGCCAGAGGGAGTGGTTTGTGAAGTAACAAAAGCGAGCCATTAAGTGTGAAGATTCCTTATTGGTTGACTGCTGTATCTATTTTATGCTAATGAGATAGGCTGTGTAAAATGTATAAATATCGCTCAGATCTTACAATAAACGGCTCTCATTCCTGCTGCATCAACATACACAAGTTATTTGTCACCCCCCAGGTTATTCTGCTGCAGCGGGACTGCGGCAGATGGTGGCCCGTTACGGGGAGCCCTGGGACACTCACGGATAAGGGTCGAAAAAAGCTTTCTGTCCATAGATAGGACGGGAGCAATCTGCTCGTCCCTAGGCAGATAGGGCGATAGGAAAAATGACTATTTCGAGAAAATGGAGAAGATTGATGCAGTATGTTTGTGTCTTGTTTTGTCTTGAAATGTTGTATTGTCTTTGTGATAAAAATATAGAAGGGGTGAGAAGTAAATTGATAAGAGAAAAAGGCACCCCAGTGGAACCAAGAATAGTTAGGGCATGTGTTGATAAAAGCCCAGAAACTCTAGTCAGAAAGAAAAAGAAAGTTCAGAAGAAGAAGGATTATCAGGAAAAAAGTTGCAGCAAAAGGCTATTACTGAATACTTTTTGATACTGGAGGGTGCGTGAAATGACAAGGCGGCTGCCACCTGCCCAAGCCGATCATGGTGCAGTAAGAATTTTCCAAGAGGCAGTTGAGGGCTCTTCCCCGCCCCCCTGCCCGGGGGAGCGGATCACCACTGTGAGCCCAAATCTAGACCTGACCTGGAGCCACAGTCTCGCAGGCTTTTGCTCCCTGTGCCCGGAAGAAGTTTGAGCCCAGGACTCTCCCTGGGGCCATCTGGGGCTGCCCAGGATGCTACAGCTGGCAGAAGATGCCACTGGCATCCCTGAAGTTTGATCATTTCCAAGGCCAGTAACTACAATGGGTCTCCCACACCTGCAGGCTGATGAGTAATGAGTACTATTAAGGCTTATTTCAAATGTAAAAAACCTTGAGATAATGTACTAAAATTGTTCAGAAGGTTGTTTTCTTAGTGAAATGCTACAGGATTTTCTTTAGCCATCCGGAGTTCCTGCCTTCGTCCAAGTGCCGGTGAAAACAAAGGTGGAAGAATTTACAATGTTGCTGAGAACTGGAGGAAACTTCGGCTGAGAACCCGAGGAGACTTCGGAGCTATCGCTGTTTCTGCTACTACAACTTAAGCTAGCTGCCTGGAGAACTTACCTGGATTGTGATTTACCTGAACTCTGAGTTAATCTATTGAGACACTGCTTTATCTGGACTGAGACAACAGACTGTAATCTACAACAACTTGTAACTCGGTATCTTTGCTAACGGTGTCATTGCTGGTATAAGTTTTCCAAGGGCTTCTTGCATGGAGCCATCAATTGGATTGGTATTGTAACATTTTGTATCCTCCCTTTCTGTTTCTAGCAGGTTATTTATGGTGTTTCTGTAAAAAACACTATGGTCCTTATTTAAATTAAACAAAAGGGGGAAATGTTAACGTCTGTAAACAAGTCAGATTGGCACCTGTTATTTTGCCAGAGAAATGTTAGAGCCTGTAAAGAAGTCTGGATGGCGCCTGGCAAAATGCCAGAGGGAGTGGTTTGTGAAGTAACAAAAGCGAGCCATTAAGTGTGGAGATTCCTTATTGTTTGACTGCTGTATCTATTTCATGCTAATTAGATAGGCTGTGTAAAATGTATAAATACCACTCTTATTCAACAATAAACGGCTTCCAGTCCTGCTGCATCAGTCTACACAAGTTGTTCGTCACCCCCCCCGGTTATTTTGCCCAGCCAGCCGGGCTACAGCACTTACCTACTGATGTGAGGATGGCCAAATGCCAGGGAAGCTCTGAAGATGGTTCTTTCCTGATAAAGCAGGTATTGGCTCACCGCTGACTCCTGACTACTTCAAGAGTTGGCAAAGGAAAGCAGATTTGAGACAGAACAAGCAATTTTGGGGAACATAGTATGGCCCACCAGTCAGAGGACACTCTGGATAGTCACAGACCAACTTGGAGGAAAGAGTTGCCTTTGTGGGTGTGGTTGTGGGTTTGTGTATCCCACTGTGTCTGTGGTTATAGACATTAGAAAAGAGAATGCATCAATGGAATTGTTCTGTCTAGTAGAAAGCTTCTCAGCATTCATCCTGCCAAATTTATGAATGGACTACGACTTTCCTTATGAATGGGCAATACCTGCTATCTTCCTAAGTTCCTGTTTTCTTCCTGAATTCTGGCAACTCTCAAGAATAGGCTCATGGTTTTGTGTAAAAGATATGTACCACCTCCAAACTCTGTAACATGGCCTTGTACTGGATAGATGAAGGGAATGGAGAGGAACTCAGAAAACTCAGATATCAGTGTGACCAGTAAAGTGTCAGTGGAGAAACACTGATTTGGGCCTTTTGTTTACCTATTGTTCCGTTGCCCTGAATGTCTGGAAGGTCTTTGCCTCAGTCCACCCCTTTGTGAAGCCTGAAGAAAACAGTTTTCTAATGGAAAATAATGAGCATCACCTGTGGCTCTTTGCTTAATTGCCATGGAAAGGGATGTGTCTGAATCAGCCTCTTGGCCCTGTGTGAGGCTGTGACTTAGATTCTCACCACCTTATGAATCTAAGGAAAGATCTCATGTGTGCATCCAAAACCAAAATGGAAAAAGAGCAGTCTTGTGGATGAAGTCTCTCGCCTTCCTCTGTAAGGTTCCTGATTTCCATCAAGTGAGAATAGGTATCCTTTGGTTCAAAAAGTTTTTCAAAGCCCTGCAGAGGCAAGCCCATAGGTGCTTGGATTTTCTCATGACTCCAATTCACATAAAGAATCTAAACGCCACAGACATTAGGCTCAAATTGGAGAAGCAGAGCAGTATTAATGGCAGGCCTATTTGATCACTCGTTGTTCACAGATAGGTTGTCAAGCCACCCTGACTTTAGACAAATGAGGGTAGGGAGCATATTTTGGATACTGTCTTCAGCTGCGCCCCTCATGGAAACTTCCAGCCAGAGGTAATGATGAGTGTCTATGTGGAAGTAGTTGAGAGCCATGTGGGAGTATTTTGGTTTTAATTGTGGTCATTTGTTTGGCTGATGGAAGAGATGACTGGGTCCACCTTGGCTTGAACTCTGGTGTGAGTCTTCTTAGAGACTGAGTTTGGAAATTACTGCAGAGATGTATTGCCATGAATTGTGTTGGGATTTTTGGAGGCCACACATGGTAGTGGCCTTTGGAAACTGAGATCTAGGTCCAGGGGGCTTCCCACAGAGCACTGGGAATCTGAGCCAGAATATCACATGATTTTATTCTTTAAGACTTGACAGCCATAGTTGAGAGTAAAAACACACATGGACCTCACATTGTAGACCTCAATGGGCCTGGCTTCATTTGATCTTTTGGCCACTCTTTGGGAAGTCTTGCCTGTGAGAGTTCTCCAGATGTTTCATTGAAATGGGCTTTCTCACCATTTGATGTTTCCAGAATGAATTATATCCCACAGTGCCTCCAACCTCATCCTTGAAAAATGGCTAGATAAACATCATAAAAATTTGAAATTCCCATCACCAGGTGACACTGGATACACTTTGGATTTCCTGTTGCTGGTCATGAGTGTACCAGACAGTGCCTTGATTGACTGGGTTTCATGAAAATGGTGTAGAACAGTGATGCAAATAAGTTAAAGTCTGTTGAGTAGTGGGCCTAGAGGAGTGTTTTGCAGGTCTGTGATAAAACTTCTGTGTTGGGATTATGTGGATCTGCCAAAAGGCTTGTAACTGACATGGTGCAGCCAGCAGACCCTTGTATGTAAAGGCATCTTGTTGAATGGAGAGGTTTCAGGTCAATGTTCAGAATCAGGTTGCTATGGTCAAGGGGGCAATCTATGTGGGATAGAAGCCTGGTTGGTGCATTCTCCTGCAGACCCTGACACACAACACGTGACAGATCTCCCTCCAGCACTGTGACCCAGTTGAATTTCTTGTATTTCCTGAAGCCAATACCAAACTCCCAGTGCAGCAGCAAGAACACCATGAAAAGTGGAGGATGACCAAATGGCTTCACAGTCCACACGGGGCCACACTTAGCCTTCAGTGGCAAGAGTTTACTTACAAAGAGAGAATTCAGCCTTGCTGGCTCACTTTCTTTGGAAAATAAAAAACCATGTTCTGCAGGTCACATAGATGGAGACCCAGCTTTGGTGGTCTCACTAGAAAGGAAGCCATAGGTCCTGACAACAACATATACTTCAAGTGGCCAACCTCAGAGGCAGGTTCTCCAGAAGTCTTTAGGCTGGCACATCTCCATATTTGTGCAATATTTACCCTGTCCCTTACTTTTGGAAACTCCTCTACCACCTCCAAGATTGTGAACTCGCAATCATGTTCCATTCCTGATATGTATTCACAGATTTTCTAACTCTTCTTCTTTTATTTTGTCTTACTTGGGGCAAAGATACTGTCAAGGTATTGTTGTGAATGAGAGTAGGAAGATTTTGTGTAGCACATATTTGCATACACATTTGATTCATTTTCCTATTTTACATTCAAAATACTGAATCCCTGACACTAACCCATACCCTACTAGACTCTGACCACTAATCCTAATATGGTGGAGAGAAATAATGCAAACAGAATTGAAATACAAACAGTTCAGAGGAGGCATGGTGTATAGTTGGATTTGCCTTTTGCATGATAAAGTGTAGGTGTTATAAATCTAGTCAATTTTTAATTAAAATATTTCACCATGGGTTTTTGTAGTTAACAAATACGTGAATTCCTGTCTCCCTTTCTCTGTAGCCTATTCAGCACATGTATTTTTATATGCACATATAGAATCCTACCTGGTATCACACGTACATTTTTGTGACCTGGCTGACTTGGAGATACAAATTGTGAGAAAAGATCACTCCTCCTAAACGCTGTTGGAACTGAAAATTCAACCTATATGTGAGCTTCCTAGGAGAACAACATTGTACATAAATCCATGCTCAGTACAATAAATAATTTTGCATCTGTGGATGTTGTATATTTCATGATGAATATTGATTGGCTTATATATTGGTACTTTTTAATATCTCTGTGTGTGTTTTGGGTATATATATATATATATATATATATATATATATATATATATACTCTCAAGATTTTTCAAAATATGAAATATATGTGTCTTATATACACTACCGAAATTCATTCATGTTCATGTATGTGGATTTATAATAAAAATTTCACAAGATTATTCTCAGAAATATTCATTCACCTGAACTACATATTTGTTTCCTAGTACTTAAAACTAACTTCAGTGAATGGTGCATACAAATCCTAATATTTCTACAGTAATTGACCCAGTTTAACATCAATGCAATTAGATTCCTATGGGACATAGTGTGTATTTTGATGTTCATTTTTATTCAACACTGGTTCGTTAATATTTCTTCAGTTTATGCACATCATAGGATATATATTTCATCCACAAATTCACAAATTTATAGGCATTTGTTTCACTTTCAATCACTTCCTGCTTCAGAACACATGTATTCCTCCAGGTTTCTTGACTGGTCTTTTAATGAGACTTCTTTCCAAACACATTATTTTCGATTTCCATAATCACGTTTGAAGCAAATCTCACACAGTCTTTATAATAAAACATAACGCAATTATACAATTAGATGTGTAACTGGATGGAATGAATGATTGTATATCAATATAAGTTTTTGTGTATATTTTCACATATCAATTCAATCCATTATTTAAAGTGGAAACAGTTATATTATTTATTCACAGTATTGTCAATTCACGCATTAATTCTATATTCATAGACACAGGGTACAAATCTTTGTACCGCCAATAATAATTTATACATCTTCAAAATATTGCTCCCAGAAATGCTATAAGAAATACTTATGTCACCCGATCTACATATACATTTTATCATAGTAATATTTGAGACACAAAATGCAAAGGTCAAACTTATGATTGTACCAAAGCCTAAATTGAAAGTGAGCATGGATTACTAAAAACATCCATGTCCATGTTGCCTAATGTTCTCAAATGTCAATCCTATTTGTGACAACATATTTTTTTCTTCCTAAGATTATATATTCAAACTCAACCCTGTTGAAAATATCTAATCCTATCACTCACTTTATACTTTTCCTGATTTCTTAATGTCTCTATTGATATCGGCCTTCTGACATATTTTCCCCAGTTCATCATTGTGACTGACTCTTCACATGTGCTCACATTTAAATTCACTCTCTATCCGAAACCCTATTGCTAGAGAACTTTTTGTCCAAAACCTATACTCACTCTTCTTTCTGAAACTGAATATCTTTCTAATAATTCCAACTATCCTTTTTTGACTAGAAGTTCTCTTAAACATTCCATCATCCAACGTACAAGGTCCTATGCCATTGTACATCGATTTATCTGAGACATCTCTGCAGAAAATAATTCAAATCTACGTATCCCAATCAAGGGCCCAATGCCCTTCTGGGCTTCAAATCTTACCTACATTTCTGTTTTCATACTAATATTTCACGTATATTTTCTTGTAAATATTGCAGGTTCCCAAACATTCCTGCAGAATGATTCCTAACTCATATCGAACATGTTATTAATCCTAACCATACACTGTTCCCTCAATCTAACTTTACAGAAGATTAGGGACAGAGTTGGTCTTTCAATACAGGAATGTAGCAGATCTTCCACCTGCTAAGATCCTCAAAGGTCCATACAGAAATGATCCCTGGAGAAGATGTAGACAGCTATGAAGGACGTGAGAGAGAAAAAGTCATCTCCATGTAATGGCTCACCGCTGGCTCCTAATAACCTCACAGAGTTGGCCAAGGAGTCCAGATCTGAGACAGGACAGGCCATTTCTGGGAACATAGTATGGCCCACCAGTCAGAGGACACTCCGGATAGTCACAGACCTACTTGGGGGAAGGAGGTGCCTTTGTGGGTTGGGTGTGAGTTTGTGGTCTTTTCTCATTTTCTGAGAATAGGTAGAAAAGGCAGTTTGTTCATTTTGGAGTGGATGGTTTCTAGAAAGTCGTTTGACAAAGAGTGTGTTTCTATGTCTGGGTATCCCAATGTGTTCGTGGATGAAGACATTAGAAAGAGCATGCATCAATGGATGTGTTCTGTCTAGTAGAAAGCTTCCCAGCATTCATCCTTCCTAATTTATAGATGGACTTGGCTTGCCTTCTGGATGGGCAACACCTACTGTCTTCCTAAGTTCCTGTTTTCTGCCTGAATTCTGGCCACTAACCATAATAGGCTCATTGTTATGTGTCCAAGATATGTACCACCTCCAAGCTCTGGGACATGGCCATGTACAGGATAGCTGAAGGGAATTGGAGCATCTCAGAAAACTCAGATATCAATGTGACCAGTAAAGTCTCTGTGGAGAAACCCTGCTTTGGGCCTTTTGCATACCTATTCTTCTGTTGCACTGAATAACAGGAAGGTCTTTGATTAGGCCACGCCTTTGTGAAGCCTGAAGAAAACAGTTTTCAAATGGAAATGAATGGGCATCACCTGGGGCTCTTTGCTTAATTGTTTGGAAAGGGATGTGTCTGAATTGGCCACTTGGCCCTGTGTGAGGCTGTGGCTTAGATACTTAGCACCTAATGGACCTAAAGAAACATCCCATGTGTGCACCCAAATCCAAAATGTCCAAAAAGCATTCATTGTGGACTACGCCTCTCGCCTTCCTCTGTAAGGTTCCTGATCTCCATCAAGTGAGAATAGGAATCCTTTGCATCAAATGAGTACTTCAAAGCCCTGCAGAGTCTAGCCCATTGGTGCTTGTGATTACGCATGACTCCAGTTCACATAAAGAATCTAAATCCCACAGTCAGTAAGCCTCAAATTGGAATTGTGGAGCAGTATTAAAGGCAGGGCTCTATGATCATTCCGTGTTCAAAGGAAGGGTGTCCAGGAAACCCTGACTTGTGACAAATGAGGTGCGAGGGTGCTTATTTTGAACACTGTGTTGGTCTGTGCCCCTCATGGAAACCTCCAGCCAGAGGTTATTATTAGTGTCTATATGGAAGAAGATGAGTGCCATGTGGGAGTCTTTTGTTTTTAATTGTGGTCATTTGTGTGGCGGTTGGAAGAGATATCTGGTTCCTCCTGGGCTTGAACTCTGGTGTGATTTCCCTTAGAGACTGAGTTGTGGAACTGTTTTCAGAGAAGTATTGCCATGAACTGTGTTGGGATTTTAGGAGGCCACACATGAGATTCGCCCTTGGAAACTGAGATCTATGCCCAGGGTGGCTTTCCACAGAGCACAAGTAATCTCAGCCAGGATATCACAAGATTTTATTATTAAAGACTTGGCAGCCATAGTTGAGAGTCAAAACACACATGGAGCTCACATTGTAGACCTCAATGAGCCTGGCTTCATCTGACCTTTTGGCCACACTTTGGGAAGCTTTGTCTGTGATAGTTCTCCATTTCTTTTGTTCAAATGAGTTTCCTCGCCATTTAATGGTTCCTGAATGATTGGAAACCCACAGTGCCTCCAACTTCATCCTTAAAAAATAGCTAGATAAATACCACCAAATTTTTGAAATTCCCTTGACCAGGTGGCACTGGAGAACCTTTGGATTCCTGTTGCTGATCATGAGTATACCAGACAGTGCCTTGATTGACTTGGTTTCATGAAAATGGTGTAGAACAGAGATGCCAGTAAGTTGGAGCCTGCTGAGTAGTTGGCCTAGAGCAGTGGTGGGGAGGTGTCTGATATAACATCTGTGGTGAGGCCATGTTTATCTGCCATTGGCTTCCAAATGGCTTGTGACTGACATTGTGCATCCAGCAGACCCTTGTATGTAAAAGCATCTTGTTATATGGAGAGGTTTCAGGGCAATGTTCAGAATCAGGTTGCTATGGTCAATGGGGCAAGCTCTGTGGGAAAGAAGCTTGCTTGGTGCATTCTCCTGCAGACCCTGACCCACCACATGTGACAGAATTCCCTCCAGCACTTTGTCCCAGTGGAACTCCTTGTATTCCAAGAAACAAATACCAAACTTCCAGTGCAGCAGCAAGAAACACCACAAAAAGTGGAGGATGAAAAAACAGCTTTACAGTAAACACGAGGAGACACTTAGCGCGCAGTGGCTACAGTTTACCTACAAAGAGAAAATTCAGCACTGCTGCCTCATGTTCATTGGGAAATAAGAAACAATGTCCTCCAGGTCACATATATGCAGACCCAGTTATGATGGTCTAACTAGATCGGAAGCTAAATCTCCTGACAACAACATATATTTCAAGTGCCCAAACTCAGAGGCAGTTTCTCAAAAGTCTTTAGGCCAGCAGAGCTCCATGTTTGTGCAGTGTTTACCCTGTCCCTTACTTTTGGAAACTCCTATACCACCTCCAAGGATATGAACTCCTGAGCATATTCCATTCCAGATATGTATTCACAGATTTTTGTAACTCATCTCCTCTAATTGTGTCTTACTTTAAGCGAAGGTGATGTCAAGGCATTGTTCTGGATGAGAGTGGGAAGATTTTTTTGTAGCACATATTTGCATAAATATTGAATTTATTTTTCTATTTTCAATTCGAAATACTGAATCCCTGAAACTAACCCATAACCTACTAGACTCTGACTACTAATCCTAATATGATGGAGTAAAATAACCCACACAGAATAAAAATACAACCAGTTCAGAAGAGGCATGGTGTATAGTTGTACTTTCCTTTTGCATGATAAAGGGTTGGTGTTATAAATCTTGTCAATTTGTAGTTAAAATAGTCCTCTATGTGTTTTTAAAGTTAACAAATATGTGAATTCCTGTCTCCCTTTCTCTGTAGCCTATTCAGCACATGCATTTTCATATGCACATATAGAATACTACATGGTATCACACGTACATATTTGTGAGGTAACTGACTTTGCAAATACAAATTGTTAGAAGAAAACACTTCTTCTAAATGCTGTTGGAACTGAAAATTCAACCTATAGGTGAGCTTCCTAGTTGAACAACATAAATCCATATTTAGTAAAATCAATATTTTGGGATCTGTGGATGATATATATTTCATGGTGAATTTCGATTGGCATACATAATGCTACTTTGTAATGTCTGTATTTAGGTGTGTATGTGTGTGTGTGTGTGTGTGTGTGTGTGTGTATTATATATATATTATATATATATATATATATATATATATATATCACTCTGCTGATTATTCAAAATATAAAATATATGTGTCTTATTATACACTAACTAAATTCATTCATATTCATGTATTTGGATTTATAATCAACGTTTGAGAAGATTATTCTCAGAAATATTCATCCACCTGAAATACATGTTTGTTTCCTAGTACTGAAAACTAACTTCAGGGGATCATATTATGGCGGTGATGGGAGTTCATTACCCCCGTGTACCGCCTCACATTGCAGGAGAAGGACAAGTTAGAACGGCTAAAATCTATCTTGTTAGAAATTTCCAGGAAAATTGGTGTGCTCCAAAACCTACAGGAAGGATTTCCATTGCACAAGAACCAGCTACGGGGGCTCAAACGCCAGCGATTTGTCCTCACGGAGGGTCACGATGCTTATTCAGCAAATCACCCCACGGCTAGTGTCTGCAATGCGCGCTGGGAAACAACGAGAGAGCAACGCAAAGATATAGCCCTGTGGATTATGCGGGCTCCTGCCAGCTGTGCAATCACTGTGCTCAGTGTTGAGTTGTGGGTTTGAAACGGGGGAAGGAAGCGGTCCAATTTGGTTTTCCACACCGGTGAGACCACAGAGGAAGATAGCGGTCACCATCTTGGAGAGCTGACGTCACCATCCCTGTTTTCGACTCATCACAGCTCATTCAGATACAGAATAGGTAATTTCAGGCTGCCATTCGCCTTCATCTTGCAGACAAATTACTCAGGGTCAGTGCTGAAGAACCCACGAAAATTGCTTCTTGGATCCTGCTCCTATCAGAACATACACCGAGCCCGGAGCGGCTGAATTCCGGGTCCCGGAACTGCTCTGGCCCAGGGCTAAAGAACCTGCAGAAACTGTTTCTTGGTCTGGGTCCTGCTGAATACTGTAAAGGTAAATGCCAACTGAGCCTTCATAGACAGTGGCAACAGGATTGAGACGGGGCTTGTGAGGGCCGGTCAGGACTCACTCGTTGCTTTGGTCACCCGGTAAAGGGAAAGAAATGCTGCCATTCACATGGGATACCAACATGGCAGAGATCTGATGTGATCACAAAGCGGTGGAGGAGATAACTTCATCTATACCAGCGGCGAGAGAAATAGTTGGTCTCCTGGTAAAGAAAGTGAGTCACAAACATCCGAGTCTCTCTCACTTAGTCATCAAGCCAGAGGTGCAGAGCAGAGCTGCCGCCTGTGACTGGAACAGGCCCAGCGACCCACCGGCATGGTAGTCACGTCACCCCAATTGGAGTAGGGGCAGAGCACACCCATGCCTGCAAGGTAGGCAGACGTACGACCGACCGGCAGAACAGGCCCAGGGGCCAGTCAGAATGGTAGACAGATCACCCCAATTGGAGGAGCATCACAGCCGCCAACCGCACCTGCAATGGAGACTTTTCCACTATACAAGAGCAATATAAATATATAGGGGGAAAATTTCAAAAACACAACAGTTTCACCAAGCAGAAAGAAACGCAAGCTGTATGAAAAGACAAGAAAAGAAAGGACCACAAGCAATGCAGGTCAACTCAACTTTAGAAGAGGTAATAGATGCAGCATATGGAATGTCAGATAAAGAATTCAGGATATACATGCTTCATGTGATCTGGAATCTCAAGGAAGACATTAGACAGCAAAAATCAGACAATGAAAGATCACTTCGACAATGAATTACATAAAAAAATCCAAGTAGCAAAGATCAACTATACAGTGAGATAGAGGTTATAAAAAACAAACAAACTGAAATCTTAGAAATGCAGGAAGTAATGAACCATCTTAAAAACTCAATTGAGAATACTACCATTAGAGCAGAATACTTAGAAGATAGAACATCAGACAATGAAGACAAAGTATTTCAACTCAAAAAGAACATATACAGCTCAGCAAGACTGTTAAGAAACCATGAGCAAAAGTGCAAGAAATATGGGATAACATAAAGAGACCAAACATAAGAGTCATTGGGATACAGGAAAGTATAGAGGTCCAAACCATAGGAGTGAGCAATCTATTCAATGAAATAATAGGAGAAAAATTCCTAGACTTGAAGAATGAGACAAAATCCCAAATCCTAAAAGTCTACAGGACGCCGAACGTGCAATATCATAAGAGATCCACACCTAGACACATGATAATGAAGATACCCAACATACAGAATAAGGAGAGAATTTTAAAAGCTACAAGAGAAAGGAAGCAGATTATAGTTAGTGGTAAACCAACCAGGATAACAGCTGATCTTTCAACACAGACTCTGAAAGCTAGAAGATCCTTTAATAACATATTTCAAACACTGAAAGAAAATGGGTTCCAACCAATAATCATGTATCCAGTGAAATTAAGCTTCAGATGGAAGATGAAATTAAAACCTTCCACAATAAACAAAAGTGAAAAGAATTTGCAGCTAGAAAACCATCTCTTCAAAACATCCTCGGCAAAACATTACAGGAAGTGGAAATGGAAAATATCAATGAAAACCAACAGTGGAAGGTAGGACATTAAAGGGGGGAAAATAATCAAAGAGGAAAACAAACTATGTTTAGTAACATAAATAAACAAATATGGCTGGAAGAACAACCCATATCTAAATAATAACCAAAAATCTTAATGGCTTAAACTCACCAATTAAGAGACACAGGCTAGTAGAATGGATCACAAAACAAGAACCAACAAAATGCTGCCTACAGGAGACGCATTTTACAGAAAAAGACATACATAGACTCAAGGTGATACTTGGAAAAATCATATCACTCTTATGAACGTTGGAAACAAGCAGGAGTGTCCATACTCATATCAAATAAAATAGATTTCAAGCCAAAGTTAATCAAAAGGGATAAAGAAGGTCACTACATACTATTCAAGAAAACCATACGCCAACAAGACGTAACAATCATAAATATATATGCCCCAAACAATGGTGCAGCTTTGTTCATCAAACAAACTCTTCTCAATTTCAAGAGTCTAATAGACCACGATACAGTAATCATGAGAGACATGAACACACCTCTCTCACCACTGGACATATCTTCCAAACAAACGTTGAATAAGAAAACTATAGAACTCAATAACACAGTTAATAACCTAGACTTAATTGACATATATAGAATGTACAACCCATCATCAAGAAGTTACACTTTTTTCTCAGCAGAACATGGATCCTTCTCAAAAATACATCATATATTATGTCACAGGGCAACTCTTAGACAATAAAAAGGAGTAGAGATAATAACATGCATTTTATCTGATCATAATGGAATGAAACTAAAAATCAATGATATAAGAAGGAAGGAAAAATCATTCATCACTTGGAGAATGAACAATAGGTTTCTGAATGATCAATGGGTTATTGAAGACATCAAAGAGGAAATTAAAAAATTCTTAGAGGTAAATGAAAACACAGACACAATATATCGGAATCTATGAGACACATTGAAATCAGTTCTAAGAGGAAAATTCATTGCTTGGAGTTCATTCCTTAGAAAAAGAAAAAACCAACAAATAAATGATCTCATACGTCATCTCAAAATCTTAGAAAAACTAGAGCAAACAACAGCAAAAGAAGTAGAAGGCAAGAAATAATTAAAATCAGAGCAGAAATTAATGAAATCGAAACAAAAGAAACAATTGAAAAAATTGACAACACAATACATTGGTTTTTTGAAAAAATAAATAAAATCGACAGACCCTTAGCCATGCTAACAAAGAGAAGAAGAGAGAGAACTCAAATTACTACCATATGAAATGAAAAAGGAAATATAACAAGAGACACTTCAGAAATACAGAAGAAAATCAGAAATTATTTTGAATTAATATACTCCAATAAAATAGAATATAGTGAAGGCATTGATAAATTTCTTAAGTCATATGATGTGCCCAGATTGAGTCAGGAGGATATAGACAACCTAAACAGTCTAATATCAATTGAGGAAATAGAAGAAACCATCAAAATACTACCAACTAAGAAAAGCCCAGGACCGGATGGGTATAGAGCATAGTTTTAAAAAACCTTTAAAGAAAAACAAAAACCTATACTTTTCAAGCTATTTCAGGAAAAATGCAAAAATCCTCAAAAAAATTCTGGCGAATCAGACACAAAATCATATATATAAAAAAAAATGTGCACCATGATCAAGTAGGATTCATTCCTGGGATGCAAGGCTGGTACAATATACAGAAATCAATAAATGTTATTCATCACATCAATAGACTTAAAAATAAGAACCATATGATCATCTCGAGAGATGCGGAAAAAGCATTCGACAAGGTACAGCATCACTTTACGTTCAAAACTCTAGAAAAACTAGGGATAACAGAATCATACCTCAATATTGTAAAAGCAATCTATGCTAAGCCTCAGGCTAGCATCATTCTGAATGGAGAACAATTGAAGGCATTCCCCCTAAAATCTGGAGGAAAACAATGATGCCCTCTCTCACCCCTTCTGTTCAACATAGTTCTCGAAATACTGGCCAGAGCAATTAGAAAGGCTAAAGAAATTAAAGGCATAAAAATAGGAAGAGAAGAACTCAAATTATCGCTATTTGCAAAAGACATGATTCTATACCTAGCAGACCCAAAAGGGTCCACAAAGAAACTATTAGAGGTAATAAATGAATTCAGCAAAGTGGCAGGATATTAAATCACCACGCATAAATCAAAGGCATTTTTGTATATCAGCGACAAATCCTCTGAAATGGAAATGAGGACAATCACTCCATTCACAATATCCTCAAAAAAATAAATAAAATACTTGGGAGTCAACCTAACAAAAGATGTGAAAGACTTATACAATGAAAACTACAGAACCCTAAAGAGAGAAATAGAAGAAAATCTTAGAAGATGGAAAAATATACCCTGTTCATGGATAAGCATAACTAACATCATCAAAATGACAATATTACCAAAAGTTCTCTATAGGTTTAATGCAATGCCAATTAAAATCCCAAGGTCATTTCTTGTAGAAATAGATAAAACAATTATGAAATCCATATGGAAAAATAAAAGACCCAGAATAGCAAAAACAGCTCTAAGCAGGAAGTGTGAATCAGGCAGTATACCGATACCAGACCTCAAATTATACTACAGATCAATAGTAACAAAAATAGCATGGTACTGGTGCCAAAACAGGTGGGTGGACCAGTGGTACAGAATAGAGGACACAGAAACCAATCCACAAAACTACAACTATCTTATATTTGATAAAGGGGCTAAAAGCATGCAATGGAGGAAGGATAGCATCTTCAACAAATGGTGCTGGGAAAACTGGAATTCCATATGTAACAAAATGAAACTGAATCCCCTCCTCTCGCCATGCACAAGAGTTAACTCAAAATAGATCTAGGAGGTTGATATCAAATCAGAGACACTGCATCTGGTAGAAGAAAACTTTTGCCACAATCTACATACTGTGGGGTCGGGCTCCAAATTTCTCAATAGGACACCCATAGCACAAGAGTTAATCACTAGAATCAACAAATGGGACTTACGCAAACTAAATAGATTTTTCTCAGCAAAAGAAACAATAAGAGAGGTAAATAGGGAGCCTACATCCTTGGAACAAATCTTTACTCCTCACACTTCAGATAGAGCCCTAATATCAAGAGTATACAAAGAACTCAAAAAAATTAAACAATAAGAAAATGAATAACCCAATCAACAAATGGGCCAATGACCTGAACAGACACTTCTCAGAGGAGGACATACAATCAATCAATAAGTACATGAAAAAATGCTCACCATCTCTAGCAGTCAGAGAAAAGCAAAACAAACCCACCCTAAGATACCATCTCACTGCAGTAAGATTGGCAGCCATTATGAAGTCAAACGACAACATGTGCTGTCGAGGATGTGGGGAAAAGGGCACACCTGTACATTGCTGGTGGGACTGCAAATTAGTGCAGACAATTTGGAAAGCAGTATGGAGATTTCTTGGAAAGCTGGGAATGGAACCACCATTTGACCTATTCCCCTTCTCGGTCTATTCCCTAAACACCTAAAAAGAGCATGCTACAGAGATACTGATAAATTGATGTTCATAGCAGCACAATTCACAATGGCAAGACTGTGGAACCAACCTAGATTCCCTTCAATAGATGAATGGATTAAAAATGTGGCATTTATATAGAATGGCTTTTGACTCACAAGGTGCAGCCAGCAGACCCTTATATGTAAATGCAAATTGTTATATGGTTTGGTTTCAGGTAAATGTTCAGAATCAGGTTGCTATGGACACGGGGGCAAACTATGAGAGATAGAAGATTGGATGGTGCATTCTCCTGCAGACCCTGACCATACACACGTGACACAACTCTCTCCAGCACTGTGTCCCAGTTGAACTCCTTGTATTTCGTGATGCAAATACCAAACTCCCAGTGCAGCAGCAAGAAACCCACGAAAAGTGGAGGATGACCAAATGGCTTGACAGTTCAAACGGGGAGACACTTAGGTTCCAGTGTCCACAGTTTACTTAGGAAGAGAGAATTCAGCACTGTGGTCTCATGTTCATTGGAAAATAAGAAACCATGTCCTCCAGGTCACATAGATGCAGACCCATCTTTGAAGGTCTCACTACAAAGGAAGCTAAAGCTCCTTACAACAAAATATATTTCAAGTGCCCAACCTCAGAGAGACTTTCTCAAGAAGTCTTTAGGCCAGCAGAGCTCCATATGTGTGGACTGTTTAACCTTTCCCTTACTTTTGGAAACTCCTTTAACACCTTCAATTTTTTGAACTACTGAGCATATTTTATTCCACACATGAATTCACAGATTTTCTAACTCTTCTCCTCTAATTGTGTTTTACTAGGGTCGAAGGTAATGACAAGGCATTGTTCTTGATGAGAGTTGGAAGATTTTTGCGTAGCATATGTTTGCGTACACATTGGATTCATTTTCCTATTTTCCATTCAAAATACTGAATCCCTGACACTAACCCATACCCTACTAGACTTTGACGATTAATCCTAATATGGTGAAGAAAAATAACCCAAAGAGTATAGAAATACAAGCAGTTCAGAGGAGGCATGGTGTATACTAGGTCTTGCCTTTTGCATGATAAAGGGTAGGTATTATAAAAATAGTCAATTTTTAATTGAAATAGTTCTACATGTATTTTTAAAGGTAACAAATATGTGACTTCCTGTCTCCTTTTCTCTGTAGCCTATTCAGCACATGTATTTTTATACGCACATATAGAATCCTACCTGGTATCACACATAATTTCTTTTGAGGATACTGACTTGGAAGATAAAAATTGTGAGAAGAGATCATTCCTCCTAAACGCTGTTGGAACTGAAAATTCAACCTATGTCAGCTTCCTAGTAGAACAACATTATACATGAATCCATGTTAAGCAAAATGAATATTTTTCGATATGTGGATTATATATATTTCATGATGAAATGCGATTGGCATATATATTGCTACTTTTTAATGTCTGTGTGTGTGTGTGTGTGTGTGTGTGTGTGTGACTCTCCAAGTTTTTTAAAATATGAAATATATGTGTATTATATACACTCCCTAAATTCATTCATGTTCATGTATGTGGATTTCTAATCAACTTTTCAGAAGATTATTCTCAGAAATATTCCTCCACCTGGAATACATATTTGTTTCCCATTACTGAAATCTGACTTCAGTTAATGGTTCATACAAATCCTAACATTTCTACATTAACTGACCCAGTTTAACATCAATGCAAGTAGATTACTATGGGACAAGATGTCTATTTTGAACTTCATTTCTATTCAACACTGCTACATTACTATTTCTTCACGTTTAGCCCATCATAGCATATATATTTCATCCACAAGTTCACAAATTTAGAGGCATTTGGTTCACTTTAAATCCCTTCCTGCTTTAGAACACATGTATTCATCCAGGTTTCTTGACTGGAATTATTTGAGACTTCTTTCCAAACACATTATTTTCGATTTCCATAATCCTTTTGAAGAAAATCTCACACACCCTTCATGATAAACCATAACCTAATATTACCATTAGATATATAACTGGTTGGAATGAATGATTGTATATCAATATTAGATTTCCTGTATATTTTCAGATATCAATTAAATGAATTATTTAAAGTGGAACCAGTTATATTATTTATTCACAGTATGGTCTACTCATGCATTATCTCTATATTCACAGACACAGCGTACACCTCTTTGTACCCCCAATACTAATTTATACGTCTTCTCAATATTACTCCCGGAAATGGTTGAAGAAATACTCATGTCACCTGATCTACATATACATTTTATCACAGTAATATTCTGGACAAAACTGCAAAGATCGCACTTATGATTTTACAAAGCCTAAATGGAAAGTGAACACGGATTACTAAAAACATCCATGTCCATGTTGCCTAATGCTCTCAAATGTCATTCTTTGGTGACTACATATTTGTTTCTTCCTAAGATTATATATTCAAACTCAATCCTGTTAAAAATGTCTAATCCTAACACTCACTTTGTACTTTGCCTAATTTCCTATTGTCTTCCTTGATATTTGCTTTCCTACATTTTTTCCCTAGTTCATCTTTGTGACTGACTCTTCACATGTGCTGACATTGGCATTCACTCTCTAATCGAAACCCTGTTGCTAAAGATTTTTTTTTTCCAAATTCTATACTCACACTTCTTCCGAAAACTACCGATTATCTTCCTAATCTTACTGACTATCCCTTTTGGAGTTGATGTTCCCTTCTAAATTCAATCATCCAAGGTACAAAGTCTTATGCCATTGTATATTGATTTATCCAAGAAAACTCTGCTGAAGGTAATTCAATGCTAAGTATCCCAATCAAGGGCCCAATTCCCTTCTTGGCTTCAAATCTTACCTAGATTTCTGTTTTCATACATATATTTCACCTCTATGTTCTTATAAATATAGCAGATTCCCAATATCATTATTCATCCCTCAGAATAATTCCTAACCCAAATTGAACAAGTTATTAATGCTAACCATACACTGTTCCCTCAATCTAACTTTACAGAAGAGCGGGACAGAGTTGGTCTTACAATACAGGAATATAGGGGATCTTCCACCTGCTGAGAACCTCAAAGGTCCATGCAGATATGACCCCTGGAGAAGATGTAGGCAGATATGAAGGACCAAACAAGGCCTGTGTGGAGAGCTGTTCCTGGGTGCCTATGGTTGATATACCATTCTAACTTGTAAAAGTGTCACATGAAGTAGGGGTAGCCACCAGCACTTGTCCCCGTTGAACTCCTTGTATTTCGTTAAGCAAATACCAAACTCCCAGTGCAGCAGCAAGAAACACCACGAAAATGGAGGATGAACAAATGGCTTCACAGTCCACATGGGGAGACACTTTGCCCCCAGTGGCCACATATTACCTACAAACAGGGAATTCAGTACTGCTGCCATATGTTCATTATTAAATAAGATACCATGTCCTCCAGGTAACATAGATGCACACCCAGCTTTGATGGTCTCACTACAAAGAAGCTATAGCTCCGGACAACAATATAAATTTAAGTGCCCAACCTCAAAGCCAGTTTCTCAAGAAGTCTTTAGGCCAGCAGAGCTCTATGTTTGGGTTGTGTTTACAATGTCCCTTACTTTGTGAAACTCCTCCACCACATCCAAGGTTGTGAACTCCTGAGAATTTCCCATTCCAGATTGGATTTATTTTCCAATTTTCACTTCTACAGTAACTGACCTAGTTTTACATCAATGCAAGTAGATTCCTATGGAATATGATGTGTATTTTGAAGTTCATTTTTATTCAACACTGTTACATTATTATTTCTTCAGTTTATGCACATAATAGGATATATATTTATTCCACAAGTTAGGAAGTTTATAGGCATTTGTTTCACTTTCAATCACTTTCTGCTTCAGAACACATGTATTCCTCCATGTTTCTTGACTGGTCTTCTCATGAGACTTCTTTCCAAACACATTATTTTCTATTTCCGTAATCACTTTTGAAACAAAACTCACACACCCTTCATTATAAACCATAACTCTAAGATTACCATTAGATGTATAACTCTTTGGAATGAATGATTGTATATCAATATAAGATTTCCTATATATTTTCAGATATCAATTCAATCCATTATTTAAGTGGAATCAGTTATATTTTTTCCCAGTATGATCTATTTATGCATTATCTCTATATTCATAGACACAGCGTACACCTCTTTGTACCCCCAATACTAATTTATTCGTCTTCACAATATTGCTCCCGGAAATGGTGGAAGAAATACTCATTTCACCCGATCTACATATACATTTTATTACAGTAATATTCTGGACACCAAATGCAAAGGTCACACTTATTATTGTACCAAAGCCTAAATGGAAAGTGAGCATGGATTACTAAAAACATCCATGTCCTCATTGCCTAATTCTCTCAAATGTCAATCCTATTCCTGACTACATATGTGTTTCTTCCTAAGATTATATATTCAACCTGAACCCTTTGAAAATGTCTAATCCTATCACTTTATAGTTTGCCTGATTTTGTAATGTCTCTATTGATATCTGCTTTCCTACATATTTCCCAAGTTCATCATTGTGATTGACTCTTCACATGTGCTGACAAACATATTCACTCTCTAACCAAAACCCTATTGCTAAAGAACTTTTGTTCCAAATACTATACTCACTCTTCTTCCTATACCTACCGACTATCTTCCTAATCCTACCGACTATCCCTGTTTGACTGGATGTTCTCTTGTACATTCAATCATCCAAGGAAGAAGATCCTATGCCATTGATTATAGATTTATTTTAGACATCTGTGCAGAAATTAATTCAATGCTAATTATCCCAGTCAAGATCCCAATGCCATTCTGGGCTTCGAATCTTACCTAGATTTCTGTTTTTATAATTATATTTCACCTCTATATTCTTTTAAATATTTTAGGTTCCAAATACCATCATTCATCCAGCAGAATGATTTCTAACCCAAATCAAACATGTTGTTAACCTTAACCATTCACTGTTCCATCAATCTAACTTTACGGAAGAGCAGGGATAGAGTTGGTCTTAAAACACAGGAATGTATGAGATATTTCACCTGATGAAAACCTCAAAGGTACATGCATAAATGATCCCTGAAGAAAATGAAGGCAGCTATAAAGGACCTGAGAGAGCAAAAGTCATCTTCAATGGCAAACAACCTGGTCAGGATGAAGGGTTCTGTCTGAATCAGCCTCTCTCTTCTTAATGTAGAGAAAATGGACCAAACCCAGCCTGTGTGGGTAGCTGTTCCAGGGCGCCTATTATTGATATACCATCCTAACTTGTGAAAGTGTAACAGGAAGTAGGGGCAGCCTCCTTCTCATGTGACACTTGGAAATCACTGGTAGGACAAAGTGATTGCCAAGGCAGTAACCTCATTGAGTTCCTGAAGGAAGTGACCTCACCTCACTTCCTTGGTGATTAAAATCTCTGAACTTGGGATTCATGAAGCCAGTCACCCATAGCCAGTCTCAGTCCCAGTCCCAGTGGTCACACTTGTTTGGATTTACCAAAGACAGAGTCAGTCTTTCTTGGTAACTACTGATGTGAGGATGGCCAAATGCCAGGAAAGCTCTGAAGAGGAGCCGTTTCTGAGAAAGCAGGTAGTGGCTCACCTCTGGCTCCTGACACCTTCACAGAGTTAGCCAAGGAGACCAGATCTGACACAGGTCAGGCCATTTCAGGGGAATATAGTATGGTCCACCAGTCAGAGGACACTCTGGATATTCACAGACCTACTTGAGTTAAGGAGGTGCCTTTGTGGGTGTGGGTGTGAGTTTGTGGTTTTGTCTAATGTTTTGAGAATAGGTAGGAAAGGCGGTTTGTTTGGATTGGAGTGGACTGTTTCTAGTAAGTCGTTTGACAAGGCGAGTGCTTCTATGTCTGTGTTTCCCACTCTGTCCGTGGTTGTAGACATTAGAAAAGACAATGCATCAAGGATGTGTCCTGTCTAGTAGAATGCTTCCCAGCATTCTTCCTGCCCGATTTAGGAATGGACTGTGGCTCGCCTTATGCATGGGAAACACCTACTAACTTTCTAAGTTCCTGTTTTCTTCCTGAATTCCGGCAAATCTCAAGAATAGGCCCATGGTTTTGAGTCCAAGATATGTACCACCTCCAAGCTCTGAGACATGGCCATGTGCTTGATAGCTGTAGGAAATGGGAACATCTTAGAAAACTCAAATAACTGTGTGACCAGTAAACTCTCAGTGGAGAGACCCTGCTTTGGTTTATTTGCATACTTATGGTTATGTTGCCCTGAATGTCAAGAAGGTCTTTGCCTCAGGCCACCCCTTTGTGAAGCCTGAAGAAAACTGTTTTCAAATGGAAATAAATGGGCATAACATGTTGCTCTTTGCTTAATTGCTTTGGAAAGGGATGTGTCCGAATCAGCCTCTTGGGCCTCTGTGAGGTTGTGGCTTAGATTCTCAGCACATGATAGATCTAAAGATAGATTCCATGTGTGCAATCAAAACCAAAATGGCAAAAAAATTAGTCATTGTGGATGAGTCTCTTGCATTCCTCTGTTAGGTTCTTTAACTCCATCAAGTGTGAATAGGAATCCTTTAGGTCAAATGAGTTCTTCAAAGCCCTGCAGAGGTGCTTGTGTTTTCTCAAGACTCCAAATCACATAAAGAATCTATACCTGAGAGTCAGTAGGCCTGAAATTGGAGAAGGAGAGCAGTATTAATGGCAGGCCTATTTGATCACTCCTGGTTCACAGGAAGGGTGTCCATGTCACCCTGACTTTAGGCAAATGAGGGGCAAGCAACATTATTTTGGACACTCTCTTGGGATGCATTCCGCATGGTAACCTCCAGCCAGAGGTTATGATGAATGTCTATATTTAAGAAGATGAGGGCCATGTGGGTGTATTTTGGTTTTAATTGTGGTCATTCTTGTGGCAGTTGGAAGAGATGACTGGATCCACCTGGGCTTGAACTCTGGTGTCATTCCCCTTAGAGACTGAGTTCTGGAACACACATCAAGGAAGAATTGCCATAAATTGTGTGGGGATTTTAAGAGGCCACGCATGAGAGTCGCCCTTGGAAACTGAGATCTATGCCCACGGTGGCTTTCCACAGAGCACTGGGAATCTCAGACAGGATATCACATGATTTAATTCTGAAAGACTTGGCAGCCATATTTGATAGTCAAAACACACATGGACCTCAATTGTAGACCTCAATGGGCGTGGCTTCATATGACCTTTTGGCCATGCTCTGGGAAGCCTTGCCTGTGAGAGTTCTCCAGAGCTTTCATTGAAATGATCTTCCTCAACATTGAATAATTCCTGAATGAATTGAAATAAACAGTGCCTCCAACTTTATCCTTGAAAATTGGCTAGATAAATACCATGAAATTTTTAAAATTCCAATGACCAGGTGGCACTGAAGAACATTTGGATGTCCTGTTGCTGATCATGAGTGTACCAGACAGTGCCTTGATTAACTGGTTTTCATGAATATGGTGTAGAACAGAGATGCCAGTAATTTGGAGCCTGTAGAATAGTGGGCCTATAGCAGAGGTGATTAAGTGTGTGATAAAACATCTGTGGTGGGGTCATGTGGATCTGCCATTGTCTTCCAAATGGCTTGTGACTGACATGGTGAAGCCAGCAGAACATTGTATGTAAACGCATCATGTTATATGGAGAGGTTTAAGGGCAATGTTCAGAATCAGGTTGCTATGGTCACGGAGGCAACCTATGTGGTATACAAGCCCTGTTGGTGCATTCTCCTGCAGACCCTGACCCACCACATGTGACAGAACTCCCTCCAGCACTGTGGTCAAGTTTAACTCCTTGTATTTCATGAAACAAATACAAAACTCTGAGTGCAGCAGGAGACATTATAAAAAGTGGAGGATGATGAAATGGCTTCACAGTCCACATGGGGAGACACATAGACCCCAGTGGCCATAGTTTACCTACAAAGAGAGAATTCAGCACTGCTGCTTCATGTTAATTGGAAAATTATAAACCATGTGCTCAAGGTCACAGAGATGCATAAACAGCTTTGATGGCCTTACTAGAAAAAAAGCTAAAGCTCCTGAAAACAACATATATTTCAACTGTCCATCTTAGAGGCAGTTTCTGCAGAGTCTTTAGGCTGGCAAATCTTCATGTTTGTGGAGTATTTACATAGTCCCTTACTTTTGGAAACTCCTCTACCATCTCCAAGGTTGTGAAATCCGGAGCAGTTTTCATTTCAGGTATGAATTCAAAGATTTTCTAACTCTTTACCTCTAATTGTGTCTTACTTGGGGTGAAAATAATGTAAAGTTATTGTTCTAAATGAGAGTGGGAAAATTTTTGTGTAACACTAATTTGCATACGCATTGATCCATTTTCCAATTTTCCATTTGAAATACTGAATCCCTGACAGTAACTCATACCCTACTATACTCTGACTACTAATCCTAATATGATGGAGAATAATACCCAAACAGAATGAAAATACAAGCAGTTCAGTGGAGACATGGTGTACAGTTGGACTTCCCTTTTGCATGATTAAGGGTAGGTGTTATAAATCTACTCAATTTTTAATTGAAATAGTCCTCCATGTGTTTTTAAAGTTCACAAATATGTTAATATGTCTCCCTTTCTCTGTAGCCTACTCAGCACATGTATTTTTATATGCACATAGAGAATCCTACCTGGTATCACATGTACATTTTCATGAGTTGGCTGAATTGGCAGATACAAATTGTGAGAAGAGATCAGTCCTCCTAAACCCTGTGGGAACTGAAAATTCAAACTATGTGTGAGCTTCCCAGTAGAACAATATTATACATAAATCCATGTTCAGTATAATAAATATTTTTGCATCTGTGGATGATGTATATTACATGATGAATTATGATTAGCATGTATTTATTGATACTTTTTAATGTATATTTGTGTTTATTTAAAATATATATATATATATATATATATATATATATATATATATATATATATCCAGATTTCTCAAAATATGAAATATATGTGTCTTATACACACTCTGTAAATTCATTCATGTTCATGTATATGGATTTATTATCAACTTTTCAGAAGATAATTCTCAGAAATATTCATCCACCTGAAATACATATTTGTTTCCCAGTACTGAAAACTAACTTCAATCAATGGTGTTTACAAATCCTAATATTTCTACAGTAACTGACCCAGTTTAACATCAATGCCAGTAGATTCCAATGGGACATGATGTCTATATTGACCTTCATTTTAATCCAACACTGGTACATTACTCTTTCTTCAGTTTTTGCACATCATAGGATATGTATTTCATCCACAAGTTCACAAATATATAGGAATTTGTTTCACTTTCAAACACTTCTTGCTTCAGAACACATGTATTCCTCCATGTTACTTGTCTCGTCTTTTCATGAGACTTCTTTCCAAATACATTATTTTCAATTTCCATAATCAATTTCAAAGCTAAACTCACACACTCTTCATGATGAACCATAACATTAATATTAACATTAGATGTATAACTGGTTGGAATGAAAAATTGTATATCAATATAAGATTTCCTCTATATGTTCACGATTCAATTCAATCCATTATTTAAAGTTGGAACCAGTTATGTTTTTTATTCACAGTATTGTCTATTAATGCATTATCTCTATATTCATAGATACAGTGTACTCCTCTTTGTCCCTTCAATACTAATTTATACGTCTTCAAAATATTGCTCCCAGAAATGGTGGAAGAAATACTCATGTCACCTTATCTATATATAGATTTCATCACAGGAATATTCTGGACACAAAAAGCGAAGGTCACACTCATGATTGTATCAAAGCCTAAATGCCAAGGGAGCGTGGATTACTAAAAAGAACCATGTCCAGGTTGCCTAATGCTCTCAAATGTAAATCCAATTGGTGACTACATATTTGTTTCTTCCTAAGATTATATATTCAACCTCAAACATGTTGAAAATGTCTAATCCTATCACTCACTTCATACTTTTCCTGATTTTGTAATATCTTTATTGATACCTGCTTTCATACATATTTCCCCCAGTTCATCATTGTGACTGACACTTCACATATGCTGACATTTACATTCACTCTCTACCCGAAACCCTATTGCTAAAGAACTTTTGGTCCAAATCCTATACTCACTCTTCTTTCTAAACCTACTGACTATCTTCCTAATGCTACTGACTATAGTTTTTTGACTCGATGTTCTCTTCGACAATCAATTATCCAAGGTATAAGGTCCTATGCCATTGTATATCAATTTATCTGAGACACATGTGCAGAACATAATTCAAACCTAAGTATCCCACTCAAGGGCCCAGTTCCCTTCTGGCTTCCAATCTTACCTAGATTTCTGTTTTTATACTTATATTTTACCTATATATTTTTGTAAATATCACAGGCTCCCAATACCATTATTCATCCGGCAGAAAGATTCCTAACGCAAATCAAACATGTTATTAACCCTAAACATACACTTTTCCCTCAATCTAACTTTACAGAAGAGGAGGGACAGAGTTGGTCTTACAATACAGGAATGTAGGGGATCTTCCACCTGCTGAGAACATCAAAGGTATATGCAGAAATGATCCCCTGAGATGATGAAGGAAGCTATGAAGGACCTGAGAGAGCAAAAGACATCTTCCATGGCAAACTATCTGGTCAGGATGAAGGGATGTGTCTCATTCAGCCTCTACCTTCTTAATGTAGAGAAGATGGACCAAACCAGGCCTGTGTGGAGAGCTGTTCCCAGGTACCTATGGTTGGTATACCATTCTAACTGTGAAAGTGTGACAGGAAGTAGGGACAGCCTCCATCTCATGGGACCCTTAGAAGTAACTGTTAGGACAAAGTGGTTGCAAAGTCAGTGACCTCATTCAGTTCCTGAAGGAAATGACCTCACCTGACTGCCTTGGTGATGGAACTCTCTGGACGTTTGATCCTGGAAGACAGGCACCAAGAGCCAGTCACAGTCCCAGTCCCAGTGGTCTCACTTGTTTTGATTTATCAAGAACAGAGTCAGTCTTTCTTAGTACCTACTGATGTGACGATGGCCAAATGACAGGAAAGCTCTGAAGAGGAGCTTTTCCTGGGAAATCAGGTAGTGGCTCACCCATGGCTCCTAACAACTTCAAAGTGTTGGCCAAGGAGACTAGATCTGATACAGGACAGGCCATTTTGGGGGAACATACAATGGCCCACCATTCCGAGGACACTCTGGATAGTCACAGACTTACTTGAGCAAAGGAGGTGCCTTTGAGTGTGTGTGTGTGGGTTTGTGGTTTTGTCTCATGTTCTGAGAATAGGAAGAAAAGGCTCTTTGTTTGGATTGCTGTGGACTGTTTCCAGTAAGTCGTTTGACAAGGCGAGTGCTTCTATGTCTGTGCATCCCACTCTGTCCGTGGTTGCAGACATTAGAAAAGAGAATGCATCAATGGATGTGTTCTGTCTAGTAGAAAGCTTCCAAACATTCATCCTGCCCAATTTACAAATGGACTGCAGCTTGTCTTATTGAAGGGCAACATCTGCTCTCTTACTAAGTTTCTGTTTTCTTCCTGAATTCTGGAAACTCTCCATAATAGCCTCATGGTTTTGTGTCCAAGATATGTACCACCTCCAAGCTCTGTGATATGGTGATGTACTGGATAGCTGAAGGGAATGGCGAGCATCTAAGAAAACTCAGATATCAGTGGGACCAGGAAAGTCTCAGTGGAGAAACCCTTCTTTCGGGCTTTTGCTTACCTATTGTTCTGCTGCCCTGAATTTCAGGAAGGTTTTTACCTCAGGACACTCATTTGTGAAGCCTGAAGAAAACAGTTTTCAAATGGAAATGAATGGGCATCACCTGTGGCTCTTTGCTTAATTTCATTCGAAATGGATGTTTCTGAAACAGCCTCTTGGCCCTGTGTGAGGCTGTGGTTAGATACTCAGCACCTTATACATCGCACGTGTTCATCCAAAACCAAAATGGCCAAAAGAGCAGTCCTTGTGGATGAAGTCTCTCCCTACCTCTGTAAGGTTCCTGACCTCTATCAAGTGAGAATAGGGTGCCTTTGGGTCAAATGAGTTCTTCAAAGCCCTTCAGAGGCTAGCCCATAGGTGATTCCAATGATTCCAATTCACATGAAGATTCTAAACCCCACAGTCAGTAGTCCTCAAATTGGAGAAGCAGAGCAGTATTAACGGCAGGCCTATTTGATCAGTCATGATTCACAGAAAGGTGTTCAGGCCACCCCAACTTTAAGCAAATGAGGGGCAAGGGAGCTTATTTTGGACACTGTCTTGGGCTGTGACCCTCATGGAAACCTCCATCCAGAGGTTAAAATGAGTGTCTATATGGAAGAAGATGATGGCCATGTGGAAGTGTTCTGGTTTTAATTGTGGTTATTAGTGTGGTTGTTGAAAAATATGACTGGCTCCACCTGGTCTTGAACTCTGGTGTGATTCCCCTTAGAGACTGAGTTCTGGAACTGATCTCAGAGAAGTATTGCCATGAGTTTTGTTGGGATTTTAGAAGGCCATGCACGAGAGTCACCCTTGGAAACTGAGATCTGTGCCCAGGAAGGCTTTCCACAGAGCACAGGGAATCTCAGCCAGGTTATCACATAATTTTTTTCTGAAAGAATTAGCAGCCATAGTTGAGAGGCAAAACAGGCAAGGATTTTACATTGTAGACCTCAATGGGCCTGGCTTCATGTGACCATTTGGCAACACTTTGGGAAGCCTTGCCTGTGAGAGTTATCCAGAGCGTTCATTGAAATGGGCTTCCTCACCATTTAATGGTTACTGAATTAAATGAAACCCTCAGTGCCTACAACTTCATCCTTGAAAAATGGGCTCGATAAATACCATGAAATTTTTGAAATTCCCCTGACCAGGTGGCACTGGAAAACCATTGGAGATACTGTTGCTGATCATGAGTGTACCAGAAAGTGCCTTGATTGACTGGGTTTCACAAAAAAATTGTGTAGAACAGAGATGCCAGTAAGTTGGAACCTGCTGAGTAGTGGGCCTAAAGCAAAGGTGGGTAGGTGTGAGATAAAACATCTCTGGTGGTTTCATGTGGATCGGCCGTTGGCTTTCAAATGGCTTGTGACTGACATGATGCAGCCAGCAGACCCTTATATGAAAAGGCATCTTGTTATATGGATAGGTTTCTGGGCAATGTTCAGAATCAGGTTGATATGGTCAAGGGGGCAAGCTATGTTGGACATAAGCCTGGTTGGTGCATTCTCCTGCAGACTCTGTCCCACCACACGTGACAGAACGCCCTCCAGCACTGTGTCCCAGTTGAACTCCTTGTATTTCATGAAGCAATTACCAAACTCCCAGTGCAGCAGCAAGAATCACCACGAAAAGTAGAGTATGACCAAATGGCTTCACAGTCCACACGAACAGACACTTATCCTCCAGTTGCCACAGTTTACCTACAAAGTGAGAATTCAGCACTGCTGCCTCATTTTCATTGGAAAATAAGATAACATGTCCTCCAGGTCACATAGATGTTGACCCAGTTTTGATGCTCTCACTACATAGGATGCTAAAGCTACCGACCACAACATACATTTCAAGTGTCCCAACTCAGAGGCAGTATCTCAAGAAGTCTTTAGGCCTGCAGAGCTCCATGTTTGTGGAGTGTTTACCTTGTCTTTTATTTTTGGAAAGTCATCTACCACCTCCAAGGTTGTGAACTCCTGAGCATATTCCATTCCGGGTATGTATTCACAGATTTTCTAACTCTTATCCTCTAATTGTGTATTTCTTCCATCGAGGGTAATATCAAGGGATTGTTCTTAATGTGAGTGGGAAGATTTTTGTGTATCACATATTTGCAAACACATTGGGTTTACTTTCCTATTTTCCATTCGAAATACTGAATCTCTGACACTAACCCATACCCTACTAGACTCTGACTACTAATCCTTATATGATGGAGAATAGTAATCCAAACAGAATACAAATACCAGCAATTCAGAGAAGGCATGATATGTAGTTGGACATCCCTTTTGGATTATATTGTGTAGGAGTTAAAATATATATTTAATGTTTATTGACATAGTTCTCCATGTGTTTTTAAAATTAACAAATATGTGAATTCCTCTCTCCCTTTTCTGTAGCCTATTAAGCACATGTATTTTTATATGCACAAATAGAATCCTACCTGGTATCACATGTACATTCTTCTGAGGTGGCTGACATGGCAGATAAAAATTGTGAGAAGAGATCACTCCTCCTAACCTCTGTTGCAACCGAAAATTTAACCTATGGGTGAGCTTCCTAGTTGACCAACATTATGCATAAATCCATTTTCAGTAAAATGTATATTTTTGGATAAGTGGATGTTATATATTTAATGATGAATTTCGATTGGCATATATATTGCTACTTTTTAATGTCTCTGTGTGTGTGTGTTTGTGTGTGTGTGTGTGTGTGTGTGTATATATATATATATATATATATATATACTCTGCAGATTTTTCAAAATATGAAATATATGTGTCTTATTATACACTTCCTAAAATCATTTATATTCATGTATGAGGATTTATAATGAACTTTTCACAAGATTATTCTCAGAAATATTCATCCACCTGAAATACATATTTGTTTCCTAATACTGAAAACTAACTTCAGTGAATGGTGCATACAAATCATAATATTTTGACATTGCAAGAGGGCCGTGAATAGAGAGCATCATACCCATTGTACCGCGCCACTGCGCAGGTGACTAACGACTAAGAACGACAAAAAACTATCTTGTTAGGAACTTACAGCAAAATGGGGGTGCACTGAAACCTAGAAGAAGGATTTCTAGCACTGAGGTCCGGTAAATGAGTCCCAAACATGAGCCAACTCTGCGACCGGAGATCCTGTCTGACTGATCCGCGCGACCCGTCCAGTGGCTACAGACAGCAGGGCACCACCGAGATGCGATCAATAATCACGGAGAAACGTTGATGCAGATTCTGTGGAATTCTGCCAGTAGAGTCCCCACTGAGCCCTGGGCTGAGTTCAGGGTTTCAGATGGGGAAGGAAGTGGTACAGTTCTAACCCCCACAATAGAAACTCCACAAAGGAAACCAACGGCCACCATCTTGGTGAGCTGAAGTAACGACAGCCACTCCCCTACAGATTGCAACAATAAAACAGGTGCTGTTACTCAGCTCATTTCCCATACTTCGGGGAATTTGCATCAAATCTCTCCTAGGCTTTCTGGGGGAGAGATTATCAGAGCGAGCCTGCATAAAGACAGGGGAAAACTAGAGGCACCTGACTTTCAACTCCCCCTCCCATCAGTGGTGAAAAAAACCTGTCTAGCCAGCGCTGAGAGAGGGGCAAGCGGAAAAAAAAATCAAAACAATAGAGTGCCGGGGTTCCCAATAGCCAACTGTGCAATCAGAGATCCGGGCTGATTGAATCATGCAGCCAGGCCTGCTGTTACAGATGGCAGGGCACCACCGAGAAGTGACCTGAAGCAGGGAGAAATATTGCTGCAGATTCTGTGGAATCCTGCCGGCTGAGCTCCCACTGATCCCCGGGCTGAGTTTTGAATTCAGACAGGGAAGAAAGTGGTATAGTTCTATCCCCCACAAAAGAAACTCCACCAAGGAAACCAGCGGCCACCATCTTTGAGATCTGAAGTAACCACCGCCCCTCTCCAATAGATTGCAACAATAAAACAGATGTGTGTTACTCAGCTCATCTCTCATACAGCGGGAAATTCGCATAAAATGTCTCCTAGGCTTTCCGGGGGAGGGTTAATCAGAGCAAGCCTGCATAAAGACGCAAGAAAAACTAGAGACACCTGACTTTCGACTCCCCCTACCATCAGTGGCAATAACGAAACGTGTATAGCCAGTGCTGGGGCAGGGGCAAGCAGAAAAAATCAAAACAATAGAGTGTCTGGGTTCCCAAAAGACACCCTCCACACCCAACAAACGGCAGGCACAGAGTACAGTTTGAACTGCCGAGAGGCATCACTCAGGGGAAATCTGGTCTAGAAAAAGAAACCAGGACAAGCAGGAGAAACCAAAGGACTAGAAGGCAGGCTCTTGTGACTGGGCGGCTGGAGACCGCAGGCCCGCACGTGACATTCCACCCACTGCCTGAGTGACTGGGGGGCTGAGGAATGCCCGCCCGCCGGCAACTGAGCGTGAGACTGCGTGGCTAGAGATTGCCAACCCAACGGCGACAGCCCACCTTCTGCCCGCGTGACTGGGCGGCTGGAGACCGCCTGCCCGCTGGCGACCAACCGCGCAATTGGGCGGCTGGAGACCACCCGCCTGCCAGTGACCCAGAGCTGAAACAAACCAGAGACAGTCAAGTCCCACCCCCCAATTCGGACACCTCGGCAAGGAGCCTGGGGCCCGCCAAAGCAGAGAGGTGACATCACTGGAGCTCGGCCTTCGGAATTACTTCCAAGCGGAATCCACTTTAGCAGGCATAGTTTACCAACACAAAGGAGAGACAACAGAGATATACAACACCAAAACAAATCTAAAGAATAAAGCAGAAACACAGCAATCAAATAGAGCTGGAAAGTAACGTGAACATCATGAAAAAACAAGGGCAAAAAAGGAGTACAAACAATGCAGGACAACTTAATTCTACAGGAGGACCTTGAAGCATCAGAAACAGGGATAGGGAAAGAACTCAAGGCATACCGAACTCAGATGGAAAGGAATATTAGAGAAGACATGAGGCAGCAAGTCCAAGCAATAAAAGTATATTTTGAAAATGAATTAAACAAACAAATTCAAATGGCAAAGAATGAGCATTACCAGGAGATAGAGATCTTAAAAAAAATATTAAACAGTAATCCTAGAAATGCAGGAAAATATAAACCAAATTAAAAACTCAAACGAGAATATTACAAATAGACTAGATCAAGTAGAAGTCAGAACATCAGATAATGAAGACAAAGTTTATCAACTTGAAAAGAATTGAGTAAACACAGAAAAGATGCTTAAATCCCACCAGGAATTTATTCAAAAGATATGGGATGTCATAAAAAAACAAAAAACAAATTTAAGAGTCATCAGGATAGAAGAAGGCATAGAGATTCAAACCAAAGGAATGGACAACATATTAAATGAAATAATTCTATAAAACTTCCCAGAGATGAATGATGGATTGGATTGCCAATTCCTGGAAGCCTACAGGACCCCAAACATTCAAAACCAAAATAGACCAACTCCAAGACATATAATTATGAAGATTGCCAACATACGGAACAAGGAGAGAATATTAAAAGCTACAAGAGAAAGGAGGCAGATTACATTCAGGGGTAAACCAATTAGGTTAACAACTGATTTTTCATCACATTCGTTGAAAGTGAGAAGATCCTGGAACAATGTATTTCAAATGCTGAAAAAAAAAAAAAAGAATTCCAACCAAGAATACCATATAAAGCAAAGTTAAGCTTCAGATTTGACAATGAAATTAAAATCTTTCATGATAAACAAAAGCTAAAACAATTCTCAGCCAGAAAACCAGCACTGCAAAGCATTTTGTGCAAAATACTACAAGAAGAAGAGTTAAAAATTAGTGCCCAAAACTAACAGTGGGAAGTATCTCAGTAAAGCGGGAGGAAAGTAAACAAAAAAGTAAAAACTATCCAAACTAAAATATAATAAATAAATAAACATGACTGGAAGTACAAATCATATTTCAATTGTAACCTTAAATGTTAATGGCCTAATTTCACCAATCAAGAGACATATGCTAGTGACCTGGATCAAAAAAACAAATCCAACAATATTCTGCGTTCAGAAGACTCATATGATAGGAAAAGACATACACAGGCTGAAGGTAAAAGTTTGGGAAAAATCATAACACTCACACGGCCCTCGGAAGCAAGAAGGATTTGCCATATTCATATGGAATAAAATCAACTTCAAACCTAAGTTAATCAAAAGGGATAAAGAATGACACTATATTCTGTTAAAAGGAATCATCCACCAACAAGAAAAAAACAATTATCAATTTGTATGCACCAAGCAATGGAGGTGCAACGTTCATAAAACAAACTCTCCTCAAGTTCAAGAGTCAAATAGACTACAACACAATAATTATGGGTGACTTCAACATACGACTCTCGGCATTAGAGAGATCCTCTAGACAAAAACTGAATAAAGAAACTATAGAACTCAACAGCACAATCAATAAGCTAGACTTAACCGACATATATAGAATATATCAACCATCATCAAGTGGATACATGTTCTTCTCAGCAGCACATGGATACTACTCAGAGATACACCATATATTATGCCATAGGGCAATTCTTAGTAAATATAAAGGCATGGAGATTATACCATGCACCATATATGATCATAATGGAATGAAACTGGAAATCAATGAGAAAAGAAAGAAGGAAAAATCCTACATCACATGGAAAATGAACAACATGCTACTGAATGATCAATGGGTTACAGAAGACATAAAGAAGGAGATAAAAAAATTCTTAGAGACAAATGACAATACAGACACAACATACCGGAATCTATGGGACACAATGAAAGCAGTTTTAAGAGGGAAATTCATTTCTTGGAGTTCTTTCCTCAAAAAAAGAAAAATACAACAAATAAATGAACTTAAACTACACCTCAAAAACCTAGAAAAGGAAGAGCAAAAGAACAGCAAATGTAGTAGAAGACAAGAAATAATTAAATTTAGAGCAGAAATCAATGAAATTGAAACAAAAAAAAAGTTGAAAAAATTGATAAAACTAAAAGTTGGTTCTTTGAAAAAATAAATAAGATCGACAGGCCCTTAGCCATGCTAAGGAAAAGAAGAAGAAAGAGAATTCAAATTACTAACATATGGGATGAAAAAGGCAATATCACAACAGACACTACAGAAATACAGAAGATAATTAGAAAGTATTTTGAAACACTATATTCCAACAAAATAGAATATTGTGAAGATATTGATAAATTTCTTAAGTCATACGATCTGCCCAGATTGAGTCAGGAAGACACAAACAATTTAAACAGGCCAATAACAAAGGAAGAAATAGAAGAGGCAATCAAAAGACTACCAACCAAAAAAAAGCCCTGGACCGGATGGGTATACAGCGGATTTCTACAAAACCTTCAAAGAAGAATTAAAACCAATATTGTTTCAAGCTTTTTCAAGAAATAGAAAAAGAAGGAGCTCTTCCAAATTCATTCTATGAGGCCAACATCACCCTGATCCCGAAACCAGACAAAGACACTTCAAAGAAAGAATACTACAGACCAATATCTCTAATGAACTTGGATGCAAAAATTCTCAATAAAATCCTGACGAATCAAATACAAAAGCATATCAAAATAATTGTGCACCATCATCAAGAAGGATTCATCCCCGTGATGCAAGGATGGTTCAATATACGAAAATCAATAAATGCCATTCACCACATCAATAGAATTAAAGACAAGAACCATATGATCATCTCGATAGATGCAGAAAAAGCACTTGACAAAGTTCTGCATCCCTTTATGTTCAAAACACTATAAATACTAGGGATAACAGGAACTTACCTCAAAATTGTAAAAGCTATATATGCTAAACCTCAGGCTAGCATCATCCTAAATGGAGAAAAACTGAAGGCATTCCTTCTAAAATCTGGAACAAGACAGGGATGCCCTTTATCACCACTTCTATTCAATTTAGTTTTGAAATACTAGCCAGAGCAATTAAACAGACCAAAGAAATTAAAGGCATAAAAATAGGAAAAGAAGAATTTAAAGTATCACTATTTGCAGATGACATGATAATATATTTAACAGACACAAAAAGGTCTACAAAGAAATGGCTAGAGTTAATAAATGAATTCAGAAATGTGGCAGGATATATAATTAACACGCATAAATCAAAGGCATTCCTGTATAACAGCAACAAAACTTCTGAAATGGAAATGAGGAAAACCACTCTATTCACAATATCCTCAAATAAAATAAGATACTTGGGAATCAACCTAACAAAAGAGGTGAAAGATTTATATAATGAAAACTACAGAACTCTAAAGAGAGAGATAGAAGAAGATCTCAGAAGATGGAAACATGTGCCCTGTTCATGAATAGGCAGATCTAACAACATAAGAATGGCAATATTACACAAAGTTCTCTACAGGTTTAATGCAATGCCAATCAAAATCCCAACGGCATTTCTTGTAGAAATAGATAAATCAATCATGAAATTCATATGGAAAAACAAAAGACCCAGAATAGCAAAAGCAACTCTAAGCAGGAAGTGTGAATCTGGAGGTATAGCGATTCCAGAGTTCAAACTGTACTACAAAGCAATAGTAACAAAAACAGCATGGTACTGGTACCGAAAAAAGCAGGTGGACCAGTGGTACAGAAGAGAGGACACAGAAACCAATCCACAAAATTACAACTTTCTTATATTTGATAAAGGGGCTAAAAGCATGCAATGGAGGAAGGGTAGCATCTTCAACAAATGGTGCTGGGAAAATTGGAAATCCATATGCAACAAAATGAAACTGAATTCCCTTCTCTCGCCATGCACAAAATTTAACTCAAAATGGATCAAGGATCTAGATATAAAATCAGACACACTGCATTTCATAGAAGAAAAAGTTGGCTACGATCTACATACTGTGGGGTCGGGCTCCAAATTTCTTAATAGGACGCGCATAGCCCAAGAGTTATTAACAAGAATAAAAAAATGAGACTTACTTAAACTAAAAAGTTTTTTTTCTCTGCCAGAGAAACAATAAGAGAGGTAAATAGAGAGCCTACATCCTGGGAACAAATTTTTACCCTTCACACTTCAGATAGAGCCCTAATATCCTGAATATACAAAGAATTCAAAAAAAAACTATCAATAAGATAACAAATAACCTAATCAACAAATGGGGCAAGGACCTGAAATGACACTTCACCGAGGAGGACATACAATCAATCAACAAGTACATGAAAAAATGCTCACCACATCTAGCAGTCAGAGAAATGCAAATCAAACCCACCCTAAGATACCATCTCACTCCAGTATGATTGGCAGCCATTATGAAGTCAAACAACAAGTGTTTACGAGGATGTGGGGAAAAGGGGACACTTGTACACTGCTGTTGGGACTGCAAATTGGTGAGGCCAACATGGAAAGCAGTATGGGAATTCCTGGGAAAGCTAGGAATGGATCCACCATTTGAACCAGCTATCGCCCTTCTCGGACTATTCCCTGAGGATCTTAAAAGAGTGTACTAAAGGGATACTGCCACATCAATGATCATAGTGGCACAATTCACAATAGCTAGACTGTGGAACCAACCTAGATGCAATTCAATAGATGAATGAATAAAAAAAATGTGGCATCTATACACGATGGATGCAGCACTAAAAAATGACAAAATCATAGAATTTGCAGGGAAATGGATGGCATTAAAGCAGATTATGCTAAGAGAAGCTAGCCAATCCTTAAAAAAAATGGCAAATGTCTTCTTTGATAAAAAGAGAGTAACTAAGAATAGAACAGTGAGGAAGAGCATGAGGAAAAGATTAATATTATACAAAGATGAGTGGGAGAGAGAAAGGGAGAGAGAAGGGAAAGCATATGGAAATGGTAGTAGACCCTCATTGTTACATAAAATTACATATAAGACGTTGTGAGGGGAAAGGCGGGAACAAGAGAGAGAAGTGAAGAATAGCAGATGAGGAAGAGAGGGAAGATAGGATGGGAGGGGAGGGGGGATAGTAGGGGATAATAAAGGTAGCAGAGGACAACAGTCACTAATATGACATTATGTAAAAATGTGAATGTGTAACTGATGTGATTCTGCAATTCGTATTTGGGGAAAATTGGGAGTTCATAACCCATTTGAGTCAAATGTATGAAAGATGATATATCATGAGCTTTGTAATGTTTTGAAAAACCAATAAAAATAAATAAACAAAGGTTTAAAATTGAGTGGGAAGAAATCAGCTAAAAAAGAGTTGAGATGCATTCATTTTGATAAGCAGAAAGTTTGTTTTGTGTAGTTGTAAATATCACAAATTTATTTTACCAGAAAACTGGCTTTTAAAAATGAACATATATTGAGATTAAAGGATAATCCACCTACCTTCATGAAAAATTCATATCATTTCCTATATTTTTCATATTTCATTTTTTTCGTGAATATTTTGTCATGGACCAGGTCTAGTCTTAGGCTACCTCTTCTGACAAGTTCGTACAATGTGTTGGATTGTTCTTTTCATCTTTTATTTGATAGTTTCTAGCTGATAATGTGTATTTTTTATTATCTTTATTTGGAAATACATACCCAACTACATCTTTGCATTTTATGTTTTACTGGGGAAGAAACTCATCAAAAGCTCTTTATTATATGTATCTACAATCAAACATTTAGAGTATGCGATTATTCTTAATTTTGCATGAAAATATTTTTGTACCATTTTTCTTATAAAGATGTAGAATTATTAATACTGTCCCTACTGTAATAAGTAACTACTTACAAGAAGAATTAAACAATTGACTTTATATCAATCATGAATATGAAAATTAATAATATAAGTATTTGGCAATAAATATGCAATTGATAGAAATTAAAATCACAAGAAAGCCATTTAAAATGTCAGTGCATATGGTCCTTAAATAATAGGTTGTTCAAATGAAATTTCTCTAATTCATAAGAGTTAATATGCCATATTACAGCTTAATGTAATATAAAAACTTAAATGATAAGTATTGATAAATAAGAATGATACCTGTTTACTTAAATATGTTTATTTGATTTTCACTGTAAGATGTTAATTCTGGAAGACTTGAAAATTAAGAAAGACTTGGTCTATATTATTTCTAACTGGCTAATCAAAGTACTTTTATATATATATGTATATATATAACATATGTAATACATATGCATGAATATAGATACATATGTATAATAAATGTATTGTAATATATCTATGGGTTATTATAATTATTAAATTTTCTCAAGAAAAAAGAATGACTATAAAAAACATTCTTAAATGTAAATTTCATAGCATATTACTGTTTGTAATGACATGAGAGAAAAACTCCTATGGAGGGAAAATGGAAAAGGAAGAGAGAGAAGGGGGAAAATGAGGAAGAAAGTGAGTAAAGAAGAGGGAGAGGAGTGTTTGATTATAAGATAAAAGTGGAGGGTCTGGGTGTCTGGCTCAGTGGTAACATGCTTGGCTAGCATGTGTGAGGCACTGGGTTATATTCTCATCACAACATATAAATAAATAAAATGAGGTCGATCAACAACTGAAAAAATTAAAATAAAAGTAGAAATATTACCAAAATTTCAAGTTTTTATGAATGCTAAATAAAAAAAATTGTTGCATAGCCTTATGTAATTTCTAGACTCCCAAAAATAGTCATTTAATGATAGATTACTAGTGCGATAACTAAAAATCCATTGCTCTTTCCTCGACATTCTGTGGCATGCTAGTGCTTAAATAAATTGTATTATAATACCAAAAAAAATCTAATATTTCTACAGTAACTGACCCAGTTTAACATAAATGCAAGAAGATTCCCATGGGATATAATTGTATTTTGACGTTCATTTTTATTCAACACTGGTACATTACTATTTCTCCAGTTTATGCACATCATAATATGTATATTTCATTCACAATTTAGCAAATTTATACGCATTTGTTTTACTTTCAATCACTTCCTGCTTCAGAACACATGTATTCCTCCACGTTTCTTGACTGCTCCTTTCATGAGACTTTTTCCAAAGACATTATTTTTGATTTCCATTATCATTTTTGAAGCAAAACTCACACACCCGTCATGATAAACCATAACCCTAATATTACCATTAGATGTAAAACTGGTGGGAATGAATGATTGTATATCGATATAAGATTTCTTGCATACTTTCAAATATCAATTCAATCCATTATTTAAAGTGGAACCAGTTATATTATTTAATCACAGTATGGTCTATTCATGCATTATCTCTATGTTGATAGACACAGGGTACACCTCTGTGTACCCCCAATAATAATTTGTATATCTTCAAAATTTTGCTCCCAGAAATGGTGGAAGAAATACTCATGTCAACTGATCTACATATACATTTTATCACAGTAATATTCTGGACACAAAATGCAAAGGTCACACTTAGGATTGTCCCAAAGCCTAAATGGAAAGTGAACATGGATTACTAAAAACATCCATGTCTTGGATGCCTAATTCTCTCAAATGTCAATCCTATTGGTGAGTACATATTTGTTTCTTCCCAAGATTATATATTCAACCTCAACCATGTTGAAAATGTCTAATCCTATCACTCACTTTATATTTTGTCTAATTTCCTAATGTCTCTATTGATATCACTTTTCCTACATATTTTCCCCAGTTCATCATAGTGACTGATTCTTCACATGTGCTGACATTTACATTCACTCTTTATCCGAAACCCTATTGCTAAAGAACTTTTTGTCCAAATACTATACTCACTCTTTTTTCTAAACCTACCGACTATTTACCTAATCCTACGACTATCCCTTTTTGACTGGATGATCTCTTCAACAATCAATCATCCAAGGTACAAGGTCCTATACCATTGTATATTGATTTATCTGAGACATCTGTGCAGAACATACTTCAAAGCTAAGTATCCCAATCACGGGCCCAATGCCTTTCTGGTCTTCAAATCTTACCTAGATTTCAGTTTTCATAATTATATTTTACCTGTATATTCTTATATATATTGCAGGTTCCCAATACCATTATTCATCCAGCAGAATGATTCCTAACACAAATCGAACATGTTATTAATCCTAACTATACACTGTTCCCTCAATCCAACTTTACAGAAGAGCAGGGACAGAGTTGGTCTTACAATACAGGGGTGTAGGGGATCTTCCACCTGTTGACAACCTCAAATTTCCATGCAGATATGATCCCTGGAGAAGATGCAGGCAGCTATGAAAGGCCTGAGAGAGCAAAAGTCATCTTCCATGGCAAACAACTCGGTCAGGTTGAAAGCATGTGTCTGAATCATCCTCTCTTTTCTTAATGTAGGGAAGATTGACCAAACTAGGCCTGTGTGGAGAGCTGTTCCCAGGTGCCTATGGTTTCTATACCATTCGAACTTGTGAAAGTGTCACAGGAAGTAGGGGCATCCTCCATATTATGAGACCCTAGGAAGCAAATTTTAGGACAAAGTGGTTGCAAAGGCAGTGACCACATTCAGTTCCTGAAGGAAGTGACCTCACCTCACATCCTTGTTGAGGGAACTCTCCGAATTTGGGTACCAGGAAGCCAGGAATCCAGACCCAGTCCAAGCTCCAGTCACAGTGGTCTCACTTGTTTGGATTTACCAAGGACAGAGTCAGTCTTTTGTGGTACCTAGTGATGTGAGGATGGCCAAATTCCAGGAAAGTTCTGAAGACGGGCCCTTCCGGAGAAAGAAGGTAGAGGCTCACTGCTGTCTCCTGACCACTTCACAGAGTTGACCCAGGAGACCAGATCTGAGACAGGACTGGCCATTTCTGGGGAACATAGTATGGCCCTCCAGTCAGAGGACACTCTGGATAGTTTCAGACCTACTTGGGGGAAGGAGGTGACTTTGTGGGTGTTTGAGTGGGATTGTGGTTTTTTCTCATGTTCTTAGAATAGTTAGGAAAGGGGGTTTGTTTGGTTTGGAGTGAACTGTTTCTAGTTAGTCCTTTGACAAGGCGAGTGTTTCTATGTCTGTGTATCCCACTGTGTCCATGGTTGTAGACATTAGAAAAGAGAATGCCTCAATGGGTGTGTTCTGTCAAAGAGAAAACTTCCAAGCATTCATCCTGCCCATTTTATAAATGGACTGTGGCTTGCCTTATCGTTGGGCAACACCTACTATTTTCTTACGTTCCTGTATCCTTCCTGAATTCTGGCCACTCTCCAAAATAGGCTCATGGTTTTGTGTACAAGATATGTACCACTTCCAAGCTCTGTGACATGGCCATGTACTGGATAGCTGAAGGGAATGGCAAGCATCTCAGAAAACTCTGATATCAGTGTGACCAGTAAAGTCTCAGTGGAGAAACACTGCTTTGGGCCTTTTGATTACCTATTGTTATGTTGCCCTGAATATCAGGAATGTCTTTTCCTCAGGCTACTCCTTCCTGAAGCCTGAAGAAAACAGTTTTCACATGGAAATGAATGGGCATTGCCTTTGTGTTTTACAATAAAACCTTCACAGAGATTAGGCTCTACTTAACTTAAAAATACTTTTAAATTGTATCTAAGTGTAAAAAGTAACATGTAACTGTACATATCTTTTTGATAACAAGTCCAATTATACAACACAAATTATACACATAAATCTCCAACATGTTTTTATTTTAAGCCTAGAATTACCATACAACCTTAGAACACCAGCATGATACAATGCTCTTTTGAAGCTTCTACCTTACACACTTGTATACCTGGAAGATATGAACACATTAACACCACAATTACATTGATGTTTTTGTATTAACCAAGTTTAGCTTTTTAAAGAAATAACCTGGCATAATTTTATAAAAACAGTATTGTTTAACCAGCTGTTTAATTTTTTAAGATTACTTGCTCAAAACTTACACATATAACCAACTTACACAAACCTTTTTATTATTTACTTAAACCATTTTAATTACTTAATCATATAGACTCTCTTATCGAGAAACACATTTTCCCTCTATTAAATCTATATCTAGAAACTTTTAGTTTCTCTTTTCCATCTGTGAACCTCTTTCTGTTCACATTTTGAAACAATACTTATAAATTTCTGAATTTAAGCAGATTATTTTGTAGACATCAACATTTTATTAGGGCCTGTTTGTACACCTAGAAAACTTATAGGCCTAATTCTAAAGACATCTTTATTTTTATCTGTTTACCCAATTTGAATTGAACCATTTGAATCACGTGAATCCAAGATATTTATATCAATTTTTAAATATTTTATGAGCGCTCCTCATCTGTCAATTGTCATATCACTGCATGATATATGGACATACACACATACAGACATACCAACATATAACACGTAACACAAGTGTTACACATAACACAATAGTGAAGGCCTTGTAGCTTTTTCAGGTGAAATATCCATTGCAATGTTTAAAAACTCCACAGTTGATCAAAAATAGAACTGATCAGAAAACATTAACCCATCTGCAGGATCAAGATCATGAGCTCAAAAAATAAAAAATACAGAATCTAAGAAAAAGCAAGAGTGCCAAAAAAGATGACTGGCCAGTAATTAGTAAATACCATATAATGTACTTTTTGTTTGGATCTAGTTTGAGTTCAGGTAAAAAGACACTTTTACTCCTTTTTATCTGACTCCTGCTGAGTCCTGCAGGCTTCTTTTATTTGCATATCAACTTAAGTCCTGGCTGAGGACTTGAAAACTGTAAAGGCTGGAGTTCTGAGCAGAAACCTCATGCCTAAGGCATTTTAGCTATAAGTCATAATTTCCAGGTTTGAATGTTGAAAATTATGATGCAAGTTTAAGATGTAATTCTCAAAATTTTATATCTTTATGTTTTTCTACACTAGAAAATCTTGAGTCCCTTAGCCTCACCACAAAAAACTGAAAATATGATCATTTTTTTATAATATTAAAGCCACCATGATAAGAAGTTTCTCTAGGATCATTAAGCCACTTTCTTTGTTCTGAAGTTTCTAAAGTAGTAGTAAGCTACATTAAATTTCTTGAAAAAAATTTTAAAAACAACCACAGACTACCATTTGTATCCCAAATTAAGCTTTAAAAATTTCCAAGACTGTTGCTAATTAATGTCATTTCACTAAGCCAGACCAACGTTTTAATTTAGCACGTTTTTAAAAAAATCTTACACATTGAAGGGAACAGATATCATATCATAATTTATTATCTTTGCCCAAGTTAATGCACTGGTATATCTAGTGAAATTTTCTCAGGCTACCTAGTTCAAAATTAAAACTCTTTAATTATTTTTTTATCCGAAGTATTTAAGTTTTCTAGCATCAGCTATCTTAAATCAAACTAAACTCTTGTTTAAACCCAACTTTTATCTGTAAGATAGTGCAATGCTTTAGAAACCCATTCAGATACCAGATTGTTACAATTACAAATATCATCTTTTAAATACAATTTCAGCCAAGATCATCCCCAAGAAACAATGTAAAATATCAACATATTACTGCATTCATGGTCCCTTTTGTTAAGTAAACAGAGGTGGAGCAATCCTTAAAGTGCAGGTAAGGAATAAGGGAGTTCCCCACAGCAAAATGGCTCTGGCACCTGCTGGGAGTCCCTTAGCCTCACCATTTACTTACAGGATTAGTCCTTCTGGTGGTTTGACCCCAGGCACCAGGCATATTCTATATCTCCCACCTTTTCAGTAGTCAGTTTCCAAAAAATTCATCCTCTGCTTGCAATTGTTTTGAGTGCTAGGCTTCCCCAAGAGGGCAGAGTGTGGTTCATTGAAAGTCCCCACTGGTGTGTCAAAATTTATGACTGAAGGTTTGGTTCCCATCCCCAAAGCCAATTAATAACAATTTAATAATGAGGATAGGGTTTTGAGAAAAGTTTAAGCGAGATATCAATGTTCTTAGACCCCAGGCATTTCCTTCTGCAGTGGGCGTGCTCAAGCCAACTATGGGAAGAAAAGAAATCACTGCTTCCCTAATCTCGCTTAACAAAGAGAAGAAAAGTTTATCAAAGTTCTTTAAAACACAGCTAAGAGAGGTGTAAAAGGTGAGAACAGAAAAGCTGGTGGTTCTATTGACTTTTGGTCCCTCACAGAAGAAGCTTTAGGTTAAATTTTAGCTAAAGTTATTTCCACACATCTAAGGCAGGTTGGAACTCGGGACTCTGCATCGGTCCAAACAATGCCATCACATTTAACAGAAACACAGACAAAAAGACACACAAAGACCATCATGCAGCTCCCGTTTGTTCACAACCCCATGATCAACAATCTTGTGACTCAGGGAGAATGGAGGGAAGAGGGGGAGGAGCAGAAGTTTTGAGTTATAGGATTGTGGGCAAAGGGGTCAGATTGGAGGCAGCGACCAGGAAAGGCTTCAGGGACAGAGGCATGGAATGGCTTTGTCCCATAATGAGAGTTACTCAAACAGAGACAAGGACAAAACAAACGTAACACAAACACGGGCACACAGTTAACGTTTAACACGAGTTCAGAAGTAAAGATTAGAACCCAGTAACTGGCATAACCTGATGAGTTACACCACAAAGACAGACAGTGAATTCAACCTGAGAGAAAAAAGTAGCCAGCAAGACCTGATGGGTTTGCAACAGAGTCACTTAATGAGGGCTCATCTGTCCCTCCTCACCTAATGAGGGCACTTCCATATCTCCTCACCTAATGAGATCACATCTGTCCCTCCCCGAGTCCTTCAAGGTGTCCCTTGCAAGAACATGGCCGGTGGCTTTAGGACACGTTTGTCCACCACTGCCAGGGTGAACTTACACGCTCTGCTGGCAGCCACTCTGCCAACCCAAACCGAAAACCGAAAAACCAAACCTGAACAAAAAGCTCTGAGCGATCACAAGGAAAAATGGAAAGAGGCGCCTTTCTTACCCTCAGAGGGGTCCGTTGGGATCTCCTTGTTCGGTGCTGCACGATTCCCGGCCAACTCACCAAAATTAAGGGTTCAGCGAATGTCGGAGGAAGAGACCACCAAGAGACCGCGGATCATGCAACAGCAAAAAGCATTTATTGAGTTCCAATCCATCATGCTGGGGCTCCGTGCTCACTCAAGAAGGGAGAGCAGCCCAGAGCCACAAGCAGGAGTTGAGCAGTGCTTAAGTACACTTTTTGGGGAGGGCGGGACTTTACATACATCACAGTCTCTTTTAAAAAATCATCATACACCACGGGAAAATCAAACAACAATTCCAAAGATGATTAGCTCATTCTTTGGTGGGAACAGGTCTGGCAGGAGTGATAGGTCAGTTCTAAAGTGGGGTACACATTGAAACTGATTGGTTTAGGCCCTGTGATGCCTATGTGCCAGGCCACAAAGGGTACTAGGTTATTAAACAATCAGGCAGTCAGGGGAAAATTTACTGGGCAGTCCGGGAATTGTCCTACAAGCTACAGGAATTTCAGGTTTTGTGTATAGCATAGGAACGTAACAATACCTGGTCCTTTACATTTTAACTCAGACCTTGCAGCTTAGAAACTTTGCAACACCCAGTCTTTTAAGCTTTAAATTTTACACATTAATTTCAATTTCTTTTACACTTACAGATTACTTCTGGTTCACAACAAGGGTGTCAAAGCCACCCTGACTTTAGGCAAATGAGGGGCAAGGGAGCTTATTTTGGACACTGTTTTTGGCTGTGCCCCTCATGGCAACCTCCAGCCAGATGTTATGATGAGTGTCTTTATGGAAGAAGATGAGTGCCATGTAGGAGTCTTGTGGTTTTAATTGTGGTCATTTGTGTGGCGGTTGAAAGAGATGACTGGGTCCACATGGGCTTGAACTCTGCTGTGATTCCTCTTAGAGACTGAGTTCTGGAACTGACCTCAGAAAAGTATTGCCATGAATTGTGTTGGGAAAACAGGAGGCCACGCATGAGCATCGCCCTTGGAAACTGAGATAAAGGCCCAAGATGGCTTTCCACAGAGCACTGAGAATCTCAGCCAGGATATCACATTATTTTTTTGTGAAAGACTTGGCAGCCATAGTTGAGAGTCAAAACACACATGAACCTCACATTCAAGACCTCAATGGGCCTGGCTTCGTGTGACCTTTTGGCCACTCTTTGGGAAGCCTTGCCTTAAAGAGTTCTGCAGAGCTTTCATTGAAATCAGCTTCCTCACCATGTAATGGTTCCTGAATGAATTGATACCCACAGTGCCTCCAACTTCATCCTTGAAAAATGGCTAGATAAATACCATGAATTTTTTTGAAATTTTCATGACCAGGTGGCCCTGGAGAACCTTTGGATGTTCTATTGCTGATCATGAGTGTACGAGACAGTGCCTTGATTGACTGGGTTTCATGAAAATGTTGTAGAACAGAGATGCTAGTGAGTTGGAGCCTCCTGAGTAGTGGGTGTAGAGCAGTGGACTATAGGTTTCTGAATAAATACCTGTGGTTTTACCACGTGGATCTGCCATTGGCTTCAAAAGACTTGTGACTGACATGGTGCAGGCCACAGATCCTTATATGTATAGGCATCTTGTTATATTGAGAGGTTTGAGGGCAATGTTCAGAATCCGGTTGCTATAGTCAAGGGGGAAAGCTATGTGGGATAGACCCCTGTTTTGAACATTCTAATGGAGACCCTGACCAACCACACGTGACAGAACTCCCTCCAGCACTGTGTCCTTGTTGAACTACTTGTATTTCATTAAGCCAATACCAAACTCCCAGTGCCACAGTAAGAAACACGACGAAAATGGAGGATGATGACCAAATGGTTTCACAGACCACAAGGGGAGACACTTAACTACCAGTGACCACAGTTTACCTACAAAGGGAGAATTCAGAACTCCTTCCTCATGTTCATTAGAAAATAAGGAACCATTTTCTCCAGGTCACATAGATGCAGATCCAGATTTGATGGTGTCACTACAAAAGAAGCTAAATCTTCTGACAACTACATATATTTCATGTGCCCAACCTCAGAGAAAGTTTCTCAAGAAGTCTTTAGGCCAGCAGAGCTCCATGTTTGTGCAGTTTTTAACCTCTCCCTTACTTTTGGAAACTGTTCTAACACATCGAATGTTGTGAACTCCTGAGCATTTTCAGTTCCACATATGTAATCACAGGTTTTCGAACTCCTCACCACTAATTGGGTCTCACTTGGAGTGAAGTTAATGTCAAGGAATTGTTCTGGATGAGAGTGGCAAGATTTTTGTGTAGCACATACTTGCATACACATTAGATTCATTTTCCTATTTTCCATTTTAAATACTGATCCCTGACACTAACACATACCCGACTAGAATCTGAAAACTAATCCTAATATGATGGATAAAAAGAAACCTAACCGAAAAGAAATACAGGCCTTCCATAGGAGGCATGGTGTATACTTTGATTTGCCTTCTGCTTAATCAATGGTATGTGTTATAAATCTTGTCAAATTTTCTTTGTAATATTTCTCCATGAGATATATATATATATATATATATATATATATATATATATATATATATATATATATACATATATATATATATTTTTTTTTTCTCAAAACATGAAACATATGTGTATTATTAAACACTCCCTAAATTCATTCATGTTCCTGTATGTGGATTTATTATCAACTTTTCACAAGATTATTCTCAGAAATATTCAACCACCTGAAATACATATTTCTTTCCTAGTACTGAAAACTAACTTCAATGAATGGTGCTTACAAATCCTAATATTTCTACAGTAACTGACCCAGTTTAACATCAATGCAAGTAGATTCCTATGGGACATGATGTGTATTTTGAAGTTCATTTTTATTCAACACTGGCACATTACTATTTCTTCAGTTTATGGAAATCATAGGATATATCTTACATCCACAAGTACACAAATTTATAGACATTTGGCTCAATTTCAATCACTTTCTCCTTGAGAACACATATATTACTCCATGTTTCTTTATGGTCTATTCACTAGACTTCTTTCTAAACACATTATTTTCGATTCCATAATCATTTTTGAAGCAAAACTCACTCTCTTCATGATAAACCGTAACCCTAATATTACCATTAGATATATAACTGGTTGGAATGAATGTATGTATATCAATATAAGATTTGCTATATATTTTCAGATATCAATTCAATCCATTATTTCAATTTGGAACTAGTTATATAATTTATTCACAATATTGTCTATTCATCCATCATCTCTAGATTCATCAACACAGGTTACAACAATTTGTATCCTCAGTACTAATTTATAAGTTTTCAAAATTTTGCTCCCCAACATGGTGGAAGAAATACTCATGTCACCTGATGTACATATACATTTTATCACAGTAATATAATGGACACAGTATTGATAAATAAGAATGATACCCTTTTACTTAAATATGTTTATTTGATTTTCACTGTAAGATGTTAATTCTGGAAGACTTGAGAATTAAGAAAGATTTTGTCTATATTATTTCAAACAGGCTAATCAAAGTACTTTTAAATATATATATATATATATATATATATATATATATATATACACATATATATATATATATAACATATGTAATACATATGCATGAATATAGATAATATGTATAATTAATGTATTGTAATATATCTATCAGGTGATTATAATTTTTAAATTTTCTCAAGAAAAAAGAATGACTATAAAAAACTGTCTTAAATGTAAATTTCATAGCATACTACTGTTTGTAATGACATGAGAGAAAAATACATATGGAGGGATAATGAAAAAGGAAGAGAAAGAAGGAAGAAAATGAGGAAGAAAGTGAGAAAAGAAGAGGGAGAGGAGTGTTTGATGATAAGATAAAAGTGGAGGGGCTGGGTTTGTGGCTCAGTGGTATCATGCTTGTCTACCATTTGTGAGGCACTGGGTTATATTCTCAGCACCAGATACAAATAAATAAAATGAAGGTCTATCACAAACTGAAAAAATAAAAAATGAAAAACTAGAAATATTACCGTAATTCCAAGGTTTTATGAATGTTAAATAAAAAAAATGTTATATAGCCTTATGTAATTTCTACACTCCCCAAAGTAGTCATTTAATGTTAGATAATTAATGGTATAACTGAAAATCCATTGCTCTTCCCTCTACCTTCTGTGGCATGCTAATGCTAAAATAAATTGTATTATAACACCAAAAAAAATTCTAATATTTCTACAGTAACTGACCCAGTTTAACATCAATGCAAGAATATTCCTATGGGATATAATGTGTATTTTGACGTTCATTTTTATTCAACACTGGTATATTACTATTTCTCCAGTTTATGCACATAATAGGATGCATATTTCATCCACAATTTAGATAATTTATAATTTTTTACTTTCAATCACTTCCTGCTACAGAACACATGTATTCCTCCATGTTTCTTGACTGCTCTTTTCATGAGACTTTTTTCCAAACACATTATTTTCGATTTCCATTATCACTTTTGAAGCAAAACTCACACACCCATCATGATAAACCATAACCCTAATATTACCATTACATGTATAAGTGGTGGGAAAGAATGATTGTATATCAATATAAGATTTCTTACTTAGTTAAAGGTATCCATTCAATCCATTATTTAAAGTGGAACCAGTTATATTATTTGGTCACAGTATGGTCTATTCATGCATTACCTCTATATTGATAGACACAGGGTACACCTCTTTGTACACCCAATACTAATTTATACGTCTTCAAAATATTGCTCCCAGAAATGGTGGAAGAAATACTCATGTCAACTGATTCTACATATGCATGTTATCATAGTAATATTCAGGACACAAAATGCAAAAGTCACACGTATGATTGTACCAAAGCCTAAAAGGGAACTGAACATGGATTACTAAAAACATCCATGTCCAGGTTGCCTAATGCTCTCAAATGTCAATCCTATTGGTGACTACATGTTTGTTTCTTCCTAAGATTATATATTCAATCTCAAAACTGTTGAAAATGTCTATTTTTTTAACTCACTTTATACTTTGCCTGATTTTGTAATGTCTCTATTGATATCTGCTTTCCTACATATTTTCCCCAGTTCAACATTGTGACTGACCCTTCAAATGTGCTGACATTGACATTCACTCTCTAACCGAAACCCTATTGATAATGAACTTTGGTCCAAATCCTATGCTCACTCTTCTTCCAAAGCATACTGACTATCTTCCTGATTCTATCGACTATCCCTTTTTGAGTGGATGTTCTCTTCTACATTCAATCATCTAAGGTACAATGTCATATGCCATTGTTTATCGATTTATCTGAGATATGTATGCAGAACGTAATTCAATGCTATGTATCCCAATCAATTTCCCAATGCACTTCTGAGCTTCAAATCTTACTTAGATTTCTGTTTTCATACTTATATTTCACCTATATATCCATGTTAAGTAAAATGAATATTTTTGGATCTGTAGATGATATATATTTCATCATGAATTTTCTACTCACCTGATATACATATATATTTATCTCAGTAATATTCCAGACACAAAATACAAGGGTCACACTTATGATTGTACCAAAGCCTAAATTGAATGTGACCATGTATTATTAACATCATCCATGTCCTTGTTCCCTAACACTCTCAAATATCATTGCTATTGGTGACTACATATTTGTTTCTTCCTAACATTATATATTCAACCTCAACCCTGTTAAAAATGTATTTTCCTATCACACACTTTGAACTTTGCCTGATTTCCTAATGTCTCTATTGATAAATGCTTTCCTACACCTTTTCTCCAGTTCATCATTGTGAATGACTCTTCACATGTGCTGACATTGACATTCACTCTCTCACTGAATCCCTATTGCTAAAGAACTTTTGGTCCAAATGCTTTACTCAGTCTTCTTTTGAAACCTACCAACGATCTTCCTTATCCTACCAACTATCCCAGTTTGAGTGGATGTTCTCTTCTATATTCAATGAACCAATGTACAAGGTCCTATTACCATGATTATCTATTTAATTGAAACATCTGTGCAGAATGTAATTCAAAGCTATGTATACCAATCAAGTGCCCAATGACCTTCTGGGCTTCCAATCGTTCCTAGATTTCTGTTTTCATACTTATATTTCACCTCTATAGTCTTATAAATATCGCAGGTTCCCAATAACATTATTCATACAGCAGAACAATTCCTAACCCAAATCGAACATGTTATTAACCCTAACCATACACTGTTCCCTCAATCTAACTTTACAGAAGAGCAGGGAAAGAGTTGGTCTTACAATACAGGAATTTAGGGGATCTTCCACCTGCTGAGAACCTCAAACGTCCATGCAGAAATGATCCCTGTAGAAGATGTAGGCAGCTATGAAAGACCTGAGAGAGTAAGAGTCACCTTCCATGGCCAACGACCTGGTAAGGATGAAGGGATGTGTCTGAATCTGCCTCTCTCTTCTTAGTGTAGAGAAGATGGACCAAAACAGGCCAGTGTGGAGAGCTGTTCTGGAGTGCCTATGGATGATATATCATTCTAACTTGTGAAAGTGTCACAGGAACTAGGGGCAGCCTCCATCTAATGGGGCCTTTGGAAGCAACTATTAGGACAATGTGTTTGCCAAGGCAGTGACCTCATTCAGTTCCTGAAGGAAGTGACCTCACGTCATTTCCTTGGTGTTTGAAATCTCTGAACATGTGGTCCAGGAAGCCAGGCACCCAGAGCCAGTCCCAGTCCCAGTCCCAGTGATCTCACTTGTTTGGATTTACCAAGGACAGAGTCAGTCTTTCTTGGTACCTACTGATGTGAGGATGGCCAAATGCGAGTAAAGCTCTGAAGAGGGCCCTTTCCTGAGAAACCAGGTTGTGGCTCACCGCTGGCTCCTGTCAACATCACAGAGTTGGACAAGGAGAACAGATCTGAGACAGAACAGGCCATTTCATGGAAACATAGTATGGCCCACCAGTCAGAGGACACTCCGGATAGTCACAGACCTACTTGGGGGAAGGAGGTGCATTTGTGGGTGTGGATGTGGGTTTGTGGTTTTGTCTCGTGTTCTGAGAATAGGTAAGAAAGGCAGTTTGTTTGGTTTGGAGTTCATTGATTCTAGTAAGTCGTTTGAAAAGGCAAGTGTTTCTAGGTCTGTGTATCCCACTGTGTCCGTGGTTGTAGACATTAGAAAAGAGAATGCTTCAATGGATGTGTCCTGTCTAGTAGAAAGCTTCCCTGGATTCATACTTCCCATTTATGAATGGACTGTGGCTTGCATTATCGATGGGCAACCCCTGATATCTTCCTAAGTTCCTGTTTTCTTTCTGATTTCTGGCCACTTTCCAGAATAGGCTCATGGTTTTGTGTCCAAGATGTGTACTACCACCAAGCTCTGTGACATGGCCATGTACTGGATAGCTGAAGGGAATGGCAAGCATCTCAGAAAACTTAGATATCAGTGTGATCAGGAAAGTCTCAGTGGAGAAATACTGCTTTGGTACCTATTGTTCTGTTGCCCTCAATGTCAGGAAGCTTTTTGCCTCTGGCCACCCGTTTGGGAAGCCTAAAGAAAACAGTTTTCAAATGGAAATCAATGGGGATCACCTGTGACTCTTTGCTTAATTGCATTGGAAAGGGATATGTCTGAATCAGGCTCTAGGTCCTGTGTTAGGCTTTGGCTTAGATTCTCAGCACATGATGGATGTAAAGAAAATCCCATGTTTGCATCCAAAACTAAATTGGCCAAAAGAGCAGTCATTATGGAAGAAGTCTCTCGCCTTCCCCTGTAAGGTTCCTTACCTCCTTCAAGTGAGAATAGGAACCTTTGGATCAAATGAGTTCTTCAAAGCCCTTTAGAGGCTATCCCATAGGTGCTTTGGTTTTCTCCAGAATCCAAATCACATAAAGAATCTATACCTGACAGTCAGTAGGCCTCAAAATGAAGGAGCAAAGCAATATTAACAGCAGGCCTATTTGTTCACTCCTGGTTCCCCGGACGAATGTCCAGGCCACCCTGACTTTAGGCAAATGAGGGGCAATGGAGGTTATTTTGGACACTGTCTTGGGCTGTGCCCCTCATGGAAACCTCAAGCCAGAGGTAATGATGAGTGTCCATATGGAAGAAGATGAGGGCCATGTGGGAGTGTTTTGGTTTTAATTGTGGTCATGTGTGGGCGTTGGAAGGGATGACTGGGTCCACCTTGGCTTGAACTCTGTTGTGATTCCCCTTAGAGACTGAGTTGTGGACCTCACCTCAGAGAAGTATTGCCATGAATGGTGTTGGGATTTTAGGAGGATTCACATGAGAGTCACCCTTGGAAAATGAGATCTAGGCCCAGGGTGGCTGTTCACAGAGCACTGGGAATCTCAGCCAGGTTACCACATGATTTTATTCTGAAAGACTTGGCAGCCATATATGAGAGTCAAAACACACATGGATGTCACAATGTAGATCCTAATGGGCCTGGATTCATGTGATCATTTGGCCACTGTTTGGGAAGCCTTGCCTGTGAGACTTCTCCAGAGATTTCATTGAAATGAGCTTCCTAACCATGTAATAGTTCCAGAATGAAATGAAACACACAGTGCCTCCAACTTCAACCTTGAAAAATGGCTAGATAAATACCAAGAAATTTTGAAACTTCCCATGACCAGGTGGCACTGGAGAATCTTTGGATATCCTGTGGCTGATCATGAGATTACAAGACAGTGCTTTGATTGACTGGTTTTCATGAAAATGGTTCAGAACAGAGATACCAGGAAGTTGGAGCCTGCTGAGGAGTGGGCCTACAGCAGTGCTGGGCAGGTGTGTAATAAAACAACTGTGGTGGGGCCATGTGGATCTTCCATTGGCTTCCAAATGGCTTGTGACTGACATGGTGCAACCAGCAGACCCTTGTATGTAAAGGCATCTTGTCATATGGACAGGATTCAGGGCAATGTTTAGAATCAGGTTGCTATGGTCAAGGGGGAAAGTCATGTGGGATATAAGCCTGGTTGGTGCATTCTCCTGCAGACCCTGACCTAACAAAAGTGACTGAACTCACTCACGCACCGGGTAACTGTTGAATTCTTTGTATATCATAAAGCAAATACCAAAATCCCAGTGCAGCAGCAAGAAACACCACGAAAAGTGGAGGATGACCAAATGGCCTCACAGTCCACATGTGGATACACTTATCCCCCAGTTGCCACAGTTTACCTACAAAAGAGAATTCAGCACTGCTGCCACATATTCAGTGGAAAATAAGAAACCATGTCCTCCAGGTAACATAGATGCAGACACAGCTTTGATTGTCTCACTACAATGGAAGCTAAATCTCCCGACAACAACATATATTTCAAGTGCCCAAACTCAGAGTCAGTTTCTCAAGAAGGATTTAGGGAACCAGAGCTCCATGTTTGTGGACTGTTTTCCCTGTCCCTTACTTTTGAAATCTTCTCTACCGTCTTCAAGGTTGTGAACTCCTGAGCACATTCCATTCCAGATATTTATTCACAGATTTTCTAACTCTTCTCCTCTAATTGTGCCTTAGTCTCGGTGATTGTAATGTCAAGGCATCCCTTTCTCTGTAGCCTATTCAGCACATATATTTTTACATGCAATTATAGAATCTTACCTGATACCACACGTACATTCTTGTGAGGTGACTGACTTGGCAGATACAAATTGTAAGAGATCACTCCTCCTAAACGCTGTTGGAACTGAAAATTCAATCTATGAGTGAGCTTCCTTGTTGAACAACATTATACATAAATCTATATTCAATAAAATAAATATATTTGGATCTGTAGATGACATATATTTCATGGTGAATTTCAATTGGAATATATTATGCTATTTTAATGTCTGTGTGTTTGTGTATGTATATATATATATATATATACACACACTCTCCAGATTTTTCAAAATATGAAATATATATCTTGTTATACACTCCCTAAACTCATTCATATTCAAGCATGTATATTTATAATCAAAATTTCACAAGAGTATTCTCAAAATTATTCATTCACCTGAAATACATATTTGTTTCCTAGTACTGAAAATTATCTTCAGTGAATGGTGCATACAAATCCTAATATTTCCACAGTAACTGAACCAGTTTAACATCAATGCAAGTAGATTCCTATGGGACATGTTGTGCATTTTAACATTTATTTTATTCAACACTGGTACATTACTATTTCTTCAGTTTATGCTCATCATAGCAAATATATTTCATCCAAAACTTTGCAAATTTATAGGCATTTTGTTCACTTTCAATCACATTATTCTACAGAACACGTGTGTTCCTCCATGTTTTTGATGGGTCTTTTCATGAGACTTCTTTCCAAACACATTATTTTCGATTTCCATGATCACTTTTGAAGCAAAACTCAAAGACACTTCGTGATAAACCATAACCCTAATATTACCATTAGATGTATTGCTGGTTGGAATGAATGATGGTATATCGATATAAGATTTCTTATATATTTTCAGATATCAATTCAATCTATTATTTAAAGTGGGACCAGTTATATTATTTATTCACAATGTGGTCTATTCATGCACTATCTCTATATTCATAGACACAGTGTATACCTCTTTGTACCACCAATACTAATTTATAGGACTTCAAAACATTGCTCCCAGAAATGCTGGAAGAAATACTCATGTCATACGATCTACATATACATTTTATCACAGTAATATTCTGGACACAAAATGCAAAGGTCACACTTATGATTGTACCAAAGCCTAAAAGGAAAGTGAACAGGGATTACTAAAAACATCCATGTCCACATTGCCTAATACTCTCAAATGTCAATCCTATTGGTGACTACATATTTGTTTCTTCCTAAGATTATATAGTCAAACTCAACCCTGTTCAAAATGTCTAATCCTATCACTCACTTTATACTTTCCCTGATTTTGTAATGTCTCTGTTATTATCTGATTTCCTACATATTTTCCAAAGTTCATCGTTGTGACTGAATCTTCATATGTGCTGACATTTACCTTCACCCTCTAACAGAAACCCTATTGCTAAAGAAGTTTTTTTTCCAAATCCTATACTCACTCTCCTTCCAAAACCTACCAACTATCTTCCTAATCTTACCTACTATACCATTTTGACTCGATGTTCTCTTCCACATTCAATCATCCAATGTACAAGGTCCTATGCCATTGTATATGGATTTATCTGAGACATCTGTGCAGAAAGTAAGTCAACACTAAGTATCCCAATGAAGGGCCCAATGCCCTTCAGGGCTTCAAATCTTAGATTTCTGTTTTCATACATATATTTCACCTACATATTCTTATAAATATTGTAGGTTCCCAATAACATTATTCATCGAGCAGAATAGTTCCTAACACAGATTGAACATGTTATTAACCCTAACCATACACTCTTCCCTCAATCTAACTTTACAGAAGAGCAGGGACAGAGTTGGTCTTACAAGACAGAAATTAAGGGATCTTTCACCTGCTGAGAACCTCAAAGGTCATTAAAGAAATGATCCCTGGAGAAGATGTAGGCAGCTATTAAGGACCTCAGAGAGCAAAAGTCATCTTCCATGGCAAACAACCTGGTCAGGATGAAGGGTTGTGTCAGAATCAGCCTCTCTCTTCTTAATGTAAAGAAGATGCAGCAAACCAGGCCTATGTGGAGAGCTGTTCCTGGGTGCCTATGGTTGTATACCATTCTAACTTGTGAAAATGTCAGAGTAAGTAGGTGCAGCCTCCATCTCATGGGACCCTTGGAAGCAACTGTTAGGACAAAGTGGTTGCCAAGGTAGGGACCTCATTCAGTTCCTGAAGGAAGTGACCTCACCTCACTTCCTTGGTGATGGCATTCTCTGAACTTGGGATCCAGGTAGCCAGGCATCCAGAGCCAGTCCCAGTCCCAGTCCCAGTGGTCAAAATTTTTCGGATTTACCAAAGACAGAGTCAGTCTTTCTTGGTACCTACTTATGTGAGGATGGCCAAATGCTAGGAAGGTCTGAAGAGGGGCCTTTCCTGAGAAAGCAGATAGTGGCTCACCACTGGCTCCTTAAAGCTTCACAAAGTTTGCCACAGAGACTAGATCTGAGACAGGACAGCCCATTATGAGGGAATTTATTATGGCCCACTATCAAACGACACTCCATATTGTCACAGACGTACTTGGGGGTCTGTGTGGGTGTGGGTGTGGGTATTTGTGGTTTTGTCTCATGTTCTGAGAATAGGTAAGAAAGTCGGTTTGATTGGTTTGGTGTGAACCGATTCTAGTAAGTCGTTTGACAAGGCTAGTCTTTCTATGTCTGTGTATCCCACTGTGTCCATGGTTGTAGACAATAGAAAAGAGAATGCATAAATACATGTGTCCTTTCTAGTAGAAATCTTCCCAGCATTCATTCTGCCCAATTTATGAATTGTCTGCGGCTTTCCTAATGGATGGGCAACACCTAATATCTTCTTAAGTTTCTGTTCTCTACCTGAATTATGGGCAATCTCCAGAATACGCTCATGGTATTGTGTCCAAGATATGTACCACCTCCACGCTCTGTGATACGGCCATGCACTAGAGAGCTGAAGGAAATGATGAGCATCTCAGAAAACTCAGATATCAGTGTGACCAGGAAAGTCTCAGTGGAGAAACCCCGCTTTGGGCCTTTTGCTTACATATCCTTCTGTTGCCCTGAATGTCAGGAAGGTCTTTGCCTCAGGCTACGCCTTTTTGAAGCCTGAAGAAAACAGTTTTCAAATGGAAATGTATGGACATTACCTGTGGCTCTTTCTTAATTGCTTTGGAAAGGGATGTGTCTGAATCAGCCTCTTGGCCCTGTGTGAGGCTGTGGCTTAGATTCTCAGCATCTGATGGATCTAAAGAAAAATCCCATGTGTGCATCCAAATCAAAAAGCCAAAAGAGCAGTAATTTTGGATGAAGTCTCTCACCTTCCTCTGTAAGGTTTCTGACTTCCATCATTGAGAATACAGATCCTTTGTGTCAAATGAGTTCTTCAAAGCCCTGCAGACACTAGACCATAGGTTCTTGGGTTTTCTCATGACTCCAATTAACATAAAGAATCTAAACCCCACAGTCAGTAGGCCTCAAAATCGAGAATAAGAGCAATATTAACGGCAGGCCTCTTTGAACACTCCTGGTTCACAGGAAGGATGTCCCGGCCACACTGACTTTAGGCAAATGGATGCAAGGGAGCTTATTTTGGACACTGTCTTGGGCTGTGCCCCTCATGGAAACCTCCAGGCAGAGGTTATGATGAATGTCTATATGGAAGAAAATGAGGGCCATGTGGGAGTGTCTTGACTTTAATTGCGGTCATTTGTGTGGCGCTTGGAATAGATGACTGGGTCCACCTGGGCTTGAACACTGGTGTGATTCTCCTTAGAGACTGAGTTCTGGAACTTACCTCAAAGAAGTATTGCCTTGTATTGTGTTGGGATTTTAGGAGGCCACACATGAGAGTCGCCCTTGGAAAGTGAGATCTGGGCCCAGGTTGGCTTTCCACAGAGCACTGGGAATCTCGGGAAGGATATCACATGATTTTATTCTTAAAGACTTGGCAGCCATAGTTGCAAGTCAAAACACACATGGACCTCAAATTTTAGACCTCAGTAGGTCTGGCTTCATGGGACCTTTTGGCCTGTCTTTGGGAAGCCTTGCGTGTGATAGTTCTCCAGATCTTTCATTGAAATGAGCTTCCTCTCCATTTAATCGTTCCTGAATGAATTGAAACGCACAGTGCCTCCAAGTTCACCCTTGAAAAATGGCTAGATAAACACCTTTAAATTTTTGACATTCCCATGACCAGGTGGCCATGGAGAACCTTTGGATGTCCTATTGATGACCATCAGTGTTCCAGACAGTGCCTTGATTGACTGGATTTCATGAAAATGGTGTAGAACAGAGATGCCAGTAATTTGGAGCCTGCTGAGTAGTCGGCCTAGAGCAGTGGTGTGCAGGTGTGTGTTAAAACATCTGTGGTCGGGTCATCTGCATCTGCCCTTCGCTTCCAAATGGTTTGTGACTGACATGCTACAAGCCACAGACCCTTGTATGTAAAGGCATCTTGTTATATGGAGAGGATTCAGGGCAATGTTTACAATCAGATTGCTATGGTCAAGGGGGCAAGCTATGTGGGATAGAAGCCTTGTTGGTGCATTCTCCTGCAGACCCTTACCCACCACACGTGACAGAACTCCCTCCATCACTGTGTCCCAGTTGAACTTCTTGTATTTCGTGAAGCAAATATCAAACTCCCAGTGCAGCTGCAAGAAACACCACAAAAATTGGAGGATGACCAATGGCTTCACATTCCACACTGGGAGACACTTAGTCACCAGTGGCCACAGTTTACCTACAAAGAGAGAATTCAGCACTGCTGCCTCATGTTCATTGGAAAATAAGAAACAATGTCCTCTAGGTCACATAGATTCTGACCCAGCTTTGATCGTCTCATTACAAAGGAAGCTAAAGCTCCTAAAAACAACCTCAGATGAAGTTTCTCAAGAAATCTTTAGGCCAGCAGAGCTCCATGTTTGTGGAGTTTTTACCCTGTCCCTTACATTTGGAAACTCCTATACCACCTCCAAGGTTGTGAACTCCTGAGCATTTTCCATTCCAGATGTGTATTCACAGATTTTCTAACTCTTCTCCTCTAATTGTGTCTTACTTGGGATGAAGGTAATGTCAAGGCATTGGTTTGAATACACATTGGATTCTTTTTCCAATTTTCCATTCGAAATACTGAATCCTTGACTGTCAGGGGTAGAAGGAATTCACCTTAAAGAATAGCCTGACACTTACAAGAAACAGCCCCCATGGAGACATCCTGTCTGGGAGACATCCTGTAGCCAACTGTGTCCCTGAGACATCCTGTTGCCATCTGTCTTCCTGAAACATCCTGAGTTTATCTCACCTTGTGAAGACATCCAGAAACTTCGGATAAGAGAGCTTTCCCATCTCCAGCATATAAATGCCCCTGTGTGAAAAATAAAAGTTTGCAGCTTGATCAGAACTCCTGTCATGCTGTCATCTCTCGTGTCTCTTGTCCCTTCATTCCTCCGCATCTAGGTTCGCAGCCCCTGTTGATGTGTCTTTCCAGCAGGGACTACTGGCACCCACTGACTGGGGCTCGAGCCTTTGACTCATTGGGAACCCCGTCCTCCTGGAAGACTTCATCAAGTGGAGCTTGCGATTGCCTCAGCAGACACCACCAAGAGACAGATCCAGGAGGAGAGTGGGGATGACGCACGGTGAGTGACAATTTTTTTTTTCTAATACATAGGAGAATTGTGTCCATGGTTTCACCTTGAAGTGACCATTGATGGTAAAAGATGGCTTAGAGTAAGAGACTGTTTAAAACATTATTATTAAACCTTTGGCCCAGAAAAAGTGCCAGTTCCCACATTTTCTTACTGGAACTTAATTAATGAAATTCTTAAAAGTTCACCCTTTGACAATGGTACCTTACAACTTGTCAGGATTGGAGAAGAGACTATGCAAAACACCTCTCGTCTCCCCAAGGCATGCCCATCAGTTAGTATAGACATTGACCCTTCTCAGTCTCCCCAGGACCCTGGGAACCTTCCTGGTCCCCCTCAAAATACCACCCTAATGAATAAGGCTCTAATGGTTACCAGACGCCTTTATCGAGTTTTAAATCCCAGAGACACATTGAACCCTGGGACAGAGGCTACCTTGGAGAAGGAAGCAGCAAGCTACCATTCAGAAGATGCGCCACCTCTCAGGACCCTGCCACAGCCTATAGGACTTACACATCTACCTACCTCCTATATCCCTCCTGCCTTTTGTGCTCCAGCCCTTCAGGAGCAAAATGCCACACAGATATTTTTTCCCCACTTCCCTTGCCTAGCCTGGCTCCCTTGTGAGAGTCTCTCCAACATAGACGGGAACAGATCAAACTTTTAAAAGAATTAAGATCCCTTGACTCTGAGCTCTGTTCATTAGCCTTAGGCATGGAGTCAATGAAAGCTGGCCCACGGTGGTCTAATACAAAGGCTAAGCCACTCCATCAGCCTGTTCTCGCCTTCCCAGTCACCCGCAGTCAGATAGATATGCCTGCAAAGGCTGAGGTCAAAGACTTAGAGGAGGATCAAGAGGAGGAAGTGGGGGAAATGGATCAAGGAGATCAGGACTCAGAGGATGAAGAGTTCACCCCTAGGCAGGAAGGAACCCAGAGTGTCTACAAAAAATTAAGCCTGCGTTTTCTTGAAAAACATAAAAAGACTTGTGCTTACAATGGCCCCACTGTGCCCTACACGTTGACTTTATTAGAAAGCCACAGCGCACAATGGCTTACTCCCAATGATTGGAAATTTTTAGACCGAGCTACCCTCAGTGCCGGAGATTTCCTGTTATGGAATGCAGATTTCAAGGAGCACTGTCAGGAAACTGCTCAAAAAAAATTAACTAAGGCCTCCTATAAATCCTGAACTTATGTTAAGCTAGTGGGCTATGAGCCATTTGACACTAAAATTAATAGGCACGTTTCCCTGCTGGACTTTTGGCGCAGATTCAGATGGCTGGCTTACATGCTTGGAGATGCCTCCCTCAAACGGGCTCGGCTACCACTTCTTCGGCAAAAATTTGACAAGGACCCAACGACCCTTATAGAAACTTTGTTCCCCGGCTTAACCTAGCTGCAGATTGCTTGCTTGGACCAAGCGAAAGCGAAAGAACTTTTGTAAAACATCTTGCCTTTGAAAACGCCAACCCGGCATGTCAGGATGTTCTTCGACCACATAAGGAAAAAGGGAAACTTTCTGACTTTATTAGACTCTGTGCAGGGGTGGGTGCAGCCCATGCCATGGGTCTCGCCCTACGTGCCCCCTTTACCAAGGCCTTTCACAATCCTGGCTCATGTACTTGCTTTACTTGTAAACAACCTGGCCATTTTGCACGCAAGTGTCCGAAAGGCAAACAAAGCCTAGGAATATCGTCTCCTCAAACTGGGGCTAAATCGCCCCCAGCTACCCTTTGTTCTAGATGTGGTAAATGTCATCACTGGGCCAGTAAGTGTAGATCTAAGACAAATGGCCTCAGACAGTCTATTTCTTCCTGCTTCTCAGGAAACTCCCTCTGGGGCCAGCCCCTGGCCACGATCTCCCCCAGGACAAAACCAGGGGCAATAAGGTTTGTTCCCTCCCAAACTCCAAACCTACCACAAAATTCTTCCCCACAATTGCCTCCCTCCAACTAGCCACCCCAGGCAGCGCAGGATTGGACCTCTGTGCTACCACCGATACAATATTAGACTCAATGCAAGGGCACCAGATAATACCCCCTAGAATTATGGGTCCCCTTCATCTCATACGAGTGCCCTTATTCTTGGAAGAGTCTCTGCTACGTTAAATGGTGTTCAGGTCTTCCCTGGCATTAATGATAATGATTTCACTGGAGAAATAAAAATACTGGCAACAGCTATTAATGGAGTTCCGGCCATCCCAGCAGGAACAAGACTTGCACAATTAACATTCCTTCCCTTGGATTCAGGAGGCACTTCCACTGCCCAAACCTACAACGGGGGACAGCCTCCCTCGGCTCCTCTGATGTATATTGGGTTCAGCCCATTTCTCACAATAGACCCACCCTTACCTTACTTATTGAAGGAAAGGAATTCCAAGGAATTCTAGATACTGGAGCTGATGCCACAATTATTTCTCACAAATACTGGCCATCGGGTTGGCCCATCACCCCATCCTTGAATGATCTAAAAGGGTTAAGAGTCAAAAAATTTCCATGTCAGTTCTAGGGCTTTTAGCTGGACTGATAAAGAGGGTAATAAGGTGACTGTCACTCTTTTCATTGTTCCTGACCTCCCTGTTAACCTATGGGGCCGAGATATTTTGAGTCAAATGGAAGTTATTCTTGCCAGTCCCAATTCCATGGTGACTCATCAAATGCTTTGTATGAATTTTGTCCCTGGTACAGGCCTTGTGAGACTGAGACAAGGACTGGTGGGGACTATAAAATCCATAAAAAAAACAAATACATATGGACTTGGGTATTCTGATTTTTAGTGTCGGTTCCTGACCCTCCTGTACCCCATGCAGCTAAAATTATTTTGGAGACTCAGACTCTTGTGTGGGTGGATCAGTGGCCCCTTACCCCCCAGAAAAATTGGAGGCTGCCTCCATGTTAGTGCAGGAACAGCTGGCAGCCGGCCATGTAGAGCCCTCAGCCTCACCATGGAATACTCCTATTGTTATCAAGAAAAAATCAGGCAAGTGGCGTCTTTTACAATATTTGTGTGCCATTAATAAAGTTATGTGCCTGATGGGAGCACTACTGCCTGGAATTTCCACACCAGTGGCTATTCCCAAAAACTATTGTAAAATGGTTATTGACTTAAAAGTTTGCTTTTTTACCATTCCTTTACATCCCGAGGATAGACCCTATTTTGCCTTTAGTCTCCCTTGCATTAATTTCCACGGCCCTATGCAGAGATTTCAATGGAAGGTTCTTCCCCAAGGTATGGCCAACAGCTCTAGTCTTTGCTGAAAATAAGCTGTTCAAGCAGTAGACCCTGTGAGAGAGTGATGACCACAATTTTATGTTTTACATAATATGGATGATTCTTTAATTGCTGCACCTAATTACCATGACCTTAATAATTGTTACTTGGACATTTATAAAACACTCACTACCTTGAGACTACAGATAGCTCCTGATAAGGTTTAAACACAGGACCCTTATACCTATTTGGGCCTTAAACTTCAAGATAATCAGATCCAAATTCCTAAAATACAACTACGTGTGGACCATCTTCACACCCTTAATGATTCTCAAAAATTACTGGGAGATATTCAATGGCTAAGAACATATTTAAAATTACCCACTTGTGTACTTTTGCCCCTTAATGATATTTTGAGAGGTGATTCCTACCCCTCTTCCCCTCAAAAGCTTACTCCCGAGGCATGACAGGCATTAAACCAAGTCACAGAAGCCATTGCCAAACAGTTTGTTACACAAATTTCTTATAACCTTCCTCTGGTTCTGGTTCTTTTACACGCTCCTCATATACCCTCAGAAAAATTTTGACAGGATATCCATATTTTAAAAATAAAGGCTTCCCCTTGCTTTGGGTCCATTTATCCACCACATCCTCCAAGTTTATTACCGTTTATCTTGCTCAGGTAGCTTCTATTATTATTAAAGGTCATTTGCTTTCTCGACAACATTTTGGCAAAGACCCTGATAATATTTTAATTCCATATACTAATGACCAAACCCAATTTTTACTACAGAGAGGGGATGAATGGGGTATTGCCCAATCAGGCCATTTGGGAACAATTGATAACCATGTCCCCAATGACACCCTTTTACATTTTGTCCAGATACATCCATTCATTTTTCCCAAAATTACTCAAAAGGCTCCCAGTCCTCAAGCCCTTACTGTCTTTACAGAGGGTTCCAGTAATGGCTGTGCGGTCTTTGTTGTAAATAACCAGCCTACCACCTTTGATACTGTCTATCATTAAGCACAGTTTGTGGAATTGTTTGCCATAACACAAGTTTTTATAACATTTTGTGATAATCCTGTTAATATTCATACAGACAGTGCCTACATTGCTCATTCTGTGCCCCTGCTGGAGATTTCACCCGCCATTAACGCTTCTTCCAATGCGGCCTTTCTGTTTCACCAGCTTCAGCAGCTAATTCAGGCCAAACAACACCCATTTTTCTTAGGACACATCAGGGCACACTCTGATCTTTCCGGTCCTCTAACACAGGTAATGCTTAAGCTGATGCAGCAACTCCTACCATCTTTCCAATTTTTGGTGGCTCCATTCAAAAGGCCATGGAGCTAAACAATCTTCACCAACTAAATTCCCAGAGCCTTTGATTACTTTGTAAAATTACCAGGCAACAGGCACGGGAAATAGTAAAGAATGCCCTGCTTGCGCTCTCTCTCTCCCGATTCAACACTTGGGAGTTAACCCCTGAGGATTATTGCCAAATCAGGTTTGGCAAATGGATGTTACTCATTTTCCTGAATTTGGATAAACCAAATATATACATGTTTCTATCGATACCTTCAGCAGCTTTATTTTTGCATCACCACATTCTGGAGAGGCTACCAAAGATGTCCTTTCTCATCTTGTTTCAGCCTTTTCCATAATGGGTAAACCAATACATATTAAAACAGATAATTGTCCTCCATATACCAGTGCCAATTTTAAACAGTTTTGTGCTACCTTGCAATTTTGTCATACTACTGGAATTCAATACAAACCTCAGGGCCGAGGCATTGTGGAACGTTCCACCTTACCTTAAAGACTTGGCTATCCCGCCTTAAGGCTTCCGCCCTTGTATTTACCACTCACAGGCATTGCCTTAACCATGCATTATTTGCCCTTTTTTTTTCTTACCCTAGACAGTGAAGGCCTTTCAGCTGCAGACAGACACTGGCATCCCTTTTCCAATTCTGATCACCCACCTGTTATGTGGCGAAATCCCCTTACAAATAAATGGAAACGCCCAGATCCTGTCCTCATCTGGGAACGAGGCTCAGCTTGTGTTTTGGACCAAGAGCTAGCAGCCCCAAGATGGTTAACAGAACACCTGGTTAAACAGGTTAATGACTTACCTCAAACCGGGGACGGAGGCCCTGCCCATGAGTACAATTTTTCCTCTTTTTCGGATCCATCCAACAATCTATGTGAGGATCCTGCTTAAGGAACTTATGCTGAACAGGTTTGTGCACGGAGGCCTTGGCCCTCCACCTTCCAACATCATGGAGTACCTTTTTGCCCCCCCGCCCCCGTGAATGCAAGGGAGGATCTTGGACTCAGGCTTCCACTAGTTGGACCCAGACTGCTGACTGCATGACTAAGGTGGCTTACCTCCGTGCCGAGGTTGACCATAAACTCAGAGGAGTTCATCAGCCTAAATGGGTATGTGTTAACAAGCCAAAGATTATTCCCCCTAGTACAAGTAAAGCTCTCCAAATTTGTTCTGCAACCCGTACGCATACCCAGGCGATGCATGTCTCTTGTTATGTGTCGGCCTCAATTTGTGTTAACAAGCAGGGAAAATGATTTTTTGAAGCCTCCCTAATTAAAACTCATGAAGCAGGGGGGGGCACTATTCATTATACCCCCGTTCTCTTTGACCGGGGAGGAGAAGGCAAATACACCAAGCTACAGTCAGCTGGGTGCCAAGGCACTGTCGGAAAACCTTCCGACTGGCCCATTAAGGCCCCTACAGGGGTCTCTGATGGTAGAGGACCCACTTATTCTGTCAAGCATACTCAGATAATCAAACTTTTGAAACCCCAAATCCCTGAGCTCACATATCATCCCTTAATGTAGCCGAAATCCCAGTTCCCAGGTTTAGATACCAATACATTAGATATTTTGCAAACTACCTTCTCCTTCCTTAGTAATTCCAACCCCACCCTTGCTGGTAATTGCTGGCTCTGCATGACAACAGGGGCAAGCATTCCTATGGCAGTTCCTATTAATTCTACTATGGACAATGATAATACATGCCAACCCGGATTTCCCTTTAAAAAATAGCCTATAGGCACTTTTACATTATGTCTTTTAGGTGCGATGCAGAATAATACCTATGATATGGATTTTGGAATTACTTCCTTTGGAAATTGCTCAACAGTACAAAATTATTCCTCACCCATCCCATCTCTTTGTCCCCCCAATGGCACAGTTGTTATGTGTGGAGGAAATGTGGCCTTCCCCAGGCTTCCAGCGAATTGGACCAGTGACTGTGTTCTTGCCTTATTACTCCCTGATATAACTATTGTCCCAGGAGACGAACCTCTAGCCTAGACACCTTAGTCAAAAGACAGAGGCGGGTGATACAGGCCTTACCACTTATTGCCAGCCTTGGAATAACAGCTGCTGTGGGCACAGGTACACTGGCTTTGGCACGGCTATACACCCTTACCATCGCATGTCTCAACAACTTAAAATGATGTACAAACTCTATCAGAAACCATTAAAAATTTGTAGGACCAAATAGACTTCCTGGCAAAAGTGTTCCTTCAAAACAGACGAGGCTTAGATTTGCTGACTGCTAACCAGGGAGATATTTGATTGGCCTTAGGGGAATGATGCTGCTTTTATGCCAATAAATCAGTCATAGTATGCACTAAATTTAAGCAGCTTCAAGAAGATCTAGAAAAGAGATGAAGAGAACTATTTGAAAATCCCCTCTGGACTAAGCTTAATGGATTTCTACCCTACCTTCTTCCCCTATTAGGCCCTTTGTTGGGTTTACGTTTAATGGTGACCATAGGACCCTGCATTATAAACAGTGTGGTACAATTTATTAAAGAACACATTAATATTATGGCCTCTAAGCCCATACAGATCCACTATCATCATCTGGAGATGGAAGACCACGCTGTCAACTTTTAAAAGGATGTTCTACCCTTCTCACAGGCTTATTTCTTAAGTTTACATCCCCACAGATCTCTCTTTCTTACATAAAACTATAAGTAAAAGCTCTGACAAACCATCTTCTGCCCTTGCCGTAAGGGTTCGTCTCCATGGGCCCTTCGGCTTGGGGGAAGACGCACCCATGGAGTGAGGACGTTAGGCCATAATATCGGAGGGTGCAGGAAGGACTGCAAAAGGATGGATCCACGGATCCCCAAACACAAGACCTCTGAGTGACACGCTCTGGTGCATGGCGGTTGGCATGCTTCCCCTTCAAGGCCATCTCCTCCAAAAACATGCCAAGGCCACCACTAAATCTGCTAGTAAAGATGCTTGCTCGGATCAGGAGATATTCTAAGGCCTCCTAGACAAACAGAGCTTCTAACCCCCCCTAAAAACATGGCCGGTAAGGTAGGTCAAATATTTTATATAAGAAAGGGGGAGATGTCAGGGCCTAGAAGGAAGTTCTCCTTCAAAGAATAGCCTGAAACTTACAAGAAACAGCCCCCTGGGAGACATCCTGCCTGGGAGATATCCCACAACCATCTATCTCCCTGAGACATCCTGTCGCCATCTGTCTTGCTGAAATATCCTGAGGTTATCTAACCCTGTGAAGACATCCAGCAACTGCCGATAAGAGAGTTTTCCCATCGGCAGCATATAAACACCCTGTGAGAACAATAAAAGTTTGCAGCTTGATCAGAACTCCTGTCTGGCTGTCATCTCTCCTGTCTCTTGTCCCTTCATTCCTCCCCAACTATGTTCGATGCCCACGTTGATGTGTCCTGCCGGCCGGGACCCCTGGCACTAACCCATATCCTACTAGACTATGACTACTAATACTAATATGATGGAGGAAAATAACCCAAATAGAATAGAAATACAAGAAGTTCAGAGGAGGCATGGTGTATAGTTGGACTTTCCTTTTGAATGATATAGGGTAGGTGTTATAAATCTAGCTAATTTTTAATTGAAATAATTCTCCATGTGTTTTTAAAGTTAAAAAATATGTGAATACCAGGCTCCCTTTCTCTGTAGCCTATTCACCACATGTATTTTATATGCACATATAGAATCCTACATGGTATCACACGTATATTCTTGTGAGGTGGCTGACTTAGCAGATTCAAATTGTGAGAAGAGATTACTTCTCCTAAACGCTGTTGGAACTGAAAATTCAACGTATGGGTGAGCCTCCTAGTAGAAAAACATTATACATAAATCCATGTTAAGTAAAATGAATATTTTTGCATCAGTGGATGATATATATTTCATGAAGAATTTCGATTGGCATATATATTGCTACGTTTTATTGTCTGTGTTTGTGTTTTGTGTGTGTGTATATATATATATATACTCTCCAAATTTTTCAAAATATAAAATATATGTGTCCTATATACACTACCTAAATTCATTCATGTTCATGTATGTGGATTCATAATCAACTTTTCACAAGATTATTCTCAGAAATATACATCCACCTGAAATACATATTTGTTTTCTAGTACTGAAAAGTAACTTCAGTGAATGGTGCATAAAATCCTAATATTTCTACAGTAGCTGACCCAGTTTAACATCAATGCAAATAGATTCCTAGGGGACATGATGTGTATTTTGAAGTTCATTTTATGTAACACTGGTACATTACTATTTCTTCAGTTTATGCACACCATAGGATATATATTTCATCCACAGGTTCACAAATTAATAGGCATTTGTTTCACTTTCAATCATTTCCTGCTTCAGAACACATGTATTCCTCCAGGTTTCTTGACTGTTCTTCTCATGAGACTTCTTTCCAAACACATTATTTTCGATTTCCATAAAAATTTGAAGCAAAACTCCCACACTCTTCATGATAAACCATAACCCTAAAATTACCATTAGATGTATAACTGGTTGGAATGAATGATTGTATATCAATATAAGATTTCCTGTATATTTTCAGATAACAATTCAATCCATTATTTAAAGTTGGAACCAGTTATATAATTTATGTTGAGTGTCTATATGGAAGAAGCTGAAGGCCATTTTAGAGGGTTTTGGTTTTAATTGTGGTCATTTGTTGGTGGTTGGAAGAGATGACTGGGTCCACCTGGGCTTGAACACTGGTGTGATTCCCCATAAGACTGAGTTCTGGAACCGAACTCAGAGAAGTATTGCCATGAAGTCATGTTGGGATTTTAGGAGGCCACGTATGAGAGTCGCCCTAGGAAACTGAGTTCTAGGCCCAGGATGGCTTCCCACATCGCCATGGGAATCTCATCCAGGATATTACATGATTTTATTTTTAAAGAGTTGGCAGCCATAATTAAGAGACAAAACACACATGGATCTCACATTGTAGACCTCAATGGGCCTGGCTTCATGTGACCTTTTGCCCCCTCTTTGGGAAGCCTTGCCTGTGAGAGTTCTCCAGAGGTTTCATTCAAATGAGCTTCCTCAAAATTTTATGGTTCCTGGATGAATGGGAAACTCACAGTGGCTCCAAATTCATCCTTGAAAAATGGCGAGATAAATACCATGAAATTTTGGACATTCCCTTGACCAGGTGGCACTGGAAAACATTTCCATGTCCTATTGCTGATCAGGAGTATACCAGACAGTGCCTTGATTGACTGGGTTTCATGAAAATGCTGTAGAACAGAGATGCCAGTAATTTGGAGCCTTCTGAGTAGTGAGCCTAGAGTAGTGGTTAGCAAGTGTGTGATAATACATCTGTGCTGTGGCCATGGAGATCTGCCATTGGCTTCCAAATGTCCTGTGACTGACATGGTGCAGCCAGCAGACAATTATATAAAAAGGCATCTTGGTATATGGAGACGTTTCTGGGCAATGTTCAGAATCAGGTTGCTATGGACAAGGGCGCAAGCTATGTGGGATAGAAGCCTGGTTGGTGCGTTCTCCAGCAGACACTGACCAACCACATGTGACAGAATGCCGTGCAGCACTGCGACCCATTTGAACTCCTTGTATTTTGTGAAGCCAATACCAAACTCCCATTGTAGCAGCAAGAAAGACCATTAAAAGTGGAGTATGACCAAAGGGCTTCACAGTCCACACGGGGAGAGGCTTAGCCCCAATGGCCATTGTTTACCTACAAAAAGAGAATTCATCACTGCTGCACCATGTTCATTGGAAAATAAGAACACATGTCCTTCAGGTCACATAGATGCATATCTAGCTTTGATGGTCTCACTACAAAGGAAGCTAAAGCTACTGACAACAACATATATTTCAAGTGCCCAGCCTCAGAGGCAGTTTCTCAAAATGTCTTTAGGCCAGGAAACCTCTATATTCATAGAAACAGGGTACAACTTTTTGTACCCCCAATACTAATTTATACGTCTTCAAAATATTTCTCCCAGAAATGGTTACGAGAAATACTCATGTCACCTGATCTACATATACATTGTATCACAGTAATATTCTGAACACAAAATGCAAAGGTCACACTTATGATTGTACCAAAACCTAAATGGAAAGTGAACCTTCATTACTAAAATCATCCATGTCCACTTGCCTAATGCTCTCAAATGTCAATCCTATTGATGACTACATATTTCTTTTTTCCTAAGATTATATAATTAAAGTCAACCCTGTTGAATGTGTAATCCTATCACTAACTTTATGCTTTGCCTGATTTCATAATGTCTCTATTGATATCTGCTTTCCTACATGTTTTCTCCAGTTCATCATTGTGACTGACTCTTCACATGTGCTGACATTTACATTCACTCTCTATATGAAACCCTATTGCTAAAGGACTTTTTTTCCAAATCCAATATTCACTCTTCTTCCTAAACCTACCAACTATATTCCTAATCTTACTGACTATCCCGTTTTGAATGGATGTTCTTTTCTACATTCAATCATCCAAGTAAATGTCAGGTGAGCGTCGGAGGAAGAGACCACCCAGAATCTATCTCATGCAACAGCAAAGGGTTTATTGGGGGTCCAGCGTGCTGGTGCTCATACCTCACTTGAATAGAGCAGAGAGCCCTGAGAACAGCTTAAGCAGAGCTTATATACTTTCCTTGAAGAGGGCAGGGAGGGAATTTTATTAATGGATCAGGGCGAGTGGGCAGTTTGCACGCAACCGGGTAAGGGAGTGCATTCTGTAGTTTGGCCGTTGGGGACAGCACATTCTGGGAACAAGATTAGCAAACATTTCTCAAGATTTCAACAGTGTTTTGTTAAGCGTACAGAAAAACAGGAAGTGACAAGTGCCTATTTTATTAACCTTTCATTCCCCACTTCTTCTTCTGGCTACTTTTAGTCATAAAAGTGATCATTGGGGGGTGTCACATTTTATGTCTGCTAGTGGGGTATTAACATAAGTTTAACTTGTCCAATTTGAGATTTGAGAAAAGAAATTACATGGTTGAGCAAACAGAGTTTATAGGTAGCAATAATATGAGGAATACACAATTTGAAAGGGTTACCAGTCTTTTCCAGTTTCCAGCCAGAGTCTCAACAGGCCGCAGGCTTGAGATGAGAGGTATGGATCCAGGAAATGATTCTGTCTACCTTTACCGCTGTAGGTGTTATAAGTAGCACCTGGTATGGTCCTTTCAAGCGGGGTTCCAGGGATGACACCTGATGTCGTCTTACATAGAAGAAGTATCTTACTTGATGTTGATTTGGAGTCCTCTCGTCCCCAGGTTGTTAGGCAGTGGCCATCTGTTTTCACAGGTATCCTTAGTTCTTTCAAGAGCTTTAAGTCTGTCAAGCAAGGGGGTGTGAAAGGGATCGTTAGGTCTTAGAGTTGGAGTTAGGTCCCTTACTGGAGGAGGGGCACCATAGAAAATTTCATAGGGGGTGAGGTTACACAAAGAAACAGAGGGAGTATTTCTTGCATGAAACAGTTCATAAGGCAGTAGCATAGTCCAATATTTTATGCCGGTCACTAAGCTTAATTTTGTTATGGTCTCTTTAATGGTTCTATTCATTCATTCTGCCTGTCCTGAACTCGGGGGTCTATAAGCACAATGTAACTTTCAATAAATCCCCAAGGTCCTGGCTAATCCCTGACTTATGTGGGTTATGAACGCGGGTCCATTATCACACCCTATTACTTTAGGCAGGCCGTATCTTGGAAAAATATCTCCCAGGATCTTCTTCACCACAATTTGCATTGTTTCTTTTTTTTTTCTTTTTTTCCTTTTCTTTTTTTTTTTTTTTTTTTTGGTGGGAAAGGCTTCAATCCATCTGAAAATGTATCTACAAAGACTAGGAGATTTTTAAGTCCATAACTTGCTGGCTTTATTTCAGTAAAGTACACTTCCCAGAATTGTCCTTGTCTGGTTCCTCATAGGTGCTTTCCTGCAGGAAGCTTGGAAGGATAAGAATTAACCGATTGATGGACCTGACCGGCTTTTGTTAACCATTCAGTTATTTCCTTTAACTGTGAGTCGGTTAGTGGAAAACTCTGTTCTTGATCCTTCATGAATGAATGTAGTTTCTTTGAACTAAGGTGAGTGATTTGGTGTACATTATCTACTGACATAGTTAGAGCTGTGAATATAGGAGTTTTTACTGAAGGATTTAGAAATTCAACTTGGGGGCCTTCAGGGTTAAAAGTTATTTTGGCCTGGAGCTTGCTGAGCAGAACTCTGCCCATCAATGGGGCCGGGCATTCTGGAATTACTAGGAAGAAGTGATGGATTTTTCCTTTCCCCTGGTCCCAGGTCCTCTTAGTTGTCCAAGCCCGATATTTACTGCAATTAGCCCCTTGAATTAGAGACCTTTTATTTGATAGAAGGCAAAATGGGGCCTTAATGGCTGAGTATATTGCCCCTGTATCCACTTCAATGTTTACTGGGGTGCCCTCCACTTCAAAAGTTAACCTGAGCTCGGGGAGGGGATCTGATCCCCAACTTTCTTAGTCATCCTCCAGAGTCAGAATGGCTGGCTGGCGTGGCTGTCTCTTTCTAGGGCTCTCTTTGGCCCAGTGTCCTTTTTCTTTACAGTAGGCACATTGATCTGAGGCCAGGGGTGGCCTCTAGTTTGGGCCCAGGTATCCCTTCCTGTCTCCATGTTTCTTATTTCTGGCCTATTTGTTGTTGTGACCAGGACCTTAGTCAATTCCTTAGTCTGTCTTTTGTTTCTTTTATCCTCCCTTTGCTGCCTTATCTTCTTTAGTTTCTCTCGTATAGTATACCTTTTTGACTTCGCTGACTAAATCTCTCAAAGTCATATCTTGTAATCCATCTAAGTGTTTTAAATTTCTTTAAATATCCAGGGCAGCTTGCCCAATAAAGGCCATCATGACAGATGCCTTTTGAGCCTCTGCCTGAGTATCAAAAGGAGTATATCTCCTATATGCCTCCATAATTCTCCCTAGAAACATAGAGGGAGATACGTCAGGCCCTTGAATAAACTCTATTACCTTGGCCAAATTAGTTGGTCGCCTAGCAGCCACTAAGATACCCGCTATTAGAGCCCAGAGATAAGTGAACAGATGCTCCCTACCTTCAAAGGTATTGGGGTCCCTGTTTCGTCGATTCTAGGGAAAGCCGGGTTGAATATGTTGGGAAGTTGTGTCAGTCACCCACCTGGTCTGAGGATATTATTTTCTAGCTTCCAGGAGGATTCTCTTTTGTTCCTCTGTCATGAAGAGAGTCCCTAGGTGTTGTTGGCAGTTATTCCAAGTAGGCTGGTGTGAAAACATCTATGAATCAACCACACCTGAGAGATGAGTGGGGTCCTCGGTAAAAGGGGGATTGTTATTTTTCCAGTTATATAGGTCTGAAGAGGAGAAAGGCCAATACTGGTAGGCTTGCATTTTTTCCCCATGACCATCATCAATCATTGGCACATAGGGACGGAGGGGGAGCATCACGGGAGTTCCAGGGTTTTCAATCATTCATTGCCGGTGAGTTCCTTTAGCCGGGCCAGGTTCCTCCAGGGGAGGAGGGGCTGTGTGTACCACGGGGGAGTTTTCTGGAGGGTGCTGGGCTGGCTTAGCTTCCTCCAATGGCGGAGAGGCTGAGTCAGCAGCAGGGGAATCACTTAGAGGGTGTTGGGGGTTGGGAGACCAGGGCAAGGGATAAGGAGAGGGATGAGAGTCCAGTAGAGTTAAATCTTGTGACTTAGGCAGAAAAGAGGGTGGAGGAGGAGGAGGAGCAGAGGGTTTGAGAGATCGTGGGGGAAAGATTAGGAGCGGGGGCAGGGGCAAAGAAAGGCTTCACCCATGGAGGAGATTTGCAGAGGTAATGCCGGGTTAAGATATATGGCTTTTGATCTGGATGGCTATGTGGCCCTTCCTGAAAGACAATATCTCTGACTTTTTAAATTACTGAGAAGTAGAAAAATTCTTCTAAGGGCCATCCGAATCCAAAGGTGGGCAATTCTGAGGCACAGAGAGTCTGCCAGGTCCAGCGGTTTACTGAAAAAGAAAGATTCTGAGCCCTTAAGCGGAATTTGGTCCAGTGATCAAGGGTCAGGGACAGAGGCATTGAAGTGCTCTTTCCCATAATGAAAAATGCACAAACAGTAAAAGCAACGACACATGACACAGACAAGACAAGACAATAAAGACAGGCAATGGACGTCCAACACTGAGACGAGGACTGAGTAGCCGGCAATACCTGATGGGCTGGCAATACCGAATCTGAAACAAAATATCACTGAGTTAAGGAGACTATTGTTCCTCGATTTTCAGAGTCCTCTGGGGTGTCCCTCAGGGTGGTTGCCTGTGGCTCTGTGACACATCTGTCAGCCACCGTGAGAGAGAGCTCACGCTCTTTATTGACAGCCATTTTGCCAAGACCTAACCTGAAACCTGACACCAGAAAGAGGCGCCTTACGAATCCCGAGAGGAGCCTGTTGGGGTCTCTCGTCCGCTGCTCCCAGAACTCGGTGGAACCTCCATATGTAAAGGTCGGACGAGTGTCAGGCGAAGAGACCTCCAAGAGACTGTCTCATGCAAAAGCAAAGGGTTTATTGGGGGTCCAGCATGCTGGGGCTCAGAGCTCACTTAAATATAGCAGAGAGTCCTGAGAACAGCTTAAACAGGGCTTATATACTTTCCTTGGGGAGGGCAGGGAGGGAAGTTAAGTATACAGAAAAACATGAAGAGACAACTACCTATTTTACTAACTTTTCACTAACGACTATACTTTGCCAGATTTCCTAATGTCTCTATTGATATCTATTTTCCTACATACTTTTCCCAGTTCATCTTTGTGACTGACTCTTCACATGTGCTGACATTTACATTTACTCTATACCCGAAAAGCTATAGCTAAAGAACTTTTGGTGCAAATTCTATACTCACTATCCTTTCTAAACTACCGACTATCTTCTTAATCTTACCGACTATCACTTTTTGACTGGATGTTATCTTTGACAATCAATCATCCAAGGCACAAGGTCCAATGCAATTGTATATCGATGTACCTGAGACATCTGTGCAGAAAATATATCAAAGCTAAGTATCACAATCAAGGTCCTAATACACTTCTGGGTTTTAAATCTTACCTAGATTTCTGTTTTCATACTTATATTTTACCTATATATTCTTGTAATTATCGCAGGTTATCAATACCATTTTTCATCCAGCTGAATGATTCCTAACCCAAATCAAACCTGTTATTAACCCTAACCATTCACTGTTGCCTCAATCTAACTTTACAGAAGAGCAGGGACAGAGATGGTCTTACAATACAAAAATGTAGGATTCATTCCAACTACTGAGAAACTCAAAGGTCCATGCAAAAATGATCCCTGCAGAAGTTGTAGGCAGCTATGTAGGAACTGAGAGAGCAAAAGTCATCTTCCATTGTAAAAAACCTGGTCAGGATGAAGGAATGTGTCTGAATCAGCCTCTGTCTTCTTAATTTAGAGAAGAAGGACCAAACCAGGCCTGTGTTGAGAGCTGTTCCCGGGTGCCTATGGTTGATATACCATTCTAAGTTGTGAAAGTGTCACAGGAAGTAGGGGCAGCCTCAATTTCATGGGACCCTTTGAAACAACTGTTAGGACAACGTTGTTGCCAAGGCAGTGACCTTATTCAATTCCTGAAGGAAGTGACCTCACCTAACATCCTTAGAGACAGAACTCTCTGAACTTGGGATCCAGGAAGCCAGTCACCCAAATCCACTCCCAGTCCCACTCCCAGGGGTCTCAATTTCTTGGATTTACCAAGGACAGATTTAGTCTTTCTTGGTACATACTGATGTGAGGATGGCCAAATACCAGAAAGCTCTGAAAAGTCGCCTTTACTGAGAAAGCAGGTATTGGATCACCGCTGGCTCCTCAGTACTTCACAATGTTGACCAAAGAGACCAGATCTGAGACAGGACAGGCCATTTTGGGGGAAGAAAATATGGCCCACAATCAGAGAAACTCTGGATAGTCACAGACCTACTTTGGGGAAGGAGGTGCCTTTGTGGGTGTGGGTGTGAGTTTGTGGATTTGTCTCATGTTCTCAGAATAGGTAGGAAAGTCGGTATGTTTGGTTTGGTGTAGACTGTTTCGAGTAAGTCGTTTGACAAGGCGAGTGTTTCTATGTCTGTGTATCCCACGGTGTCCATGGTTGTAGACATTAGAAAAGAGAATGCATCAATTGATATGTCCTGTCTAGTTGAAAGCTTCCCAGCATTCATCCTGCCCAATTTATGAATGGATTTCAGCTTGCCTTATCGATGGGCAACACTTGCTATCTTTCAAAGTTTCTGCTTTCTTCCTGAATTCTGGCCACTCTCCAGAATAGGCTCATGGTTTTGTGTCCAATATATGTACCACTTCCAAGCCCTGTGACATCGTCATGTACTGGATAGCTGAAGGGAATGGCGAGCATCTCAGAAAACTCTGATACCAGTGTGATCAGGATAGTCTCAGTGGAGAAAACCTTTGGGCCTTTTAATTATCAATTGTTCTGCTGCCCTCAATGTCTGAAAGGTCTTTGCCTCAGGCCACCCCTTTTTGATGCCTGAAAAAAACTGTTTTCACATGGAAATGAATGGGCATCACCTGAAGCTTTTTGCTTAATTCCATTGGAAAGGATGTGTCTGAATCAGCCTTTTGGCCCTGTATGAGGCTTAGGCTTAGATTCTCAGCACCTGATGGATCTAAAGAAAGATTCCATGTGTGCATCCAAAACCAAAATAGCCAAAAGAGCAGTCATTCTGCATGAAGTCTCTCCCCTTCCTTTGTGAGGTTCCAGACCTACATCAAGTTAGAATAGGAATGCTTTGGGTCAAATAATTTCTTCAAAGCCCTGCAGAGGCTAGCCCATAGGTGCTTGGGTTTCCTCATGTCTCCAATTCAGACAAAGAATCTAAACCCCACAGTAGTCCTCAAATTGGAGAAGCAGAGAAGTATTAACAGCAGGCCTATGTGATCACACCAGGTTCACAGGAAGGGTGTCCAAGCCACCCTGATTTTAGGCAAATTAGAGGCAAGGGAGATTATTTTGGAGACTGTCATGGTCTGCACCCCTCATCGAAACATCCAACCAGAGGTTATGAAGAGTGTTTATATGAAATATCATGAGGACCATGTGGGAGTGTGTTGGTTTTAATTGTGGTCATTTGTGTGGTGGTTGGAAGAGATGACTGGGTCCACCTTGACATGATCTCTGGTGTGATTCCCCTAAGAGACTGAGTTCTGGAACTGACCTCAGAGAAGTATTGCCATGAATTGTGTTGGGATGTTAAGAGACTACGCATGAGAGTCGCCCTTGGAAACTGAGATGTATGCCCAGGTTGTATTTCCACAAAGCACTGGGAATCACAGCCAAGATATCACATGATTTTATTCTGAAAGACTTGGCAGCCATAGTTGAGAGTCAAAACACACATGGACCTTACATTGTAGACATCAATGGGCCTGGATTCACGTGACCATTTAGCCACTCTTTGGGAAGCCTTGCCTGTGAGAATTCTCCATTGTCTTTTATTGACATGAGCTTCCTCAAAATTTATTGGTTCTGGATTGATTTGAAACGCACAGTGCATCCAACTTCATCTTTCAAAAATGGCTAGATAAATACCAAGAAATTTTGAAATTCCCATGACCAGGTGGCACTGGAGAACCTTTGGATGTCCTGTTGCTGATCATGAGTATACCAGACAGTGCCTTGATTGACTGGGTTTCATGAAAATGGTGTAGAACAGAGATGCCAATAAATTGGTGGCTCCTGAGTACTGGGCCTAGAGCAGTAGTGGGCAGGTGTGTGATAAAACATTTGTGGTGGGGCCATGTGGATCTGCCATTAGCTTCCAAGTGTCTTGTGACTGAAATGGTACAGCAAGCAGTCCCTTCTATGTAAAGGCATCTTGTAATATTGAGAAGTCTCAGGGCAAGTTTCAGAATCAAGTTGCTATGCTCAATGGGGCAAGCTATGTGGGATATAAGCATGGTTCGTGCATTGTCCTAGAGAAACTGACCCACCACACGTGACAGAACTCCCTCCAGCACTGTGTCCCAGTTGACCTCTTTGTATTTTGTGAAGCAAATACCAAACTCCCAGTGAAGCCGCAAGAAACACCATGAAAATTTTAGGATCACAAAATGGCTTCACAGTCCACACGGGGAGACACTTAGACCCAGTGGCCACAGTTTAGCTACAAATAGCAAATTCAGCACTGCTGCTCATGTTCAGTGGAAAATAAGAAACAATGTCCTCCAGATCACATAGATGCAGACCCACCTTTATTGGTCTCACTAGAAACGAAGCTAAAGCACTTGACAACAACATATGTTTCAAGTGCCCAACCTCAGAGGCAGTTCCACAAGAAGTCTTTAGGCCAGAAGAGCTCCAGTGTGTGGAGTGTTTACCCTGTCCCTTACTTTTGGAAACTCCTTAGCATATTCCATTCCAGATATGTATTCACAGATTTTCTAACTCTTCTCCTCTAATTTTGTCTTACTTGGGGAGTAGGTAATGTCAAGCCATTGTTCTGGATGACAGTGGGAACAATTTTTTGTAGCACATATTTGCATACACATTGGATTCATTTTACAATTTTCCAGTCAAAATGGTGAATCCCTCACACTAACCCCTACGCTACTAAACTCTGACTACTAATCATAATATGATGGAGAATAATAACCCAAACAGAATTGAAATACAAGCAGTTCAGAGGAGGCATCGTGTATAGTTGGACTTGCCTTTTGCATTATATAGGGTAGGAGTTATGAATCTAGTCAATTATTTGGTTGAAAGAATTCTCCATGTTTTTTTAAAGTTAACAAATATGTGAATTCCTGTCTCCCTTTCTCTGTAGCCTGTTTAGCACATGTAATTTTATATGCACATATAGAATCATACCTGGTATCACACGTATATTTTTGGTGAGGTGGCTGACTTGGCATATAGAAATTGTGAGAAGATATCACTCCTTCTAAAAGCTGTTGGAACTGAGAAGATATCACTCCTTCTAAAAGCTGTTGGAACTGAGAATTCAACCTATGGGTGATCCTCCTATTTGAATAGCATTATACATAAATCCATGTTCAGTAAAATGAATATTTTTGAATCTGTGGATGATATGTATTTCATGATGAATTTCGATTGGCATATATAATGCTACTTTTTAATGTCTCTCTGTGTGTGTCTGTGTATATATATATATATATATATATATATATATATATATATATATCCTCCAGATTTTTCAAAATATGAAATATATGTGTCTTATTATGCACTCCCAAATTTCATTCATATTCATGTATGTGGATTTATAATCTACTTTTCAAAAGATTATTCTCAGAAATATTCATCCACCCGAAATACATTTTGGTTTACTAGTACTGAAAACTATCTTCAGTAAATGGTGCATAGAAATCCTAATATTTTGACATTGCAAGATGGCCATGAATAGAGTGCATCACACCCTTTGTACTGCGCCACTTTACATGTGAATAAGGAGTTAGAATGACGAAAAAGTATCTTGTTAGGATCTTACAGAAAAATGGGTGTGCCTGGAACTTAGAAGAATGATTTCCACCACCAAGGTCCTGTAATTGAGTCTCAAACAAGAGCCAACTATGTGACCAAAGATCTGGGATGACTGATCCGTGCGGGCGTGCCATGGCTACAGATGGCGGGCCTCCACCGAGAAGCGACCAGCATGCAGGGAGAAACGTTGCTGCAAATTCTGTGGAATCCGGCTGGCTCACCCGCCACTGAGCCCGGGGCTGAGCTCGGGATTTCAGATGGGGAAGAAAGCGCTACAGTTCTATCCCCCACAACCGAAACTCCATCGAGGAAACCAACGGCCACCATCTTGGAGAGCTGAAGTATCCACCGCCACTCTCCGACAGATTGCAACAACAAAACAGGTCTGTGTTACTCAGCTTATCTCCCATACAGCAGGTAATTTGCAAAAATTCTCTCTTAGGCTTTCCGGGGGAGGGATTACCAGAGAAAGCCTTCACAAAGACGGGGGGAAAACTAGTGGCACCTGACCTTCAACTTCCCCTCCCATCACCGGTGAAAACGAAACTTGTCTAGCCAGCGCAATGGGTGGGGCAAGCGGAAAAATTCAAAACAATAGAGTGCCAGGGTTCCCAATAGACACCCTCCACACCCAAGAAACGGCAGGCAAAGAGTACTGTTTGATCTGCCAAGAGGCATCACTCAGGGGAAATCTGGTGTAGCAGGGGAAATCAGGACTCGCAGAGGAAACCAGGGGACTAGAGGACAGACCCGCTTGACTAGGCGGCTGGAGAACGCCTGCCCACCAGCAACCAATCACCCACTGGCTGCCTGCGCAATTGGGCAGCTAGAGATCACCCGTCCGCCGGTGACAGCCCATTCACTGATTGCACGACTGGATGGCTGGAGACCGCCCGCCCGCCAGCGACCGGGAGGTGAAACCAACCAGAGACAGTCCAGTCCCACCCCCCCATTCAAACACCCCGGCAAGGAGCCTGGGGCCCGCCATAGCAGACAGGTGACATCACTGGAGCTCAGCTTCCAAGCGGAATCCACTTTTGCAGGCATAGTCTACAAACACAAAAGAGAGACAACAGAGATATACAAAACCAAAACAAATCTATTGAAGAGAGCAGAAACACAGCAATCAATAGAGCTGAAAAGTAATGTGAACATCATGAAAAAACAAGGGAAAAAAATTCTACAGGAAGACCAAGAAGCATCAGAAATAGGGATAGGGAAAAAAACTCAACGCATACCTAACTCAGATGGAAAGGAATATTAGAGAAGACATGAGGCAGCAAGTCCAAGCAATAAAAGTATATTTTGAAAATCAAATAAACAAACAAATTCAAATGGCAAAGAACGAGCTTTACCAGGAGATAGAGATCTTAAAAAGAAATATCAAACAGTTATCCTAGAAATGCAGAAAACTATAAACCAAATTAAAAACTCAAACGAAGAATATTACAAATAGACTAGATCAATTAGAAGTTAGAACATCAGATAATGAAGACAAAGTTTATCAACTTGAAAAGAATAGAGTAAACACAGAAAAGATGCTTAAATCCCATGAGCAATCTATTCAAGAGATATGGGATGTCATAAAAAAAAACAAATTTGAGTGTCATCTGGATAGAAGAAGGCATAGAGATTCAAACCAAAGGAATGGACAACATATTAAATGAAATATTTCTGGAAAATTTCCCAGAGATGAAAGATGGAATGAATTGCCAAATCCTGGAAGCCTACAGGACCCCAAGCATTCAAAACCATAATAGACCAACTCCAAGACAAATAATTATGAAGATAGCCAGAACAAGGACATACAGAACAAAGAGAGAATATTAAAAGCTACGAGAGAAAGTAGGCAGATTACATTCAGGGGTAAACCAATAAAGTTAACGACTGATTTTTTATCACAAACTTTGAAAGCAAGAAGATCCTGGAAAAAAGTATTTCAAACGCTCAAAAATAATGGATTCCAACCAAGAATACTGTATCCAGCAAAATTAATCTTCAGATTTGACAATGAAATTTAAGTCTTTCACGATAAACAAAAGCTAAAAGAATTCACAGCCAGAACACCAGCAGTGCAAAGCATTTTGAGCAAAATACTACAAGAAGAGGATTTGAAAAGTAATGCCTGAAACTAGCAGCGGGAGGTATCTCAGTAAAGGGAGAGGAAAATAACCAAAAAGTAAAAACTAACCAAAATAAATAAATAAATAAATAAATAGACATGACTGGAAGTACAAATCATATTTCAATTGTAACCTTAAATGTAAATGGCCTAAACTCACCAATCAAGAGACATAAGCTAGTAACCTTGATCAAAAAAGAAAAAAATCCAACAATATGCTGCCTTCAGGAGACTCATATGATAGGTAAAGACATACAGAGGCTGAAATTAAAAGTTTGGGAAAAATCATACCACTCACATGACCCTCGGAAGCAAGCAGGAGTGGCCATACTCATATCGAATAAAATCAACTTCAACCCTACGTTAATCAAAAGGGATAAAGAAGGACACTATATACTGTTAAAAGGAACCTTGCACCAACAATGCATAACCATTATCAATTTGTATGCACCAAACAATTGAGCTGCAACACTCATAAAACAAACTCGCCTCAAGTTCAAGAGTCAAATAAACTACAACACAATAATTATGGGTGACTTCAACACACCGCTCTAGCCATTAGACAGATCCTCTAGACAAAAACTGAATAAAGAAACTATAGAATTCAACAGCAAAATCAGTAACCTAGACTTCACCGACACATATATAATATATCAACCATCAAATAGTGGATACACGTTCTTCTCAGTAGCACATGGATCCTACTCAAAGGTAGACCATATATGATGCCATAGGGCAATTATTAGTAAATATAAAGTCGTGGAGATAATACCATGCACCATATCTGATCATAATGGAATGAATCTGGAAATCAATGATAAAAGAAGGAAGGAAAAATCCTACATCACATGGAAAATGAACAACATGCTACTGAATGATAAATGGTTTACAGAAGACATAAAGGAGGAGATAAAAAAATTCGTAGAGACAAATGACAATACAGACACAACACACTGGAATCTATGGGACACAATGAAAGCAGTTTTAAGAGGGAAATTCATTTCTTGGAGTTCTTTCCTCAAAAAAAAAAAAAAAAAAAGAAAAAAACAGCAAATAAATGAACTCACACTACACCTCAAAAACCTAGAAATGGAAGAGCAAAACAACAGCAAATGTAGTAGAAGACAAGAAATAATTAAAATTAGAGCAGAAATCAAGGAAATTGAAACAAAAAAAAACATTGAAAATATTGATAAAAATAAAGTTGGTTCTTTGAAAAAATAAATAAGATTTATAGACCCTTAGCCATGCTAAGGAAGAGAAGAAAAGAGAGAACTCAAATTACTAACATACGGGATGAAAAAGGCAATATCACAACAGACACTACAGAAATAAGAAGATAATTAGAAAGTATATGGAAAACCTATGTTCCAATAAAATAGATGATAGTGAAGATATCAATAAACTTCTTAAGTCATGCGATCTGCCCAGATTGAGTCAGGAAGACAGACACAATTTAAACAGAACAATAACAAAGGAAGAATTTGAAGAAGCCATCAAAATACTACCAACAAAAAAAAAGCCATGGACCTGATGGGTATACAGCAGAGATCTACATAACCTTCAAAAAGGAATTAATACCAATACTTTTCAAGCTATTTCAAAAAATAGAAAAAGAAGAAACTCTTCCAAATTCATTCTATGAGGCCAATATCACCCTGATCCCAAAACCAGACAAAGACACTTCAAAGAAAGAAAACTACAGACCAATATCTCTAATAAACTTGGATGCAAAAATTCTCAATAAAATTTTGGTGAATTGAATACAAAAGCATATCAAAAAAATTATGCACCATGATCATGTAGGATTCATCCCTGGGATTCAAGGCTGGTTCATTATATGGAAATCAATAAATGCTATTCACCACATCAATAGACTTAAAGACAACAACCATATGATCATCTCGATAGATTCAGAAAAAACATTCGACAAAGTTCAACATCCCTTTATCTTGAAAACACTAGAAAAACTAGGGATAACAGGAACTTACCTCAAGATTGCAAAAGCTATATATGATAAACCTCAGGCTGGCATCATCCTAAATTGAGAAAAGCTGAAGGCATGCCCTCTAAAATCTGGAACAAGAGGGATGCCCTCTATCACCACTTCTATTTAATTTAGTTCTTGAAATACTAGGCATAGCAATTAGACAGACAAAAGAAATTAAAGGCATAAAACTAGGAAAAGTAGAACTTAAATTATCGCTATTTGCGGATGACATGATAATATATTTAACAGACCCAAAAGGGTCTACAGAGGAACTGCTAGAGTTAATAAATGAATTCAGCAAAGTGGCAGGATATACAATCAACTCGCATAAATCAAAGGCATTGCTGTATATCAGCAGCAAAACTTCTGAAATGGAAATGAGGAAAACCACTCCATTCAAAATATCCTCAAAGAAAATAAGATAATTGGAAAAACAATTAAATAGTTGGGAAACAACCTAACAAAAGAGGTGAAAGATTTATAAATGAAAACTACAGAACCCTAAAGAGATAGAAGAGATCTTAGAATATGGAAAAATATACCCAATTCATAGATAGGCAGAAATAACATCATCAAAATGGCGATATTACCCAAATTCTCTACTGGTTTAAATTGATGCCAATCAAAATCCCAACGACATTTCTTGTAGAAATGATAAAGCAATCATGAAATTCATATGGAAAAACAAAAGACCCAGAATAGCAACAGCAATTCTAAGCAGGAAGTTTGAATCTGGAGGTATAGCGATACCAGAGTTCAAACTGTACTACAAAGCAATAGTAACAAAAACAGCATGGTACTGGTACCAAAACAGGCAGGTGGACCAATGGAACAGAATAGAGGACACAGAAACCAATCCACAAAATTACAACTTTCTTATATTTGATAAAAGGGGCTAAAAACCTGCAATATACGAAGGATAGCATCTTCAACAAATGGTGCTAGAAAAATTGAAAATCGATATGCAACAAAATGACACTGAATCCCTTTCTCTCGCCAAGCAAGGAAGTTAACTCAAAGTGGATCAAGGAGCTAGATATCAAATAAGAGACACTGCATCTGATAGAAGAAAAAGTTGGCTACGATCTACATACTGTTGGGTCGGGCTCCAAATTCCTTAATAGGACACCCATAGCCCAAGAATTAATAACAAGAATAAATTAATGGGACTTACTTAAACTAAAAAGTTTTTTTTTTTTCCTCAGCAAGAAAAACAATAAGAGAGGTAAATAGAGAACCTACATCCTGGGAACAAATTTTTACCCCTCACACTTCAGATAAAGCCCTAATATCCAAAATATACAAAGAACTCAAAAAATTAAAAAATAAGATAACAAATAACCCAATCAACAAATGAGCCAATGACCTGAACAGACACTTCACAGAGGAGGACATACAATCAATCAACAAGTACATGAAAAAATGCTCACAATCTCTAGCAGTCAGAGAAATGCAAATCAAAACCACCCTAGGATACCATCTCACTCCAGTAAGATCGGCAGCCATTAGGAAGTCAAACAACAGTAAGTGTTGGCGAGGATGTGGGGAAAAGGGGACACTTGTACACTGCTGGTGGGACTGTAAATTGGTGCAGCCAATTTGGAAAACAGTATGGAGATTCCTGGGAAAGCTGGGAATGGATCCACCATTTGACAAAGATATCACCCTTCTTGGACTATTCTCTGAGCATCTTAAAACAGCGTACTATTGGGATACTGCCACATCAATGATCATAGCGGCACAATTCACAATAGCTAGGCTGTGGAACCAACTTAGATGCCCTTCAATAGATGAATGGATAAAAAAATGTGGAATCTACACACAATGGAGTATTATGCAGCACTAAAAAATTACAAAATCATAGAATTTGCAGGGAAATGTATGGCATTAGAGCAGAATATGCTAAGCGAAGCTAGCCAATCCTTAAAAAACAAATGCCAAATGTCTTCTTTGATATAAAGAGAGCAACTAAGAACAGAAAGGGAGGAAGAGCATGAGTAAAAGATTAACATTATACAAAATGAGTGAGGGGAGAGAAAGGGAGAGAGAACAGAAAGCATATGGAAATGGTAGGAAACCCTCAATGATGCACAAAATTACACATAATAGGTTGTGAGGGGAAATGGGAGGGAAATAATGGAGAGAATTAAACAACAGCACATGAGGTAGAGAGGGAAGATGGGAGGGGAGGGGAGGGGGGATAGTAGGGGATAGGAAAGGTAGAAGAATACAACAGTCACTAATATGCCATTATGTAAAAATGTGAATGTGTAACCAATGTATTTCTGCAATTCTTATTTGGGGAAAAAAATGGGAGTTCATAATCCAAATGAGAAAAATGTATCAAAGATGATATATCATGAACTTTGTAATGTTTTGAACAACCAATAAAAATAAATAAATAAATAAAGGTTTAAAATTCAGTGGGAAGAAATCAGCTAAAAAAGTGTTGAGATGCATTCATTTTTCTTAGCAGAAACTTTGTTTTGTGTAGTTGTAACTATCACAAATTTATTTTACCAGAAATTTGGCTTTTGAAAATGCACATAAATTGAGATTAAAGGATAATTCACCTACCTTCATGAAAAATTCATAGCATTTTCTATATTTTTCATATTTCATTTTTTTAGTTAATATTTTGTCATGGACCAGGTCTAGCCTTAGGCTATTCTTCCAGAATACTACCTCATCTGACAAGTTCGTACAATGTGTTGGATTTTTCTTTTCTTCTTTTATTTAATTGTTTCTAGCTAATAATGTGTATTTCTCCTTATCTTTATTTGGACATACATACCCAACTATATCTTTGCATTTTATGTTTTACTGGGGAAGAGACTCATCAAAAGCTTTTTGTTATATGTATTAAAAATCAAACATTCAGAGCATGCAATTATTCTTAATTTTGCATGAAAATATCTTTGCACAATTTTTCTTATAAAGATTTAGAATTATTAATAATTTCCCTGCTGTAATAAGTAACTACTTACAAGAAGAATTAAACAATTGACTTTATATCAATTATGAATATGAAAAGTACTAAAATAAATATTTGGCAATTAATACACAATTGATAGAAATTGAAATCATGAGAAAGCCATTTAAAATGTCAGTGCACATGGTCCTTAAATAATAGGTTTTTTAAAAAAATTTCTCTAATTCATAAGATATATTATGCCATATTATCGCTTAATGTGATATAAAACCTTAAATTATCAGTATAGATAAATAAGAAAGAAACCTGTTTACTTAAATATGTTTAATTGATTTTCACTGTAAGATGTTAATTCTGGAAGACTTGAGAATTAAGAAAGATATGGTCTATATTATATCTAACAGGCTAATCAAAGTACTTTTAAATATAAATGTATATATACATATATAATATATGTAATGCATATGCATGAATATAGATACATATATAATAAATGTATAGTGATATATCTATCAGGTGATTATAATTTTAACGTTTTCTCAAGAAAAAAGAATGACTATAAAAAACAGTCTTAAATTTAAATTTCATAGCAAGATACTGTTTGTAATGACATGAGAGAAAAATTGATGTGGATGGAAAATGAAAAAGGAAGAGAGAGAAGGGGGAAAATGAGGAAGAAAGTGAGTAAAGAAGAGGGAGAGGCATATTCGATGTTAAGAAAAAAGTGGAGGGGCTGGGTTTATGGCTCAGTGGTAACATGATTATCTAGCATGTGTGAGGCACTGGGTTCTATTCTCAGCACCACATAAAAATAAACAAAATGAAGGTCCATCAACAACTGAAAAACAAAAAATAAAAAAGTAGAAATATTACCAAAATTCCAAGCTTTGTTGAATGTTAAATAAAAAACAATATGTTACATAGCCTTATGTAATTTCTAGACTCCCCAAAATAGTCATTAAATGTTAGATCATTAGTGCTATAACTAAAAATCCATTGTTCCTTCCTCTACATTCTGTGGCATGCTAGTACTAAAATAAATTGTATTATAACACCAAAAAAAAAAAAAGCCAAATCATAATATTTCTACAGTAACTGACCCGAGTTTAACATCAATGCAAGTAGATTCCTATGGGACATGATGTGCATTTTGACGTTCATTTTTATTCAACACTGGAACATTACTATTTCTTCAGTTTATGCACATCATAGGATACATATTTCTTCCACAATTTAGCAAATTTATTCGCATTTGTTTAACTTCAAATCACTTCCTGCTTCAGTACCCATGTATTCCTCCATGTTTGTTGACTGCTCTTTTCATGAGACTTCTTTACAAACACATTACTTTCGATTTCCATTATCATATTTGAAGCAAAACACCCGTCATGATAAACCATAACCCTAATATTACCATTAAATGTATAAGTGGTTGGAAAGAATGATTGTATATCAATATAAGATTTCTTACTTAGTTACAGATATCAATTCAATCCATTATTTAAAGTGGAACCAGTTATATTATTTATTCACAGTATGGTCTATTCATGTATTATCTCTATATTCATAGACACAGGGTACACCTCTTTATACCCCCAATACTAATTTATACGTCTTCAAAATATTGCTCCCAGAAATGGTGGAACAAATACATGTAACCTGATCTACATATACATTTTATCACAGTAATATTCTGAACAGCAAAAAGCAAAGTTCACACTTATGATTGTACCATACCTAAATGGAAAGTGAACATGGATTACTAAAAATATCCATGTCCAGGTTGCCTAATGATCTCAAATGAAAATCCTATTGGTGACTACATATTTGTTTCTTTCAAAGATTATATATTCAAACTCAACCCTGTTGAATATGTCTAAAGCTGTCACTCACTTTACACTTTGAATGATTTTGTAATGTGTCTATTGATATCTGCTTTCCTACATATTTTCCCCAGTTCATTATTGTGACTGAATCTTCACATGTGCTATCACTAACATTCACTCTCTAACCGAAACCCTATTGCTAAAAAACTTTGGTCCAAATCCTATATTCACTCTTCTTCCTAAACCTACCTACTGTCTTCCTAATCCTACCGACTATCCCTTTTTGACTGGATGTTCTCTTCTACATTCAATCATCCAAGGTACAAGGTCCTATGCCATTGTATATCGATTTATCTGAGACATCTGTGCAGAACGTAATTCAATGCTAAGTATCCCAATCAAGGACCCAATGACCTTCTGGGCTTCAATTCTTACTTAGATTTCTCTTTTCGTTCATATATTTCACCTCTATATTCTTATAAATATCGCAGGTTCCCAATACCATTGTTCATCGAGCAGAATGGTTCCTAACCAAAATTGAAAATGTTATTAACACTAACCATACACTCTTCCCTCAATCTAACTTTACAGAAAAGCAGTGACAGTGTTGGTCTTACAATTCAGGAATGTATGGGATCTTCCACCTGATGAGAACCTCAAAGGTATGTGCAGAAATGATCCCTGGAGAAGATGTAGGCAGCTATGAAGGACCTGAGAGAGCAAAAGTCATCTTCCATGGAAAACAACCTGGTAGGATGAAGTTTGGTGTCTGAATCAGCCTCTGTCTTCTTAATGTAGAGAAGACGGACCAAACCAGGCCTTATGGAGAGCTGTTCCTGAGAGCCTATGGATTATATCTCATTCTAACTTATGAAAGGGTCACAGGAAGTAGGGGCAGCCTCCATCTAAAGGGATCATAAGAAGCAACTGTTAAAACAAAGTGGTTGCCAAGGCAGTGACCTCATTCAGTTCCTGAAGGAAGTGACCTCACCTCACTTCCTTGGTGTTGGAACTCTCTGAACTTGGGATCCAGGAAGCCAGGCACCCCGAGCCAGTCCCAGTCCCAGTCCCAGTTGTCTCACTTGTTTGGATTTACCAAGGACAGGGTTAGTCTTTCTTGGTACCTACTGATTTGAAGATGTCCAAATGCCAGAAGAGCTCTGAAGAGGGGCCTTTCCTGAGAAAGAAGGTAGTGGCTCACCGCTGGTTCCTGTCAACTTCACAGAGTTGGCCAAGGAGACCAGATCTGAGAAAAGACAGGCCATTTCGGAGGAACATAGTATGGCCCAGCAGTCAGAGAACACTCCGAATAGTCACAGACCTACTTGGGGGAAGGAGATGCCTTTGTGGGTGTGGTTGTGGGTTTGTGGTTTGGTCTCATGTTCTGAGAATAAGTTTTTTCAGATATCAGCTCCGGAGCCCAGGAATTAGTTCTCATTGGGGCTAAGGTTCCCCACCAGCGAGATTTGAAATTGGCGCTGGCTGCATTGTTAACAAGGGCGGGGACTTTTCACGCCACTGCAGAAAAGAAGAAGGTAGGAAGAAGAAGTCCTTAGGCGCCATGTTGGGGTTTTTCTCTGGGGTATGGCTGCCATTTATACTTTTCCTAACATTCCTCCCTTTTTGTTTTTTTAGAAATTGGGGTGTTGTTTGTCATTTCTGGCTGATTCCTGCTGTGTAGGGGTGCTGTGGGGCCTAGAAAGGGAAGTGGACGAATGCTCGGGGGGCAGGTCTTGGGATATCATGGCAGCCAGAAATAAAACCCAGTGGTATAGATAGCTACTTCAGTAGGGGTAAAGTCTATGAAAGTTCCCTGATGCCACATGTTGTCGATGGCATGAAACCAGTCCTGGATGGAGGAGATTTTTGGTATCAGCCACTGGTCCTGTAACAGAGACTCAAGGAAATACTGGAAGCGTTGCCTGGACATGGCGTCACCAGCACCTGAAGAAGATCAGAGCGAATAAAAACAGAATGAAGATAAAAATTAAAGCAAAGGTCAATTTTTGGCAGAAGTTCCATGTTGGGGGACTGACATAGAAGAGGCCAAGGGCCATGAGGAAGCTTAGAATGTCATAAAGACTCATGAATCCAGGATGGCAGATTAGGAGGTTCTCCAAGCTCGTTGCCTCCCGCTGTCTGATGTACGTTGCATTCCATCGTGCCTGGTAGTGAGCTTCATCACTGAGTGAACTGTTCTCTTGGAGATGTTAGGGGTTCATCGGTCATCAGAGGCTGGTAGTGCCTAAGCAAAAGCTGGTTGAAATTTTGATTAAAAATTTTTTGCAGTTGGGTTTGAAGGAACTTCATTATGCATGGCAAGGGAGCACAAAAAGGGAGCATCCCAATAAGGGGCCCCAAGATAGGTAGTAAGTACATGGCAAGATAGGATTGGAAGAACCCTGTTATGGGATTGGAGGAGCTAGGTTTGAGCAATTTGGTCGATAATTCCTGCAATTTAACAACATTTTTTTCTATCAGCCCAGATTCATTAACATAATAGCAACATTCCTCTCTGAGGAATAGGCATGTACCCCCTTTTTCTGCAGTGAGAAGATCAATTGCCCTTTGGTTCTGTAAAGCCACGTGTGCCAATGAAGTAACCTGGCGCCTCAAGGAGCCCAGAGACTCAGCAGTGGTATCGAGTGCTTCCTGCAGTTTTTGTTGCATGTCATTGGATGCCCATAGAACGTGACCTATAGCTCCACCAGAGAGTCCGAGACCCGCCACTGAGGTTGTTAAAGTGAGGCCTACAAGAACCGGCAGAAAGACTGCCCTACGGGTTCAGGAAGGTAGGGCCAGCTGTCGGAATTCGGTGGGAGTATACAAAGACAGCTGAGGAACTACAGTAACCAAGAAACAGGTGCCAGAGACATTGATCGTTGAGGTACTTAAAGACCCATTACACCAGAGGAAATTTCCAGGTTGCATAAACGCAGGGCTCGATTGGGTGCTTAAGCTCAAGGAACAAATTGGTAAAGGATTCATTATTGGCAGGTGGAAACAGATGAAAGCAAATAAAGCATTGGTGGAATAACTTTCCCACAGTGGGATACGTGTCACATGTAGGGGTTGTCCTTTCTTAGAGAAATTGTAGGTTTTTGCTGAAATATTTACTGCCGCTAATGGGACCGCTGCTAGAAGTGGACGACTAATTGAAGCACAGAGAAAGCACTGAGAAGGAGGCACAGAAAGAGGGGTGGATTTTAATAATTGAAGAGTTTGGTGTAACAAATTGAGCCATGTGTCAGGGGGACCTGAGGGGGTTGAAGGGTCTGAATCCTTTTTGAATGAGCTATGGATAAGATCTCGAAGTTTTGATTCTGACTCCTTAATGTGTTCGACTACCTGGATGGTTGCCTTAGGTGGCATAATCAGGGTGCTGCCAACAGTCATCCACATTGTGGGTCTGGCTGAGGTTGTCTGAGCATAGACAGCAAACTCAACATAGCCCCAACGTTTGGCCTTGGGGTCAGGTATATCTAAAGTATACCATCCATTGTTATCAGATGAAGAGCCTTTATGCCACTTTAGGTAACTAGATGTCCACCCTTTTGGGTAACCAAGTGAGTGGTAAGAATAGCTACCACGTTCATCATGGAACCTGCATGACCAATAGGGGCACCCATTATATATCTCAGGCCACCAATGACAATAGTCTTTTGTTTGATCAAAAAGGAAGCAAATGAAAGGCCAGTTCCAGCTACCAGGGACGAAGGTCCTTGAAGGTGACAATTTTAGGGAAATAAAGGTGCAATTGTGGATGAAGCAAGTAGTTGCATCCACTGCACGGACCTTCTGCATGCCATGTTCTGAGTACCGTTCCTGAAGAGTGAATAAATACATGGTAGGAGAGGTGGGTAAAGACCAGTCCCGATAGAGTACAGAAAATAAGCAGAGCACAAAAAAACAAGCAGTTACAGAAGATTAGGGTGTTGGGAGAGCTCATTGTGACTTTTTTAAGAGGAATTGGGCTGCATGGAACACCGTGTGAGCTGCAACTTAAATGGGTGAGATGAGTGTGGAGAGCAGGAGTTAAGGGGAGGTTCAGGAGGTGATTCTTGGAGTTCCTCTGGGTGGTCCTGTCGTCAGCAGGTGGGACCTCCTGGTGATATGGCTTCGACCTAGAAATGTGAATCCAGGGAGTGAGACGGTTGTCTGGTAAGGAGAGTTTGGCGGCAGTGGGGGTACAGAGAATGACAGGATAGGGGCATTTCCATTTTGGGGCAAGAGTCCCTTTCTCCTCTGGGGTATTATAATAGACTAGACTCCCAGGTGTTATGGGAGGAGTGTTTGGAGAGGACACTGGGTCCGGATGAAGCCAGTCCTGATATTTCCAGATTTCCGAGCAGAGATGATATAAAAGAGGCAAAGACAAATCTCGGGTGAGAGATCCTTGTGAAATGACCAACCCAGGGGGTATAAGAGGTCTTCCATACATTATCTCAAAGGGAGACAGTAAAGATGGTTTTTAGGGAGAGCTCTGATTCGAAGCAAATCCAAGGGAAGGAGTTTGACCCAGTCTAAGTTTAATTCCATTGTCAATTTGGTAAGGACTTCCTTTAGAGTACGATTTACCCTTTCCACTTTCCCTGAAGCTTGGGGGTAATATGGACAGTGGGAATGCCACTTGAAGGAGAGGGCTTGAGAGACCTTTTGTGTGATCCTAGAAATAAACTCAGGGCCATTGTCATACTGTAGAGAAGTGGGCATACCAAACCTGGGGATGATGTCTGTCAGTAAGATTAAAGCTACAGTGGAAGCCGTTTTATTGGAAGTGGGAAATGCCTCAATCCAACCAGAGAAAGTGTCCACAAAGACAAGGAGGTATTTAGTGCGCCATACTGTGAGCATGTTGGTGAAGTCTACCTGCCAGTCAGCAGTGGGAATGTGTCCCCGGGCTTGGTGGGAAGGGAAAGGTTTGGGCCTTAAAGGAGTATAAGTGTTGGTCCACTGACAGATCTGACAATTAGAGGCTATATTCTGTAGCATGGCTTTGTCAGAGAGGGTGAGCGAGAAGAAGCTCTGTAAAAAGAGGGTCAAAGACTGAGAATTGGAAAGGAATAGATTATGAAGGAACTTGAAGAGATTCTTGTTCTTACTGGAAGAAGTAGGGGCTTCAGATGAGCTGTCTAAAGTGGCCATTATATGTCCCCCAGGGGGTCCATCATTGGAAGTGGTAGCAGCCATTTGTGCCACCTGGTCAGCTTTGGCATTGCCCTCAGTGATAAGAGAGAAGTCCTTCTGATTAGACCTACAATGGACAACTCCCACCTGGGTGGGTAAGTGGAAGGCCTCTATCAGATTTGTTATAAGAGCCGAATTAGTGATCACATTACCTTTGGTGGTAAGTAGGCCTCGCTCCTTTTATATTGCAGGATGGGATAAGATATGGAAGACATATTTTGAATCAGTATAAAGGGTGAGGGATTTGCCTTGTGCTAGAAGGCTGGCACGAGTGGCTACTATAAGTTCAGACTGCTGGTTGGTAGTTCCTGAAAGCAGAGCTTTGGCCTCTATAATCTCAGTGGCTGATACTACAGCGTATCCAAAGTAATGAGTGCCGTTCTGCCTAAAGGAACTGCCATCAGTAAACCAGATAAGGTCAGGCTTGGCTAGTAGTCACTCAGAAATGGAAGAATGACAGGGGAGGAAATCATCTAAGGTTTCCAACCAATTATGAGTTGGTGTGTTAGACGTGGGAGTCATTGGGAGCAGTGAGGCAGGGTTCTGTGCAGACCAGGGAAGGAAAGTAATATTAGGGTTTTCCAGAAAGGAAGTGAGGAGCGACAGAAATCTGGATGGAGGAAGGGTTTGAAAGCCCTTATAAGCTAAAAGATCCTTCAAGTGATGTGGGGAGTGGATAGTTAAAGGGGCCCCAAAAGTAAGCTTAGAGGCTTCTTTGTGTAAAATTTGTCCAGCAGCCAGAGCTCTTAAGCAAGGGGCCCACTCACGGATGGTAGGGTCAAGTTGCTTGGACAAATATGCCACAGGTGCAAATGTAGGCCCATAGTTTTGACCTAAGACCCCAAGTTCTTGCCTCCCATTTTCATGGACATATACATGAAATGGTCTTGAACGATCAGGAAGGTGAAGGGCAGGTGCCTTTAAGACAAGTTGCTGAAGCCTGCGCAAGTTGTAGTTTGGGGAGGAGGCAAGAGATTCACTAGGGGGTCCCTTTGCTAGGTCATACAGGATTTGTAAAGAAGAGAATAATTTGGGATCCAGGCCCTAAAATAACCTGCTAGTCCTAGGAATGATAGTATTTTGGCTTTTGTATGGGGCACTGGAAGATAAGAGAGGAGTTGCCTCCTATCCAGTGTTATTTCCTTTTTTCTGGGTGTAAGGCAAAAACCAAGATAGGTGACAGAAGACTGGGAAACATGGGCCTTGTGGGGAGACTCCCTATTTCCCTTGTCTGCTAGGAAATTAAGAAGCTGAGCAGTGTGGGATTGAGAGTGTTCCCAGAGGGACTACATAGAAGAAGGTTATCGACATATTGAAGGAGAGTAGAGTCAGGACAGGTCGCGTGAAAGGATGTGAGGTCCTGGGCAAGAACTTGGCCAAAGAGATGGGGGCTATCCCTGAATCCCTGTGGGAGGACAGTCCAGGTAAGCTAATGAGAATGGCGGGTGTGAGAGTCAGTGCAAGTAAAAGCAAAGATATACTGAGATTCTGAGAACAAGGGAATAGAAAAGAACGCATGTTTTAAATTTAGGACCAAGAAGTGGGTAATAGTGGCAGGGATCTGAGAGAAAAGGGTGTAAGGGTTGGACACTAGCGGGTGGATGGGGACCACAGAGGAGTTGACAAGGGGAAGGTCTAGAACCAGCCTGTAGGACACGTTAGGTTTCTTTACTGCCAGAATGGGGGTGTTGAAAGGAGAGTGTGTAGGCCTAAGATACCCCTTTCATAATAAATCCTGGATGATGGCTTCTAATCCGAGGAAGGCTGTGGTTGTGAGTGGATATCATGGTTGACTAATATATCTTGAAGGGTCCCGAAAGACAATATGAATAGGACTGCATTTAGCCATAAAGGGTGTAGTTGTGTCCCAAAACTCAGGGTTAACTGGTTTAGATAGTCGTGGGAGAGTGCATGAAGGAGGTGTATCTGCCCCTAGGAACATCATGAGGAAATGAGAGGTAGGAGAGGTGTGGGGTGATATGTGAATGGTGACTTTTAATAGTGAGAGTATGTCCCTTTCCAGAAGGGGAATGGGGCAATGGCTCATAACGAGAAAGGAGTGAGTGAAGGACAAAAGGGATTTTGAGGGAAAATACGTTTACCTCCTACCACGACAATAGGAGTTTTTGAGGGTGTGGTAGGACCCCAATACTCCCTCAAGACTGAAAAAGTGGCACCAATATCCAAGAGGAAGCTAATGAAGCGTCCATCCACCAGGAAGGTGACCCTAGGCTCTTGATTCTTGATGGTAATAGTCTGGAGGGAAGGCTCAGGGCTCCATCAATCCTCCTCTGCCAAGCCCAGGAGAGGCTGGGGTTGCCGGGTGGCTGACCAACCTCCCTTCCGGGTTGTTGGGCAGTCTGCCCGCCAGTGTCTCCTTTGATGGCATGTTGGGCAGGGGTTTTACGGTGTTCTCGGCGAAGGACAATCCTTACCACATTTGAAGAAAGCTCCAGGGGGTGTCACATTGGGACGGCATGGTGATGGCCTTCTCTGAATGACCTGGGCCAACATTTGAAATTTGGCATTTTCAGCTCTCTGCCTACGGCAATCACTTTCATCCTCTCTACCATGAAAAACCTTTAAAGCGACAGCGAGGATTTTGGTCTGAGGAGTAGCAGGGCCCTGTTCAAGCTTTTTAAGCTTGGCTTTAATGTCAGAGTATTTTTGGGCCAGAACATATGTCATTAAGACATGACGGCCATCAGGGGTTTCTGGGTCGAGTTATGTGCACTGTTGAAGGACCTTGGTTAGTCTATCCAGGAATTCTGAAGGTGTTTCCTCCTTCCTTTGAATGACCTCCTGCACCTTTTTAAAGTTAACAGCCTTGCGGGTGGCCTTTTTCAGGCCCGCCAAGAGGCAGGATGTAAAAAGGTCATGAGTCTGTAAGCCTTCCGGGGTGTTGTAATCCCATAGGGGATCCTGCTCTGGGACAGCATGAGGGCCCGTGGGGTGGGTAGGATTGGTTCTATGATTTTCATCAGCATGGGCTTGGGCTAGCTCCCAGACCCATTGCCTTTCCTCGGGGAGATGTGTATTGGCCAAGAGCATGTATATGTCATGAAGAGTGAGGCTATATGCTTGCAGGACCCATTGAAACTCCCGTATGTAAGTGGTGGGTTTAGTGGTGATTGAGCCTAACTTCCTCTCTAGCTGAGTAATGTCTGACCTGGAGAAGAGCACGTGGACTCTGATGACACCCTCGGGACCAGCTACCTCACGAAGGGGTGCGATTGTCTTAGGGGTGGGAAGGAGTCCTTTAGACCTGGTAACAGGAGGACTGAAAGAGGCAGGCGGCGGACAGGAAGGAGAGGAAGGGGAAGGGAGTGTGTCTTTGGAAGAGGAGGAGGTAGAGCAGGCAGAAGAGGACGGAGGGGAGGGGGATAAAATGGAAGGCTGAGGATCCATGGAATCAGGCAGAGGATGAGGAGGGTATAGCAGAAGAGAAGGGGCAGATGGGGTTGGGGATAAGGTGGGGGTTCATCTGCTGGGTCGAATGAGGAAGAATGTGTGAAGTCAGAAGTAGAAGTAGGGGAAGAGAGGGGATTGCAAGCAAGGAGGACCTGAGGGGGAGGGCAGGAGGAGCAGAGACAAGGTGCTGTGTGGGAAGGCTAAAACCTTCAATACAGGGAATCTTCCTCTCTTTTTCAGACGCTGGCAGTAGTTAAAAAGGTCCCGGGGGAGGTTTGGATCTAATGATCCTTCTTGGACTGATCCCCTCATGGAAACCTCAAGCAACAGGTTATGATGAGTGTCTATATGGAAGAAGATGAGGGCCTTGTGGGAGTGCTTTGGTTTTAATTGTGGTCATTTGTGTGGTGGTTGGAAGTGATGACTGGGTCTACCTGGGCTTGAACTCTGGTGTGATTCCCCTTAGAGTCTGAGTTCTGGAACTGATCTCAGAGAAATATTGCCATGAACTGTGTTCGGATTTTAGGAGGCCACGCATGGGATTCGCCCTTGGAAACTGAGATCAAGGACAGAGTGGCTTTCCACAGAGCCTTGGAATCTCAGCTGGGATATCATATGATTTTATTCTGAAAGATTTGGCAGCCATAGTTGAGAGTCAGAACACCCATGGACGTCACATTGAAGACCTCAATGGGCCTGGCTTCATGTGACCTTTGGAAGACTCTATGGGAAGACTTGCCTGTGAGAGTTCTCCAGAGCTTTCATTGAAATGAGCTTCCTCACCATTTAATGGTTCCTGAATGAACTGAAACCCACAGTGTCTCCAACTTCATCCATGAAAAAAAGCTAGATAAATACAATGAAATTTTTGAAATTCCAATAATCAGGTGGCACTGGAGAACCTTTGGATGTCTTGTTGCTGATCATGAGTGTACGAGAGAATGCCAAGATTGACCGGGTTTCATGAAAATGGTGTAGAACAAAGATGCCAGTAAGTTGGAGCCTGCTGAGTAGTGGGCCTATTGCAGTGGTGGGCAGGTGTGTGATAATATATCTGTGGTGTGGCCATGAGGATTTGCCATTGCCTTCCAAATGGCTTGTGACTGACATTGTGCATCCAGCAGACCCTTCTATGTAAAGGCATCTTCTTACATGGAGAGGTTCCAGGGCAAAGTTCAGAGTCAGATTTCTATGGACAAGGGGGCAAGCTCTGTGAGATATAACCTGGTTGTTGCATTCTCCTCCAGACCCTGACACACCACAAGTGACTGAACTCCTTCCAAAACTGGGTCCCAGTTGAACTCATTGTATTTCATGCAGCAAATACCAACCTCCAGTGCAGCAGCAAGAAACACCACGAAAAGTCGAGGATGAACAAATGGCTTCACAGTCCACACGGGAAGACACTTAGCACCCAGTGGCCACAGTTTACCTAAAAAGAGAAAATTCAGCACTGCTGCCTTATGTTCATTAGAATACAAGAAACCATGTCCTCCAGGTCACATAGATTCAAACCCAGCTTTGATGGTCTCACTAGAAAGGAAGCTAAAGCTCCTTACAACAACATATGTTTCAAGTGCCCAACCTCAGAGGAAGTTCCTCAAGAAGTCTTTAGGCCGGCAGAGCTCCATGTTTTTGGAGTGTTAACTGTTAGACAAGGACACAAGAAAAGACCACTGACTCTAATTAACATCAAATTAAATTAATCTTATTATTTCCACCTTTCATGCTGCCTCTCCTCCCAAAACAGCCGGAAGAAGACAGCAACCCCAGCTTTCCTACAGCCCAGCTTTATAGCCCAGAAAGTTACACAAAAGGGGTGTTACAGATAACAGAACTCTGACAAGCATCACACTAATGGTAGTTTAGATTTTTTTTGCTGTCCCTACATCAGAATTCAGAGGACCATTAGAGCCTCAGAGAGGGATGTTGTCTGGCCAGAGAAGGCAAATATTTATGATGTGTCACTAAAGTTTCAGAGAGGGCTGCTATCTGGTCAGAGAGCTGGGCATGCGTGAGTTCAAGGCACGGGCAGGCATTTCAAGCAGGTTAAGAACTTGCAGTAATTTATGGTAAAGCCAAAATTATCTTTTCATGGCTTTGTGGCAAGATGGCTACCAATTTTAATAAAAGATCAGGTTGGGTCTATCATTTCCCCCTTTTCTCTGTGTCCCTTTCAAATCTTTAATAGATTAGGGGAAGAGCACTGAGGAAATTTTAATCCCTCAGGTAAGATTCTCCAAATTTTTAGAACTCACCCAAAACCGATCTCCCTGATTTTACCTGACTTAATTAATTACTTATATTGATAGTCTATTTATCTTTCTCTTCATTGTTGTAAGAAGAGTGGCGTCAATCATTATTTCTTCTTCTGACCTGAGACAGGGTGAAGTGAGTGGGCGTGAGGGACATGAGTTGCCTTTTATAAGTCAGTTGGGGGACATGAGTTGCCTTTTAGAAGTCAGTTCGGATTGAAGTCTGGTTGGGGAAGAACAGGTTGTAAAGTCATCTGGGGATGGGTTCTTCTATGAGAGAAACAAAAACCATGAGTATTGAATAAATGTTGCAGCAGCTGGAACATGTCACTGTATGGAAGTTCCCTCACCAGTCTTTAATATCCCCAGTTATCAGGACTATCAAATTAATATTTAACTTTTAGTGTTACAGTTGTCCCTCCCCGTAAGATACAGTTTAACAATTTAATGTCATCTGATCTTGTAAAATCCTTTTTTTTTGTATGACCTCTATGTCTAATAGAGAAACCTTTAATTCTGTTACTCAGGGCTGGATAATCGTACTAGCAAACACCAAGCCTACCTGTGTAGGTTAGGAATATTTGCAGGCCTTAAATTAGAAATTTCTGCCTGTGGCAGCTCTTCTTGATAGTCTCTTTTTATAAGTATCAGGCATTCCTGTCTGAGAATCCTTCTTTGTAGCCTCCAGTCTTACTTATTTTGGGAGGCTAAAATAAAGTGCATACCTTAAAAAATTATTATTATTATTATTATTATTATTATTATTATTATTATTATTTTTTTTATTATATTATTATTATTTAAAATGCCCAGGAATGGCTGTATTTTGGTCTTAACTGTCTTTCCAAAGTGTTTAAGATGAAGCAGTCAAACGGACTTTTGTTTCTATCTATTGTTAACAGTCAGCTGAGCTTTATGGGAGTCAATTCTGGAAAAACGAGAGCAGATTTTCAATTCTGCTAGTGCCATTTGCGCTAGGTGGGTCCAGGTCTTGCTTGACCATTTGGCTTCCCTCAGAAGCATCAGGGATATCTCCTTTCTCTGATGACTCTCGTAACAAATGCACTGATTTGCTTTCTGTTCTCCAGTGGTCTCATTAATCTCCCTGATCAGGAGGTTATGTGGCTCAGAGTTGAAAAGCTCTTTAGAGAAGTCCCCTGTTCCCTGGATTCAGATTGACTCAGAGGGTAAGAGCCAAAATATTGGTTTTCTTGGCCCTTTTCATTTAACTTTAATTTTAAATCCTAATCTTAAACATCCAGCAAATAAATTTTAACAGCCTTATATTAAGAGTACTGGACTTTAATGTCTATAACTTTATAATTATCTTTTAATTAATTGGGATCTGTATTATTCTGTCTGTATTGTGGGGTGATGACTTATTATCTTGAATAAACCCATGTTGTGTTCTTAAAGCAACTAACAGGGAATCTTTAGATCACTTATAAGAAAATTTCAAAATAAAATTAACAAAAGTAAAAATACTTAGTTCGTGTAATAGCTACCCTAAATTTTTTGGCTGAGTATTACTTTATATCCCCTGTTTTTTAGATCCTAGGAATCTTGACTTTTTTAGGTTTTTAACATAACTTTAAAGAAATATTATCTGACCTACTGGTTTCGTAGTCATTCTCACATATAGTAAAATGGGACACACAGCCTTATCTCAGGTAAGGCAGGGCTCTTTATAAATCTTAAGTGTTTTAGTTCTAAAGCTGATCTTTATTTTTAAATATCATTTGACAAAGTTTACATAAATTGCGGTCTCATGAACATTAGCTAACACCATATGATATCACATTTAAAACATGAATTAAAGAAAGCCTGAAAGTTTTCAACTTTTACATAGGTTAGGCTCTCATTAACTTAAAAATACATTTAAATTGTTCCACAATGTAAAAAGTAACATGAAACTTTACATATCTTATTGATAACAGGTAAATAAATCTCCAATATATTTTTTTTACCATACAACTTCAGAACACCAGCTTGATATAATGCTCTTTTAAAGTTTCTACCTTACAGACTTGCATACCTGTAAGATATGAAAACATTAATAGCATCACAATTACATTGATGTTTCTACATTAACCAAGTTTACCTTTTAAAGAAATGGCAGTACAGTGCTCTAAAATAACAGTTCTGATTTAATAAGTTGTTTAATTTTTATGGTTCCTTGCTCTAGAAAAAATAAAACTTAATAAACACAATGTTATGGGTAAACTTATGTTTCAAAAAATTTTTGTCTCATTAACACATGACTGATTTTTAAAATCTTATATAGAGTTTAGTAAAAACTCATACAGACCTTAGTAAATGAATCAGATATCTAACAAAAGTACTCACGAATGAGTAATCCCATATCAAATTTACTTTACTTATTTATCTAAATATTAGAGAAATGTATTGAACAGTGTAAACCATTTTTATGTTGAAGAAAATGTCCTAGAACCAAGGCACATTAGACGTTTTGTAGACATTAATATTTTATTAGATTTTTGAACACCTAGAAAAATTTGTAAGCTTAAATTTAAAAACATTTATTTTTATCTGTTTATCCAATTTAAATTGAAACATTCAAACCACGTGAACTAAAGATCTTTGGATCCACTTTTTAAAATTTGTTTTTATGAGCGCTTTTTTTATGAGCGCTCCTTATATATGTTAATTTGTGTATCATATATATGATATACGAACATATGTATATATAGACAGACAACACATAACAAAAATGTACACACATAATAATAGTAAAGGCCTTGTAGTTTTTCGCAGGTTAAATCTTTATTGCAGTGTTTCAAAAAGTCCACAGTTGGTCAAAGATAGAACTGATCAGAAAAACATTAACCTAGGTCTGCATGCTCAGAATCATGAGCTCAAAAAGAAAATACAGAATCTAAGGAAAAAAATAAGAGTCCTAGAAAAAACGACTGGCCAGTAATTAGTAAATACCATACAATTTACTTTTTTTTTCCGTTAGGCATTAAATCAGTCTCCTACTAAGCTTGCAGGCTTCTTTCATTTGCATTTCAACATAAGTCATGGCTGAGGTCTGGAAGGAGCAGGAAAAAACTGCTATTCTGAGCAGACACCTCAGGCCTAAGGCATTTTAACCATAATTTTCAGGTTCGGGTGTTGAAAATTATGATACAAGTTTAAGATACAATTCACAAAATTTTATGTCTTTACATCTTATTTTGTCAACAGATACCATACTATGGTTTACTATCCTTGTCAAAATTAATGCACTGGTACACACAGTGACATTTTCCCTGGCTACCGAAATCAAAATTGGTTAAAAAAAAAAAGACTGAATGATTGGAAAGTTACTTGCCAATTGGAAGTAGAGTTCTTCAGTTTTCCATCCTAAGTATTTAAGTTCTCTGGCATGAATTACCTGAAATCTTAAACTAAACAATTACCTAAACCCGACTTTTAACTGCAAGATTGTGCAATGCTTCAAAAACCCATTCAGATACCATTTTGTTATGATAAAACATCATCATTTAGACACACATTCAGCTAAGATCATTCCCAAGAAAAATTTTATAATATCAACACATTATTGCACATGTCTTAAAGGACCAGAAACAAAGACACAAGACAGACAGAAAGGAGGTAGAGACTATGGTTGCCAGACAGAATCCTTTAAACCAGAGCAGATAAGAGAAAAATCTACTACACCAGTGGCACCATAAAAATCTACTACACCAGTGGCACCATGGGGGGGACCAGATGTTTTAACAGAGGGGCAACCTGAAATGGAAAATAAAGTGTCTATATGGTGACTTTAATGAATTTAGTGTCCCCTTTTTCTTTTTCTCTTTTTTAACAAGACAGAGGTGGCGTAATTCTTACAGTGCACGGAAGGAAGGAGGGTATTCCCTGAATCAACAGGGCTTTGGCAGCTGCTCGGGGTCCCTCAGTCCCTCCTTTTACTTACAGGATTAGCTCCTCTGGTTCAGTTCCACCCCAAGCAAGCTCCATCTCCTAACATTTCAGTAGACAGCTCTCACAAAGTTCTGGGGCGGAGGGGGGATACCAAATTTGTAACTTAAAGTTCGGTTCCTGACCTAGAAGCCAATTTATACCAATTAAATAATGAGGAATGGGTTCTGAGAAAAAGAAAAGGGGAGGTTAATTGCTTTGCTAACAAAGGAGAAACACAGGGGACTCTGCCAAATTTTGTGACTCTCTTGATCTGGAGGGACAAGGGGTTTTAAAGGAGTTTCACTTGTTAACCTGGGAGATACTCAGTTCTTAGGTCCCCAGCAGGCATTGCCCTCTGCAATGGTTGTGCTCCAGGCAGCCAGCTAGGGGCTTCTATCATCCTGCTTAACAAAGGGGGGTAAAGTTCATCGCAGTTCCTTAAAACACAGTTCAAACGGGTGTCAGGCTTACTCTCTTTATTACCCATTTTCACGTCCAATATCTTTAAGTTTTTACCACTGAAATCACACAACAAAATGAACAAAAGCAAACAAACAAACAAAAAAATAGAACGCAGAACAAAACACACACACACACACACACACACACACACACACACACACACACACAAAGAAAAACAGAAACCGGGCGCCTAAACAGAAAAACAGTGGTACAGTGCAAGATCTTGCTAAAGCTCCAGGGTACGAGCGCGTGCGTGCCCGTGGGCACCTCTCTACACTTCCAGAGGAATTTCCTACAGAACAGAACAGAGGACAGAATGATTCTTGTTACTGTCCTGGACAGGAGTATATGTGAGTCTCCCCAGGCCACATCTCTGTCATCAGAAGAGATCTCCCTTAACCGGATATCAGATGTTATAAAGGCGCCACTTACCTATGGAGGCCTCCTCCATCAGGTGCTTGCTAATAGTTTTAGTGCGGAGGTTCACTGCAATGCTCCCGGGACTAAAGGCTCTCTTCCTAATATAGAAAAGATGGACCAAACCAGGCCTGAGTGGAGAGCTGTTCCTTGGTGCCTATGGTTTATATACCATTCTAATTTGTGAAAGTGCCACAGAAAGTAGGTTCAGCCTCCTTCTCATGGTACGCTTGGAAGCAACTGTTTGGACAAAGTGGTTGCCAAGGCAGTGACCTCATTCAGTTCCTGAAGGATGCGACCTCACCTCACTTCCTTGGTAATGGAACTCTCTGAACTTGGGATCCAGGAAGCCAGGCACAGAGAGCCAATCCCCGTCCCAGTCCCAGTGGTCTCACTTGCTTCGATTTAGCAAGGACAGAGTCAGTCTTTCTTGGTACCTACTGATGTGAGGATGGCCAAATGCCAGGAAAACTCTGAAGAGGGGCCTTTTTTGAAAAAGCAGGTAGTGGTTCACAGCTGGCTCCTGACCACTTCACAGAGTTGGACAAGGAGACCAGATCTGAGACAGGACAGGCCATATCGGGGGAACACAGTATGGCCCAGCAGTCAGAGGACACTCCGGAGAGTGAGAGACCTACTTGGGGGAAGGAGGTGCCTTTGTGGATGTGGATGTGTGCTTGTGGTTTTGTCTCATGTTCAGAGAATAGGTAGGAAAGTCGGTTTGTTTGGTTTGGAGTGAACTGTTTCTAGTAAGTTGTTGGACAAGGCGAGTGTTTCTATGTCTGTGTAACCCACTGTGTCCGTGGTTGTAGACGTTAGAAAAGAGAATGCATCAATGGATGTTTCCTGTCTATTAGAAAGCTTCCCAGCATTCATCCTGCCCAACTAATGAATGCTCTAGGGCTTGCCTTATCAATGGGCAACACCGGCTATCTTCCTAAGTTCCTGTTTTCTTCCTGAATTCTGGCCACTCTCCAGAATAGACTCATGCTTTTGTGTCCACGATATGTAGCACCTCCAAGCACTGTGACATGGACATGTACTGGATAGCTGAAGGAATTGGCAAGAATCTCAGAAAACTCAGATACCAGTGTGACCAGGATAGTCTCAGTGGAGAAACCCTGCAATTGGCCTTTTGATTACCTATTGTTCTGTTGCCCTGAATGTCAGGAAGGTCTTTGCCTCAGGCCACGCCTTCGAGATTCCAGAAGAAAACAGTTTTCAAACAGAAATGAGTGGGCATCACCTGTGGCTGTTTGCTTAATTGCTTTGGAAAGGGATGTGTCTGAATCAGCCCCTTGGCCCTGTGTGAGCCTAGAGCTTAGATTCTTAGCACCTGATGGATCATAAGAAAGATCCCATGTGTGGATCCAAATCAAAATGACCAAAAATCAGTCATTGTGGATGAAGTCTCTCGCATTCCTCCGTAAGGTTCTTTACCTCCCTCAAGTGAGAATAGGGATCCAATGGGTCAAATGAGTTATTCAAAGCCCTGCAGATGCTAGCCCATAGGTTCTTGGGTTTTCTTATGAATCCAATTCAAATAAAGAATCTAAACCGACAGTCAGTAGGCCTCAAATTGGAGAACAGAGCTGTGTTAACGGCAGGCATATTTGATCACTCCTGGATCACAGGAAGGGTGTCCAGGCCACCCTGACTTTTGGTAAATGAGGGGAAAGGGAGCTTATTTGGGACACTGTCTTGTGCTGCGCCTCTCATGGAATCCTCCTGCCAGAAGTTATGATGAGTGTCTATATGGAAGAAGATGAGTGTCATGTGAGAGTGTTTTGGTTTTAACTGCAGTCATTTGTGTGGAAGTTGGAAGAGATAACTGGGTCCAACTTGGCTTGCACTTTGGTGTGATTCTGCTTAGAGACTGTGTTTTGGAACTGACCTCCGAGAAGGTACAAGGTCCTATGACATTGTATATCCATATTTCTGCGACATCTCTACAGAACGTAATTCAATGCTAAGTATACCAATCAAGGGCCAAATGAACTTCTGGACTTCAAATCTTACATAGATTTCTGTTTTCATACTTATATTGAAAGGTTAATAAAATAGATACTTGTCACTTCCTGTTTTTCTGTATGCTTAACAAAACACCGTTGTAATCTTGAGAACTGTTTACTATTCTTGTTCCTAGAATGTGCTGTAACCAACTGCCAAACTGCAGAATGTACTCCGTCAACCAGTTGCACGCAAACTGCCCACTTGCCATTACCCATCAATAAATTTCTCTCCCTGCCCTCTCCAAGGAAAATATATAAGCATTTCTTAAGCTGTTCTCAGGGCTCTCTGCTCTGTTCAAGTGATCTCTGAGCCCTTCATGCCGGACTCCCAATAAACCCTTTGCTGTTGCATGAGACAGTCTCTTGGTGGTCTCTGCCACAGATGCTCGCCCAACCTTTACATCTGGTGGCCCTAGCGAGATCCGGCAGCTGCAGACAAAATACCCCCAATGGGCTCCTCTGGGGGTAAATAAGACCCATCTTTCTGGTTTCAGGCTTCAGGTTAGGGTATGGCAAAATGGCTATTGGTAAAGAGCGTGAGCTCTCTCCCATGGTGGCTGACACACATGCCACAGAGCCACAGACCATGTCCCTGGGATATAGACTCGGGAAATCGAGGAACAATAGTCTCCTCGACTCAGTGATATTTTGTTTCTGATTCGGTATTGCCAGCCCTTCAGGTTTTGCCGACTAGTCAGTCCTGGTCTCAGTATTGGACGTCCATTGCCTGTCTTTATTGTCTTGTCTTGTCTGTGTTGTGTGTCGTTGCTTTCACTGTCTGTGTATATTTTATTATGGGACAGATCATTTCAATGCCTCTGTCCCTGACCCTTGATCACTGGACCAAATTCTGCTTAAGGGCTCAGAATCTTTCTTTTTCAGTAAAACGCCAGACCTGGCAGATTCTGTGTCACAGAATGACCCACCATTGCAGTTGGATGGCTCCTAGAAGGATCTTTGTACTTCGCACTTATTTGAAAAGTCCGAGATATTGTCTTTCACCAGGGGCCACATAGACATCCAGATCAACAGCCATATATCTTAACTTGTCAGTACCTCTACAAATCTCCTCCTCCATGGGTCAAGCCTTTCCTTGTCCCTGCACCTGCTCCTACTCCTTCCCCCACAATTCTATCTCTCAAACTCTCTGCTCCTCCTCCTCCACCCTTTGTTCTCCTTGAGTCTCAAGACTCTACTGGACTCTCCTCCCCCTCCTTATCATCTGCCCTCGTCTCCGAACCCCCAACACCCTCTAAGTGATTCCCCTTCTGCTGACTCAGCCTCTCCACCATTCGAGGAAGCTAGGCTGGCCCAGTGCCATCAAGATGACTGTCCCGCAGCACAGACAGCCTCTCCTTCCCTGGAGGAAGCTGGCCCGGCTAAAAGAACTCAGAGAACTCACCGACGTTTTCACACCTGCCTACTTGGGGTGACTGCCAACACCACCTAGAGACTCTCTTCATGACAGAGCAATGAGAGAAAAATCTCCTGGAATGTAGAAAAAATATCCTCAGACCTGATGGGCGACCAACACAACTTCCCAACATAATGAAAGCTGGCTTCTCCTTAAACCTATTCAACAGGGACCCCAACACGTTGGAAGATAGGGAGCATCTGTTCAATTATTGCCAGGCTCTAACAGCGGGTCTCCAAGGGACCGCTGGGTGACCAACTAATTTGGCCATGGTAAGAGAAATTATTCAAAGGCCTGATGAATCTCCCTTTATGTTTCTAGAGAGAATCATGGAGGCATATAAGAGATATACTTCTTTCGATCCTCAGGCAGCGGATTAAAAGGCATCTGTCATGATGGCCTTAATTGAGCAAGCTGCCATGGATATTAAAAAAAAATTTAAAAGAGAGATTTAGTCAAAGAAGCCAAGAAAGTATACTATAAGAGAGAAACAGGGAGAAAGAAAGGGAGCAAACGGAGGATGAGAGAAGCAAAAGACAGACTAAGGCATTGACTAAGGTCCTGATCACAACAAGAAAGAGGCCAGAAATTAAGACACAGGGTGACAGGAAGGGCCCATGCCAGAGGCCACCCCTGGCCTCAGATCAGTGTGCCTACTCTAAAGAAAAAGGATACTGGGCCATAGAGTTCCCTATAAAGAGACAGCCACGCCAGCTGGCCATTCTGACTCTGGAGGATGACTAAGAAAGTCGGGGCTCAGATCCCTTCCCCTAGCTCAGGGTAACTTTTGAAGTGGAGGGAACTCCAGTAAACTTTGAAGTGAATACAGGAGCAGTATACTCAGCCCTTAAGGCCCCATTGGGCACTCTATCAAATAAAAGGTCTCTAGTTCAAAGGGCTGATGACAGTAAATATCGGGCTTAGACAACTAAGAGGACCATGGACCTGGGGAAAGAAAAAATCCATCACTCCTTCCTAGTAAGACCAGAATGCCCGCACCCATTGATGGGCAGAGATCTGCTCACCAAGCTCTGGGCCAAAATAACTTTTAACCCTGAAGGCCCCCAAATGAAATTTGTAAATCCTTCAGTAAAACTCCTATAGTCACCGCTTTAACTATATTAGTAGAAGATGAACGTCCACTCTTCACACCCCCCAAGACTGATCAAACAAGCAAGCTACCCCAAAAATGCATAACAGATTACCCAGATGCCTGGGCAAAAACTGCGGTGTTATGTCTGGCCGTGAAACAACCTCCAATAACAGTGGAGTTAAAAACCTCAGTCTCCCCAATCAATGTCAAATAATATCCTCTAAGCAAAAAAACTAAAGGTGGGATAAGGCCCCATATTCAGAAATATCTGGCCTTAGGAGTCCTAAGGCCCTGTCAATCGGCCTGGAACACTCCCCTGCTACTAGAAAAAAAAAAAAAAAAGCCAGGAACCGGGGACTATCGCCCCATTAAAGAGCTAAGAGAGATCAACAAAAGAGTGCAGGACATTCACCCCACGGTACCTAATCCGTACAATCTGCTTAGCACTCTGAATCCTGAGCGGAAATTATATACTGTTCTGAACTTAAAAGATGCTTTCTTTTGCTTGCCTCTGCATAAAGATAGTCAGTTGCTGTTTGCTTTCGGGTGGGTAGACCCAGAAACCAAAACGTCTGGTCAACTAACTTGGACTAGACTCCCACAGGGGTTCAAAAACTCCCCCACTCTCTTTGATGAAGCCCTCCACAGAGATCTCAACAACTTCAGAACTACGCACCCCGAAGTTACCCAGCTTCAATATGTGGATGACCTGCTACTGGCAGCCAACACCAAGGAAAACTGTGAGTCTGGGACCCAAGCACTATTATATGAGCTTGCTCAACTCGGGTATAGAGTTTCGGCCAAAAAGGCCCAAATTTGCTAGCATGAAGTAATCTTCCTGGGCTATTCCCTTAGGGGCAGTAAACGATGGCTCACTGAGCCCAGAAAACAAACCATTGTGTAGATACCACCCCCATCTTACAGCAGACAACTCAGAGAATTTCTTGGGACTGCTGGCTTTTGCAGGTTATGGATACCTGGGTTTGCGTCCCTAGCTGCTCCTTTATACCGCTGTTAAAGGAAAATGCCCAATTCCAATGGAACCCTGAGTACCAGGAAGTTTTTGATAACATCTAAGGACACTGACACTGAACACCTCAACTTCACTGAGCTCAGGCTGCAATTACAGCAAGCCCTACACTACGTTAAAAATGCACATCAACTCACTCACCTTGGTTCAAAGAAACTGCAGGCATTACTGTAGGATTAAGAACAGAGTTCTCCACTAACCAACTCACAGCGAAAGGAAATAACTGAACGGGTAACAAAAGCCTGTCGGATCCGTCAATTGGGTAATGCTTACCCTTCCAAGTTTCCTAGAGGAAAGCACCTACGAGGAACCAGACCAGGACAATTCTGGGAAGTGGACATTAATGAAATTAAGCCAGCAAGGTATGGACTTAAATATCTCCTAGTCTTTGTAGATACATTTTCAGGATGGATTGAAGCCTTACACACACACACACACACACAAAAAAAAAAAAAAAAAAAACGGCGCAAATGGTTTTCAAGAAGATCCTGAAAGATATTTTTCCAAGATACGATCTGCCTAATGGACTGATAATGGACTGGTGTTCATGGCCCAGGTAAGTCAGGTGTTAACCAGGACCCTGTGGATTAATTGGAAGTTACATTATGCTTATATATCCCAGAACTCAGGACAGGTAGAAAAAATAAATAGAACCATTAAAGAGACCTTAACGGCCCCCTTAGGGATCTGGTGGCTATCTCTCCACCCAGACATTTTTCAGCTCTGTAGAGGTCTTTCCTTTTGAGATATACCTGATGAAGAGGATCTCACTAAAATTTCATTAAATCCCTTCCATAACATAGATAATTGAAACAAACATTATGGATGCAGGGACACGCGAGCCAGATGCAGGTTGGCTAGCCTATATTACTATGTATGCCCAGCAGACTATCAAAGTGACAAACAGCCATGGCTTTGTGGGGGAAAAGCCGACTTCTTGTGTATGTCATGGGGATGTGAGCATACAGGGGCTGCCTGGTGGAACCCAAACTCCTCATCAAATTCAGTACACAGCATTGGCCATATTACCAATTAGACAACCAAAAACTATGGCCCCCAGAGGGTTCTCTAGATCTTCAAATTCTGCATGACATTTTTAACTTTGGCAAGTGCTCAAAAGGGGGAAATTCCCCTATGTGGAATCCTTTTTCCTCCTGCGCTCACATCCTGTACTATGCTTCCCCAATAGTTCCTCACACTCAGCCTTCTGCTCTAGACTCTCTGCTTTCACTCCCACCTCAGCAACCTGATTTCTCCCCTCCAATTACTAGATCAAAACCCCAAACCTCCGCTGGATCTCAGAACATTGCCCCCTTGGTGAGGAAGCAGGTACCGAGGTACCCCTCCACCCACTCACTCCTCTCTTTTCCTGTCAGTGTCTGCACTAGGTCCCACCAAGTCCTCTAGCAAGCTTAGCCAAAGCTCAAACCAGCTGAGAAGAGCCCTCAGACCCCTATCCAAGATGTAATGAAAATGACCTTTAAAGTTGATTTGTCATCACTGAAAACAGGTTCTAAGAATTTAAAGTCCCTCACAGGCTTTTTGGAATACTCACTCCCGTCTTCCCCTCTGCTCTACCTGTTCTACTGCTCAAGTTTTTGTTCTATGAAAATCCCAAACCCCTTTCCCATTATTCTTTGGCATCTCTCCTTCCTCATTCTCAGATCCACAGAGCTGCTCTCACCATCGCCTTCCCTGTCATCCCCCTCTGTACCAGGTCCACAGAAATGTCTTAAATGACCTTCTCCAGAAGTCTTCACCAAGGCTTACTTTAGGTCTTTCAGCAAAAGAGTCCCTCTGAAAAAGTTCAATGGAGATAAACTTCCACTCTTCGTGTTGCCCTGTTCTACTTGGCCACTGGCTGGAAAAATCACCACCCCTAAGCTAGACATCGCCTTACCAGTTTTTCACAAAATATGTGAACAAGGACTCTGGCCTTGAGCTGGGGCTTCACAGAGATGGCTACATTTCTAAGATAAAAAAGTTACCAACTGGGCTCCATGGTGACAGCTGGCAAGGAGGAAAAAAAAAAGAGACAAAAAAGCTCTCCCGTTCCAAGGTGTCTTTGAAAAGTTAACGTGCACAGAACAGAGGAAAAAAACAGAAACAAAAACTGATTTGTGTAAATTTCTGCAGACTGTGAACTTCTGAGCCCCTTCCCTTACATGTTGGGTACAAATACTAAAACTACCAAAACTTGGGGTTCAGTGGATTAATTGATTACAACAGAAGCAATGCCCTCTAAATACGGATGCAACCAAATAAAACTGCTTTCCTGTCTTTGGTGCTATCTTAGGTGCCTTTCCTTGTCCATCCCTACAACAGTATAATTCTACACACTTTAACATTATTTATGTTTTCATAAAATGGACAATAGATGCGATTAATTATGTAATGATGCAGATGTTTTCGAGAGTTCTCTATCAGGATGCAGGTTCATTTAAAGATCAAATAGGGGGGCATACAACCCGGTTCCACCAGGAACCTGTATCCCTCACTTTAGCCATCCTATTAGGAATAATAGTTGCTAAAGGGGTGGGCAAAGGAACAAATGCCCTAGTCCATGAGACACACCAAAGACACAATTAGAAGCAGAAATAGACCAAAGCTTAAAGACATTAAAAACCGCATCACAGCTTTACAGGAATTTTAACCTCTCTCTCTCTGAAGTTGTTTACAGAGCAGGCGAGTGTTGGCCCTCCTCTTCATGAGAGAAGGGTGCCTTTTTGCTTGCATTGAGGAAAGAATGATGTTTTTATGCCGACAATACTGGAGTTGTAAAAGAATCTATGAGTAAATTAAGAAAACGACTTGAAGAGGGTCAAAGAAAGACAGAGGCCCCCAAAAGGAGGTTTGAGTCTTGGTTCACATAGTCCACCTGGTTAACTACGCTTTTATCCACCCAGGCTGGTCCATTAATAATTCTCATATTATTGTTAACTGTAGGACCCTGTTTGCTCAACCATGTAGTTTCTTTTCTCACCCAAATTGAACCTGTTATTAACACTAACCATACACTGTTCTCTCAATCTAATTTTACAGAAGAGCGGGGACAGAGTTGGTCTTAAAATACAGCAATATAGAGGATCTTCCACCTGCTGAGAACCTCAAAGGTCCATGAAGAAATGATCCCTGGAGAAGATGTAGTCAACTATGAAGGACCTGAGAGAGCAAAAGTCTTCCATGGCAAACAACCTGCTCATGATGAAGGGATGTGTCTGAATCAGCCACTCTCTTCTTAATGTAGAGAAGATGGACCAAAGCAGGGATGTGTTGAGAGCTTCTCCTGCGTGCCAATGGTTGACATACCATTCTAACTTGTGAAAGTGTCACAGAAAGTAGGGGCAGCCTCCTTCTCATGGGAACCTTAGAAGCAACTGTTAGGACAAAGTTGTTGCCAAGGCAGTGACCAAATTCAGTTCCTAAAGGAAGTGACCTCACCTAACTTCTATGGTGATAGAACTCTCTGAACTTGGAATCCAGGAAGCCTGGCACCCAGAGCCAGTCCCGGTCCCAGTCCCAGTTGTCAAACTTATTTTGATTTACCAAGGACAGACTCAGTCTTTCTTGGGACCTACTGATGTGAGGATGGCCAAATGCAAGAAAAGCTATGGAGAGGGGGCTTTCCTGAGAAAGCAGGCATTGACTCACCACTTGATCCTGAAAACTTCACAGAGTTGGCCAAGAAGACCAGATTTGAGACAGAACAGGCCATTTCTGGGAACATAGTATGGTCCACCAGTCAGAGGACTCTCCGGATAGTCACAGACCTACATGGGGGAAGGAGGTGCCTTTGTGATGTGGGTGTGAGTTTGTGGTTTTTGTCTCATGTTCTGAGAATAGGTATGAAAGAAGGTTTGTTTTGTTTGGAGTGAACGGTTTCTAGTAAGTCGTTTGACAACGCGAGTGTTTCTGTCAGTGTATCCCACTGCGCCCTTGGTTGTAGACATTAGAAGAGAGAATGCATCAATGAATATGTCCTGTCAGGTAGAAAGCTTTCCAGCATTCATCCTTCCCAATTAATTAATGGACTGCAGCTTGCCTTATTGATGGGCAACACCTACTATCTTCCTAAGATCCTGTTTTCTTCCTGAATTCTGGCCACTCTCCAGAATAGGCTCATGGTTTTGTGTTTAAGATATGTACAACCACGAAGCTCTGTGAAATGACCATGTACTAGATAGCTAAAGGGAATGGCGAGCATCTCAGAAAACTCAGATATCAGTGTGATCAGTAAAGTCTCAGTGGAGAAACCATGCTTGGGGCCTTTTGCTTACCTTTTCTTCTGTTGCCCTGAATGTCAGGAAGGTCTTTTCCGCAGGCCACCACTTTGTGAAGCCTGAAGAAAACAGTTTTCAAATGGAAATGAATGGGTATTACCTGTGGTTCCTTCCTTAATTGTTTTGGAGAGGATGTGTCTGAATCAGCCTATTTGCCCTGTGTGAGGCTGTGGCTTAGTTTCTCACCTTCTGATGGATATAAAGAAAGATCCCATGTGTACATCCAAAACCAAAATGGCCAAAGAGCAGTCCTTGTGGATGAAGTCTCTCGGCTTCCTCTGTAACTTTCCTGAACTCCATCAAGTCAGAATAGGGATCCTTTGGGTAAAATGAGATCTTCAGAGCTCTGCAGAGGCTAGCCCATGGTTGCTTGGGTTTTCTCAAGACTCCAATTCACATAAAGAATCCAAACCCCACAGTCAGTTGACCTCAAATTGAAGAAGTGGAGCAGTATTAATGGGAGGCCTATTTGATCTCTCCTGGTTCACAAGAAGGGTGTCCATGCCACCCTGAATTAGGCAATTTAGGTGCAAGAGAGCTTATTTGGGACACGGACTAGAGCTGTCCCCCTCATGGAAAACTCTAGCCAGAGGTTATTATGTGTGTTGGAGTCTTTTAATTCAAATTGTGGTCATTTGGGTGGCGGTTAGAAGAGATGACTTGGTCCACATGTGCTTGAACTCTGGTGTGATTCCCTTAGAGACTGAGTTCTGCAACTGAACTCAGAGAAGTATTGCCATGAATAGTGTTGAGGTTTCAGAAAGCCAGGCATGAGTGTCGCCCTTGGAAACTGAGTTCTAGGCCCAGGGTGGCTTTCCACAGAGCACTGGGCCTCTCAGCCAGGATACCACATGATTTTATTCTGAAAGACTTGGCACCCATCATTGAGAGTCAAAACTCATATGGACCTCACATTGTAGAGCTAAATGAGCTAAACATCATGTGATCTTTTCACCACTCTTTGGGAAGGCTTACCTGTGAGTGTTCTCCAGAGCTTTCATTGAAATGAGCTTCCTAACCATCTAATGGTTCCTGAATGAATTGAAACTCACAGTGCCTCCAACTTAATCCTTGAAAAATGGCTAGATAAATACCATGAAATTTTTGAAATTCCCATCACCAGGTGGCACTGGAGAACCTTTGGATTACATGTTGCTGATCATGAATGTTCCAGACAGTGTCTTGTTTTACTGGGTTTCATGTAAATGGTGTAGAACAGAGATGTCAGTAAGTTGGACTCTGTTGAGTAGTGGGCCTAGAGCAGTGTTGGGCAGGTATGTGATAAAACATCTGTGTGGGGCCATTTGGATCTGCCATTGGCTTCCAAATGGCTTGTGACTGATATGGCGCAGCCAGCAGAACCTTCCGTGTAAAGGCAACTTGTTATATGGAGAGATTTCAGGACATTGTTCAGAATCAGGTTGCTATGGTCAAGGGGTCAAGCTATGTGGGATAGAAGCCTGGTTCTTGTATCATCCTGCAGACCCTGACCCACCACACGTGACAGAACTCCCTCTTGCACTTTGTCCCAGGTGAACTCCCTGTATTTCGTGAAGCAAATACCAAACTCCCAGTGCAGCAGGAAGAAACACCACGAAATGGAGGATGACCATATGGCTTCACAGTCCACACGGGGAGACACTAAGCGCCCAGTGGCCACAGTTTACCTACAAAGAGAGAATTCAGCACTGCTGCCTCGTGTTCATTGTAAAATAAGAAACTTTGTCCTCCTGGTCACATAGATGCAGACCCAGCTATGAGGGTCTCACTACAAAGGAAGCTTAACTCGTGACAACAACCTATATTTCAGTGCCCAACCTCAGTGGCAGTTTCTCAAAAAGTTTTAGGCAAGCAGAGCTCCATGTTTGTGGAGTGTGTACTTTGTCCTTATTTTTGGAAACTCCTATACCACCTCCAAGTTTGTGCACTCTTGAGCATTTTCCATTCCAGAAATGTAATCACAGATTTTGTAACTCTTCTTCTCTAATTGTGTCTTACTTGGGGTGAAGGTAATGTCAAGGCATGGTTCTGGATGAGAGTGGGAATATTTGTTGTAGCACATATTTGCATACACATTGGATTAATTTTCCTATTTTCCATTCGAAATTCTGAATCCCTGACACTAACACATATTCTACTAGACTCTGACTACTAATTCTAATAGGATGGAGAAAAATAACCCAAACAGTATATAAGTACATGCAGTTCAGAGTTCGACTTGCCTTTTGCATGATAAAGGGTAGGTGTTATAAATCTAGTCAATTTTTAATTGAAATAGTTCTCGATGTGTTTTCAAAGGTAACAAATATGTGAACTACTGTCTCCCATTCTCTGGAGCCTATTCAGCACATGTATTTTTATATGCACAAATAGAATCCTGCATGGTATCACACGTACATTCTTGTGAATTACATGACATAGCAGATACAAAGTGTGAGAAGTGATCACTCCTCCTAAACCCTGTTGGAACTGAAAATTCAACCTATGGGTGAGCTTCCCAGTAGAACAACATAATACATAAACCCATGTTCAGTAAAATGAATGTTTTTGCATCTTTATGATATATATTTCATGATGAATTTCGATTGGCATATATATTGCTACTTATTAATGTCTATGTTTGTGTGTGTGTGTGTGTGTGTGTGTGTGTGTGTGTGTGTGTATATATATTTATACTCTCCAGATTTTTAAAAATATGAAATATATGTGTCTTATATACAATCCCTAAATTCCTTCATGTTCATGTATGTGGATTAATAATCAACTTTTCACAAGATTATTCTTAGAAATATTCATCCACCCGAAATACATATTTGTTTCCTAGTACTGAAAACTAACTTCAGTGAAAGGTGCATACAAATCCTAATATGTCTACATTAACTAACCCAGTTTAACATCAATGCATGTAGGTTACTATGGAACATGATGTATATTTTGACGTTAATTTTTATTCCACACTGGTACATTACTATTTCTTCAGTTTATGTACATCATAGAATATATATTTGATTCACTAGTTGGCAAATTTATACGCATTTGTTTCACTTTCAATCACTTCCTGCTCCAGAACACATGTATTCCTCTATGTTTCTTTACTGGTCTATTCATGAGACTTTTTTCCAAATATATTATTTTTGATTTCCATAATCAATTTTGAAACAAAACTCACAAACCCTTCATGATAAACCATAACCCTAAGATGATCATTAGATATATAACTGGTTGGAATGAATGATTGTATATCAATATAACATTTCTTATATATTTTCAGATATCTATTCAATCCATTATTTAAAGTGGATCCAGTTATATTATTTATTCACAGTATGGTCTATTCATGCATTATGTGTATATTCATAGAAATAGGGTACACCTCTTTGTACGACCATACTAATTTATAAGTCTTCAAAATATTGCTCCAAGAAATGGTGGAAGAAATACTCATGTCACCTGATCTACATACACATTTTATCACAGAAATATTCTGGACACCAAAAGCAAAGGTCACACTTACAATTGTACCAAAGCCTAAATAGAAAGTGAGCATGGATTACTAAAAACATCCATGTCCAGGTTGCCTAATGCTCTCAAATATCAATCCTATTGGTGACTACATATTTGTTTCTTCCTAATATTATATATTCAACCTCAAACCTGTTGAAAATGTCTAACCCTATCACACACTTTATACTTTGCTTGATTTCCTAATGTCTCTATTGATATCTGCTTTCCTACATGTTTTCCCCAGTTCATCATTGTGACTGACTCTTCACATGTACTGACATTTGCATACACTCTCTACCCGAAACCCTATTGCTAAAGAACTTTTGGTCCAAATCCTATACTCACTCTTCTTTCTAAACCTACCGACTACCTTCCTAATCCTACCGATTATCACTTTTTGACTGGATGTTCTCTTCAACATTCAATCATCCAAAGTACAAGGTCCGATGCCAGTGTATATTGATTTATTTGAGACATCTGTGCAGCACATAACTCAAAGCTAAGTATCCCACTCAAGTCCCCAATGCCCTTCTGGGCTTCAAATCTTACCTAGATTTCTGCTTTCATAGTTATATTTCACATATATACTCTTGTAAATACCACAGGTTGCCAATGCCATTATTCATCCTGCAGAATGATTCGTAACCCAAATCGAACCTATTATTAACCCTAACCATACACTCTTCCTTCAATACAACTTACAGAAGAGCAGGGTCAGAGTGGGTCTTACAATATAGGAATGTAGATTATCTTCCACCTGCTGAGAAGATAAAAGATCCATGGAGAAATGATCCTTGGAGAATATGTAGGCAGCTATGTAGGACCTGAGAGAGCAATAGTCATCTTCCATGGCAAACAACCTGGTCAGGAAGAATTGATGTGTCTGAATCAGCCTCTGCCTTCTTAAAGTAGAGAAGATGGACCTATGCAGGCCTGTGTGGAGAGCTGTTCCTGGGTGCCTATGGTTGATATACCATTCTAACTTCTGAATGTGTCACAGGATGTTGGGGCAGCCTCCATCTCATAGGAACCTTGGAAGCAACTGTTAGGACAAAGTGGTTACCAAGGCAGTGACCATATTCAGTTCCTGAAAGAAGTGACCTCACTTCACTTCCTTGGTGATGGAATTCTCTGAACTTGGGATCCCGGAAGCCAGGCACCCAGAGTCAGTCTCACTCCGAGTCCCAGTGGGCTAACTTATTTGTTTTTCCCAAAGACATAGTCAGTCTTTCTTGGTACCTACTGATGTGAGGATGGCCAAATTCCAGCAGAGCTCGGAAGAGGGGCCTTTCCTGAGAAAGTAGGTAGTGGCGAACCACTGGCTCCTGACAACTTCACAGAATTGGCCAAGGAGACCAGATCTGAAACAGGACAGGCCATTTTTTGGGGAACATAATATGGCCCACCAGTCAGAAGACACTTCGGATAATCACAGACCTACTTGGGTGAAAGAATCGCCTTTGCTGTTGTAGGTGTGAGTTTGTGGTTTTTTTTGATGTTCTGAGAATAGCTAGGAAAGGTGGTTTATTTGGTTTGGAGTGGACTATTTCTAGTAAGTCCTTTGACATGGTGAGTGTTTCTATGTCTGTGTATCCCAGTGTATCCGTTGTTGTAGACATTAGAAAAGAGAATGCATCAATGGAAACGTTGGCTCTAGTTGAAAGCTTCCCCACATTCTTACTGCCCAATTGATGAATGGACTGCAGCTTGCCTTATGGATGGGCAACATCTACTATCTTCTTAAGTTCCTGTTTTCTTCGTGTTTTCCAGCCACTCTCCAGAATAGGCTCATGGTTTTGAGTCCCAGATATGTAACACCACAGGGCTCTGTGACATGGCCATGTACTGGATAGCTTAAGGGAATGGGAGCATCTCAGAAAACTCAGATATCAGTGTGACCAGTAATGTCTCAGTGGAGAAACCCTTCTTTGGGCCATTTGCTTACTTCTGTTTCTATTATCCTGAATATCAGGAAAGTCTTTGCCTCAGGCCACCCAGTTGTGTAGCATTAAGAAGACTGTTTTCATATGGAAATGAATGGACATCACCTGTGGCTCTTTGCTTAATTGCTTTGGAATGGAATGTGTCTGAATCAGCCTCTTGTCCTTGAATGAGGTTGTGGCTTAGATTCTCAGCACCTGATGGATCTAAAGAAAGATCCCATGTGGTTCCAAAACCAAAATGACCAAAAGAGAAGTCATTGTGGATGAATATTTTTGCCTTCTTGTTTTAGGTTCCTGACCTCCATCAAGTGAGAATAGGGATCCTTAGGGTCAAATGAGTCTTTGAAATCCCTGCAGAGGCTATCCCACATGTGCTTGGGTTTTCTCATGACTCCAAATCACATCAAGAATTTATAGGCTTCAGCCAGTAGGCCTCAAATTGGAGAAGCGGAACACTTTAACAGCAGGAATATTTGATCACTCCTGGTTCACAGGAATAGTGTTCAGGCCACCATGTTTTTAGGCAAATGAGGGGCAAGTGAGCTTATTTTGGACACTACCTTGTGCTCATTGGAACCTCCAGCTAGAGGTTATGATGAGTGTCTACAAGGAAAAAGATTATGGCCCTGTGGGAGTGATTTCATTTTAATTTTGGTCATTTTTTGTGGCAGTTGGAAGGGATGACTGGGTCCACCTGGGCTTGAAATCTGGTATGATTTACCCTTAGAGACTGAGTTCTGGAACTGACCTCAGAGAAGTATTGCCATGAATTGTGTTGGGATTTTAGGAGGCCACGCATGAGACTCACTCTTGGAAACTGAGATCTTGGCCCAGGTTGGTTCCACAGAGGCCTGGGAATCTCAGCCAGGATATCACATGATTTTATTCTGAAAGACTTGGTAGCCATAGTTGAGATTCAAAACACACATGGACCTCACATTGTAGACGTCAATTGGCCTGGCTTCATGTGACCTGTTGGCAACTCTTTGAGAAGCCTGGACTTTAAAGTTCTCCAGAGCATTCATTGAAATGAGCTTTCTCAACACTTAACGGTTCCTGAATGAATTGAAACCCACAGTGCCTGTAACTTCATCCTTGAAAAATTGCTAGATAAATACCATAAAAGTTTTGAAATTCCCATGACCAGGTGGCACTGCAGAAACTTTGGATGTCCTGTTGCTGATCATGTGTATACCAGACAGTGCCTTGTTTGACTGGGTTTCATGAAAATGGTGTAGAATACGAGATGCCAGGAATTTGGAGCCTGGTGAGTAGTGGGCCTAGAGTAGTGGTGGGCAGGTATGTGATGAAACATCAAGGTGGGGCCATGTGGATCGGCTATCGGCTTACAAATGGCTTGTGACTGATATGGCGCAGCCCCCATTCCCTTGTAGGTAAAGACATCTTGTTATGTGGAGAGGTTTCAGGGCAATGTTCATAATCAGGTTGCTATGGTTATTGGGACAAGCTATGTGGGATAGAAGACTGGTTGGTACATTCTCCTGCAGACGCTAACCCACCCCACGTGATAGAACACGCTCCAGCACTGTATCCCAGATGAACTTCTTATATTGTGTGAAGCAAGTACCAAATTCCCAGTGTAGCAGCAAGACACACCACGAAAAGTGGAGGATGATCAAATGTCTTCACAGTCCCCACCGGGAGACACTTAGCCTCCAGTGGACATAGTTTACCTACAAAGAGAAAATTGAGCACTGCTGCCTCATGTTCATTGGAAAATAAGAAATCATGTCTTCCAGGTCACATAGAAGCAGACCCAGCTTTTATGGTCTCACTACAAAGGAAGCCAAAGCTCATGACAACAACATATATTTCAAGTGCCCAACCTCAGAGGCAGTATTCCAAGAAGACTTAGGCCAGCAGAGCTCTTTGTTTGTGGAGTGTTTACCCTGTCCTTTACTTTTGGAAACGCCTCTACCACCTACAAGGTTGTGAACTCCCGAGGATATTCCATTCCATATATGTATTCATAGATTTTCACACTTTTCTACTATAATTGTGTCTCACTTGGGTGAAGGTAATGTCAAGGCATTGTTCTGGATATGAGTGAGAAGATTTTTGTGTAGCACATATTTACATACACATTGGATTCATTTTTCAATTTTCCATTTGAAATACTGAATCCCTGACACTAACCCATACCCTACTAGACTCTGACTAATGATCCTAATATGATGGTGAAAAATAACCCAAAAAGAAAAGAAATACAAGCAGTTCAGAGGAGGCATGGTGTATAGTTGGAATTGCCTTTTGCATTATATTTTGTAGGAGTTATAAATCTAGTCAATTTTTTGTTGAAATAGTTCTACACGTGTTTTTAAAATTAACAAATATATGAATCCCTGTCTCCCTTTCTCTGTAGCCTATTCAGCACATGTATTTTTATATGCACATATAGAATCCTACCTGATATCACTCGTATACACTTGTGAGGTGGCTGAATTGGCAGATGCAAATTGAGAGAAGAGATCACTCCTCCTAAATGCTGTTGGAACTGAAAATTCAACCTATGGGTGAGCTTCCTAGTTGAATAACATTATACATAATTTCATGTTCAGTAAAATTAATATTTTTCAATCTGTGGATTATATATATTTCATGATGAATTTCTATTGGCATATATATCGCTACTTTTTTTTATTGGTTGCTCAAAACATTACAAAGCTCTTGACATATCATATTTCATACATTAGATTCAAGTGGGGTATGAACTCCCATTTTTACTCCAAATACAGATTGCACAATCACATCAGTTACACATCCATATTTTTACATAATGCCCTATTAGTTACTGTTGTATTCTGCTACCTTTCCTATACTCTACTATACCCCCTCCCTTCTCTTCCCATCTTTTCTCTCTACCATACCTACTGTAATTCATTTCTCTCCTTGTTTATTTTCCCACAACCTCTTATATGTAATTTTGTGTAACAATAAGTGTCTCTCTCCATTACCATGCAATTTCCCTCTTCTCGCACTTTCCCTCCCACCTCATGTTTCTGCTTAATGTTAATCTTTTCTTCATGCACTTCCTCCCTGCTCTGTTCTTAGTTGCTCTCATTATATCAAAGAAGACATTTGGTATTTGTTTTTTAGGGATTGGCTAGATTCACTAAGCATATTCTGCTCTAGTGCCATGCATTTCCCTGCAAATTCCATTATTTTGGCATATTTTAGTGCTGCGTAATCCTCCATAGTATATAAAAGTCACATTTTTTTATTCATTCATCTATTGAAGGGCATCTGGGTTGGTTCCACAGTGTAGCAATTGTGAATTGTGCTGCTATGAAAATTGATGTGGCAGTATCCCTGTAGTACGCTCTTTTAAGGTCTTCAGGGAATAGTCCAAGAAGGGCAATAGCTGGGTCAAATGGTGCTTCCATTCCAAGCTTTCACAGGAGTCTCCATACTGCTTTCCAAATTGGCTGCACCAGTTTCAGTCCCACCAGCAATGTACAAGAGTACCCTTTTCCCCACATCCTCGCCAGCACTTGTTGTTGTTTGACTTCATTATGGCTGCCAATCTCACTGGATTGAGATGGTATTTTAGGGTGGTTTTTATTTGCATTTCTCTTACTGCTAGAAATGGAGAGCATTTTTTCATGTACTTGTTAATTGATTCTATGTCCTCCTCCGAGAAGTTTCTGTTCAGGTCCTTGGCCCATTGGGTTATTGGTTATCTTATTGTATAATTTTCTGAGTTATTTGTATACTTTGTATACTCTAGATATTAGGGCTCCATGTGAAGGGTGAGGACTAAAAATTTGTTCCCATGATGTAGGCTCCATATTTACCTCTCTTATTGTTTCTCTTTCTGAGAAAAAAAAAAATCAGTTTAAGTAAGTCCCATTTCTTGATTCTTGTTATTAACTCTTGTTTATGGGTGTCCTATTAAGGAATTCGGAGCCTGACCACACAATATGTAGATCGGAGCCAACTTTTTCTTCTATCAGACGCAGAGACTCTGATTTGAATCTAGCTCCTTGATCCACTTTGAGTTAACTTTTGTGCATGGCGAGAGGAGGGGATTCAGTTTCATTTTGTTGCATATGGATTTTCAGTTTACCAAACACCATTTGATGAAGATGCTATCCTTCCTCCATTGCAGGCCATTAGCTCCTTTATCAAATATAAGATAGTTGTAGCTTTTTGGATTAGTCTCTGTGTCCTCCATTCTGTACCATTGGTCCACCCACCTGTTTTCGTACAAGTACCATGCTGTTTTTATTATGATTGCTCTGTAATATAGTTTGAAATCTGGTATCGCTATACTGCCTGATTCACACTTCCTGCTTAGAATTGCTTTTGCTATTCTGGGTCTTTTATTTTTCCATTTGAATTTTATGATTGCTTTATCTATTTCTACAAAAAATTCCTTTGGGATTTTGATTGGCATTGCATTAAACCTATAGAGAACTTTTGGTAATATCGCCATATTGATGATGTTAGTTCTGGCTATCCATGAACGGGGTATATTTTTCCATCTTCTAAGATCTTATTCTATTTCTCTTTTTAGGGTTCTGTAGTTTGCATTATATAAATCTTTCACCTCTTTTGTTAGGTTGATTCCCAAGTATTTAATTATTTTGAGGAAATTGGGAATGCAGTCTTTGGACTCATTTTTGTTTCAGAAGTTTTGTTGCTAATATACAGAAATGCCTTTGATTGATGCATGTTGATTTTGTATCCTGCCACATTGCTGCATTCATTTATTAGTTCTAGTAGTTTTTTCTGTAGACCCTTTTGGGTCTTCTATGTATAGAATCATGTCATCTGCAAATAGTGATAATTTAAGTTCTTCTTATCCTATTTTTATGCCTTTAATGTCTTTCATCTCTCTAATTGCTCTGGCCAGTTTTTTCGAGAAATATAATGAATAGAAGTGGTGATAGAGGACATCCCTGTCTTGTTCCAGATTTTAAAGGGAATGCCTTCAACTTTTCTCCATTCAGAATGATGCTAGCCTGAGGCTTAACATAGATAGCTTTTACAATGTCGAGGTAAGTTCCTGTTATCCCTAGTTTTTAAAATGTTTTGAACATAAAGGAATGCTCTACTTTGTTGAATGGTTTTCCTGCGTCTATCGAGATGATCATATGGTTCTTATCTTTAAGTCCAATGATGTTGTGAATAACATTTATTGATTTCCGTATATTGAACCAGCCTTGCATCCCAGGGATGAATCCTAGTTGATCATGGTGCACAATTTTATTGATGTGCCTTTCTATCCAATTCACCAGAATTTTAATGAGGATTCTTGCATCTAGGTTCATCAGAGATATTGGTCTGTAGTTTTCTTTCTTTGAGGTGTCTTTGTCTGGTTTCAGAATCAGGGTGATGTTGGCCTCATAGAATGAATTTGGCAGAGCTCCCAGTTTTTCTATTTCCTGAATAACTTGAAAACTATTGGTATTAATTCTTCTTTAAAGGTTTTGTAAAACTCTGCTGTATACCCATCCGGTCCTGGGCTTTTCTTGGTTGGTAGTCTTTTGATTGCTTCTTCTACTTCATCCATTGATATTGGTCTGTTTAAATTGTGTATTCCCTTATGACTCAGTCTGGGCAAATCATATGACTTAAGAAATTTATCGATGTCTTCACTATTTTCTATTTTATTGGAATACAGTTTTCCAAATAATTTCTAATTTTCTTCTGTATTTATGTTGCATCTGTTGTGATATTGCATTTTTCATCCCATATGTTAG